>NC_067451.1:37110998-37710998 GCF_025434085.1 Hippocampus zosterae
ACCTTTGCGCAACCGTTTTGCCCCAACTCCACACCCAATCCCCCACCCTGCATCCCACTAATCCCCAAAGTCCTGTGGCGATGTAGAATGGCGGTGGGCACAAGCCAAGGATGTGGGTGGGAGTGCCTAGCCAAACCATGCACACAGGCGGCAATGAAGTGATTGTCGTTGACACTGCGGAATGGAGCAGCGCACCTCTTCTGCAGCTTCCATTGCGACTGAGCAGCTCCACACTGTTCACCCCTGTGATGGCGAGGGACCTAGAAAAAGTGGTCAAAAAATTGTCTGCTCTCCACACTCCGGACGGTAAACCACAATCATCGGAGCATCCCCCGTGCGGTCGAAATGACAATAAACGAAATAGAACAAATCTACGCATAGCTTCATGGAACGTCCACACACTGCTGGACCTGGCTGAAACTCCTGACAGGCCCCAACGGAGGACAACACTTGTGGCCACAGAGCTCGCTGGTATAACATCGATATCGCAGCTCTCAACGAGGTGCAGGGTATACTGTACCTTCTTCTGGAAAGGGGTCCCTGAAGGCACTAGTTGAAACCATGGAGTTAGCTTTGCTGTGAAGTCCCAACTGCTGAAGCTCATCCCAGAATCCCCTACCGGCATCAATGAAAGGCTGATGACATTGCGCATTCCCCTGGCAAAGGGACGCGTCTCCACAGTCATCAGTGCTTACTGACCAACTCTGAATGCCAATCACAATATTAAGGAGGATTTTTATAGAGCTCTGGACAGCATCCTGCAGAAAACACCGGCTACGGACAAGCTCATAGTCATGGGAGATTTCAATGCTAGGGTGGGCACGGAACACCTGGTATGGAGTAAAGTTGTTGGCCAGCATGGAGTAGGAAACATGAACAACAACGGCCTTCGGCTTCTCTCCCTCTGTGCAGAACATCAGTTGGTCATCACTAACACCATTTTCCAAATGAAGAGTAGGTTTAAGACCACCTGGCAGCACCCCCATTCCAAACACTGTAATTGTCCATCAAAAGAACATACGGGATGTCCTCATCACCCGTGTCATGCGCGGAGCTGAGTGTTGGACTGACCACGTCATGGTTAGATCCAAACTCCTCATGAGCATTCAACCCCGTCGTTCAAGGACAGCTCCCAACAAAAGGCTCAACTGTGAAGCACTGAATAACCCCACCACCAAAGCCAACTGTAACAAGGGCTACGTGTGTTTTATAATTGCTGGAGATGATAAAACACTATGGGCAGACAACGGGTTTCTACTTGGACCAGTAAGGGGACACTAGGTTCTATTCACTGGAGCCAATGATGTCACTATTGGGGGGTGGCATGGGCAAAGAAACAAGACAACAGTTGTAAAATCAATTAACTTTTATATCAAACATAGACACAGGACACCAAAATTATTATCACAACAACCACAGTGAAAAAAAAGAAAGTAAATAAATCCAATTTAGTCTCAACCTCTTAGTTGACCTTTCCCTCAAGCAAACTAATTGGTGATTACTTTTCTCAACACCGGTGTGAGTTCCCTTTTTTTTTCTTTCAATCTGAATGAAATAACTAAACACAAAATGTTCTTGTCAACTCCTGTCGTACAAAATAAATTCTTCTAAACATCACCAACACAAATAAAATAAATTAAAATTTATCAAATGTAATATATTGTATGTTCTTTGGTTGGCTCGCCACCACCACTGTACCCCCTTTTCCAGCACTCTTGGGCGTCAGGGCACCGTAATGGAATCCACTCCACTGAAGGCGCGCTAATCCCAGCGCTGTCCTCAATTAGAACTCCACAAAACACCCGGCCTAATAGGGCCGAGAGCACACGAGCGCAGACAATAAAATAACTACAGTAATTAATATTAACTACTTAATTCCAAGTACTATGAGACGTTATTAACATTTATGTACACTCACCAGAAGAATGTTGAACGATACTCCGACGATGTTATACGGTCGGGGAAATCCCGGCGGTACGTAATGCTAACAGCTACGTTAGCCAGGTACAGTACTCGAGGTCTAAAGAAAGTGACTGTTTTAGCAACAAGTGATTTTAAACGAAATGCGCATTACACGTTCAAGCCTCTGAGCACACTCACTCTGTAGAATGACTCCTTCTCCCGAAACACTTCCTCACAACGGCGAAGAATACGTCCGCTCGCGTTCAGGTCCCGTCAGAAAAAGAGACCGAGATAGGTTGCGCCGCACGTTCGTGACGTCACGAAGGTGAAAAACTGCACCTCTCATTCGCTGACACCCCCCTAGTATTTTGTGCCCTGATTCGCTTGGGCCACGGCAATATTCAATTCTGTTTAATTAAGCATTTTTTAACGACGCTACTCTTTTAGTCAATATAGATTTTGGTTATGTCCACTCCCCATTGCCTCATGCCATAATCCGGGTTACACAACCTTCGGCGACTCCTTGCTGAAAACCTTGACAAGATCCCAGAGGAATCAGGTGACTGGCCAGCTCTGCGCCAGCCTATCCATAGCTCAGCCTTGGAGGTGCTTGGCCAGTCAAGGAGATGCCACCAGGATTGGCTTGACTACAACTCAACCGAGATACATACACTTCTGAAAGCAAAGCATGAGGCCCATAAAGCTCCCCTGTCCTGCCCTACATCTCTCACCCGGAAAGCCACCTTTACTGCAGTTATAACAGTGACCCAGCGAGCACTCCGTATCATGGAGGATACCTGGTGGGTGCAGAAGGCACACGAGATCCAAAACCTGGCAGACTGTAACAACACCCATGGCTTCTACAATGCCATCAAAGCACTGTATGGTCCCAAGAGGCGGGCAATTGCTCCAGTCCGATCAGCTGATGGCTCTGCACTCCTCAAGGACCACCATGAGATCCTTGCCTCTTGGGCAATACAATACAATACAATACATGCTGATTTATATAGCGCTTTCACAACAGCGGCAGCTGTAACAAAGCGCTTAACAAAACAGTTAACATTAAGTAAAATAATAAACACAACACATAACATAAAACACGGACAGTCGGGCAGTTCTCACCACTTTTCCATCACACGCTTTGTTGTTTGAAGCAGTTTGAGATGAAAGAGGAGAGAATCAAAGTTTCCTTTAATCAGTGGATCAGAGAACGTCATGCTCAAAATGTGCACACGTCAGCTACAAGCTAAGTTTCAAAGTCAACAAGAAGCTGTAGCATCCATTGACGAAAAAAGAGATTGGTTCACTTCTCCTGTCCCATGGAAATCCATTTCAATTCCAAGCGGCGACTCACGGTTCCAAATACGCATCGGCGCTCTGCGCCAATGCTCCTCTCTCCTCGTCCTCAACTTCAGCAGCCATCCATCCAGCCTCACCAACGCCGACTGTCCAACAGCGCCGACATAGCCACTGAACAAAACGGGGTTGTGAAAAATGCTGCCCAATACAGGCGCAAAAAACACAAGCGCCCCAGGTCTGCCCAGCACCGACAGTCAATGGCGCCGACATTCCTCCCAATCAAAATCTGTGCTGGTACAGGCGTGCTGCCGAGAAGGCGCAACCACCAAGCACAGATACTTCTCCTTTGACGAATGTTGTGGCCAAAAAACGCTGAAAACAGTCCATATCAGGTCCGCACGATGAAACAACAAACAACATGTGACAAAAGACAAAAACACAAAAAAAGATCAAAAAAGCAAGGCTCTTGAAGAGCACTTGCCGAAGGTTGCCTACTCGGGCACCATCTTGGGAAAAAAAAAAACACTGTGAAAATCTTCTCAACCACACCAACCCTGTCAACCCACACATTCTGGATAATCTTCCAGAACTGCCACCAATCATGAGCCTCGACACCCTACCATCTTATTCTGAAACCCAGCAAGCCATTGCGGGCCTAAAGAATAACAAAAAGCGCTGGACCTGATGGCATTCCTGCAGAGGTGTTCAAACACGGAGGCTCTCTCCTCACGCGCCGACTGCACCTTCTGATTCAAAACATCTGGGAACATGGGACCGTCCCGCAGGATTGGAAGGATGCTAACATCGTTGTTATTTATAAGCAGAAAGGGGAGATGCTGGTGGTGGTGTTCGCAGCTGCCATTTTCTTCAGGCCCTGCCAGTGTGGCACCAAAGGCAAGATTTTATATGCCACCCTCCACTATTGACGATTTACAGTGACAAAAAAAACCCCAAAATGACATCTCATTTAACATTGCCTCTAATTTATAAGGTCATACAAGTTAAAAACCACACTGTAATATTTTTTTTCATTCATGATCTTATCATTCCTGCTCTACAAATGGAAATGGGCAAAATCAAAAGGACAAACAATTCACCCTCCCTTTCTGCCCATTTTCCTTCCTGTTTTTTGTCTTCTCCTCCTCCCTTTTACTATGCTCTGGAGGGTTTTCATAATGTTGACATGTTTATAAAGTTCTCTTCGATCACATTCATACATTGGACCCTCTCCCCATTGAGAGCGAGCAGGATACCAATCACCTGTAGGAGGGAGTATTTGGTCGTCGTAATATTAGTCGGGCATTGCTTTAAATATGAATCCATGGTTAGATGTTATGTGTTTAGGGTTGGTTCTCAAGTTACTGTAAATAGGCTCCACTTCACCACTTGAGGTTTATTCATCCACAAAAAAATATTGTCTAGATTTTACTTAATGATCAAGCAACAATTTCCTGGCTGCACGGAGGTTACCGCCATTAAGTTTCTCGTCCACCTTGCACTTGCATTGCAGCCTGGCGATCTTGATGACTCTCTTGACCTCCCTGTTGATCTCCTTTTTCTCCACCTCGATGTTCGAGAAGAAGATGCGCTCCTTCCTATTGATGATCTCCTTCAGCTCCTTGGTGATCCAGGGTTTGTTGTTGGCGAAGATGGTGACAGTCTTGGTGGGGATGATGGTTTCCTCACAGAAACGGATGAATGAGGAGACCACATCCACTCGGACATTGATGCTGTCGGAGGGGTAGAGAAGGTTGCACCAATCCGTGGAATCTAGGCATCCCTGGAGGGCGGTGATACTCTCCTGCTTCCACGGTTTCATGGTTTTGGTTACCTTCTCTACTCTCCTGATGGCCGGGCTCTAGGCAAGGAGGAGCCGGATAGTGTGGTAATCAGCAGAGCCGAGGGAGGGGTTAGGGGAGTGATGGCGGGCTTGTATGCATCAGGGATGGAGCCGTACCATTTGTCCAGTGTCTTCACCTGGCGGGTGGTGCATGTAATGTACTAGTTGAAGCCTTTGAGGGATTTCTCTGGGTTGCAGTGGTTGAAATCTCCCATGAAGAATTTGGGAGAGTCGGGGGAAAGGTGCTCCAGTCTATTGAGGGTGCTTCTAATGTGGTCGGTCGCCGTGGTGGGCTTGGCTCTGGGGTGGATGTAAACGGTGATGAAGAAGAGTTGCGGAAATTCTCTGGGCAGGTAGAAAGGACGGCAGGACACAGCCAGGAGCTCAATGTCTGGGGTGCACAGTTTCTCCCTCACATGGACAATGGAGGACCAGCAAGTGTTGAAATAGAGGTGCACGCCTCCGCCTTGTTGTTTACCGGTGGCATCTCCGTCACGGTCCAGCCTGATGGGAGACCCGAATCCATTGATGTGCTTGGCTCTGTTGGTGTCATCCTTGCTGAGCCAGGTCTCAGTGAATGCCAGAATGCAAGCCTGTATTGGTAGCAGCTGTTTACCTTAAGCTGGAGCTCGTCGGTCTTATTCCGTAGCGAGCGGACATTAGCGAATGATCGCTGGTACTGCTCGCTGTTCCCAGCCCTCGCGCTGCAGCCTTGCCCGGAGTCCTCCGTTCTTTCTTATTTCTTCTTCTTCTTCTTCTTTATTTCTTCCGACTCCTCATGGCCACTGAGATGAGTTGCGCACCGCGGACGCACATCGTGTCGGGGAGCCTGACGAGGAGCGCAAGGGGGGGGGGGGGGGGGGGGGTCAGCGAGACATCTCTGCGAAGCAGCAGCTGTTCCCTTGTGTTGATGGTCATATTTGGTGTGAGTCTCAAGTTGTGGTGAGCCAATATTAATGTGGAGGTGCAGTGTTGTTGTCGTTAGCACTGGCTTGGAGCGCTCGCCGTTTGCACCAGGCGAGCTGGAAGCGCTAGCTGTTAGCACCGGGGCTAATGAAGGAATGAAAAAAGATAATCGAAGGGGGAAAGTGCAGAATTAATAGCTCGAACAGTCGCGCTGAGGTCACGCGGTCCTGTGGAGCCAGGAAAAAGCAGGCAGTGTAGGTGAGATATGTGGAAGAAAAGTAAGTAGTAAAACGCTCCGGACGTAGACCGGTCAACCACAGCGCAGCGACCCGGAACCGCCACCGAGGCACCAACGACAGTCGCCAACCCCCCACCCGACCCCTCCTCCCCTCCCTTGTAGCAAGCGTCATCATCAAACATGATGGACAGCTAATATGTGTGTGTGTGTGTGTGTGTTTGTGTGTGTGTGCATGCATGGGGTGCGAAGAGGTTTATTACTTGAGAAATCGAAAGAATAATCGATAGGATAATCAATTCTGAAAAGATTTGTTTGTGACAGCCTCAGTTTGATATATATCCATTCATTCATCCATCCATTTTCCACCGCTTATCCGGGATCGGGTCGTGGGGGCAGCAGCTTTAGGAGGGAAGCCCAGACTTCCCTCTCCCCAGCCACTTCTTCTAGCTCTTCCGGGGGATCCCGAGTCATTCCCAGGCTAGCTGGGTGACATAGTCTCTCCAGTGTGTCCTGGGTCGTCCGCGGGGTCTACTGCCGGTGGGACATTCCCGGAACACCTCACCAGGGAGGCGTTCAGCAGGCATCTGAATCACCTCATCTGGGTCCTCTCGATGTGGAGGAGAAGCGGCCCCTCGCGGGTGACCGAGCTTCTCACCTTATCTCTAAGTGAGAGCTCAGACACCCTGCGGAGAAAGCTCATTTCGGCCGCTTGTATCTGGGATCTCGTTCTTTCAGTCACGACCCATAGCTCGTGACTATAGATCAGGGTTTGAACGTACTGTAGATTGACCGGTAAATTGAGAGCTTCACCCTTTGGCTCAGCCACTTCTTTACCACGACAGACTGGTACAAAGTCCACATCACAGCAGATGCTGCAATTATCCGCCTGTCGATCTCTCGCTCCCTTCTGCCCTCACTCGTGAACAAGACCCCAAGATACTGAAACTCCTCGACTTGGGGCAAGATCTTCTCCCCGACCCGTAGGGGGCACTCCACCCTTTTCCGACTGAGGACCATTGTTTCAGATTTGGAGGTGTTAATTTTCATACCAACCGCTTCACACTCAGCTGCAAAACGCTGCAGTGAGAGTTGGACAGCCCTGCTTGAAGGAGCCAACAGTACCACACCATCTGCAAAAAGCAGAGATACAATACTGAGGCCACCATAACTGATCCCCTCAACACTTCGACTACGCCTAGAAATTCTGTCCATACAGGTGATGAATAAAATTGGTGACAAAGAAGCAGCCTTGGCGGAGTCCTACCCTCACTGGAAACGATTCTGACTTATTGCCGGCAATGCGAACCAAACTCTGACATCGGCAGTATAGGAACCGAACAGCCCGTATCAGGGGACTCTGTACCCATCACCATACTCCCGAAGCACCCCCCACAGAACTCCCCAAGGGACACGGTCAAACGCCTTCTCCAAGTCCACAAAACACATGTAGACTGGTTGGGCAAGTTCCCACGGACCCTCAAAGACCCTGCCAAGGGTGTAGAGCTGGTCCACAGTTCCACGGCCGGGACGAAAACCACACTGCTCCTCCTCAATCTGAGGCTCGACTTCCTGACGTACCCTCCTCTCCAGCACCCCTGAATAGACCTTACCAGGGAGGCTGAGGAGTGTGATCCCTCTATCGTTGGAACACACCCTCCGGTCCCTCTTTTCAAAAAGAGGGACCACCACCCCGGTCTGCCAATCCAGAGGCACTCTTCCCGATGACCACGCAATGCTGCAGAGGCGTGTCAACCTGCACAGCCCCACAGCATCTAGAGTCTTGAAGAACTCCGGGCGGATCTCATCCACCCCTGGGGCCTTCCCACCGAGGAGCTTTTTAACCACATCAGTGACTTCAGCCACAGAGATAGGAGAACCCACCTCAGGGTCCTCAGACTCTCCTTCCTCCAAGGAAAGCGTGTTGCTGGAGTTGAGGAGGTCTTCGAAGTACTCTGCCCACCGGTTCACAACGTCCCGAGTCGAAGTCAGCAGTGCCCCATCCCCACTGTACACAGTGTTAGTGGTGCACTGCTTCCCCCTCCTGAGACGTCGGATGGTGGACCAGAATTTCCTCGAAGCCGTCCGGAAGTCGGCTTCCATGGCCTCTCCGAACTCTTCCCAAGCTCGGGTTTTTGCCTCGGCGACCACCGAAGCCGAGGTCCGCTTGGCCAGTCGATACCTGTCAGCTGCCTCTGGGGTCCCACAGGCCATAAAGGCTCGATAGGACTCCTTCTTCAGCTTGACTGTATCCCTTACTGCTGGTGTCCACCAGCGAGTACGGGGGTTGCCGCCACGACAGGCACCAACCACTTTACGGCCACAACTCAGATTGGCCGCCTCAACAATAGAAGCACGGAACATGGTCCACTCGGGCTCAATGACCCCGCCTCCCCCGGAACATGGGAAAAGCTCTGTCGGAGGTGGGAGTTGAAACGCCTTCTGACAGGGGATTCCGCCAGACGCTCCCAACAAACCCTCACAATACGTTTGGGTCTGCCAAGACGGACCGGCATCTTCCCCCACCATCGGAGCCTACTCACCACCAGGTGGTGATCAGTTGACAGCTCCGCCCCTCTCTTAACCCGAGTGTCCAGAACATGCGGCCGCAAATCCGATGATACAACTACAAAGTCGATCAACGAATTGCGGCCTAGGGTATCCTGGTGCCAAGTGCACATATGGAAACCCTTATGCTTGAACAAGGTGTTCGTTTTGGACAATCCGTGACGAGCATCGAAGTCCAATAACAAAACACCACTCGAATTCTGACCGGGGGGGCCGTTCCTCCCAATCCCGCCCTTCCATGTCTCACTGTCATTGCCCACGTGAGCATTGAAGTCCCCCATCAGAACAAGGGAGTCCCCAGCCAGAATACTCTCCAGCACACCCTCCAAGGACTCCAAAAAGGGTGGGTATGCTGAGCTGATGTTTGGTGCATATGCACAAACGACGGCCAGGACCCGTCCCCTGACCCGAAGGCGGCGGGAGGCAACCCTCTCGTCTATCGGTGTGGACCCCAATGTACAGGCACTGAGCCGGAGGGCAATGAGTATGCCCACACCTGCTCTACGCCTCTCACCGTGAGCAACTCCAGAGTGGAGGAGAGTCCAACACCTCTCGAGAGAACTGGTACCAGAACCCAGGCTGTGTATGGAGGCAAGTCCATCTATATCCAGTCGGAACTCCTTTACCTCGCACACCAGCTCGGGCTTCTTCTCTGCAAGAGAGGTGATATTCCACGTTCCTAAAGCTAGCTTCTGTAGCCAAGGATCGGACCACCGGGGTCCCCGGCTTTGGCTGCCACCCAGCTCACGCTGCACCCGTCCCCTTTGGCCCCTTCCATGGGTGGTGAGCCAATGAGAAGTGGGACCCACGTTGCCTCTTCGGGCTGAGCCCAGCCGGGCCCCATCGGTGCAGGCCCGGCCACCAGGCGCTCGCCAACGAGCCCCACCTCCAGGCCTGGCTCCAGAGGGAGGCCCCGGTGACTCGCGTCCGGGCAAGGGAAACTGAAGTCCATTTGTTTTGTTCACCATAAGGGGTCTTTTGAGTCGTGCTTTGTCTGGTCCTCACCTAGGACCTGTTTGCCATGGGTGACCCTACCAGGGGCAAAAAGCCCCAGACAACTTAGCTGCGAGGATCATTGGGGCAACAAACCCCTCCACCACGGTAAGGTGACGGCTCACGGAGTTTGATATATTTTTTTAAAAGCTGATCCTTTATTCATTGTGTGTGCCTACGGGCTGAGAAGGTTTGTTTGTAGATGTGCTGTTTCAAGTCTGAAAATAAATCACAGATTGGTGCATCAAACGTGCATCCGCACAATTTTAGTACAAAATTGTGCCTATGTGCTGTTTGTAAATGTGGCCAAATGAGAGCTGGCTACAGAAAGAAAGATGAGGGATTACTGTGAGTTTCCTAACTGTGCATTGTTCTCTGCCAGGCAGCAAGGGCATAAAAGATGACAGTCATGTGTGTTGGACTGTTAGAAGTTAGTGCATACAGCATTGATTTAGCTGGCACATAACTGGATATGGACCGTCAACATTAAAATGCAGAAAGAATCAGCCTGCTGATGCATAAAACTACCATGCAGAACACACTATGATGGGGCATACACACACGTATAGACACGTTCTGAAAGACACATTCACATTTGGCTCAGTTCATCCAGAACATTCTCTGATGGCTTTATCATTTTCCCTGCTCCCATACACCCTGACAATCACTGTGTATGTGTGTGCATATAGAATCCTATTAATAGTGAATATTTAGATTTATGAGCGGATTATTAATTGCGGAAATGCTTCAAGTTATTCCCATTTTATGGGGTGGAAAGATAATAACCTAATAACTTTCCCCCTTGCATGTGTGGGAGGGGAGTGGTGGGGGTGTTAAGGACTCGGGGTAAAGCTGTCATTCTGGAGCTTCAGCATTTCTTCAGTAACAGTATGTATTTTTTAAAAATTATTTTCCCAAATAAAACTCAAACTAAGAATGTGCATTATATCTCTTACATGTAGATTATGGTTCATTCAGGTGACAAAAGTTTCTGTTTGCTAGGAAACTGATGTATGGAATCTTAATTTGTGTATTCTGACCAGGCAAGATTGTATATGCCGCCCTCCACGATTGACGATTTTCAGAGATAAAAAAAAACCCAGAATGGCATCTCATTTATTATTGTCTCTAATTTATAATGTTATACAAGTTAAAATTCACACGGTAACATTTTCTTTCATTCATGATCGTATCATTCCTGCTCAACAAATCATGCTAGTTACTTCCTATTTCAACATTAAATGGGCGAAATCAAAAGGACAAACAATTCGCCCTCCCTTTCTGCCCATTTTCCTTCCTGTTGTTTGTCTTCTCCTCCTCCCTTTTACTGTGCTCTGGAGGGTTTTTGTAATTTTGACATGTTTACAAAGTTGTCTTCGATCACATTAAAGCATTGGACCCTGTCCCCAGTGAGAGCAAGCAGTATACCAATCACCTGTAGGAGGGAGTATTTGGTCGTAGTAAATTAGTCAGGCATTGCTTTAAATATGAATCCATGGTTAGCTGTTATGTGTTTAGGGTTGGTTCTCAAGTTACTGTAAATATGCTCCAATTCCACACTTGAGATTTATTCATCCACAAAAAATCTTGTCTGGATTTTACTCAATGATCAAGCAACAATTTCCTTTTGTTTTCTTTTAGTTCATCATTCAGTCGTCTGACACAACTTCAAAATGTATCATTCCTTACTTTACATTCCTTACACAGATATCATGATAGAGCAGGGGTGTCAAACTCATTTTTTGTTGCGGGCCACTTTTGAGTTACGTCTTCCCCCACAGGGCCGTTATGACAACAAAATCAAACAAAATGTTTAATCGCATTATCACATTATTACTAAAAGAGTAACAACATTATTGCAAAATCTCAACCTCATTTATGACACATGACAATTTGACATTTTTGGTACATTTTTTAGCAAGGATCATGCAAGTTGACACACGTGATTTTCTTTCAGGGGGCCACATAAAATTATGTGGCGGTACAGATTTAATCACATTATCACGTTTATTACTTGTAAGTGTAACAAAATTATTGCAAAATCTCAATGTCATTTATGATACGTGACAATTTGACATTTTTGGTACCCTTTTTAGCAAGGATCATGCAATTTGACAAGTGATTTTCTTTCAGCGGGCCACATAAAATGATGTGGCGGGCTGGATGTGGCCCGCCATATTGGGTTTGAGGATCAATAAAAGAGCTGCCATCCAACAAAAAGAATAAAAAGGCTCACTTATTCAACTATTTTAGCCCACCATCATTATTCCCATCTTATGATATATCATACAGGTCATGTTGTATATGAAATCATCCTCATAAATACCAGCATCATCTGATCATTAATGCATCTTTAAACAACGTTCTAATTGCGGGATGGTATTACATTGGGCTTTGGACCTTCCATTGTCAACAACAAATAAACAAATATGCTGTCTCGAGCCTGTCTACTATTAATTAGCCGTGGCACAGCTCAGGTCACCTCCAGTCTGTGTCACCATTTCAGACAGTGCTTCAACAGGCAATTATCATAAATTCCTGTTCGCCCAGGCAATTATCAGTAACGAGGAAGCCCTACACGCTTCTACTGTTGTAATTAAGCCAATGTGTTGCAAATTACCATAATGTGAGTGGGAGGTTTTATGCTTGTTAGTATGGTCATTTCATTCAATTAGCAGCATCATTAACAAGGTGTCTCTGTTGTAACAAAGTTAATGCGAGATGAGGCAATGGCTGTGTGATTAGCTCAGACAAACATGACAAGGAGTATGTCATTGAGCTCAGGATTGTGTGTGTGTGACGGAAATTTGACTTATTTCAGTGTCTTGGGGGATTCTGAAAGTTTGCATTTATATTCCTGTCCACAGAGCATTTCTGCAACTTCAAATTGTCATTCACACAGACACACAAGATGATTATTTAGTATTTTTTTTCACTAGAATTACAAAATGGGAGTCTTAGATCACACTACTCTCCCATGAACTTTCCCGGTCTAACATCATGCTTGCTGGCCTTTGTGAGTCACGCTGGAGCGGAACCGGAGAAACCACTGCCGGCGACCAGCTTTTTTCTGTGGAGCGGCCCGAATGATGGGAGAGGCCTCCACGTTGTAGCCCGAGCTATTCCGCTACACCAGGGGTGCCCAAACTTTTTGGATCGAAGATCTACTTTTCGACCAACTAACCTCCCGGGATCTACCCTTACCGGCACGCGCACGCGCACAAACACACACACACACACACACACACACACACACACACACACACACACACACACACACACACACACACACACACGCACACACACACACACACACACACACGCCATGATGAGAAACAGCCTGAAACAGAGGCATGCCACACACTTTAGCAGCCTGTTAACTATCGTAGCTCACACGTACTGTTTTAAAGTGCTTCCCTGGGCCCTCCTAGTGAATTGTACAAGAAGCAAACTCTGAATGAGAATCATAACGATAAAAGATTTAGCGCAACAGCTCTGATCACAACCTGCAATTGCAAACTGCTGAGCGCTAACAACTTCCGGTGTCGTAATCACACGCCACCGTAAATTTAAGATTTACCTGCTTTATTTTATTTTAAAAAAAATTAGTGAAAATGAAACTGATAAGATGATTAGGGTGCAGTGTATATTAACACAAAAATATATTACTAATATGTACAAAGACACACAAATGGTTGTTTGTTTTTTTTTCTTCTCGACACTCCTCGGATCTACTTGTGAGCTGTCTTAGATCTACCGGTAGATCAGGATCTACCTAATGGTCACCCCTGCGCTATACCAACGGAAGTCCATCATCAGCTGGAAGCCAGTCAGTGACAGACTGCTCTCCGCCCGTCTCCTTCACCAACATGGGAAGATGACAGTTATTGTCACCTATAGCCCAACAGACATCCTCCCAGATGAGACAAAGGACAACTTTTATGACAAGTTATAAGACGCCATCCAGGCAGCCTACGCCCATGATATTGCCATTGTCCTCACTAATGCCAACGCCACAATCTCCACCCAAGACTACACCCTCCCGGCTGTAACAGGTCCATTTTTCATCGATAACGGCCAGCGACTATACAATCGATGCAGAGCCACCAACCTCTGCATTGCCGATACATCGTTTCCCCATAAGCGGATCCATCACTGGACCTGGTCCAGCCCTGATGGAAAAACGAAGAAAGCAATCGACCACATCCTTGTTTCCCGACGATGGAAAAATTCAATCATCAACAGCAAAGGTGCACAACTTGGCAATACAGATCACCGCCTGCTGATAGCAGACATGCAACTCAAGCTTAAGGCTGGGGCACGAAAGACTACCTCCCCCAGGCTAGACTCCTCTTGCCTACAAGACCCGGCCATCGTGCAATTATACAGATGCTCCATCACCAATCAATTCAGCACACTGATGAGCAGTGTGCAGACCTTTGACTGGCCACAATTTAAAGCTTATGTAATCGAAGCTTCCATAGAGACCATCGGGCGAACAAGACCTGCTCCGAAGAAGCCCTGGATATCCCAGGATACGCTGGACATCGTAAATAAAAGACGAGAGGCTCGGCTGTGCGTGGACATGGCTCTGTAGCAGCTCCTTAACACGCAACGGAACATCTCCCTTTAACATGACAGAAAAACCTTCTTCGAGCAATCAGGCATCAGCCATGGAGGCCGCTTTCCAAAACAACAATCTGCGGCAGCTCTTCAACCTTCTCCGCAAAGGGAAAGCCAGCCCCCACCAGCGCTGTTACTTAGTCAAGGACAGGGCTGACAATATTCTATCAACCAAAACTGAATGCATCAGTCGCTGAAAGGAGCACTTCCGTGAGCTCCTAAATCATCCTCCTGTCCCCAAAGACACAACCCTCACCATACACTTCAACACCAATCACCCCCGTATTGCCAGCTGAAGTCAAAGCAGCCATGACAAAGCTCAAATATTGTAAAGCACCAGGTCTATCTGCAATCACAGCAGAGATGCTGAAGGCTGGTGGAGACCATATCATCCTGTGGCTCACACAGTTCATCAACCATGTGTGGGTCACAGAGTCATTGCCTGATGACTGGAGGCGGGGCATCCTACTTCCCTTCTGGAAGCACAAGGGAGACCAACTGACCTGTAGCAACCATAGGGGCATTACACTCCTCTCCATTCCCGTTAAACTTTTCACCCGCATCCTACTCACTCGAGCTCTACCTGTAACCAGAAGCAGATGCTGCCAACAACAAGCCGGATTCATCCACCATCGAACACATCTCTGCTCTCCGACTCCTGATTGAAAAGTCTCAGGAGTTCAGAAAGGACCGGCACTTATTCATTGTTTTTATTGACCCCAAGGCTGCCTTTGACACAGTGGACCACAGGTCCCTCTGGAACATCTTAAAATCCCTCGGAGTCCCAACCAAGATCACCACACTCTTTAACAAATATACCAAGGTGTAGAAAGTTGTGTACGTGTGAATGGCCAAGAGTCCGAGTGGTTCAGACTTTACCTCCTGTCTGGACAGTTTTGGTTTTCAACAGTATGTCAACTTTCCCACACACAGTAAAGGACATATTCTGGACTTGATCTGCTGTATTGGATTATCACCAACAAACTGCAAAACCGATCTCCCATACACAGATCATCTATTGCTTTCATTCAACGTTAACCTGTCATTTTTCAAATCCAACCATCCATCCATCCATCATCTACCGCTTATCCGGGGCCGGGTCGCGGGGGCAACAGCTTTAGCAGGGAAGCCCAGACTTCCCTCTCCCTAGCTACTTCTTCCAGCTCTCCCCGGGGGATCCCGAGTCGTTCCCAGGCAAGCTGGGTGACATAGTCTCTCCAGCGTGTCCTGGGTCTTCCTCGGGGTCTCCTCCCGGTGGGACATGACCGGAACACCTCACCGGGGAGGCGCTCAGGAGGCATCCGAATCAGATGCCCAAGCCACCTCATCTGGCTCCTCTCGATGTGGAGGAGAAGCGGCTCGACTCTGAGCCCCTCCCGGATGACTGAGCTTCTCACCTTATCTCTAAGGGAGAGCCCGGACACCCTGCGGAGAAAACTCATTTCAGCCGCTTGTATCCGGGATCTCGTTCTTTCGGTCACGACCCATAGCTCGTGACCATAGGTGAGGGTTGGGACATAGATCGACCGGTAAATTGAGAGCTTTGCCTTTTGGCTCAGCTCCTTCTTCACCACGACAGACCGATACATCGTCCGCATCACAGCAGACGCTGCACCGATCCGCCTGTCGATCTCCCGCTCCCTCCTACCCCCACTCGTGAACAAGACCCCAAGATACTTGAACTCCTCCACTTGGGGTAAGATCTCCTCCCCGACCCGGAGGGGGCACTCCACCCTTTTCCGACTGAGGACCATGGTTTCAGATTTGGAGGTGCTGATTTTCATCCCAACCACTTCACACTCGGCTGCGAAACGCTCCAGTGAGAGTTGGAGAGCCCCGTTTGAAGGAGCCAACAGCACCACATCATCTGCAAAAAGCAAGGATGCAATACTGAGGCCCCCAAAACGGACCCCCTCAACGCTTCGGCTGCGCCTAGAAATTCTGTCCATAAAGGTTATGAACAGAATCGGCGACAAAGGGCAGCCTTGGCGGAGTCCTACCCTCACTGGAAACGATTCAGACTTACTGCCGGCAATGCGAACCAAACTCTGACATCGGTGGTATAGTGACCGAATAGCCCGTATCAGGGGGTTCGGTACTCCATACCCACGAAGCACCCCCCACAGAACTCCCCGAGGGACACGGTCAAACGCCTTCTCCAAGTCCACAAGTCCAAGTCCAGCACACCCTCCAGGGACTCCAAAAAGGGTGGGTATGCTGAGCTGCTGTTTGGTGCATATGCACAAACAACAGTCAGGACCCGTCCACCCACCCGAAGGCGGAGGGAGGCAACCCTCTCGTCTACCGGTGTGAACCCCAATGTACAGGCACTGAGCTGGGGGGCAATGAGTATGCCCACACCTGCTCTGCGCCTCTCACCGTGAGCAACTCCAGAGTGGAAGAGAGTCCAACCCCTCTCGAGAGAACTGGTACCAGAACCCAGGCTGTGTGTGGAGGCAAGTCCGACTATATCGAGTCGGAAATTCTCTGCCTCACACACAAGCTCGGGCTCCTTCCCTGCCAGAGAGGTGACATTCCATGTCCCAAGAGCTAGCTTCTGCAGCCGAGGATCGGACCGCCCAGGGTCCCCGCCTTTGGCTGCCGCCCAGCTCACATTGCACCCGACCCCTTTGGCCCCTCTCATGGGTGGTGAGCCCATCGGAGGGGGGACCCACGTTGCCTCTTCGGGCTGTGCCCGGCCGGGCCCCATGGGTGTAGGCCCGGCCACCAGGCGCTTGCCAACGAGCCCCACCTCCAGGCCTGGCTCCAGAGGGGGGCCCCGGTGACCCGCGTCCGGGCAAGGGAAACCGAGATCCATTTATCGTAATCATCATTGGGGTCTTTGAGCCGTGCTTTGTCTGGCCCCTCACCTAGAACCTGTTTGCCATGGGTGACCCTGCCAGGGGCATAAAGCCCCAGACAACTTAGCTTCTAGGATCATTGGGACACACAAACCCCTCCACCACGGTAAGGTGACGACTCACGGAGGGGCAAATCCAACCCACAACGCATTATACATTTCCGTAAAATCAAGGACATTAACCCGGACAATTTAGAATCACTTATCAACAACCTCCCCAGTACTGATTGTCTTTCTACAACAGATGAGTTTTTGACACACTACAACACAAATCTCCATAACATTCTCGATATCCTGGCCCCACTCAAAACCCGAACTGTCTCCTTCAACCAAACAGCACCCTGGTTTACCCCTACCCTCAGACAACTTAAATCAAAAGGCCGTCAACTCGAAAGATTATATAGAAAAACTGGACTCGCCATACATAAAGAAATGTACACTACCCACTTTCTCCATTACAAGGACTCAATATCCAAAGCCAAATCAATCTTCTACTCTGGATTAATCAGTTCCAATGAAGATCACTCTTTTCACTCATTTCTAAACTCACTAAACCTGCTGACACTCTTCCCTCACATCTCTATTCCACTGATTTTTGTAATACTCTGGCCTCATTTATCACATCCAAAATCCAACTTATCCATCAGCAACTCACCCCTTCAGCTGCTCCTAACCCTCCTTCTCCATTCTCCGGTTCCTACCCACCTATTCTCTGCATTCACATCCCCATCTGTCCACCAAATCTCCATCTTAATCCAGAAGTCCAAATCCTCTACTTGTCATCTTGACCCTCTCCCTACTGTTTTAGTCAAAGCTTCTATCCCGGCCCTCTCCCCTCTCATCACTAACATTATTCAAACTTCCCTCTCTACTGGCATTGTACCATCCCATCTCAAAACTGCTGCTGTCACTCCCATACTGAAGACACCTGGCTCTGATCCCTCCGACTTGAACAACTTTCGTCCCATATCAAACCTTCCGTTAATCTCCAAACATCTAGAAAAAACAGTAGCTGCTCAACTTCACACCCATCTTTCCTCCAATAACCTCTATGAACAATTTAAATCTGGCTTCCGTCCCCTCCATAGTACCGAAACTGCCCTCCTCAAAATATGCAATGACCTTCTTCTCTCTGCTGACTCAGGTTCACTCGCCATCCTCCTCCTGCTTGACCTCAGTGCAGCCTTTGACACCATCTCTCACTCCATCCTCCTCAACAGACTCTCCTCCATTGGCATCACCAGCATCCCCCTCTCCTGGTTCCGCTCCTATCTTTCTGACCGCACCCAGTTTATCCAGCTCAAACGTTTTAGATCTCACCCCTTTCCCCTCACTTCAGGTGTTCCTCAGGGTTCTGCCCTTGGCCCATTGCCGTTTCTAATCTATCTTCTTCCCCTTGGTAATATCTTCAGGAAACATCACATTCACTTTCATTGCTACGCGGATGACACCCAGCTCTACATCTCTACCAAACCTAATACCATACTTCCGCCATCCTCCCTAACCAACTGCCTGCAGGAATTAAAATCTTGGTTCACCTCAAATTTCCTCAAACTGAATAGCAATAAAACTGAATTCCTCCTCATTGGCACTAAATCCACTCTAAACAAAACAAACAATTTCTGCATTTCCTTCGAAAGCTCTTCCATCTCCCCCTCCCCTCAGGTCAAGAGTCTGGGTGTCATCCTTGATAGCACCCTCTCCCTCACCTCACATATCAACCACATCACTCGTTCTGCATATTATCATCTTCGAAACATCCACCGGCTACGCTCTTCTCTCACTCCTCAGTCCACTGCTATACTTGTACACACCCGCGTCACCTCGCGACTCGATTACTGAGCTCAGAGAGATAAGGTAAGGCAAGACCATTTGAAGATTTGAAAACAAATAATAGAGTACAAATAACAATTCTAAAATATACAGGGAGCCACTGAAGGGGTGCCAGAGTAGGAGTGATGTGCTCCCTCTTATGTGATCCAGTCAAGAGGCGAGCAGTATCATTTTGGACCGATTGGAGAGGCTTGATTTAAGATTGTCTGACTCCAAAATAAAGTGCATTTTGGTAATCCAGCCGAGATGTGACGGAGGCATTAAGTAATGTTTTAAAGTGCGGTTGAGAAAGAAGAGGATTGACAAGGGCCACTGAGACCAAACACCATCCTTTCTGTTTTCTTTTCACTGAAATTCAAGACATTCAGTCCCATCCATACCTTAATTTCCTCCAGAGAGGACAAGAGTAGCTTCACTGAGAAAGTATCTTTTCTTGCATCGCTGGAGCAGGTTTGGAAGGCGGCTGCAGGGCTTGCGCTGTCGGAGTAGGATCGGGGGATGGCCAGAATGTGTGTGTCGCTGGACCAGGTTCAAAGGGCGACCACAACATGTGAGCCAGCAGAACAGAATCAGAAGGTGACTGCAGGGCTTGCGCCACCGGAATAAAATCGGAGGGCAGCCGCAGAGAAAATCCAAAGGGACGCGCAGCACCAAAACAGGAATGGAGGGCGACCACAGGGCTTCCGCTGCCAGAGCAGGGTCAGAGGACAGCTGCGGGTTTTGTGCCGCTGGAGCTGAGTCAAATGGTGGCTGCAGGATTTGTGGTGCCGGAGTAAAATGCGTGGGCTTTGGTACTTGAAGAGTGCATTGTCTTTTAGCATTAAGTGACACTTACAGGACTTTAGATTCAAGTGATAGGAGAAGTCCAACTGGATACTATTTCAGATTTTGTTTGAATTGACCTGCTCTTTATTGGAAAACATGGAAGCAGGCAACAGTAACTTTGTCAACATGTGAGGCTGAATACATGGTGATGGGAGATACTACAGAGGAGAGTTTGTACCTCACAACTGCTGAATGGGATGGGCATTGGACATCAATATTCACCTTTTACAATTTTTGGCAACAACTGCAGTCAAATCCAATTCAGTGTCAGAGATGTAAACAAATGAACAGTAAGTACCATTGCATTCAATCTGCACTCACCGACAAGAGGATAACATTTAAATTTTGTCCAACAACAAACATGGTTACATTTGTTTTGACAAAATCTGTGAGATGGGATAAACTACAGAAATTAGGAACCTTTTTTTCTGGAATGTTAATGGTCAAAAAAGACCATCAGAGCAATTGGGGGTGTCGGTCCAAATGTTTTATTTTGGTCATGTCATGTATGGTCTTCGGTGTTCGCAAAATTATTAAGTTGCTGTTCCCTTCAAAGCTACCTATGGTGTGTGTGTTGTTTTACCTACTACTAATACTACACTTGATCTTAGACAAAAGGCCATTTCACAGAATAACTCGCACATTCTGTGAAATGTGCGAGTTATCTTGGAATTCCGACCTTTAAAAATGTCACAACCAACATAAGTGATGTAATATTTTTATAGCTAAGTACACTTAAACAAAGCGGAACTATTGGAAATCAATTCATACAATATTTTGCAAATTTATAAAAATGTTTTAAATGCAGACCTGTGCTTTTGATAATGTTTAGGTCAGCAGAGAAGGCCTTGGAGGCATTGATGGAATGCCATTGGTTCTAAACAATATGAAATAGAAAACTCAAAATGTAGACTAAGTTATGAAACAATTTTTATTTTTATTTATCAAATAACATCATGTGCAGCTTTCGCCTCCCTGAGGGAAGTTTTATTTCATCTTGCAAGTCTTCTTCTTTTCCCCTCAGGGGTCGCCACAGCGAATCAGTTACGTCCATCTAACTCTGTTTTGTGCATCCTCTTCTCTCACACCAGCTACCTTCATGTCCTCTTTCACTCCATCCATAAACCTCCTCTTTGGTCTTCCTCTCAGCCTCCTGCCTGGCAGTTCAAGACTCAGCATCCTTTGACCAATATATTCATGCTTTCTCCTCCAAACCATCGCAGTTTGGCCTCTCTGACTTTCTCTCCAAATCCTCTAATATGAGTTGACCCTCTGATGTATTCATTCCTGATCCTATCCAAACTCCCAAAGAGAACCTCAACATCTTCAGCTCTGCTATCTCCAGTTCTGCCTTCTGTCGTTTCTTCAGTGGCACTGTATCATGTCCAAACAGCATGGCTGGTCTCACCACAGTTTTATACACCTTTCCTTTCATCTTAGCTGAAATTCTTCTATTGCACATCACACCTGACACTTTTCTCCAGCTGTTCCAGCCTGGCTGCATATGCTTCTTCACGTCTTTTTCACACTCTCCATTGCTCTGGACAGTTGACCCCGAGTACTTAAAATACCCAACCTCCACAATGAATTCCTCCATCACACCTTATAGCACACATGTATGATGACACATAACCCCTGTAAGACTGTCTTACAGGGGTTACGTGTCATCATACATGTCCTGCACCTCTCTAACATACTTCTCTGTCATGCCAGACGTCCTCATACAATACCACATTTCTTCTCTGGGCACCCTGCCACATGCTTTCTCCAGATCTACAAAGACACAATGCAGTTCCCTCTGACCTTCTCTTTACTTCTCTATCAACATCCTTAAAACAAATACTGTATCTGTCGTACTCTTTTTTTGGGCATGAAACCATACTGCTGTTCACAAATGCTCACTTCTGCTCTTAGTCTAGCTTCAACTTCTCTTTCGCATAGTTTCATTGTATGGCTCATTAACTTTGTTCCTCTGTACAACTCTGCACATCTCCTTTGTTCTTAAAAATCGGCACTGGCACACTCCCCCATTCCCCAGGCACCTCCGGACCACCCAGTGAGGAGTAAAATGAGGCTGAAGAAAAATAAAAAACAACAACTTTATCCAGGCCATTTCAATCATTACCTCAGGGCATGCTTTCAATTTCACCCTCTCAGACCACAGAAAATGTGCACAATATAAAAAAAAACAACAACATACAATTCAACCTGATTTGTATTTGCATTTTGTATTTTCATATTCTCCCCATGTAAATCATTCGAAAAGTTTATTTGGGACATTTGGTTGATGGAGTGGAAAATAAAAATGTGACAAAAACAAAGAGACTGGAATGCAAGGTGAGCACACGTGGTGCCATGTAATTATTGTCACACATAAATATTGCTGTCCGCCAAAGCCACCGCTACGGGCAGATCCAGCATTGTCCAGGCTTTGCGCTGTCCACTCATCATAACCAACCAGAGGGTTACAGGTAAAAGCCATACACTTAAACAATCATGCAGGAAGCTTGAATGCAAATGGCATGCAACTGAGCTTCAGGCCTTCCGTCAGGCATGGTGCGATATCTTGCTGACATACAAAGAAACTCTCGTTTTAACCAAATCTAATTATTTCTCCAGAATAATCTGTTTTAATAAACTGATTATGGTAAAAAGGGCACCCTGCCATTGTCTGACAACCAGCTCAGGGTGGACACTGCATACTGCCTGAAGTCGGCTGGGATAGGCTCCAGCACACCCGTGACCCTTCTGAGGATACGAGGATTAGAAAATGGATGGTTGGATGATAAAGAGGGCATTATCCCATAATGTCTTAAATTTTTCTTGTTCGCCTCGAAGAGTAAATGTCAGTTTCTCCATTTCAAAAATTTCCCCAACCACCTTAGTCCAGTCTTTGACTGCTGGGGGATGTGTCATCAGCCATCTTCTTGTGATTGCCTTTTTGCTCGCTAACAGTAAGATGTTGTAGGTGTATTTCTGTGCAAAGGTAATGGATCCAGGATCCAGTCCCAAGAACAGGGCTTCAAAGGTCGGAGGGACCACTGTTCCCATAATCCTACCCATAGTCAACTTTGTCTCTTCCCAGTATTTGGAGATGACCGGGCATTCCCAAAACACATGAAAATGTGAGGCTTTGCTATTACCGCAGGATCTCCAACAGGCTGTATTCATTCCTTGTGAAGTCCCTTGGGCCGGAACTCTAAAAAACCTGACGACATTCTTCCACCCGAATTCCCTCCAAAAGAGAGCCGATGTACATTTACATTGCTGTGCTATTATTCTCTCCCATGCTTCCAGTTGAATTGAAATGCCAGCCTCCTTAGCCCATTTATTCTTTATATATATTGTATCCCCACCTTCTAGTACCTGTAACTCTTTGTAAATTTTCGATATATTACCCCTTCCAGGATCTGACCCATAAGCTAGTAGGAATATCTTGATTAAGCCGAAACCACTTTGTTGGACCCATCCTGTGCGTAGATATCTCTCTAGGTAATGTCTTAGCTGCAAGAATCGATAGAAATCTTGATTACTCAATCCGAAATTGTTTCTAAGATCTTGGAATTGTCGCATCCCGCCCGCCTCGAGGAGGTCCCTATATATCTTTAACCCGTTTCCAATCCATTTTTTAAATCCCGTATCCATTCTGTTTGGTAAGAAATCTGAGTCATATCCAATCCATCTTAGAAGCAAATATGGGCTATTTTCTTTGTCTTGCTTTAATATTCCGTGCCACACCTTAATTGAGGTTCTTATCCAAGGGTTAACGCTCTTAATACAATCAATCAAACCAGGGTCCCCGATAATTGCTTGTAGTGGAATATCGCTAGATGTCTGACATTCAATGTCTTTCCACTTCGCACAATAGGATGGATTACAGATATTGGCCAAAATCTTTACTTGGGTTGCCCTATAATAGTTTGACATATTCGGTAGAGAGAGGCCTCCCTTGCTCCTTGCCAATTGTAGAGTCTTGAATCTAATTCTTGGCCTCTTCCCTTGCCAAATAAATTGCGATATTATTTTGTCCAACTCTTGGAACATATCCTTGGGTAAGTCTATTGCTAGAGTTTGGAATAGATATAGTAGTCTGGGCAGCACGTTCATTTTGATCGCTTCCACTCTTTGCAGTAATCCAAGGAATGGAACCAGGTTCCATCTGTTCAAGTCAGCCTTAATTTGGGCAAGGAGAGGGGAATAATTTTCAAGCCTAATTGTATCTAAATCTTTTGGAATATTCACGCCTAGGTACCTGATCGACTCTGTGTCCCAGTTCAATATTAAAGCAATCAGTTGACTTTTTATTTTTAAACGTTTTTATATTTGATCCCCCGCGACCCTAGTGAGGATCAAGCGGTACGAAAGATGAGATGAGATAATATTTGATACTTCTTCTTGTTTTACAGCAGTAAGGAACATCGTGGAGGAGTTTTTTCTTCGTATCTATCCATTTCAAACAAGATGGTTGGAATTTGGAATTTGTTTTGCTAGGTTACTGCTGATGTTGACACAATACTCATTAAATTCAGTTGCTATAATCTGCAGTTTTTTCCAAAATAGTATTTTTGCTTTTGATAACACTCTGGATAATCCATTTTATTAGGACTATTTCTGATTACTTGGTTAAGTATTTTCCATATTTCTTGTGTGTTACTTTTATTCTGCTCTAACAGTGCACGATAATGATCTCTTTTACTGGTTCTTATAATATTTACTAGTTTATTTTTATAGGTCTTATATTTTTTTCTGCTTCTTCAGTTCTCAAGTTTAAAAACAATTTATATAAATTGTTTTTCTTTTTACGTGCGATTTCTATGCCTTTCGTTATCCATGGCTTACTTGGGTCTGTATACTTTTTGGAGACTTTAGTTAATGGAAAATGTTTATCATATAAGGGGATTATGGTAGACTGAAATACTTCAAACCTTGTATTTGGGTCTTCGTTTGAGTAGACCTCGGTCCAGTTTTGTTTTTCTAGGTCTTGCTTAAAGGCATCGATGGAGCGTTGGGTTCTTAGTCTTATTTCTGTTATGTGAGTTGTTGACCTAGCTTTTCTATCGAAATAATTATGAAAAACTGCAAAAACAAGTAGGTGGTCACTTATGTCATTAATGAGAAGTCCACTTCCCATTTTATCATCAATCTTATTTATAAATATGTTATCTATTAATGTGGCCGTGTCAACTGTTATTCTGCTAGGTTTCAAGATTACTGGGAAAAAGCTGTTGCTGTACATAGTATTTATGAAGTCAGTTGTGTTTTTGTGTCGATTTGGGTTTAATAAGTCAATGTTAAAGTCACCACATATTATTCGTGTTTTCTTATCGTTGTAGTAACTGAGCATATCTGTTAGTTTTTTATTGAATGTGTCAATACATATTCCTGGTGTCCTATAGATGCAACTTATGCTATTTGATGCCTTTATATTGTGTATTTCAATGGTTAGATATTCCATTAGGTTTTCTATTGTGTTTGTCAATCTCTCGATTTTACTGCATTGAAGTGCTTTGTCTACATATATTGCAACTCCCCCCTCCTTTTTTTGTTTTCTCTATTAGTTGCAAACATTTCATAACCTTCTATTTCCATTTCAGTTGTTTTATCTTCATCAAGCCAAGTTTCTGATATGGCAATTATGCTAATTATTATTATAATTATATACATAATATTTATGAAGTCAGTTGTTTTTTTGTGTCCATTTGGGTTTAATAAGTCAATGTTAAAGTCACCACATATTATTCGTGTTTTTCTTATCGTTGTAGTAACTGAGCATATCTGTTTTTATTGAATGTGTCAATACATGATCCTGGTGTCCTATAGTCAAGTCAAGTCAAGTCAAGTCAACAGTATTTATAGAGGACGTTCAAACAGCCATCGCTGCATACAAAGTGCTGTACATGGAGCGATTTAACATGCACAATAAACAGTAAGACAAATCGGTAATAAAGGCGGTAGAAAGCACCAAACAGTAAAACCAAGAACAAATCTAAGTCATGCTGAGTCGAATGCCAAAGAATACAAGTGAGTTTTGAGGAGGGCTTTGAACATGGGCAGCGAGGAGGCTTGCCGAATGTTCAGTGGGAGGTCATTCCAGAGAGAGGGACCAGCAAGAGAAAAGGCTTGATCCCCTCTGAGCCTCAGTTTAGTTCTTGGTACTTCTAACAAAGACTGGTCCACAGACCTGAGGCGCCGGGCAGATGTGTAGGGGCGGATGAGCTCAGAGAGGTAAGGTGGCGCGAGATTATTCAGAGATTTGAAAACAAAGAGGAGGATCTTGAAAATAACTCTAAAATGAATGGGGAGCCAGTGAAGGGATGCCAGAGCAGGAGTTATATTCTCCCTCTTATGAGTACCAGTCAAGAGGGGAGCAGCGGCATTTTGGACCAGCTGAAGGCGCTTAATGGAGGACTGGCTGACTCCAAAGTAAAGGGCAGTGCAGTAATCGAGCCGGGATCTGACAAAGGCATGAATTACTGTCTCAAAGTGTTCATGTGAGAGGAGAGGTTTTATTTTGGCCAGCTGTCTAAGGTGAAAGAAGCTGGATTTAACAACGGCACCAATTTGCCGATCGAGTTTGAAATCACTGTCCAGTTTAAGGCCCAAGTTTGAGAACGTTGATTTCAGATAAGGACACAGGGGGCCCAAATCTACAGGATGGAATGTACAAGGGCCACTGGGACCAAACAATATCACCTCTGTCTTCTTTTCTTTGAATTTCAAGAAATTTTGTGCCATCCAGGTTTTGATTTCTTCCAGACAGAATAGGAGTGGCCTTAATGAGAAGGCGTCTTTCTTGCTCAGTGGGACATAGATCTGGCAGTCATCTGCATAGCAGTGGAAGGGAATATCATGTTTCCTTAAGATGGAACCCAATGGGAGCAGATACAGCGACAACAGCAGAGGCTCCAGAATTGATCCCTGTGGAACACCACAAGACAGGGGAGCAGTGCGTGACTCAGAGCAGCCAAGGCTGACACAATAGGTCCTGTCAGCTAGATAGGACCTAAACCACTCAAGAGCACTGCTGCCAATGCCCACCAAGTGCTGCAAACGAGTCAGCAGAGTACTGTGATCCACTGAATCAAATGCTGCAGTTAAGTCCAATAAAACCAGACACACGTGGTCTCCAGAGTCATTTGCCAGGAGGATGTCATTAGAAAC
The DNA here is from genome assembly GCF_025434085.1 of Hippocampus zosterae. Taxonomy (NCBI): domain Eukaryota; kingdom Metazoa; phylum Chordata; class Actinopteri; order Syngnathiformes; family Syngnathidae; genus Hippocampus; species Hippocampus zosterae. The sequence continues at coordinate 37,138,044 of NC_067451.1, forward strand.
GAGTAACAGGGCTGACTCCGTGCTATGCATCGTCTTGAAACCTGACTGGAAGACCTCCAAGATGTTATGTTCATCCAAGAAAAGTTTCAACTGCATGTGCACCACTTTTTCAAGAATTTTGGAAATGAAAGGATGTTTAGAAATGGGCCTGTAACTTGATAGCACATCTGGATCAAGACCATTTTTCTTGATCAAGGGTTAGACCACAGCATGTTTAAACTATTGGGGAACTACACCAGAAGAAAGGCTGCTGTTGATGATATCCAAGACCGTTGCGCCAACACTCGGGAGAACCTCCTGAAAGAAGCATGGGGGAAGAGAGTCGCAAGGGGAGCCTGATTGCTTCGTCTGGCGAACTACATCCTCCAAAAGCGACAAGGACACAGTTTCAAAAGAATTTAGTACAGCTGAACATGGAACATGGACAGAGGGGTCAGATGCGGTATTTGAGACCGGAGTCCTAGCTGTAGAGACCTTATCAATGAAAAACTGAAGGAATCTGTTGCACATCTCGGGTGAAGAATCCGAGCAAGTAGGCAGAGGGGGTTTGAGTACAGAATTTATTGTTTTAAATAGTGCGCGTGGGTTAAGATAAGATAAGATAAGATAAGATATCCTTTATTTGTCCCACAATGGGGAAATTTACAGCCTCCAGCAGCAAGAATGTATGTAGAAAGAAGAAGAGAAAAAGAAACAACAACAAACATCTTTCAATTAAATACAATATGAACACAAATGGATAAATCACAGAACTATTTACAATTTACCTTCACATCATTTAATTATTATTATTATTATGATTGTTATTTTTTATTCATCAGCCTGACAGCAGTCGGTAGGAACGAGCGTCGGTATCTCTCCTTCTTGCAGCGCGGGTGTAACAGTCTCTGGCTGAAGGAGCTACCAAGTGCTGTCAGGGCGGGCTGGAGGGGGTGGGAGGGACTGGCCATCATAGCTTTTAGCTTAGTTAGCATCCTTCTGTTGCCCACCTCCTCCAGAGTGTCAAGGGAGCAACCCAGGACAGAACTGGCCTTCCTGACCAGTCGCTCCAGTCTCTTTCTGTCCCGGGCCGAGATGCTGCCTGACCAGCAGACAATGCCATAATAGATGGCCGAGGCCACCACCGAGTTATAGAACGTCTTAAGGAGTGACTCCTGAACCCCAAAAGACCTCAGTTTCCTGAGTAGGAAGAGTCGGCTCTGTCCTTTCCTAATCAGGGTGTCCGTGTTTGTGGACCAGTCCAGTTTGTCGTTGAGAAGAACACCAAGGTACTTGTAGGAGGTCACCCTCTCTATGTCCATACCCTGGATGTTCATCGGTGCTGGTGAGGACTTTTTCCTGCAGAAAAAGGGTTGATCTGGAGGAGATTCTGCTGGCACCAGTCCACAAAGTCCTTTGTCAGTCCCCTGTACTCCCGATCATCCCCTTCTGTAATGAGGCCAACAATCGCAGAGTCATCGGAGAACTTCTGAAGGTGGCAGTTTGGAGTGTCATGTCTGAAGTCCGAGGTGTAGAGGATGAACAGGAATGGAGCCAGAACAGTCCCCTGCGGCGCTCCAGTGCTGCAGAGAAGCCGGTCCGACTCACAGCTCTGCAATCTCACGTACTGCGGCCGATTTGTGAGGTAATCTATGATCCATGCTGTGAGATGGTGGTCCACTCCGGCGTTCTGCAGTTTGCCTCCCAGCAAATTGGGCTGGATGGTGTTGAAGGCACTGGAGAAATCAAAGAACATGATTCTCACAGTGCTCCCATCCTTCTCCAAGTGTGACAGCACTGAGTGGAGGAGGTAGATAATGGCGTCTTCCACACCGATGCCAGGCTGATAGGCAAACTGCAGCGGGTCCAGTGACGGGCTCACCAGCGGTCGAAGGTGGGCGAGGATGAGTCTCTCCAGCGTCTTCATCAGGTGAGACGTCAGCGCCACCGGTCTGTAGCTGTTCAGCTCCTTAGGGTGGGGGGTCTTGGGCACTGGGACCAGGCACGAAGTTTTCCACAGCTGTGGAGCTCTGCCCAGCTTCAGGCTCAGGTTGAAGATGTGCTGGACAATGTTACACAGCTGGTCAGAGCAGGTCCTGAGGAGCCGGGAACTGATCTTGTCCGGACCTGCTGCCTTCCTCACATTCATCTTCCTCAGTTGGTTCCTTACCTGCTCTGTTGTGACGGACAGGCAGGAACCAGGTGACATACTGGGTTGATGAGAGCTGGTCGAAAGAGGAGGGGGAGGAGAAGAAGTCCTCAGTGAGAGAGGTTGCAGTTTGTGGTTGGGGGAAGGGACCGACTGGTCGAAACGGTTGAAAAAATGGTTCAGTCCATCTGCCCAGTCCTTGTCCTTCTCGCCCACTGTCTTTGGGTTGTCATGGCCTGAGATGGTTTTCAGGCCCCTCCAGACACCAGTGACATTGCTGGCCTGTAACTGGTCCTCCAATTTCATCCTGTATAACTTCTTCCCCTCCCTGATCTTTCTTCTCAGCCGAATCTGCACGGCCTTCAGCTCCTCTCTGTTTCTCGACCGAAAAGCTCTCTTCTTCTCCTTCAGCAGGGTCTTTATGTCCGGATTAATCCATGGTTTGTTATTGGAAAAACACCGCAGAGTTCTGGTGGGTACAGTGTTCTCCTCACAGAAGTTTATATAATCCGTGATTGTGTCAGTGAGTGCATCAATGTCCTCCCCATGAACCTCGCTGAAGAGTTCCCACCTGGTTGTCGCGAAGCAGTCTCACAGAGCATCTTCAGCTTCCGATGACCATTTCTTGACCATTCTGGTCACAGTTGGTTGCCTGTGCACCAGGGGTTTGTACACAGGCTCGAGAAATACCAAGTTGTGGTCTGCTCTTCCAAGAGGGGGGAGGGAGAGGGGTTTATATGCCTCCTTGGTATTGGCATAAAACAAGTCCAAAATATTATTGTCTCTAGTGGCACAGGTTACATACTGCTTGAAAGTTGAAAGGGAGGACGACAGAGAGACATGGTTGAAGTCCCCAGAGATGATCAGCAGGGCGTTGGGGGACTGTGTTTGCAGCCTGCTCACGACAGTCATCAGGGCATCACACGCTGCATCACTATTAGCCGACGGGGGGATGTACACTGTCACGGCTATGACGTGTGAGAATTCCCTCGGGAGATAATGGGGCCTGAGGCTAATGGCTAGCAGCTCAATGTCCCGGTTGCAGAGTTTGTCTTTGATCGTGATATGCCCCGGATTGCACCATTTGTTGTTCACAAAAACAGCAAGCCCCCCACCTTTTCTCTTTCCACTCCCTTCATTCCTGTCCGCACGTATGAGTTGGAAGCCTTCCAACTCGACATGTGTGTCCGGAGTGATCGCTGTTAGCCACGACTCGGTGAGTAGCATTAGGCTAGCCTCGCGGTACTCCCTTTGATGTCGCGTTAGCGCCGCCAGCTCATCCATCTTGTTAGGGAGCGATCTTACATTCCCCATGATGACGGACGGGAGGACATGTCTGTACTTTCTCCGCCTTGTGCGGCAGTCCTTCCCGGCTCGACACCCTCGTGTCCTCCTCTTCAACTCTCGTGGGATATCCGGTTTGTCACCGGCCAGTAGCCTGCTGTTAGCCCACCATGCTAACAGCTGGTCCTTACTGTAAACAATGGAGTTGCGTGTGCTATCTGGATCTCCGTTCACAGGATACGTAAAAAGATTAAAGCAAATAAAGGAGATGAGCATAAATGAAGCTGCCCCTCTCCCCCCCATGGGTTTGGGGTACAAAACCACCCAAAACAAAATGGGAAGAAGTAATAAATAAAGTAAAAAGACGAAAAGAAACTCAAACAGGGATATGAGCTGCTGGAGAGGCAGCCACTCAGGGGGCGCCATCATCAAAAAAAAAAAAAAAAAAAAAAAAGGTCCTATAAGAATAAGGTCCAAAAGATATTCTCTTTTGGCCTCTTTTACTGTGAGCTGGTAGTTACCCCAGCAGTCTTTCCAAATTTGATAAGAGACATGCAATTTGTCTTTTTTCCACTTGCGTTCAGCTTTGCGACACCCCTGCCTAGTAATGTCGTTAAACCATGGCTCGGGTTTAGGCTTTCCAGGATGGCACGGCATGACGAGTGGAGCCAGGAGGTGAGTTCCTCTGTGTTAGACGAGGGTACGCAAAGGTTATTAAAGGCATCAGAGAAACGACTAGCAGTGCGAGGGTTAAAAATTCTTCATTTACAACTAGGAGTGCCAGATTTCACAGCAGCATGCGATAAGACTACTTCAAATAAAACTGCCGATCAGAAATCCGATTTTCAAGGACTTCCAGATTTGACACTGGTCGACCATGAGCAAGGACAAGGTCTAAAATATGTCCTTGTTCATGTGTCGGGCTGGTCACATACTGCACAAAATTGAAAGAGTCGATAAGTCTTAAGAAGTCTTTTGCTAGTGGTTTTTCCGGACAGCACACATGGATATTCAAATCCCCCATTAGGAGGATATGATCATATCTCAGCCTGATTTCCGCAAGAAAGGTTGAAAAGTCGCTTAAAAAGTCTTTGTTGTATTTAGGAGGATGGTAAATGACAACACAAAGCACCGGGAAAACACGACCAACTTCAAAGAAGGTTGCTTCAAAGTTGGTGGCCGATGTGGTGAATGCGCACCGTTTACATTTGAAATTGTTCTTAAAGATGCTTACCATACCTCCACCACGGCCTGATGTCCTGGGGTATCGAGGAAACCACAGTCAGGTGGTAACAATTCAATCAAAGCGTTGTACTCACCAGTACCTGCCCAAGTCTCCATCAGACACAGAAAATCCAAGTCATTGGAAAGGAAATACTCCCTCAGAATATGGGTCTTGTTCGTCAGCGACCGGGCCTTTAATAATGCGATCCTTGTGGAAGTAGCAACGGGAGGGATTGCCTCTGTCGATCGCCGAGCCCGGGGGAATTCCCTCAAAAGGTTTCGCTGGATTCCTCCCCGAGAAAGGCGTGGAGGGTAGAAATGCCGTGGCGTGTTGGGAGAGCCAACGACTGTTAGCAAGCACGAGGCGACAGGGTCGAGCGCACACCACACCGGAGCGATCAAAGTGTGTCTCAGATCCCGTTTCAGCTTCACGAGCTGACCGCTACGTTTGCCGCGGCTGCGGCGGCGGCGCTTCCGTGAAGGGAGCGAGCGAACGCGGAAGAGATCAGCCGGCAGGTTAGCCAAGAACGAAGGTAGGGTCTTTTCACCACTGCCTTGCCAAAATGCGGCCGAATCTCCGACGTGTTGTTGAATCAATAACAACGATCGGCGATCATAAACCAACTGAGACACTGTTAGGGAGGTAACAAACATTGCGAAAAGTAAAAAAACCCGAAATGGCAGGAGCATCGCCGAACACACTGGGGCACAAGCGGCCATTTTAGGATTATATTATAGATGAAAGTTATGATATTTGATGCCTTTTTAATTATGTATTTCAATGGTTAGACATTCCATTAGGTTTTCTATTGTGTTTGTCAATCTCTCGATTTTACTGCATTTTAGTGCTTTGTATACATATATTGCAACCCCCCCTCCTTTTTTGTTTTCTCTATTAGTTGCAAACATTTCATAACCTTCTATTTCCATTTCAGTTGTTTTATCTTCATCAAGCCAAGTTTCTGATATGGCAATTATTTTAAATTTATTGAATTTAGTCAGGTATTCTTAGATTTTTGTGAAGTTTTTATAGAGACTTTATAGAGTGTATTACGGAAAAGTGCATTTTCCTATTTTATATTAGTGTTCAATTGTTCATCCAGGTAACAGAGTTTGTTACCCTGTTTGTTCTTGAAGAAGTTATTGTCTGGGTCCAAATTGTTCTCGGGATTGAATGGCGTATCGTCAATATCTTCAAAGGGTTGGAATCCATGTTTTTGGAATGTGAATTTCCCGCTCCCACGTGGTCGTCGCTGACTCCCTCGCAGTCGTCGTTGGGTCCCTCGCTGTCGTCACTCGCTCTCTTGCCATCATCACTGGCTCCCTCGCGGTTGCTGGCTGGACGTCTCCTGGGTCCCTCGTGGTCGCTGGCTCCCTTGCGGTCGTCGCCGACTCCCTCACGCTCGCTGGCGGCCTCCCGGCGCTCTCACGCGCGCTGGCTGGTTGTCTCCCGGCTCCCTCAGGCTTGCTGTCTCCCGGCTCCCTCGCGGTCACTGGCTCCCCTGCAGTCATCGCTGGTTTACTCTCGGTCATCTCTGGCTCCCTTGCGGTCGTCGCTGGCTCCCTCGCGGTGGTCGCTTGCTGGTTGTCTCCCGGCTTCCTCGCGGTCGCTGGCTTCCCTGCAGTCGTCGCTGGCTTCCTCGCGGTCATCACTGGCTCCCTCAGAGTCGGTCGTCGCTGGATCCCTCGCGGTCGGTCGGTCTTGAAAAAGTTATTGTCCGGGTCCAAGTTGTTCTCAGGGTCAAATGTCTTGTGGTCAGTAGGGTTGGAAGGGTCATCAAAGGGTTCGAAGGCCATGTTTTTTGGTATGTGAATTTCCTGCTTCAGTAGGGTCAGAGTTTTTATCATCGGGTGGTGAAGAATTCTCAGTATGCTGCTTGATGGTGTTGAACTCGAGCCTGTTGTGTTGGAGTACTGGTGCGGGGGTGGACGATAAGTTTGTCATGTCTTAAGTAGGCAGTTTCCCCTCTGTCACATGCAGCTTTTAATTTTGGGAGGAGCTCTTTTCTTTTTTGTCATACGGCATCTGTAAAGTCTTCGTTGATGTAGATGTTGGAGCCTTTTGCTTTTTGTAGGATCCTTGATCTGTCCTTGTATTTTAGAAATTTCACCACAACTGGCCTCGGTCGAGGTCTTCCAGGTTCTTGTCTTCCTGTGCGGTCAGCTCTCTCCACCTCAATTTGTCCCTGTATCTGCAGCTTCTCCTTGAGGATTTTTTAAACTTTTTCCTCTGTTTCAGTCCACGTTTCTCCCATTTTTTCCTCAATTCCATCAATTACCAAGTTGTTTCTTCTTGACTGTCCTTCCAAATAGTCCATTTTGTCTGTTAATACAAGCATGCGGTCACATATTTTGTAGAATTCTGTATGCGTGTCTTTGGAATGGCCAGTTTGACAGATTAGATTTTGTAATGTCGTCTACCTCTCTTTGGGTAAAGTTGATGCTGGTTTTTATTTCTTGGACTTCCCTGGTAGAGTGTCAAGTTGTGAGTTTGTTGAGTCTATTATCATCTTGACAAATCCTTTGGAATTTTCCTGTTGTTGTTGCAAGAGCGCCGTAAAAAGCTCCTTTTGTTGCTGGAGTAATTCGTTTACTTGAGTGAGGGTCAGGAAATCCTCATCCTGCTTTGTGTCTTGCTTCTGTTTGGGTGGCATTTTGTCGGGTCTCGTTGCTAGCAAGTTGTATGCTAGTTTGTGACGTGTCCAGTGGGCTTGCTGCTGGGTGTTTCTAACATGGCAAGAGGGTTTGCCGGCTCCCTCGCGCTCGCTGGCGTTCGGCTGGTTGGTCTCTGGTGGTGGGTTCCAGCTGCGTAGCGACTTTTCGCAGTTAGCTTCTGTGCTAACGTCAGCGGTTAGCTTACGTGCTAACGAGCTAGCGTTTCGTCCAACACCCCTCTTCACGTCGCCAATTTCTACACACGCGCTGCCACCAAGTTTCGCTCTGTTCTTTACTTTCAAATGTGGGAAAGCTTCACACGAGAGAAATGTTGACTTTGCTGTTGCTGCTCCTTCTTTCCGCTTGGCAATGCATAATAACTCACACTTTTTAGCATGTGATGCGTTCAATGACAACTGGGATGTGCATGACTTAACCCAAATGCTTACTCAATGTAGAACACACAAGGAATTTGTCTCCGGTATAACACGCTGCATTAGTATCATCGTAAACAAGGACATGACAAATAGGTATGGAAGGACATTTCGTAATGTAAGTGAACAGTAGTGCGGTGGTACCACCCAGTGACAACTGTGAGACAATGTGCAAAGTATCAGGCAGAGCTAAAGTAATCAGTGGTAGAATACAATACGATGACAGTTTGTACAGTTGGTTCAGAAAATCATTGAACCATTTTAGAGTGACCAGTAGCAGTATTTGTTGTACAAGAAGAGTGACGACGTCAGTGACTGTTTAAGGAGTTAATGGCTTGAGGGAAGAAGCTTTTTAAGTGTCTACTGGATTTGGTGCGCATGGATCTGTAGCGTCTGCCTGAGGGAAGTGGCTGGAAAAGGTGGTGGGCAGGGTGCGGGGGATCCAGGAGGATTTTCCGTGCCCTTGTCTTGATTCTTGCGGTGTGCAAGTCCTCAAGAGTGGGTAGGGTGGTGCCGATGATTTTTTCTGCCGTCCTAACTGTGCGTCGAAGTCGGATTTTGTCCTTTTTTGTGGCGGCCCCAAACCAAACCGTGATGGAAGAACACAGGATTGATTCGATGACTGCAGTGTAGAACTGACGTAGCACCTTCTGTGGCAGGCCATGCTTCCTCAGCAGCCTCAGGAAGTACATCCGCTGCCGGGCCCTTTTCAGGATGGAGATGGTGTTGACTTCCCACTTCATGTCCTGGGAGACTGTGATTCCCAGGAACTTGAAGGTCTCGACGGTTGACACAGGGCAGTTGGATAGTGTGAGGGGCAACTGTGGAGAAGAATGTTTCCTGAAGTCCACGATCATCTCTACAGTCTTGAGTGTGTTCAGCCCGAGGTTGTGTCGGCTGCACCAGAGCTCCAGCTGCTCCACTTGTTGGCGGTACGCAGACTCGTCGCCGTCGTTGATGAGACCGATGACCGTGGTGTCGTCTGCGAACTTTATGAGTTTGACAGCTGGATCTGTTGAGGTGCAATCGTTTGTGTAGAGGGAGAAGAGCAGTGGAGAGAGGACACATCCCTGTGGGGCTCCAGTGCTAGTGGTGCGTGTTGATGATGTTGTTGCTCTCAGTCTCACCTATTGTGTCCGTCCCGTCAGGAAGCTGAGGATCCACTGGCAGATCGTAGGGAACACACCGAGGTGGAGGAGTTTGGGGGTGAGGAGTTCCGGGATGATGGTGTTGAACGCAGAGCTGAAATCCACACACAGTATCCATGCGTAGGTCCCTGTGCTGTTGAGGTGCTCGAGGATGTAGTGCAGACCTATGTTGACTACAAAATGGTACTACAAAACTACTGGTTACTCTAAAATGGTTCAATGATTTTGTTGTTTACGATGATACTAATGCAGTGTGTTATACCGGAGACAAATTCCTTGTGTGTTCTACATACTTGGCCAATAAAAATGATTCTGATTCTGATTCTGATCTGTTTACAAATTATAGACCAATATCACTACTCCCACAATATTCAAAAATATTAGAAAAGTCTCGAAGACTTGATAGCTTTATACAAAAGCATGCACTGTTGAGTGAGAATCAATATGGCTTCAGGGAAAAATGGACCACCTCAATGGCAGTTATGGAGTTTGTGGAAGCAATAGCCACTAAGACAACAAAGAATTTACTGTTGGGGTTTTCCTCGATCTAAAAAAAGCTTTTGACACAATAGATCACAGTATATTACTGAAAAAACTAGAAAGATATGGCATTAGATGTGTAGCTTATAAATGGATAAAAAGTTATTTAGAAAACAGATATCAGTACGTGCAGCTCAACAATAAAAAAAACAAATCAACTGAAAATCACTCACGGAGTTACTCAGGGGTCAGTGCTTGGTCCAAAACTATTCATCTTACATATAAATGATATCTGCAAGGTCTCAAAACAATTTAAAAGTGTCGTATTTGCTGATGATACACGTTCTACTTTTCTGGAATAAATCTGAAACAGCACCTGACAACCGTAGAAAATGAATTAAACAAATTAAAAAACTGGTTTGACAGAAATAAATTGTCACTTAACCTGAAAAAAATCGAAGTTAATTGTTTTTGGCACAAGACCAATCATACACCAATCTAAAATTATGGTAAACTCAATTGAGATAGAAAGAGCGTATGCAACCAAGTTTCTCGGATAAGTAATAGACTCAAAACTAAGAGATCTTTGTACACATTATACACTTCATTATTATTACCATATATGACCTACTTTGTGGAAATATGGGGAAATGCCTGCAAAACAAACACACTCCCTATTCTAAAACTACAAAAAAAGCAATTTGAATTATTAATAGATCAAAATATGCGGAATCCACTATTTATCAAATTAAATACGGTGAAATGTTATGACCTCGTTGACTTTAAAATCGCCCAATTAATGTACAAAGCACACAATAACCTGCTCTGCCAACACATTCAGAAGATTTTCGAAATTCGAGAAAGCTGCTATGATTTAAGAGGTACCAACTTATTCAATTCATTCATTATTATTATGTATGGTAATAATAATGAAGAGTATAATGTGTACAAGGATCTCTTATTTAGCACTTCCTTGGTTTTGTAGAGGATCCCTACGGTCTTGGCTATTTTTCTTTTTACGTTATCGATATGTGGTTTCCAACATAGTTTTGAGTCTATTACTAATCCGAGAAACTTGGTTTCATACGCTCTTTCTATTTCAATTGAGTCTACCATAATTTTAGCTTGGTGTTTGATTGGTCTTGTGCCAAAAACAATGGACTTCGATTTTTTCAGGTTAAGTGACAATTTATTTCTGTCGAACCAGTTTTTTAATTTGTTTAATTCGTTTTCTACGGTTGTCAGGAGCTGTTTCAGATTTATTCCAGAACAGTAGAAAGTTGTTGCCTCTCCGTCAGCCGTCACCTTACCGTGGTGGAGGGGTGTGTGTGTCCCAATGATCCTAGGAGCTAAGTTGTCTGGGGCTTTATGCCCCTGGCAGGGTCACCCATGGCAAACAGGTCCTAGGTGCGGGACCAGACAAAGCAATGACAAATAAAATCGATGGTATCCAGTTTCCCTTGCCCGGACGCGGGTCACCGGGGCCCCCCTCTGGAGCCAGGCCTGGAGGTGGGGCTCGTTGGCGAGCGCCTGGTGGCCGGGCCTACACCCATGGGGCCCGGCCGGGCTCAGCCCGAAGAGGCAACGTGGGTCCCCCTTCTCATGGTCTCACCACCCGTGGGAGGGGTCAAAGGGGTCGGGTGCAATGCGAGCTGGGCGGCAGCCAAAGGCTGGGACCCTGGCGGTCCGATCCTCGGCTGCAGAAGCTAGCTCTTGGTACATGGAATGTCACCTCTCTGGCAGGGAAGGAGCCCGAACTGGTGTGTGAGGCAGAGAAGTTCCGACTGGATATAGTCGGACTTGCCTCCACACACAGCCTAGGTTCTGGTACCAGTCCTCTCGAGAGGGGTTGGACTCTCTTTCACTCTGGAGTTGCTCACGGTGAGAGGCGCAGAGCAGGTGTGGGCATACTTATTGCCCCCCGGCTCAGTGCCTGTACATTGGGGTTCACACCGGTGGACGAGAGGGTTGCATCCCTCCGCCTGCGGGTGGGGGGACGGGTCCTGACTGTTGTTTGTGCATATGCACCAAACAACAGCTCAGCATACCCACCCTTTTTGGAGTCCTTGGAGGGTGTGCTGGAGAGTACTCCTGCTGGGGACTCCCTTGTTCTACTGGGGGACTTCAATGCTCACGTGGGCAATGACAGTGAGACCTGGAGGGGCGTGATTGGGAGGAACGGCCCCCCCGATCAGAACTCGAGTGGTGTTTTGTTATTGGACTTCTGTGCTCGTCACGGACTGTCCATAACGAACACCTTGTTCAAACATAAGGGTGTCCACGTGTGCACTTGGCACCAGGACACCCTAGGCCGTAGTTCGATGATCGACCTTGTGGTCGTGTCATCGGATTTGCGGCCGCATGTTCTGGACACTCGGGTGAAGAGAGGGGCGGAGCTGTCAACTGATCACCACCTGGTGGTGAGTAGGCTCCGATGGTGGGGGAAGATGCCGGTCCGTCCTGGCAGACCCAAACGTATTGTGAGGGTTTGTTGGGAGCGTCTGGCGGAATCCCCTGTCAGAAGGAGTTTCAACTCCCACCTCAGACAGAGCTTTTCCCATGTTCCGGGGGAGACGGGGGACATTGAGTCCGAGTGGACCATGTTCTGTGCCTCTATTGTTGAGGCGGCCAATCTGAGTTGTGGCCGTAAGGTGGTTGGTGCCTGTCGTGGCGGCAACCCTTGTACTCGCTGGTGGACACCAGCAGTAAGGGATGCCGTCAAGCTGAAGAAGGAGTCCTATCGAGCCTTTATGGCCTGTGGGACCCCAGAGGCAGCTGACGGGTACCGACTGGCCAAGCGGAACGCAGCTTCGGTGGTCGCCGAGGCAAAAACAAGAGCATGGGAAGAGTTCGGTGAGGCCATGGAAGCCGACTTCCGGACGGCTTCGAGGAAATTCTGGTCCACCATCCGACGTCTCAGGAGGGGGAAGCAGTGCACCACGAACACTGTGTACAGTGGGGATGGGGCGCTGCTGACTTCGACTCGGGACGTTGTGAACCGGTGGGCAGAGTACTTCGAAGACCTCCTCAACTCCACCAACATGCCTTCCTTGGAGGAAGCAGAGCCTGGGGACTCTGAGGTGGGCTCTCCTATCTCTGTGGTTGAAGTCACCGATGTGGTTAAAAAGCTTCTCGGTGGCAAGGCCCCAGGGGTGGATGAGATCCGCCCAGAGTTCCTCAAGGTTCTGGATGTTGTGGGGCTGTCCTGGTTGACACGCCTCTGCAACATCGCGTGGTCAACGGGGAGAGTGCCTCTGGATTGGCAGACCGGGGTGGTAGTCCCTCTTTTTAAAAAGGGGGACCGGAGGGTGTGTTCCAACTACAGAGGGATCACACTCCTCAGCCTCCCTGGTAAGGTCTATTCAGGGGTGCTGGAGAGGAGGGTCCGTCAGGAAGTCGAACCTCAGATTGAGGAGGAGCAGTGTGGTTTTCGTCCCGGCCGTGGAACAGTGGACCAGCTCTACACCCTTAGCTGGGTTCTCGAGGGTGTGTGGGAATTCGCCCAACCAGTCTACATGTGTTTTGTGGACTTGGAGAAGGCGTTTGATCGTGTCCCTCGGGGAGTTCTGTGGGGGGTGCTTCGTGGGTATGGAGTACCGAACCCCCTGATACGGGCTGTTCGGTCACTATACCACCGATGTCAGAGTTTGGTCCGCATTGCCGGCAGTAAGTCGGAATCGTTTCCAGTGAGGGTAGGACTCCGCCAAGGCTGCCCTTTGTCACCGATTCTGTTCATAACCTTCATGGACAGAATCTCTAGGCGCAGCCGAAGCGTTGAGGGGGTCCGTTTTGGTGGCCTCAGTATTGCATCCCTGCTTTTTGCAGATGATGTGGTGCTGTTGGCTCCTTCAAACAGGGCTCTCCAACTCTCACTGGAGCGTTTCGCAGCCGAGTGTGAAGCGGTTGGGATGAAAATCAGCACCTCCAAATCTGAAACCATGGTCCTCAGTCGGAAAAGGGTGGAGTGCCCCCTCCAGGTCGGGGGGGAGATCTTGCCCCAAGTGGAGGAGTTTAAGTATCTTGGGGTCTTGTTCACGAGTGAGGGCAGGAGGGAGCGAGAGATCGACAGGCGGATCGGTGCAGCGTCTGCTGTGATGCGGACGTTGTATCGGTCTGTCGTGGTGAAGAAGGAGCTGAGCCAAAGGGCGAAGCTCTCAATTTACCGGTCGATCTACGTTCCAACCCTCATCTATGGTCACGAGCTATGGGTCGTGACCGAAAGAACGAGATCCCGGATACAAGCGGCCGAAATGAGTTTTCTCCGCAGGGTGTCCGGGCTCTCCCTTAGAGATAAGGTGAGAAGCTCGGTCATCCGGGAGGGGCTCCGAGTCGAGCCGCTTCTCCTCCACATCGAGAGGAGCCAGATGAGGTGGCTTGGGCATCTGATTCGGATGCCTCCTGAACGCCTCCCTGGTGAGGTGTTCCGGGCATGTCCCACCGGGAGGAGACCCCGAGGAAGACCCAGGACACGCTGGAGAGACTATGTCACCCAGCTGGCCTGGGAACGCCTCGGATCCCCCGGGGAGAGCTGGAAGAAGTAGCTAGGGAGAGGGAAGTCTGGGCTTCCCTGCTAAAGCTGTTGCCCCCGCGACCCGGCCCCGGATAAGCGGTAGAAGATGGATGGATGGATGGATAAATAGTTTTGAGACCTTGCAGATATCATTTATATATAAGATGAATAGTTTTGGACCAAGCACTGACCCCTGAGGTACTCCGTGAGTGATTTTCAGTTGATTCGTTTTTTTATTGTTGAGTTGCACGTACTGATATCTGTTTTCTAAATAACTTTTTATCCATTTATAAGCTACACCTCTAATGCCATATCTTTCTAGTTTTTTCAATAATATACTGTGATCTATTGTGTCAAAAGCTTTTTTTAGATCTAGGAAAACCCCAACAGTAAATTCTTTGTTGTCTATATTAGTGGCTATTGCTTCCACAAACTCCATAACTGCCATTGAGGTGGTCCGTTTTTCCCTGAAGCCATATTGATTTTCACTTAACAGCGCATGCTTTTGTATAAAACTATCAAGTCTGCGACAAAATAGTTTTTCTAATATTTTTGAAAATTGTGGTAGTAGTGATATTGGTCTATAATTTGTAAACAGATGTTTTTCTCCACTTTTATAGATTGGAATAACTTTAGCAATTTTCATTTTTGATGGAAAGATACTAGCTTTGAATGACAGGTTGCATATGTGTGTGAAAGGTCGCACTACATATTCTATAACCTGCTTGATTATTGTCATATCAATATTAAAGCAATCAGTTGAATTTTTAAAAAAAAGTTTTTATAATATTTAATACTTCTTGTTTTACTGCAGTAAGGAACATCGTGGAGGAGTTTTTTTCTACGTATCTATCCACTTCAAACAGGTCTGTTGGATCAGGAATTTGTTTTGCTAGGTTACTGCCGATGTTGACAAAATACTCATTAAATTCAGTTGCTATTTCTGCAGTTTTTTCCAAAATAGTATTTTTTCCTTTGATAAAATACTCTGGATAATCCATTTTATTAGGACTATTTCCGATTACTTGGTTAAGTATTTTCCATATTTCTTGTGTGTTACCTTTATTCTGCTCTAATAGTGCATGATAATGATCTCTTTTACTGGTTCTTATCATTTTTACTAGTTTATTTTTATAGGTCTTATATTTTTTTCTGCTTCTTCAGTTCTGAATTTTAAAAACGATTTATATAAATTGTTTTTCTTTTTACATGCGTTTTCTATGCCTTTCGTTATCCATGGCTTACTTGGGTCTTTATACTTTTTGGAAACTTTAGTTAATGGAAAATGTTTATCATATAAGGAGATTATGGTAGACTGAAATACTTCAAACGCTGTATTTGGGTCTTCGTTTGAGTAGACCTCGGTCCAGTTTTGTTTTTCTAGGTCTTGCTTAAAGGCATCGATGGAACGTTGGGTTCTTAGTCTTATTTCTGTTATACGAGTTGTTGATTTAGCTTTTCTATCGAAATAATTATGAAAAACTGCAAAAACAGGTAGGTGGTCACTTATGTCATTAATGAGAAGTCCACTTCCCATTTTATCATCAATCTTATTTATAAATATGTTATCTATTAATGTGGCCGCGTCAACTGTTATTCTGCTAGGTTTCAGGATTACTGGGAAAAAGCTGTTGCTGTACATAGTATTTATGAAGTCAGTTGTTTTTTTGTGTCTATTTGGGTTTAATAAGTCAATGTTAAAGTCACCACATATTCGTGTTTTCTTATCGTTGTAGTAACTGAGCATATCTGTTAGTTTTTTATTGAATGTGTCAATACATGTTCCTGGTGTCCTATAGATGCAACTTATGATGATATTTGATGCCTTTTTATTGTGTATTTCAATGGTTAGACATTCCATTAGGTTTTCTATTGTGTTTGTCAATCTCTCGATTTTACTGCATTTTAGTGCTTTGTATACATATATTGCAACCCCCCCCCTCCTTTTTTGTTTTCTCTATTAGTTGCAAACATTTCATAACCTTCTATTTCCATTTCAGTTGTTTTATCTTCATCAAGCCAAGTTTCTGATATGGCAATTATTTTAAATTTATTGAATTTAGTCTGGTATTCTTTAATTTTTGTGAAGTTTTTATAGAGACTTCTACTGTTTAAGTGTATTACCGAAAGTGCATTTTCCAATTTTATATTAGTGTTGAATTGTTCATCCAGGCCCCTCCGAGAGTCGTCACCTTACCGTGGTGGAGGGGTTTGTGTGTCCCAATGATCCTAGAAGCTAAGTTGTCTGGGGCTTTATGCCCCTGGCAGGGTCACCCGTGGCAAACAGGTTCTAGGTGAGGGGCCAGACAAAGCACGGCTCAAAGACCCCTATGATGAATGAAATAAATGGACCTAGGTTTCCCTTGCCCGGACGTGGGTCACCGGGGCCCCCCTCTGGAGCCAGGCCTGGAGGTGGGGCTCGTTGGCAAGCGCCTGGTGGCCGGGCCTACACCCATGGGGCCCGGTCGGGCACAGCCCGAAGAGGCAACGTGGGTCCCCCTTCCCATTGGCTCGGGTGCTATGTGAGCTCGGCGGCAGCCAAAGGCGGGGACCCTGGTGGTCCGATCCTCGGCTGCAGAAACTATCTCTTGGGACATGGAATGTCACCTCTCTGGCAGGGAAGGAGCCCGAGCTGGTGTGTGAGGCAGAGAATTTCCGACTGGATATAGTCGGACTTGCCTCCACACACAGCCTGGGTTCCGGTACCAGTTCTCTCGAGAGGGGTTGAACTCTCTTCCACTCTGGAGTTGCTCACGGTGAGAGGCGCAGAGCAGGTGTGGGCATACTCATTGCCCCCCGGGTCAGTGCCTGTACATTGGGGTTCACACCGGTAGACGAGAGGGTTGCCTCCCTCCGCCTTCGGGTGGGTGGACGGGTCCTGACTGTTGTTTGTGCATATGCACTAAACAGCAGCTCAGCATACCCACCCTTTTTGGAGTCCTTGGAGGGTGTGCTGGAGAGTACTCCTGCTGGGGGACTTCAATGCTCACGTGGGCAATGACAGTGAGACCTGGAGGGGCGTGATTGGGAGGAACGGCCCCCCCGATCTGAACCCGAGTGGTGTTTTGTTATTGGATTTCTGTGCTCGTCACGGATTGTCCAAAACGAACACCTTGTTCAAACATAAGGGTGTCCATATGTGCACTTGGCACCATGACACCCTAGGACGCAGTTCGATGATCGACTTTGAAGTTGTATCATCGGATTTGCGGCCGCATGTTCTGGACACTCGGCTGAAGAGAGGGGCGGAGCTGTCAACTGATCACCACCTGGTGGTGAGTAGGCTCCGATGGTGGGGGAAGATGCCGGTCCGTCCTGGCAGACCCAAACGTATAGTGAGGGTTTGTTGGGAGCGTCTGGCGGAATCTCCTGTCAGAAGGAGTTTCAACTCCCACCTCCGACAGAGCTTTTCCCATGTTCCGGGGGAGGCGGGGTCATTGAGCCCGAGTGGACCATGTTCCGTGCTTCTATTGTTGAGGCGGCCAATCTGAGTTGTGGCCGTAAAGTGGTTGGTGCCTGTCGTGGCGGCAACCCCCGTACTCGCTGGTGGACACCAGCAGTAAGGGATACAGTCAAGCTGAAGAAGGAGTCCTATCGAGCCTTTATGGCCTGTGGGACCCCAGAGGCAGCTGACGGGTATCGACTGGCCAAGCGGACCGCGGCTTCGGTGGTCGCCGAGGCAAAAACCCGAGCGTGGGAAGAGTTCGGTGAGACCATGGAAGCCGACTTCCGGACGGCTTCGAGGAAATTCTGGTCCACCATCCGACGTCTCAGGAGGGGGAAGCAGTGCACCACTAACACTGTGTAACGTGGGGATGGGGCGCTGCTGATTTCGACTCGGGACGTTGTGAACCGGTGGGCAGAGTACTTCGAAGACCTCCTCAACTCCACCAACACGCCTTCCTTGGAGGAAGCAGAGCCTGGGGACTCTGAGGTGGGCTCTCCTATCTCTGTGGTTGAAGTCACCGATGTGGTTAAAAAGCTCCTCGGTGGCAAGGCCGCAGGGGTGGATGAGATCCGCCCGGAGTTCCTCAAGGCTCTGGATGTTGTGGGGCTGTCCTGGTTGACACGCCTCTGCAACATCGCGTGGTCAACAGGGAGAGTGCCTCTGGATTGGCAGACCGGGGTGGTAGTCCCTCTTTTTAAAAAGGGGGACCGGAGGGTGTGTTCCAACTACAGAGGGATCACACTCCTCAGCCTCCCTGGTAAGGTCTATTCAGGGGTGCTGGAGAGGAGGGTCCGTCGGGAAGTCGAGCCTCAGATTGAGGAGGAGCAGTGTGGTTTTCGTCCCGGCCGTGGAACAGTGGACCAGCTCTACACCCTTAGCAGGGTCCTTGAGGGTATGTGGGAATTCGCCCAACCAGTCTACATGTGTTTTGTGGACTTGGAGAAGGCGTTTGACCGTGTCCCTCGGGGAGTTCTGTGGGGGGTGCTTCGTGGGTATAGGGTACCGAACCCCCTGATACGGGCTGTTCGGTCACTGTACCACCGATGTCAGAGTTTGGTTCGCATTGCCGGCAGTAAGTCGGAATCGTTTCCAGTGGGGGTAGGACTCCGCCAAGGCTGCCCTTTGTCGCCGATTCTGTTCATAACCTTTATGGACAGAATTTCTAGGCACGGCCGAAGCGTTGAGGGGGTCCGTTTTGGGGGCCTCAGTATTACATCCCTGCTTTTTGCAGATGATGTGGTGCTATTGGCTCCTTCAAACGGGGCTCTCCAACTCTCACTGGAGCGTTTCGCAGCCGAGTGTGAAGCGGTTGGGATGAAAATCAGCACCTCCAAATCTGAAACCATGGTCCTCAGTCGGAAAAGGGTGGAGTGCCCCCTCCGGGTCGGGGAGGAGATCTTGCCCCAAGTGGTGGAGTTTAAGTATCTTGGGGTCTTGTTCACGAGTGAGGGCAGGAGGGAGCGAGAGATCGACAGGCGGATCGGTGCAGCGTCTGCTGTGATTCGTTGTATCGGTCTGTCGTGGTGAAGAAGGAGCTGAGCCAAAGGGCGAAGCTCTCAATTTACCGGTCGATCTACGTCCCAACCCTCATCTATCTGTCACGAGCTATGGGTCGTGACCGAAAGAACGAGATCCCGGATACAAGCGGCTGAAATGAGTTTTCTCCGCAGGGTGTCCGGGCTCTCCCTTAGAGATAAGGTGAGAAGCTCAGTCATCCGGGAGGGGCTCAGAGTCGAGCCGCTTCTCCTCCACATCGAGAGGAGCCAGATGAGGTGGCTTGGGCATCTGATTCGGATGCCTCCTGAGCGCCTCCCCGGTGAGGTGTTCCGGTCATGTCCCACCGGGAGGAGACCCCGAGGAAGACCCAGGACACGCTGGAGAGACTATGTCACCCAGCTTGCCTGGGAACGACTCGGGATCCCCCGGGGAGAGATGGAAGAAGTAGCTAGGGAGAGGGAAGTCTGGGCTTCCCTGCTAAAGCTGTTGCCCCCGCGACCCGGCCCCGGATAAGCGGTAGATGATGAATGGATGGATGGATGGATGTTCATCCAGGAAATAGTCAGAGTTTGTTACCTCTTTTTTTTTGTTGAAGAAGTTATTGTCTGGGTCCAAATTGTTCTCGGGATCGAATGGCTTACAGTCAATATCTTCAAAGAGTTGGAAGTTCATGTTTTTGGGATGTGAATTTCCCGCTCCCACACGGTCGTCGATGGCTCCCTCACGGCCGTCGTTGGTTTCCTCGCTGTCGTCGCTCGCTCTCTCGCCGTCATCACTGGGTCCCTCGTGGTCACTGGCTCCCTTGCGGTCGTCGCCGACTCCCTCACGCTCGCCGGCTGGCTGCCTCCCGGCTCTCTCCCGCGCGCTGGCTGGTTGTCTCCCGGCTGCCTCAGGCTCGCCGTCTCCCGGCTCCCTCGCGGTCACTGGCTCCCCTGCAGTCGTCGCTGGTTTCCTCTCGGTCGTCTCTGGCTCCCTTGCGGTCGTCGTTGGCTCCCTCACGGTGGTCGCAGGCTGGTTATCTCTAGGCTTCCTCACGGTCGCTGGCTTCCCTGCAGTCGTCGCTGGCTTCCTCACGGTCATCACTGGCTCCCTCACGGTCGGTCGTCGCTGGCTGCCTCGCGGTCGGTCGGTCTTGAAAAAGTTATTGTCCGGGTCCAAGTTGTTCTCAGGGTCAAACGTCTTGTGGTCAGTAGGGTTGGAGGTCATCAAAGGGTTGGAAGGGTCATCAAAGGATTCGAAGTCCATGTTTTTTGGTATGTGAATTTCCTGCTTCAGAAGGGTCAGAGTTTTGATTGTCGGGTGGTGAAAAATTCTCAGTCTGCTGCTTGATGGTGTTGAACTCGAGCCTGTTGTGTTGGAGTACTGGTGCGGGGGTGGACAATAAGTTTGTTATGTCTTAAGTAGGCAGTTTCCCCTCTGTCACGTGCAGCTTTTAATTTTGGGAGGATACAAACCAAAAGTTGTGAAAATATCACGGTTAAGGGTAAAGTATGAGCCTTAATGGAGACTTCTTCTTACTTTTTCTTTTCTGATTGATATAAAAATGATTTAGTAGATATAAACAAATAACGGGGTAGGACTAGATAAGTTTTTTTTACTTCATCCTACTCCCTTGAACATAATAACTGTGTTGAATGAAGACTGATTTCTTTCTTTTACTTTTTTATCTACCTTATTTTCTGTCAAATTATTAATGTATATGTTTTATGTTCAATAAACAAACAAACCAACCAACCAACCAACCATATAAAAATGATTTATTAGATATAAACACATAACGGGGTAGGACTAGATACGTTTTTTACTTCTTCCTACTTCCTTGAACATAATAACTGTGTTGAATGAAGATTGATTTCTTTGTTTTTACTATTTTATCTACCTTATTTTCTGTCAAATTGTTACTGTATATGTTTTATGTTCAATAAACAAACAAACAAACAAACATACTTGCAGTGTTGTGTCCAAGGACCGGCAACCCGAGGCCAAGGACTTGACTACGAGGCCAAGGCCAAGGCCAGGGACTTGGAAAATTTTCCGGGGCAAGGCCAAGGCCAAGGACTAAGGACTTGCCTCCGAGGCCAAGGCCAAGGAGCAAGAACTGATTTTGAAACTGAGGCCTAGCCGAGGACATGTATAAAACAATGCTAGCATACCACTTGGCAGGTCTTCATGATTTGCAACACCCCTCCATTATAACCCTTTGTACTCCCTAATGCTTGAATGAAGTGTTTTTATTCAAAGAGTAGAACAGTCAGGGTACGTGTTATTTATGCTGAGAAAAAAAAATAAAATCATATGGTATACATTTATGAATTAATGTTTTAGTGCAGTAGTTTTTTAATATGCAGTAAGTCAATACTCAACAGGCATGACATGCCACAGAACACAAGTTGAGAAATGACTTTAAGATATCCTTTATATCCTTTATTTGTCCCGCAATGGGGAAATTACAATCAGAGTTCAGAAAGGAAAAACGCTGGGTAGGGAGAGGGAAAAAAAAACACGCTCGAACTATCCTCTTTCGAGGATAATTTAAATCCAGGATAAAAAAAAGACCCTAGCACATGAATAAGCATATGACAGTTACAAACAAGTCACAAGACCTAACATGTATAAGGGGGAAGATGAATGAGAAGGGAGAGGGGGGTAAGGAGGGGGGTGACCGCGATGCGGCCGCCTGACCAGCTGCACGGCCAGGTCAAGCCACGTCACGGGGGAAAAAGAACCGGAGCGATGAAGACGGTGATAACAAGGATGTGTATGCGCGTGTGCTTGTCCATTCGTGTATGTGTATGCATGTACAGGTCACAGCTGCTTCGTCGAGGTCTACTCATCATGAAGCCAGTCCGGGCTTATCAGTCCATGGCCGAGAAGGAGGGATGGTGGTGGTGGGGCCCTAGACTCCATGCGTATTTCCATCCAGGGGAAAGGCCTGATAGCGTTGTTTGTTTTGGAAAGACGGCCGCCAACAATTCCAGACAGCCTTGAGTCGTTGGTCTGTATCTCTCACTGGCGCCAATCATTCAGATCCGAAAAATTCTTTCGCAGCGTGAATTCCAACGTCTCCATGTTGTTTTCAATCGCGCGGATCGCTCCAAAAATGACAGAAATGACTTTGCATAGAAGTCAATCACTGACTGCAGAAAAAGCGGTAATCTTTCAGTGATAATTTTACAGTTTACCTGATCAGAAAAGTATGAGTGCCATTTTGGACGATTCATACGAAAAATCAGACAAGCATTTCCATTTTTTAAATATCATAATTAGTAGACCTTGGTGAGTTTTTTTCGCCGCCATCTCAAACGTTCATCCGCTTGATTCCTCAGTTTGCGGACTAAAATAACAACCCCCATCGCACATAACGTCATCTGTTGTGTCCCCCGCACCCAGCACTGAAAACAACAAAACAAAAGTAAATTAGAAGAAACAACTTGCACACCACATCACATCACAAACACACATACAGGCGCAGTGAAATCGCGTGGATCACACAGTCAATTCAAGTGCGGTGACTTTTATAATTAGTCTTTTTTTCGGTTCCGTGAAAATTACGTCACGGAAACGACACGCTACCGGTAACGATTGTTACGGTGAAATCCTCAGGCTTGCCGTAGTTTTTTTGTTTGTTTGTTTGTTTGTTTGTTTTGCCTGAGAAATTTCCTTGCGTCCCAAAAACGCACATTGCTTGGAACTGTGCGTCCCGTGGGAAAATTATGCGTCTAGAACGCGGAGCACAGAGGTAACGAGATGGCTGAATCTCTAACCATTCTCTGAGTACTTATTACCACTACCACTAACACTACATTAATTAATACCTTTAACGTCACAATAATAATAATAAATAAATAAATCAACCATGATTTTAAACTATGTATTATCAATATTCATTATTCCAAACACGAGAAAGCATTCAGCAAACATAACTGGAATCGAGCAAAAGGACTCCAAATCCCAACGGCCAAACCCGAAAGTGAAGTGCAGACATTATTGACTCTAGTGTCGCAAAGCTGAACGCAAGTGGAAAAAAGACAAATTTCATGTCTCTTATTAAATATGGAAAGACTGCTGGCGTAACTACCAGCTCACAGTAAAAGAGGCCTCCTTGCTGCCCATCTTTAAAGCCCTCCTCAAAACCCACTTGTATTCTTTGGCGTTCGACTCAGCATGATTTTACTGCTTGGTGCTTTCTACCGCCTTTATTACCATTTCGTCTTACTGTTTACTGTGTATGTTAAATCGCTCCATGTACAGCACTTTGTATGCAGCGATGGCTGTTTGAAAGTGCTCTATAAATACTGTTGACTTGACTTGACTTGACTTGACTAGCTGTAACGCAAATTACTTGGTTCAAACAAACATTCTAGTGCGACCGCACAAACGTGACGATTGTACAAAAATAACTCAATAAAAGACACCACTGTTACAGAAAGGCTTTACACGCTATTTAAACTGCCGATCGCGAACGCAACAAACCGTGATTGAAACTAACTGTGATGCTGCTCTTTACACGTAGCGCTAATTGTTACCTGTCAGTGGCAGACCCGCCCCTCTGAAAGCGACGGAGTTAATCCATCAATATGGGTTTCCTTCAATGGAATTTATTAGATTTCTTCGGGATTTTTGCGGTCCTTATGCAAAGGGATTCGAGGCTCTTCGAGGAGAGCATTGCCGTAATCAAGGTGGGATGTGACAAGACTGTGGACAAGAATAGCAGTGGTGCGGGGGATGAGGGAAGGGCGAAGTCTGGTAATATTGCGGAGGTGGAAATAAGCAGTGCGGGTGATGGTGTTGATTAGGGATGTGAATCTCAGCACTGAGGACGATTCGATACACATCACGATCCACTGCCAGCGATGCGATACTTAAACGATACATGGAATTTTCTGGCGATACGATGCGATACGTTTCACCGTCGTCACGATGCGATACGATTCGATACACATTAAGTTCAAATCAATGCGATCCGATACGGTACAATGCAATTTGTTGCAATATTGTGCAATTAAACATGATGCAAATAAGCAAAGAAAAAAAGCTTTTAAAAAGATGGAATTCAGTATGGTATTACAAAAAGGATACCACTTTATTCCTTATAAAGAGTAGAACTTGTAAAACAACTTATTTAAGCCCTTTCACAATTGGGTTTTGTGCAAAGAAAATGTAAACAATTTGGCACCTGAGACTCACAGCTGTTGCTATAGTGTAAACACAAACAGACTATTCTCACTGAGTGTCTTATATGAAATATAATTATATATATATATATATATATATATATATATATATATATGTATATGAATCTCTAGCGCAAGATGTCCACCCATCCACTGTAAGTGCAACTCTTTGCGCACTGTTCAGCGACACAGTAATCTCACTTCTCACTTTGTTGTACACATCGGGAATATGTTTGTAAGTGAACACAGACCTGTCTGGTATTTTATACATGGGTTCCAAAACGTGCACGAGCTGTCTGAAACCCTCGTTGTCCACCACGCTAAGGCTGGAGGTCTTTGCATATGAAATAAGCAGTGGCCTTAGTTATAGCCATTGCGCGGTCACAGTGAGTTGCAAGGGGACTCCCAAAATAAGAGGCGATTTTTTTCTGATCCTGACCTGGTTTACCAAGAGTTTCTCCGGTGTCCGACGAGGAACTGGGCGGGGAAGCGGAAGGGAAACTTGTCGGTGATCTGGTGCCATCGGTTTAAGTGGGTCTGCATATTTGTGGTGCTGCCGTTGTATGGCTTCTTAGTGCGACATTCCTTGCAAATTACGGAGGTTTTATCAAGCTTTCGTCTTTCTTTTCGAAGCCGTAGTATTTCCAAACATAAGATTTGAATGTTGCGGCTGCATTAAATATAGTAGTTTCCTTGCTGCTGCGTGCGCTAACTTCCATAATGTTTCGCTCGTTGTGTACTGGACTGTATGTGACGCACGGCTACCGTCCGTATTCAACACAAAACGCAAAGCAATGATGGTGCATTCATTGCGCCTAGGAAAGGGCAGATATGTGACGTTTAACATGAATAAAACGGCTATTGAATCGGATTTTACCGATACCCATCAATGCATCGTGATGAATCGCGATTTCACCGATACCCATCAATGCATCGTGATGAATCGCGATTTCACCCGTCAATCGCGTCGTACCCAGTGAATGAGCCGATTCACTCAGATCGCGGACGTGCGCATCGATGTATCGATTAATATCGATTATTTTCCACACCCTTAGTGTTGATATGTGAGTGGAAGGTGAGCATGCTATCCAGGATGACACCCAGACTCTTGGCCTGGGGGCAGGGGTACACTAAGGAGCTGTCAATGTTGAAGGAAAAACTGTTTACTTTAGATAAAGTGGATTTGGTGCCAAGAAGGAGGACTTCAGTTTTATTAGCATTTAATTTAAGAAAGTTTGTTGTGAACCATGTTTTGAGTTTGGAGAGGCAAGAGGTGAGGGAGGGGGGTGGGAGTATGGAGTTTGGCTTGCAGGAGAGGTAGAGCTGGGTGTCATCAGCAAAGTAGTGAAAGTGGATATGTCATGTTCCTGTCCTTGGCCTGGCCAGCAGGTGGCAGACTGAGCAGACTTTCTGGCTGTACCCCTGCTGCCAATCTTTCAATTAAGGAACTGTGTATTTAAGGACCAACAATCTGTCTGCTGGTTGTCGGAGTATTGTTTATGCCTTGATGCCTCCTTGCCCATAGACTATTATTGCTATAGATCTCGTCGTGTTTCGCTTTTGAACTCTCCATACCAATGGTTTTGGAAGTATTGGATTTTATTTTGTGAATTGGCTTTCTCTTGCGTGTATTTTGATACATTGTTTGTGTTTGTCTTCGCGATCCTTATTTTCCTCCCTTGCCTTTTGTGCAAGCGCTTTTTGTTGTTCTTTTTTTGTGCCCTCTGGTCCTTGTTTTGACCAGCGCTTTATGTTACTACTTTGTCGGTGCGAATTTTGTACAATAAATATTTCTTGCTTCGGAGACCTTGTCTGGCGTCTACACTTTTGGGTTCCAAAACTTGATTCGGTTAGACCGAACCATGACAGGATATTAAATTTGCGGAGGATATGGCCAAGAGGCAGGAGGTAGATGATGAAGAGAAGGGGACCTAGGACAGATCCCTGTGGTACACCTGTGGTGACTGGGGAGGGCTTTGAGGTGAAGGATTTGAGCTGGACAAACTGAGTGCGGCCGGTGAGGTAGGAGTGGAACCAACTGAGAGGAATGTGGGACAGACCAATGGAGGAGAGTCTATTGAGGAGGATAGGGTGAGAGATTGTGTCAAAGGGGGCGCGCTCAAGTCTAAGAGGATGAGGATGGAGACTAAACCGGAATCAGATGCTATGAGGAGATCGTTTACAAGACGGATTAGGGCAGTCTCTGTGCTGTGGTGGGGGCGAAAACTGGACTGAAAGGGTTCATAGAGAGAGTGAAAGGACAGGTGGGAGTGGAGTTGAGCAGCAACAGTTTTTTCTAGGATTTTCTGGATAAATGGAAGGTTGGAGATGGGGCGGAGGTTATCGAAGTTGTTAGGGTCGGAGCCATGTTTTTTCAGTGTGGGGGTGATAGCAGCAGTTTTGAAGAGTGATGGGACAATACCAGAAGAGAGTTAGGAGTGGATTATAGCAGATATGAGAGGAAGCAGGGAAGGAAGGCAGGATTTAACAAGGGATGAAGATCGAGCTGGCAAGTGGTGGGCTTGGATTTGAGTATGAGGTTGGATAATTCAGCAGTCTTGGGTGGAACAAAACTGGAGAAGGAATGACAAGGAGAGGAAGGTTCAGATGAGGGGGTGGGCAGGCAGGTTTTGATGGAGGTGGTGATGGATCTTGAGGATTTTCTGATTGAAGTGCTCCATTATGGAGTTGCAGGTTGCTGTGGAGTACAGGTGGAGGGGGAGAGAATTTGGTGGACGGAGGATTTTGTTCATGACGGAGAAGAGAGTTCTTTAATTTCCTTCTTTGGAGAGGATGAGGCCGGAGTAGTAGCTGGATTTGGTTTGTGCAATTTGGTCCTTGTATTTAGTGATATGGGTAGTGTACATGTCCTTATGGATGGTGAGACTGGTTTTCTTATAGAGTCGCTCAAGTTGGCGTTTTTTTTATTTCAATAACCTAAGAGCGGGTGTAAACCAGGTGGCAGTCCAGAGAATGAGGCAGTCCTGATCTTCAGGGGGGCAAGAGAATTTAGAATATTTGTGAGGCACGCATTGTAGTGAGCGGTGAGGTCATTGAAAGGGCGTCTGGGGGCGGGAAACTGTCATGTCCCGTGTTTGCCAGCAGGGGGCAGGCTTCCTGCTTGCCGCCTGCACACCTGCCACCCATTTGTGATTAATTACACATGCTTTATTTGGGCGCTCTGGCAGTCGACTCACTGCCGGAGTATTCCACGCCGTGCCAATACTCTCGCCCATTCCTTCTCGATTCATTCATTGCCTTAAAGCCTAGTAGTGGCTGTTAGTGCGTGCCTTTACATCCTCTTATGGGAGATTATAGCGTTCACCTTAATATTCTCCGAGCTAGTTTTTCCGCAAGCGTTTTCTGTTTGTCTACTTATTTATTTTTCCTGGTCCTTATTTTGACCAGCGTCTCCTGTTGTTCACTTTGACAGGTATTTTGTGTTTATATTAAATCACTTTTTTTTCTCTGACAAACATTTTTTCTGTGTCTGCTATTTCGGGGATCCACCTCCAGTTATTGTTGTGCACGAAGCGATCCTTCTGTCGCTTTGGGTGCAACGTGACAGAAACGGTTGATATTTTTGGTAGTACGAAAAGAAATGAGGCGGGAGGTTTTGATTTTAGAGAGACATGGTGTACGGTGTTAAAAGTGAGGAGGAAATTATCGCTTTCAGGAAAAACATCGGCAGTGGGTTTGGAGGGGGAGAGGCCAGAGCAACAAACCAAGTCCAATGTGTGGCCTTTGATGTGGGTGGGCAAGTCAATTAATCAGTGTATCGCGAGGCTCTCCAGGTAGGATGTAAAGTCTCTTGTGAGTGGCAGGTCGGGGTTGTCCATGTGGATATTGAAATCTCCCAGCAAAATTAAATTTGGCGAGAGAGTGGATAAGTATGTGATTAAGCTCGAAAATTCATTGACAAAATCGCTATGTGGCTTCGGGGGGCGATAAACTGTGGCAATGATGGTTGGCGAGGGTCCAGGGAGTTTAAACACAAGGCATTCAAAAGCGCTTGATGCAGGGACAGAGACAGGCAAGACTTTCCACTTCTCACGGTGGATTACCGCGAGGCATCATCCACGGCCGTTGCCACGGGGACGGCAGATGTAAACAAAGGAGGAGTGGAGTCATTCAGAGCAGCGAAGTCGTTTGTTTGTTGCCAGGTTTCTGTTAAAACGAGGAAGTCAAGTTTGCGTTCGGCGAGGACGTCTTGAATGAGGTGTCCCTTGTTCGTGAGTGAGCGGATGTTCAGCAGTCCAAAGTTGACGGTGGCAGTGCTGTTAGCCGACCTAGCCAGGCGGGCTACTGCATGGTAGTTGGTGTTGCGGCCGGGGTTTCTGGGAGGACGTCGAAAAGTGGACCAGGTCGAGTTGATTGAGCCAGGGTTTTTATGGTCAAGATGTCTACGCGACCCGCGGTGAATGTAGCGACGTCGAGGCAGGCGAGCGATGTCAGGATGATGGTGCAGCTCCTGCGGTGGAGGCTCCGGTGCAATCCTCCGGATTCGGAGAAGAGCCGAGACAGAATAGTGGAGCAGTCCTGTCACTGGATGATGGCAGAACGTCAGAAGTATCAGAAATAACCCAAAGGCGGCGAAGTTGTGGCGCCCCATGATGAGGGAGAAAGGCCAGTGCGGTGACAGCCGGTAAGTTTAAGCTACCGGCGTTAGCCCGTGGACTAAGTTATGAATTGGGGTTTGATTGGTCGGGTGAAGCTATGATTTGTTACATCAATCACAGTCCAAACAGTCCAAAACAGAAGGGTAAAAGAAAAATCAGAAGGAATATCTGAGCTTTGAAAAGTTTGGAGTGAGAAGCGGCGGCATACACGCCAGCGTCCTCTCACCCGGGAAGTGATGTGATATCCTGTGCAAATTTTTAGCATCATGTCTCTGATCCACTGGTCAAAGGACACTATTATTCTCTCCTCTTTCATCTCCAACTGCCTCAAACAAGAAGGCATCTGCTCGAATATGGTTATGATTGCATGACTATCCATGTCTTATCTTATTTGTTTTGTCATTTTACTGTATTCTGACATTTTTTGTCAACTGTTCTGGACAGCACTTTGTTACAGCTGCAGCTGTTGTGAAAGCGATATATCCATCCATCCATCTTCTACCGCTTATCCGGGGCCGGGTCGCGGGGGCAACAGCTTTAGCAGGGAAGCCCAGACTTCCCTCTCCCTAGCTACTTCTTCCAGCTCTCCCCGGGGGATCCCGAGGCGTTCCCAGGCCAGCTGGGTGACATAGTCTCTCCAGCGTGTCCTGGGTCTTCCTCGGGGTCTCCTCCCGGTGGGACATGCCCGGAACACCTCACCAGGGAGGCGTTCAGGAGGCATCCGAATCAGATGCCCAAGCCACCTCATCTGGCTCCTCTCGATGTGGAGGAGAAGCGGCTCGACTCGGAGCCCCTCCCGGATGACCGAGCTTCTCACCTTATCTCTAAGGGAGTGCCCGGACACCCTGCGGAGAAAACTCATTTCGGCCGCTTGTATCCGGGATCTCGTTCTTTCGGTCACGACCCATAGCTCGTGACCATAGATGAGGGTTGGAACGTAGATCGACCGGTAAATTGAGAGCTTCGCCCTTTGGCTCAGCTCCTTCTTCACCACGACAGACCGATACAACGTCCGCATCACAGCAGACGCTGCACAGATCCGCCTGTCGATCTCTCGCTCCCTCCTGCCCTCACTCGTGAACAAGACCCCAAGATACTTAAACTCCTCCACTTGGGGCAAGATCTCCCCCCCGACCCGGAGGGGGCACTCCACCCTTTTCCGACTGAGGACCATGGTTTCAGATTTGGAGGTGCTGATTTTCATCCCAACCGCTTCACACTCGGCTGCGAAACGCTCCAGTGAGAGTTGGAGAGCCCTGTTTGAAGGAGCCAACAGCACCACATCATCTGCAAAAAGCAGGGATGGAATACTGAGGCCACCAAAACGGACCCCCTCAACGCTTCGGACTCGACTTGACAACCTAGACTACACAAGCTATTTTGTTACTGATTGATCTTAATGCAACATGACATTCTATCTCCAAACTTTAAACACAAACCAAATTTCAACGTAGGAAACCTTCCTCATGGGAACGTTTAAAGTGTTAATAGAGTGCAGTCTTTTGTTGTGAGGTTATAACCTGCCCCCATCACGTGAGTATTCGCCAGCCTCTACAGTTATAACACTATTATACTGTACATTCATAAAACACCCTTCTTAGCTTCCTAGATCAGATGAAATCCGTCACTTGAAGTGAGTAAGCGCTTTCAAACCATTAAAACATCTATGTAGTGATAACTTAAGGCAATGCAGTGATAAGTCTAAGCAGCCAATCACACAAGCATACTGTTTGCAGTGATGTCATCATGCATGCTCCTCACTTCTGGGTCGCGTAATAGATGTAGTAGATAGCACGTGATATGTTACTTTGAATATGGATGGAAGAGTTAGTGAACACTGTTGTGGTGGTGGGGGTGATGAACACTTTGTGGCAGTAGTGATCACTTGAGAGTTGACACAAGGGCTGTGATTTATTTGACAAAGTTGAATTATTTTACTAATTAAAAATTTGTCAATCTGTCACAAGTGGCTCTTTGGGTGACAGTATAGGAAATTAAGGCAGGAAATAATATAATGCAATGGCACATGTGCAAGGAATCAAATAATAAAAATAATGCTCTTGCGACGCGGGGGCCCAGTCTCATTCGGCTGGGTCGTCGCAGTGCGTAGAGCCGATCAGCTTCACCAGGGTACGCCAATGACCACGGTCAAGGGCCAGGTCCGCTGCATCCTCCAGGGTAAGGCCCTGGTGTTTGAGATCCTCTCTGATGACATCAAGCCATCTGGTGTGGGGTCTGCCGCGTGGCCTTTTCCAGCCGGCTGTCGCTGGATCAAATGAGAAGATGGCACGAGTTGGGTGTTCCGGGGGTAATCGGAGGAGATGACCAAGCCAACGGATGCGCCTCTGATGCAGGGGGCTGAAGGGTATGTTTTCGGAGGTCTGAGTTGGAAACATGGAGGTGCCAGCTGATGTTCAAGATGGTTCTTAGTGACCTGCTGTCAAAGCCGTCGATCCTCTTGGCCTGGGTCTTGTTTAATGGCCAGGATTCTGCACCATACAGGAGGATGGGAAGAACTGCTGCGTTATAAATGCGCATCTTGGTCTTTTGGGACACTGAGTGGTGGCGCCAGAGGGGCCGCCACAGTGACTGCATTGCCGCGGCCGCGAGGGCGCGTCTGCGTCAATCTCTGGCTTGAGATCGCCGCTGCTGGTAATAGTGGAGCCCAGGTAGATGATGGAGTTGACAAATTGCACTTCGTCTGTGCCAAAGATCAGGGGGGAGGGGTTGGGTCCGTCACCGATATACATAAGTTTGGTTTTCTGCCAGCTTACTTGGAGGCCCAGCTTTGCTGCTTCTGTTTGGTACAGTGCAACCTCAGAAATAAGACCACCTATGTTACTGCTCAAGGTGGTCTTATTTTCGGGGCGGTCTGATTTCTGAAGTGGCATGCAGTAATGATAATGCAGAAGTAATGTGGCTCACATGCAACAATATACTGTAGCGTCATGTACACACAATGAGTAATGAATGATGGAATGTACATGCAACTTTATTGTACACAAAAGAAATTTAAGCATTTGAATAGTCTATGTACAGTATGTATAAGGCGTTCTATTTGGGACTGTACAAAACCGGTCGTATTTTTAAGGTGGTCGTTTACATGAGGTGGTCGCATAGCGGGGTTTCACTGTATATGGAGAGGGCACTGCTGAGGTGTTGGAGGGAGTTGCTGAACAGGGTGGTGTCATCAGCGTTTTCAAGGTCGGTCAGGTGGAAGTTGCCGAGCGACACGCCTGAGACTTGCTCCCGGACCATAAGGTGGTCAATGACACAGTTAAATAGATCAGGAGCGGCCACGCAGCCCTGTCTGACCCCGCTGTTAATGGGGAACCACTCTGAGTCCTTCCCATTCACATGAACACAGCTCTCTGAGTTGTTGTAGAGTCGCTGGAACAATGGGGTTATTTTGGGTGGCACTCCAAGGTATTTCAGAATGTTCCAAAGGGAGAGGTGGTCGACTGTATCAAAGGCAGCTTTGACATCTATGAAGGCTATAAAAAGATGTTGGTCCTTCCAAAACTCTCTAACCTTCTCAACAATGAGTCTAACTGCTGAGATGTGATCTATGGTGGACTGGTTGGGCATGAAGCCAGCTTGTTGGGGGCAGCGATGGCTTCGAATGGCGGGAAGGGCGCGGGTGAGAAGGATCCGGGTGAACAGTTTTGCGGGTATGGAGAGCAGTGAGATGCCTCTGTAGTTGTTGCAGAGTTGCTTGTCGCCTTTCCGCTTCCAGAATGGCAGGATGATGCCTCGGGTCCAGTCTGTGGGGGGCTGTTCTGCCACCCACACATGGTTAATGATGTGGGTGAGCCACTGGGCCATGGAGTCACCACCTACTTTGAGCAGCTCTGCAGTGATGGCACAGATTCCAGGGGCCTTGTGATTTTTTAGTGATTTTATTGCTGCTCTGACTTTGTCGATTGTGACAGGGTCAGTTTTGCAGTTGGGGTTGGGGGTGGTAGAGTTGGCAGCAGTGACAAGACGGGGGTCGGTGGGAACTGGAGGGTGATGAAGGAGGTTGCTGAAGTGCTCTTTCCAGAGTTCAAGGCAGTCTATTTCAGTGGTGATGCGATTTCCCCTGGCATCCTTCATGAGGGCGGTCTTGATATGTGGTCCGATGCGGGCTTGGCGCAGCATTTGAAAGACCTGTCTAAGGTCGTTGCGCTGTGCTGCTGATTCCATGCGTTCGGCCTCTTCGTATCTCTCCCTGTCAGTTGCAATTGCCGCATTCCGTGCTGCATTGAGCCTTCGGTACTCTGTGATATCACCGCGCAGGCGAGCAGCACGGCGGCGGTCAATGATGTTGAGGGTCAGCTGTGAGATCCATGGTTGTTTGGGAAGAGATCTTGATCTTCCCAATACATCCTGGGCAGACTGGTTGACCTTTAATTTGAAAGGAATCAAATAGTTGAACAAAATATATGTGGTTGTATGTTTTGCACACTGTGTGTTATTTGGTGTGTAAAATTGTGGTACCTACTGATAAATGGCTGGCTCTTTCGTGAACTTATCTCTTTAAATGTTGTAGCGGTGAGGGATGACATTATTTATCCACAGGATAACTTGCTACCATGACGGCACCTCACAAACCTACCTATTTACCAGATGGCCTGATAGTGTCTCTGCATGGCCATGTATGCATACACACACACACACACATACATTAGGAGGCTATGTGGAGAAAACAGACCGTGGGCAGTTCCCACCACCATGCACAGCACTACACCGTGACTAGGGGGGGCTATAGCCCCATCAGAAATCGTGACATTTCCCCCCCCCTCCCCCGCCCGATTTTTTCATCTAAATGTAAAAACATAAATAAAAGTTCAGAAGCAAGTGGCAATTATGTTTCAATACCCGTCTTTTCCCGTATCTGTGCTGCAGCTGTAACATGCCTGTTTGTGAAGACAGGGAGCGGCGGGGTGAGTCTTTCAGTTAATTGCGCATTAGCGGCACGCTCTGAAATAACCTCCAAGCGTGCATGCACTGGTTTACCGTGAACGCTCGAGAACAAAGAGTGTTGCCTAAATTTGTTGTTTGGCTATTGAGAGTAAACCAAAACTGCACTAAACACTAGACAGGAGTCACGGTGCGTCAGTGTTGGGTGGGTTCAGAAATTAATAGGAGCAGAGCGCACTCTTTCTATTCGAACACATTCACCCTCAAAGTAGTACACATGCATCAGAGTGAATTTCCAAACATGCCTTAGGTTAGGGTTGTTAAGTCTCGGTTAAACCGAGTTTGGGGGGATCCACAAAGCGTAGACAAAAACAAGGTCTCCGTAGGAAAAAAGACAATTTAATGTCTCAATTGCACCGAAATAAGGCGAGAACATAAAGCGCTGGTCCACAATAAGGACTAGCAGGCAAATCCAAACGAGTAACAAAAAGTGCTTGCACAAAATAGCAAGGAAGAAAAAATAAAGACCGCAAACTACAAACGAAAAACAATGTAACACAAGTACACGCACAAAAGCCAGATCACGACGTGCTAACCACTGGACTACCGGGCCACTAACAAAACAGTACTTACTCAAAAATGTGTACTGAGAACTATAACGCGAAATCACGATGAGGTCAAAAGCCAATAAGTCAAAGAACAGCAAAGAAAGCAATGCCATAGACAATACTCCCACAATAGGTGTAAGACGGCGGAGTCCTTAAATAGTGCTTCTATTGATTACCAATTGGCAGCAGGTGTGCTAGAAAGTCCACTCATGCCACCTGCTGGCCAGACTGCAAAACCGAAACGTGACAAGGGTTAGCTAGTTCGTAGTACATGTCAGCAATGGTTGCTGTTTAAAAAAAAATCTCCCTAATCTCCCATTCAATAACAAAGGTGAGGACTTCTTCTCCTACCCCTCCTCTTTCGACCAGCTCTCATCAACCCAGTCTGTCACCTGGTTCCTGCCTGTCCGTCAGCACAGAGCAGGTGAGGAACCAACTGAGGAAGATGAATGTGAGGAAGGCAGCAGATCCGGACAAGATCATTTCCCGGCTCCTCAGGACCTGCTCTGACCAGCTGTGTGACATTGTCCAGCACATGTTAAACCTGAGCCTGAAGCTGGGCAGAGATCCACAGCTGTGGAAACTTCGTGCCTGGTCCCAGTGCCCAAGACCCCTCTGCAGTTTGCCCATCAGCCTGGCATCAGCGTGGAAGACGCCATTATCTACCTCCTCCGCTCAGTGCTGTCACACTTGGAGAAGGCTGGGAGCACTGTGAGAATCATGTTCTTTGATTTCTCCAGTGCCTTCAAGACCATCCAGCCCAACTTACTGGGAGGCAAACTGCAGAACGCCGGAGTGGACCACCATCGCACAGCATGGATCATAGACTACCTCACAAATCGGCTGCAGTACATGAGGTTGCAGAGCTGTGTGTCGGACAGGCTTTTCTGCAGAACCGGAGCGCCGCATGGGACTGTTCTGGCTCCATTCCTGTTCATCCTCTACACCTCGGACTTCAGACACGCCACTCCAAACTGCCACCTTCAGAAGTTCTCCGATGACTCTGCGATTGTTGGCCTCATTACACAGGGGGACGATCGGGAGGACTTTGTGGACTGGTGCCAGCAGAATCTCCTCCAGATCAACCCTAGGAAAACTAAGGAGTTGGTTGTGGATTTCTGCAGGAAAAAGTCCTCACCAGCACCGATGAACATCCAGGGTATGAACATAGAGATGGTGACCTCCTACAAGTACCTAGGTGTTCTTCTGAACAACAAACTGGACTGGTCTACAAACACGGACACCCTGATTAGGAAAGGACAGAGCAGACTCTTCCTACTCAGGAAACTGAGGTCTTTAGGGGTTCAGGGGTCGCTCCTTAAGACTTTCTATAACTCGGTGGTGGCCTCGGCCATCCATTATGGCATTGTCTGCTGGTCAGGCAGCATCTCAGCCCGGGACAGAAAGAGACTGGAGCGACTGGTCAGGGAGGCCAGTTCTGTCCTGGGTTGCTCCCTTGACACCCTAGAGGAGGTGGGCAACAGAAGGATGCTAACTAAGCTAAAAGCTATGATGGCCATTCCCTCCCAAACCCTCCAGCCCGCCCTGACAGCACTTGGTAGCTCCTTCAGCCAGAGACTGTTACACCCGCGCTGCAAGAAGGAGAGATACCGACGCTCGTTCCTACCGACTGCTATCAGGCTGCTGAATAAAAATAACAACAATAATACTAATAATATTAATTAAATGATGTTAAAGACGATTGTAAATAGCACTGCGATTTATCCATTTTGTGTTTATATTGCACTTAATTGAACGGTGTTTGTTGATGGTTTTTTCTTCTTCTTTCTACCTACATTCTTGCTGCTGGAGGCTGTAAATTTGTGTGGGACAAATAAAGGATATCTTATCTTACCTTAAAAATCAGCCCAGTCCAACTACTAAAGGAGAACCAGCCACAGATCGTGGGTGTATCATATTCGACAAGCATACTTTAATATTTAAAAAAAAAAAAGAAATGAGAGAACCTATCAAGTAAGTGAAGTAATGAAAATCTTTTTTTTTTTCTAAGCATATCTATCAAGTAAGTGAACCTGGAATTTCATGCCTCAGACAAGCCCACAAGTTACTTACTTACTTAATTGACGGGACTTTCCATCACTGGAGAGTTGGTGCGAAGTGGTAATGACCTTCGGGTCAGCAAAATCCCGCGGGACCGCGTCCGGCGGTATACAAATCCACCACAGTCCTGGCGTTAAGCGCCCAGCAAGGCGGCGGACCGGATCCCCAAGCCGACCATCCCCATGGGTTATGAAGGAATGCCCACCCTTCAAAATAAAACACAGGGCACGGCGCACCCACGGTCCAACCTCGGGTGCTGCAGACCCCCTGGACCACCACCGTCAGCCACCGCGCTGCCGTGGACCCTGGCCACGGGGTCGAAGTGCGGGGGCGGGGTTGCGACCCGTCCCCCTCCCTCACGCTACATAGCTCCCAGGATGGCGATTTCTCCCCCCTCCCCCTCCTGCCCCCTCAACCCGTTTCCCCCTTCTCCTGATCCCCTTCACCTCAAGAAGTCCGGCGGCGATGGCGCGGGGCGTCGGTGACAGTCTCAGATGAGGGCCCACGTCCCTAGTTCCACAACCACACGTTGGCGGCCGTGGCACGATGGTCGCTCCCCTTGCGAACTGGTGATGGTGCAGGGGAGAGGCAGCGACCACGGTGGCGGAGCAGGACTCTTTAGTCGTAGCGCTGCTCCCCTCAATCCGAGGAAGGGCCAATAAAAGGTGGCCTAAACACGGCCATCACCGCCACCGATCGGCTGGAGACCCGCCTCCAGCAGATTCATCCTTCATGCGGGCAAAACAAATACAAATACAATAACCGGACTGCTTTCCTGGAAATTGGCGCTTGGAATGTACGAACCCTGATGGACAATGCAAGAGCAAATAGACCGGAGCGCAGGACTGCCCTCATCGCCCTTGAGATTCAGAAGCTCGGCCTGGACATTGTTGCCCTCTCCGAGACCCGTCTCCCTGGTGCCGGGCAGATCGAGGAGCCTCGGAACGGGTACACCTTCTTCTGGAGCGGACGAGCTGTGGAGGAGAGAAGAATTCATGGTGTAGGGTTCTGCGTTAAGTCATATCTGGTTAGGGATCACAACATCATCCCCGTAAGAACTTCTGAGAGACTCATGTCCATCACTCTACCTCTATGTCAATCCCAATCCCTTGTGATCATCAGCGCCTATGCACCTACCCTGGACACCTCAGAGGAGGCGAAGGAGTCCTTCTATGCCGCGCTGCGTGGCCTGATCCTCCGCGTCAACCCCCGGGATAAGCTCTTGGTTCTGGGTGGGTTTCACCAACGCGCGGGTGGGCCGGGACCATCAGCTTTGTGGACGGATTCTGGGGAAGGAAGGCGTTGGCAACTGCAACGAAAATGGAGAACTACTCCTTGGTCTCTGCGCAGAGACGGAAATGGTAATAACCAACACACTGTTTCGGATGGCCAACAAGCACAAGACCACCTGGCAACATCCAAGATCCGGCCACTGGCACCTGATCGATTACGTCCTTACCCGCATCTGCGACCGAGCGGACGTCATGGTCACGAGGGCAATCCGCTCCATGGATGACGGATGGTCCAATCACAGGCTGGTAGCCTCAAGACTTAGGCTGAAGATCGTGCCTGCGAAAAGAAGGAAGAAGATCCCCAAGAGGATACGTTTCAATGTTGAGCTGCTGAGGAATCCCGAAGTCTTCGAACAGTACCAGACGTCCCTCGTGGACAAACTGGACACTCAACCTCGGACCCTTCCTGCCACTGTCCACTCAGACTGGGA
This sequence comes from Hippocampus zosterae, assembly GCF_025434085.1. Classification (NCBI taxonomy): domain Eukaryota; kingdom Metazoa; phylum Chordata; class Actinopteri; order Syngnathiformes; family Syngnathidae; genus Hippocampus; species Hippocampus zosterae. The sequence goes on from NC_067451.1 coordinate 37,175,939, forward strand.
GGACTTGAAAACTGCGCTCACCAAATCCGCGGAAGAGGTCCTCGGTATCCAGAAGAGGAGAAATCCCGATTGGTTTGCCGAAAACCTGGAAGAAATTGAGCCACTGATTTCAAGAAAGAGAGAGGCTCGCATTGCATGGCAGAACTGTGTTTCCTCCAAGAGACTTGAAGAAGTCTACCGGGCGGCCAAGAATGAAGCACAGAGAGAGAGATCCGGAGGATCCAAAATCAATGGTGTGTCAACTTTGCCCACCAAATGCAGAGTTTCGCTGACCGTCACGATACCAGATCCTTCTTCGAAGCAACGAGGAAGATCATCGGTCCGGCTCACAGTCCTCCAATGGCTGTGAAGGCAAAGGACGGCACAATCCTGCAGGAAAAGGAGGATACTCACCAGCGATGGAAGGAGCATTTCATGGAGCTCCTGAACCGTCCGACATGCGCAGCAGACGGCTTCCTCGATCCTGTCCCCCAGCTCCCCGTGCAACACTGGATGACGGAGCTGCCGACTCTCTGGGAGATCTCCGGAGCCCTGAGGAGGATGAAGAAGAACAAAGCTGCTGGAGTTGACGACATCCCCGTAGAACTTTTACACGCTGGGGGTGCACATCTCCTCACCCGCCTCCACCCCTTCATCCTTTAATGCTGGGTCGAGGAGACGGTGCCTGGGGAACTGAAGGACTCCGTCATCGTCACAATATTCCAGAAGGGCGACAAACTCGACTGTGGAAACTGTTGTGGAATTTCCCTACTGTCAACTGCTGGAAAACTCATCTGTCGTATACTGGCCGACCGACTCACCTGTCTCGCTGAGCGGGTTATTCCGGAGTCCCAGGCGGGCTTCCGTCCAGGCAGGGGAACTGCGGACATGGTGTTCTGCGCCAGGCAGCTCCTGGAGAAGTGCCGGGAGCAGCGGAGGGAGTCCCACGCCATCTTTTATGATCTGGCCAAAGCGTTTGATTCTGTGCCCCGAACAGCACTCTGGAAAGTGCTGGAACGTCAAGGCTGCCCCCCCCCCCCAAAATTTATATCCCTCATCCGGATGTTTCACGACGACATGAAGGGTTGCGTCCTGACTCGGGGCGAAATGACTCCCCCATTCCCGGTTCAGACCGGTGTCAAACAGGGCTGCACGGTGGCGCCGACGTTGTTCTGCCTCTACATCGCCACGCTCAAACACCACGTCACCCCTGTCCAGGAGCACGGAATCGGTCTACGCTACCAAACTGAAGGGTCGCTCTTCAACCTCAGCCGTTTGAGGAGCAAGCGGGGGACCATGGTCACGACTGTCAACGAACTCCAGTACGCTGATGACAATGCTGCGGTCTCCAACTCCTCCGGGGGCCTCCAGCTTATCGCGGACGGCTTCGCCGTGGCATACAGGACCTTTGGCCTCTCCGTCAACACCAAAAAGACAAAGACCCTCCACCTGAACCATCATCCACCCCAAATCACCATAGGCGACGAACCCATCAAGCAGGTCTCGGCGTTCCCTTACCTGGGTAGCATTATCCAGCAGGACGCCGGCCTCACAGAGGACCTCACTCACCGTATCCAGGCAGCCCACACAGCCTTTGGACGCCTCGGTCGTCGGGTCTTCAGGAATCACGCCATTTCCACCAACACGAAGATCATGGTGTATAAGTCTGTCGTCCTCCCGACCCTTCTCTATGGCGCCGAATGTTGGACCCTCTATCGGAGCAGCATCAAGAGGCTCGAGAGGTTCCACCAAGGACGACTCCGATCTCTCCTCAACGTTTCCTGGGAGGAGAGATTGACTAATAATGAGATCCTCACCCGGGCTGGCCTCACGAGTATCGAGGCCATGATCACCTTGGCCCAACTGCGATGGGGCGGCCACGTGCAGCGGATGAGCGACAACCGTCTCCCGAAGCAGCTCCTCTACCTGGAGTTGCTGGAGGGCACCCGTCCCCGCGGAGCCCCGAAAAGACGATTCAAAGACCAGCTAAAGGGTCATCTTCAGCGGTGCCGGATTCCCCAGGCACAGTGGGCTGACTTGGCCGCGGATCGGGTGGCCTGGCGTGGGGCTGTGCGGGGCGGGGTCCGGGTCTTCGAGACTCGACGCCTCGCTGCGGAGGAGAACCGGCGAGCGCGGAGGAAGGAGAGGTCCCTGCAACCGCCCGGCCCCCCAACCCACTTCTGTCAATCCTGCGGGCGGGGTTTTCGGGGAAGACTGGGCCTCCACAGTCATCGGAGACACAAGCACCAGGAGCCGTCGCCCTGTCCTGGGGGCCGCATTCCTCGATAACGAGGGCCTTCACCGACCGGCCGAGCCAGGCAGAGTGACCAAGACGCCTTTCGCTTGAACCACTTTTCATACATTTCAGAGGGTGTGTCTATCTTTGTGTGTGTGTGTGTGTGTGTGCGCACTCCATGATTGTTCCAGGTATGGGTATATTGTCTGTCAGGACAATCTCTGTGTTATCAACTGCATCCGTCAGATTAGGTGTATATTGTCTTTCTATTTGGAGTATCCCCCTCCGTGAGTCGTCACCTTACCGTGTTGGAGGGGTTTGTGTGTCCCAATGATCCTAGAAGCTAAGTTGTCTGGGGCTTTATGCCCCTGGCAGGGTCACCCATGGCAAACAGGTTCTAGGTGAGGGGCCAGACAAAGCACGGCTCAAAGACCCCAATGATGATCGAAATAAATGGATCTAGGTTTCCCTTGCCCGGACGCGGGTCACCGGGGCCCCCCTCTGGAGCCAGGCCTGGAGGTGGGGCTCGTTGGCAGGCGCCTGGTGGCCGGGCTTACACCCATGGGGCCCGGCCGGGCAGAGCCCGAAGCGGCAACGTGAGTCCCCCTTCCCATGGGCTCACCACCCATGAGAGGGGCCAAAGGGGTCGGGTGCAATGTGAGCTGGGCGGCAGCCAAAGGCGGGGACCCTGGCGGTCCGATCCTCGGCTACAGAAGCTAGCTCTTGGGACATGGAATGTCACCTCTCTGGCAGGGAAGGAGCCCGAGCTGGTGTGTGAGGCAGAGAATTTCCGACTGGATATAGTCGGACTTGCCTCCACACACAGCCTGGGTTCTGGTACCGGTTCTCTCGAGAGGGGTTGGACTCTCTTCCACTCTGGAGTTGCTCACGGTGAGAGGCGCAGAGCAGGTGTGGGCATACCCCAGGGGTGGATGAGATCCGCCCGGAGTTCCTCAAGGCTCTGGATGTTGTGGGGCTGGTTGACACGCCTCTGCAACATCGCGTGGTCAACAGGGAGAGTGCCTCTGGATTGGCAGACCGGGGGTGGTAGTCCCTCTTTTTAAAAAGGGGGACCGGAGGGTGTGCTCCAACTACAGAGGGATCACACTCCTCAGCCTCCCTGGTAAGGTCTATTCAGGGGTGCTGGAGAGGAGGGTCCGTCAGGAAGTCGAGCCTAAGATTGAGGAGGAGCAGTGTGGTTTTCGTCCCGGCCGTGGAACAGTGAACCAGCTCTACACCCTTAGCAGGGTCCTTGAGGGTATGTGGGAATTCGCCCAACCAGTCTATATGTGTTTTGTGGACTTGGAGAAGGCGTTTGACCGTGTCTCTCGGGGAGTTCTGTGGGGGGTGCTTCGTGGGTATAGGGTACCGAACCCCCTTATACGGGCTGTTCGGTCACTATACCACCGATGTCAGAGTTTGGTTCGCATTGCCGGCAGTAAGTCGGAATTGTTTCCAGTGGGGGTAGGACTCCGCCAAGGCTGCCCTTTGTCGCCGATTCTGTTCATAACCTTTATGGACAGAATTTCTAGGCGAGCCGAAGCGTTGAGGGGGTCCGTTTTGGGGGCCTCAGTATTACATCCCTGCTTTTTGCAGATGATGTGGTGCTGTTGGCTCCTTCAAACGGGGCTCTCCAACTCTGACTGGAGCGTTTCGCAGCCGAGTGTGAAGCGGTTGAGATGAAAATCAGCACCTCCAAATCTGAAACCATGGTCCTCAGTCGGAAAAGGGTGGAGTGCCCCCTCGGGGTCGGGGGGGAGATCTTGCCCCAAGTGGAGGAGTTTAAGTATCTTGGGGTCTTGTTCACGAGTGAGGGCAGGAGGGAACGAGAGATCGACAGGCGGATCGGTGCAGCGTCTGCTGTGATGCGGACGTTGTATCGGTCTGACGTGGTGAAGAAGGAGCTGAGCCAAAGGGCGAAGCTCTCAATTTACCGGTCGATCTACATCCCAACCCTCACCTATGGTCACGAGCTATGGGTCGTGACCGAAAGAACGAGATCCCGGATACAAGCGGCTGAAATGAGTTTTCTCCGCAGGGTGTCCGGGCTCTCCCTTAGAGATAAGGTGAGAAGCTCAGACATCCGGGAGGGGCTCAGAGTCGAGCCGCTTCTCCTCCACATCGAGAGGAGCCAGATGAGGTGGCTTGGGCATCTGATTCGGATGCCTCCTGAGCGCCTCCCCGGTGAGGTGTTCCGTTCATGTCCCACCGGGAGGAGACCCCGAAGAAGACCCAGGACACGTTGGAGGGACTATGTCACCCAGCTTGCCTGGGAACGACTCGGGATCCCCCGGGGAGAGCTGGAAGAAGTAGCTAGCTAGAGGGAAATCTGGGCTTCCCTGCTAAAGCTGTTGCCCCCGCGACCCGGCCCCGGATAAGCGGTAGATAATGGATGGATGGATGGATATTTGGAGTATCCCTTTGATGTGTATATGCCACCTTTTGCTGTATGTAAACGGTCGTCCTGCTGTGGGGGCCCTTTGAAGTGTTGATTGTGACCTCCACTCCAGGGGTCTGACGTGGAACCCCCTTGCCCCCTCTCTTCCTCAACCACACCCAGCAGAGTCTCTCATTTACACTAAGCAACACATCATTATTTGCAGTTATAAATTCCAAACCTTCACCCAAATCATCTATAACCATAAAAGGCATCACTTTTACAAAGGCAAGTATTTTGTGACTGTATGAAAAACCACAATACAGCAATACGAAAGCCTATACTGCGAATGAAAGTCCCTTCAGTCCCCCTTTTGATCTCTCCCCAATAGAAAATTTGTTTCCTTCAGATGGGGGTGCCTCCAGGCCTTGAGGCGGGTTAGCATGGGTCCCAAAGCCAAATGTGCAGGCCCATGTGCTTCCTGTAGCAATGATTTTTTTGCGAGGGCCCATTGGAAGAGCCACCTTTCCAAAGGGTCCTGTCCACAGATCATCGCTCCCCTTCTTGGCATGAAATGCCTACCAAAATGAAAGTTCCTCAGCTGAGACTGATGCCTGTGCTTTGATGATGTCCACCAGGCTTATGGTCGGCAGCAAATCCTCCAAGGACCGCTTGGGTTGTATCACGTAGGCACCCACAGACACCACATACGCTTTCGGTGTCTATGCAGCTTTGTCAGCCTTGGCTTTGCCCTGTGCCCTGTCCACAATGTCATCGGTGTTGTGGCCTGGGCACTTTATAACAGCAAGCTGACGTGGGAACCCAATGGCCTCATTCAGCTGTTCCACGAGTTGGCAATGGGTGGCTGGCTGTCCCTGAGTTATGCGGAAGCCATTATGTCTCCAGGACGCCAAGTCCATCATGGTCAACCTGACCACATACCTCAAGTCCAAATAAATGGTTATATGGTCACCCACCCCCATAGCCACCAATTCAGCAACCTGTGCAGAAGTATTTTCAACCAGCGGTTCTTGCCCCCTGGCTTTCCAAGGAGGCGTCCAGGGTAGGTGCATAGGCGCTGATGATCACAAGGGATTGGGATTGACATAGTGATGGACACGAGTCTCTCAGAAGTTCTTACGGGGATGATGTTGTGATCCCTAACCAGATGTGACTTAATGCAGAACCCTACACCGTGAATTCTCTCCTCCACAGCTCGTCCGCTTCAGAAGAAGGTGTACCCGTGCCGAGGCTCCTCGATCTGCCCGGCACCAGGGAGACGGGTCTCGGAGAGGGCAACAATGTCCAGGCCGAGCTTCTGAATCTCAAGGGCGATGAGGGCAGTCCTGCGCTCCGGTCTATTTGCTCTTGCATTGTCCATCAGGGTTCGTACATTCCAAGCGCCAATTTCCAGGAAAGCAGTCCGGTTATTGTATTTGTATTTGTTTCGCCCGCATAAAGGATGAATCTGCTGGAGGCGGGTCTCCAGCCGATCGGTGGTGGTGATGGGCGTGTTTAGGCCGCCTTTTATTGGCCCTTCCTCGGATTGAGGGGAGCAGTGCTACGACTAGAGCAGGGGTGCCCATTAGGTAGATCCTGATCTACCGGTAGATCTAAGACAGGTCCCAAGTAGATCCGAGGAGTGTCGGGAAGAAAAACAAACAAACAACCGTTTGTGTGTCTTTGTACATGTTAGTAATATATGTTTTGTGTTAATATACACTGCACACTAATCTGTCTCATTTTCACAAAAAAAAATATTTTAAAAATAAAATCAAGCAGGTAAATCTAAAATTTGTGTGTGTGTGCGTGCGCGCGCCGGTAAGGGTAGATCCCATGAGGTTAGTTGATCAAAAAGTAGATCTTTGATCGAAAAAGTTTGGGCACCCCTGGACTAGAGAGTCCTGCTCCGCCACCATGGTCGCTGCCTCTCCCCTGCACCATCACCAGTTCGCAAGGGGAGCGACCATCGTGCCACGGCCGCCGACGTGTGGTTGTGGAGCTAGGGACGTGGGCCCTCATCTGAGCCTGTCCCCGACGCCCCGCGCCATCACCGCCGGACTTCTTGAGATGAGGGGATCGGGAGAGGGGGGAAACGGGTTGAGGAGGCAGGAGGTGGTGGGGGGGCCAGGGGGGGGAGAGAATCGCCATCCTAGGGGCTATGTAGCGTGAGGGAGGGGGACGGGTCGCAACCCCGCCCCCGCACTTCGACCCCGTGGCCAGGGTCCACGGCAGCGCGGTGGCCGACGGTTGTGGTCTAGGGGGTCTGCAGCACCCGAGGTTGGACCGGTGTTTTATTTTGAAGGGTGGGCATTCCTTCATAACCCATGGGGATGGTCGGCTTGGGGATCCGGTCCGCCGCCTTGCTAGGCGCTTAACGCCAGGACTGCGGTGGTTTTGTATACCGCCGGACGCGGTCCCGCGGGATTTTGCTGACTCGAAGGTCATTACCACTTTGCACCAACTCTCCAGTGATGGAAATTCGGCGTGGAGGTTCCCTTACGCACTTCACTGCGATCCACTAGGAATTGGTGACGGTTTGATTCGCAACTTTGAGTCTAGGGATCGCAGATCTTTTGCGAAGTATGGCACATGTTACATACTGAATGAAGGTTGGTAGGGAGAAAGAGAGGGACGTGGTTTAAGTCGACATAGATGATCAGTAGGGCGTTGGGGCTCTGTGTTTGCAGCCTGTTCTCTACAGACATCAGGGCATCACACGCTGCATCGCCATTAGCCGATGGGGGAATGTCACAGCTATAACGTGCAAAATTCCCTAAGAGGTAGTGCGGCCTGAGGCTAATGCCTAGCAGCTCAATGTCCCGGTGCAGAGTTGCTCCCTGATAGCGATGTACCCTGGGTTACACCATCTATTGTTCACAAAAACAGCCAGTGCCCATCCTTTCCTATTATCACTCCCTGCCGTCCTGTCCACTTGAACGAGTTGGAAGGCTTCCAACTCGGTGTGTGCGTCCGGAGTAACTGTTGTTGCCATGACTCCATCAATAGCAGCAGGCTACCCTTGCGGTGCTCCCTCTGATACCAAGTCAGTGCCGCTAGCCGTCTTGTTAGGGAATGATCTTACATTCCCCATGATGACGAATGGGTGGACGTGTCTATATCTTCTCCTCCTTCTGCAGCGCTTCTTCCTGGCCCAACACCCCCGTTTCCTCTTCTTCAGCTCACGGGGAATGTCTGGTTTGTCGCCGGCCAGTAGCCTGCTGTTAGTCTGCCAAGCAAACAGCTGTACTACTGTAAACAATGAGGGCACCTGTGTGAGCGGGGTCTCTGGACACTGTACATGTAAAAAATAAAAAAAATAATAATGGAGATGAGCAGAAATGAATATGCCCCCTACCCCATAGATCTGGGGTAAAAAAACACAAAACAAAGTTGGAAAAAGAAATAAAAAGGACAAATAGAAACTCAAACAGCTGCAGAGACAGCCACTCTTGCGGCACCATCTTGACAAGTCTGGGTCCTTGTGCTTCTGTCTGTTTTATTGATGTTTCAGTCCCAGCTGGAGTGGAAGGTCTTCCCTTCAGCTGCACACCTGTCATGCAAGATAATCATCAACTTCTATTCAAACTACTTCAGGACTGCCAACACATGAACTCTATGTTGGATTATTCACCTTGTACTTCATGTTTATACGTTGTAGTTTCTTATCAAGTGTTTGCCTTTTTCCATGTAAGACATTCCTGACTCCTTAAAGCAGGCATGTCCAGCTCCAGGCCTGGAGGGCCGCCGTCCTGCCTGTTTTCCAGCTTTCCAACACACAGCAGCTCATCAGCCAGCTCAGAAGCAGAATGAGAATCATCCCGATGATTTGAATCAGGTGTGTTGCCCCTGGAAGCGCTGGAAAACTGGCAGGACAGTGACCCTTGAGGACCGAGTTGGGACACCCCTGCCTTGAAGTTTGTTGTGTGTGTGTGTGTGTCTGTGTGTGTCCCAGCATCTCTGCTCTCTTTCCAAGCTTTCCCTCAGTCCATACAGCTTATGTGTTGTTTCCTCAGGCCTACTCCTCGTGTAACCAACTGTAGTTTCATGCGGTAGTCACGTGGTGAGTGGCAGCACCACAAGAAGTGGTGCCATCCAAATTCAGTACAACACAGTTTTAAATGCCTCAGTACCGCAGTATCTGATTAGAACCAGCATACCATACAACCCTAGTACCAGCTACACAATACAGCACCTTAGGTGTGTTCAAATATGGGAACACGGACTTGTTGTGTATCACTGGATTCACTGTACTATCATTCACAATGTGAACTCAAATTTGATACAAGACTTTACCCAAAGCAAAGGGCCATTTTAACAGCTGTATCTACATTCATACTGTATTCATACTTTCATACTTTAACAGCTGTATCTACATTCATACTGTAAACAGTATTTGGTCTGGTGGACTTTGATTTTTTTTTTTTAACCACATCGTAGAAAATCACAAGTAGCTGAGGTTTGAGGTTCTGTTGATAAAGGATGTTTATATTATGGGGTAAAAATCAACAAACAAAAAAAGTGTATGGGTGAATTTGTATGAATTCTGATGAATAGATATGTAAATAACGCAAATGAAACACATACTTATTTTACTGTGAAAAGAGTTTGGACTCATCAGATGCAATCTAAACATAATGTTTAGAAAGTAAAGCAGATTTAACACCCACCCCCCCAACATTTTACTATGTGTTCCTATTCCTAAAATGTGTACGTGCGTGAGGGTATAATATTATGTTGTGACAGGGACTAATGTCTAAATCAGCAGACTCCATCGGACTGTCGTCCTGCTCCACTACAAATGTCAGCTGTTCCCGGCCAGTGATTTGCATAATGCAAAGCCTCTGAGTTGAAACGGTCCGATTAACGTAAGGGAGTGACATAACCAATCTTGAGGCACCAAGCCATTAACAATTGCTTTTGCTGGGAACAACTGTGATTTGCTAAAATGAATAGGAGGTGGGACGGCTGACGAGCAGACACAATGCTGTGGTGGTTGATTTTTAAAGAATAGCTGTGCATGCAGGAGGATAAAATAAATTTTCTTTTGTACTTGTCTTGCATCACATCAGATAACCTGTTCTCATCAATAATGATAATAATAATAATAATAATAATAATAAAAATGATGGCAATAATGGTTAGCTCAGGGGTGGACAAACTTTTTGGCTCAGGGGCCACATTGACTTTTAAAATTTGATAGACAGGCCGGGTCAGCACAAGATAGATTTATTAACATATCAGAACATATTAAACATAAACAGAACAAAATCATTAAAGTATTAACATACTTTTTAACGTGACCAGTCTGGTTGGAATCATGTCGCAATTCTCAGAACAGATGTGAGGTGTCCACTCATCTGGGATCTGTGGGGTGCTTTGTTGGTGTTCATCACACTAAAAGTCTCTTCACACACATATGTCGAGCCAAACAACACCAGCATTCTCCATGCCATAGTCTGGATGTTTGGAAATTTGGCTGCACTTAATGAAGCATAAAACATATCCAGTTTCAGGAAGTGGAACTTGTGCTTTAACATCATGTCACATTAGAGATCTATCGGTTCCAACTGCAACTACTGTGGCACTGTTTCTGGGTCTTGTGAGAAGGGACATGACACCAGCAGAAGTGCCCTGTCAATTTTTCCAAAATCACAAAAGCGACGGCAGAATTCCTCATGCAGGTCATCCAGTGGTTTTCTGTATTTTTTCACATGTTGTGGGGCCTCCTTTAACGTAGCCAGTGTGGGGAAATGAGCAAATGACTTGGCTGACATTTGCTTCGAAAATAAAATCAGCTTGCTTTTGAAGGCTTTGACGTTTGCTTGCATTTCATTCACAAACTGGTTTTCCCTTGGAGCTTCATATTCAGTTAGTTCATATGTGTCAGTATGTCCACAGTAAAAGCAAAATCACAAAGCCAATCTGTGTCATTCAGCTCATGAAACTTGTCACGGTTATCAAATTGCTCTAAAAATGAAATGATCTCCCGTTTGAGCTCGCACACATGTTGACATACTTTCCCCAACTTAACCAGCGGATATTAGAATGGTACAATAAATCCGTGCGATCAGCGTCAGCTTCTTCAAGGAATTGAATAAATTGACGATGGTGAAGTCCCCTCACTCGAATAAAATTGACAAGTTTCACGACTGGCTTCACTACGTGGTCAAGCTGCAGCACGGATTTACACAGTGCTTCCTGGTGAATTATGCAGTGTAGGAAAATTACCTCCTGCTCAGGGTTGTCCTCTTTCACCCTGTCCTGAACTCTCTTCAGCATCCCGATATTTTTTCCTGTCAGATTCGGTGATCCGTCTGTGGTAACGTTGGTGAGCGTTCTCCAAGGTAATTTGTGCCTCTGTATGACCGCTGACACGCTGTTAAATAAATCCTCTCCTCGTGTTTTTCCTTTCAGGGATTCCATATCCAAAAACTCCTCCATAATCTCGAAATTCTCATTAATCCCTCTGATAAAAATTAAGATTTTACCAGTGTCCTTAACATCGTTGCTTTCGTCCAGTGCCAAAGAATATAATGAAAATCTCTCCGCTTTTTTGTTTAGCTTGCTCGTTAAGTGTTCGTCAATTACTTCAATCCGGCGAGTCACTGACCTGAGAAAGGCTTGCTGGCTCTTGCTAGTTTGAATGCCAGTAAAAAACTTGTCATCGTGCTTGCTTCTTGGATGGAAGTTGATCGATTAAAAGTGTTTTGTTGAGCATGCAAACTTGCTAGCAACCTGTCAGCGGTGGCTGTACGTTCTTGTGTTGAAAGGTTGCTGGCGTAATTAGCATGTTTAGTGGAAAAGTGACGGCTGATGTTGTGTTCTGTTGTATTAAACTGCAACAGTTTCTTGGCATATATGACATACAGCCTTGGATCAGACTTCGGTAAGAAAGTATTTAGGCCTTCCTTCTTAAACACCCAGCACTCACTGTTGACTTCTCTTTTCTTTGACATTAGAAGTAGAGCGATTACTGAATTGTAAATTGCTCGCTCTCGAGAGTGCTCTCTCTCTCTCTCTCTCTCTCTCATTCTTTCGCGGTACAGCTTGAACAATTTAACGTGTGTGTGCGTGTGTGTGTGTGTGTTTTGTTTCAGCATCCGCAGAAGTGAGTGCATTTCTCTCCAGTAGGCGTCCCTGTTCCTGGTTTCAAATCAAGCCTTGCCATGTATTTAAGGACTGCCAAACTGCCTTTAAAAATCAGTCATAAATGGTAAAAATGTCATACTGTATCTCAGAGCCTCTTTTTCTTTAATGGGACGTCAGATCTGAATGACAGTCTTCTGGTTGGATACCTGGGGTGCTCTAGTATTGAGTAATAACTAAAATTCATTTATTTTAAAAAAATCATGTGAAAAGGTCAAAATGTCCCTTTATTTTGAATGAGAACATCAGATCTTAAAGAGCGTAGTCTGGTTGGATACCGAGCACGGCCCAGTATGCCTTAGACCGGGTGTCGTTGCGGGATAGCTACATTTGATCATTTAATGTTTTTTTTTTAAATAAGGTGAAAAGGTCACTATGTCAGATATCAGAGGCGTTTTTTATTGTTGTTTTTTTGGTACGTTGATAATTAATTTAATTCTTAAAAAAGGACATAGGGACCTTTACGTTGATACACCAAAATTAATGAATACATTATGGTATTAAATACATTTTTACTGTTAATAGTCCCAATTAATGGTGAGGGAAGAGTCAGCCATCATTCAGTGAGTAATGATCTGTAGAATTTTCTTAATGAACCTTGTCACATGGGTTGCAGATATTAATTCCCAAATATCTGAAATACCAGGGTGGCCCACTTAAAAGTAGCCCGGATTTTTTTTTTAATTAAAATATTTTTTAAATTTTTTTCAAAACATGTATTTAATTACGTGAATGTTACAAGTGACCCAAGTCTTTCCAAAACCTGTTTTTATTACTTACAGGTTACAAGAGATGCTGGAAGTGTTCCAAAACTGCTCCGGTTATACACGTTGGCGCTGAGCCAATTTTTGTTTGTTTTAGATTATACACGAACAGTAGTGCTCCTACCTTCTCCGGGTGCGTACCATACCTCAAGAAAATGGTGTTTTCCTTGCAGCAGAGAATAGTGATTGTGGAAGGCTATGTGCGAACCGGATCAATTAAGAAAACACAAGAGGCCTTCACTCGCGAGTACCCACAAACAAAACCACCGGCTAAACGTTGTGTTCAGAGCCTGGTTAAGAAATGGCGAGACACTGGCTCTCTCGCAAACGTGAAGAAGCAGAGACCTAAATTAGTCCGGACGCCCGAAGTTGTCAGTGATGTTCAGCAGCGAATTACAAATAGCCCTCACAAGTCAACTCGGAGACTATCCCAGCAAGTTGGTGTATCACGAACGACATGTCAGCGTGTACTGAATTCTCTGAAACTGAAACCATACCGAATTTGGTATGGTTTCAGCTGCAGTCAGTATCAGCCAACATCCTGTGCCGTGCTCAAAAATGTATAGATGTCAATGGGGGACACTTCCAGCATCTCTTGTAACCTGTAAGTAATAAAAACAGGTTTTGGAAAGACTTGGGTCACTTGTAACATTCACGTAATTAAATACATGTTTTGAAAAAAATTAAAAAAATATTTTAATTTTTAAAAAAATCCGGGCTTCTTTTAAGTGGGCCACCCTGTACTTTGAGCACCATTTGACTGTCGCAATGTTTTCATCCATATTCTAATTCGCTTTTCTCACAAGGGTCGCGGGCATGCTGGAGCCTATCACAGATGTCATCGGGCAATAGGCAGGGTACACCTTGAACTACCTGATCGGCAAATTGGTGCCGTTGTTAAATCCAGCTTTTTTCGCCTTGAACATCTGGCCAAAATAAAATCTCTCCTCTCTCATGAACAATTTGAGACAGTAATTCATGCCTTTGTTACATCCCGGCTCGATTACTGCAATGCCCTTTACTTTGGCGTCAGCCAGTCCTCCATTAAACGCCTTCAGCTGGTCCAGAATGCCGCTGCTCACATCTTGACTGGTACTCATAAGAGGGAGCACATAACTCCTTCTGGCATCCCTTCACTGGCTCACCATACATTTTAGAGTTATTTTCAAGATTCTCTTATTTGTTTTCAAATCTCTGAATAATCTCGCGCCACCTTACCTCTCTGAGCTCATCCGCTCCTACACACCTGCCCGGCGCCTCAGGTCTGCGGACGAGACATTATTAGAAGTACCCAGAACTAAACTGAGGCTCAGAGGGGATCAAGCCTTTTCTGTTGCTGGTCCCTCTCTCTGGAATGACCTCCCACTGAACATGCCTCCTCGCTTCCCATCTTCAAAACCCTCCTCAAAACTCACTTGTGTTCTTTGGCACTCGACTCAGCATGACTTAGATTTGTTCTTGGTTTTACTGTTTGCTTTTCGTTATTTCCGATTTGTTTTACTGTTTATTGTATATGTTAAATTGCTCCATGTACAGCACTTTGTATGCAGCGATGGCTGTTTGAAAGTGCTCTACAAATACAGTTGAGTTGAGTTGAACTGGTTGCCAGCCAATGTATCCAATGTTTGAGAATGCTTCCTTTGAAAGAGTAATTAATTTTATAATGCAACACTGCACTGTATTGTATAAGATTAGTCAATCGTGAAGAAAGTGATGTCATAGGATGAGAGAGAATTATTTATCGGCCATCTGCATAGAACACGGGTTTATGTTAATCCGTCCCAATATTTATACCAGTTATGGATATGTATAAATATTCTCTAGTACGGACTTGTGTTTGTGCTGTCCAATTTGTCCTGATAACAGAAATTCCTCATTTTGGGAAATGAACCTGCAAGTATGTTGACAAAAAGCACGTGTAACAACACAATCAATAACCCAAAAATATACTGTCCAAAAACTTTTTATATAACAAAAACTGCAATACAGGTGTATCCCCAAAAAAACCCAACAGAAAAATACGGACAGTATTTTAAAGTTTATTTTTTCTGTCTTGGGGAAAAATAATTTGTTTATTTTGGATTGTTTTGTTAGATGCATTCTTTGGTTTTTGACAATGTTTGCCTGCATGTCATACAGTTTTCTTGCTAGTTGCAAGTAACTGTCCCGTTGATAAGATAAGATAAGATAAGATAAGATATCCTTTATTCGTCCCACACTGGGGAAATTTACAGCCTCCAGCAGCAAGAATGTATGTAGAAAGCAGAAAGAGAAAAAAACATCAACCATCTTTCAATTAAATACAATATGAACACAATGGATAAATCTCAGTACTATTTACAATTTTCTTTCACATAATTTAATTATTATTATGATTGTTATTTTTTATTCATCAGCCTGACAGCAGTCGGTAGGAACGAGCGTCGGTATCTCTCCTTCTTGCAGCGCGGGTGTAACAGTCTCTGGCTGAAGGAGCTACCAAGTGCTGTCAGGGCGGGCTGGAGGGGTTGGGAGGGACTGGCCATCATAGCTTTTAGCTTAGTTAGCATCCTTCTGTTGCCCACCTCCTCCAGAGTGTCAAGGGAGCAACCCAGGACAGAATTGGCCTTCCTGACCAGTCGCTCCAGTCTCTTTCTGTCCCGGGCTGAGATGCTGCCTGACCAGCAGACAATGCCATAATGGATGGCCGAGGCCACCACCGAGTTATAGAACGTCTTAAGGAGTGACCCCTGAACCCCAAAAGACCTCAGTTTCCTGAGTAGGAAGAGTCGGCTCTGTCCTTTCCTAATCAGGGTGTCCGTGTTTGTAGACCAGTCCAGTTTGTCGTTGAGAAGAACACCAAGGTACTTGTAGGAGGTCACCCTCTCTATGTCCATACCCTGGATGTTCATCGGTGCTAGTGAGGACTTTTTCCTGCAGAAATCCACAACCAACTCCTTAGTTTTCCTAGGGTTGATCTGGAGGAGATTCTGCTGGCACCAGTCCACAAAGTCCTTTGTCAGTCCCCTGTACTCCCGATCGTCCCCTTCTGTAATGAGGCCAACAATCGCAGAGTCATCGGAGAACTTCTGAAGGTGGCAGTTTGGAGTGTCGTGTCTGAAGTCCGAGGTGTAGAGGATGAACAGGAATGGAGCCAGAACAGTCCCCTGCGGCGCTCCAGTGCTGCAGAGAAGCCTGTCCGACTCACAGCACGTACTGCGCCCTAAGTACATAAGTATGTAAGTATAGTGCATAAGTATGAGCACACACTTATTTGACACTTCAGATTGTCAGTGTAGAAAGAAAAAAAGGGAATGAAATGGCTAAGACAATGTCTTTTATTTTGCTTGCTCCGTCTTTCATTTTGATCACTTTTACCCTCTCTTCCAGCATGAGAGCTCTTCTTGTCTTCGTTGCTTGACATCCAAAGGTCCGTTTTGTAGCCATTTTAGCAATGCAACGTTCATGCTGCGTCTGAACCTAACAATAACAGATACTTCCTGGACCCGGTGGCTTTTCTTTCCACCGTCTCACTGTCTTTAACTCGACCTCCCCTCGATCGCCACCCAAGACTGTGTTGCTCAGGGATCTGGATGTCTTCCACGGATGTAATGTACTTTTAAGCCAGCCACTGTCATGATCCTGTTTTGGTCTGGCCAGCACGTGGCATCAGCGGACTTCGGCACGCACCTGCTGCCGATCTATAATTTGTGAACACTGTATTTATGGTCCCTTCTGCATTGCACCTGTGTCGGAGTATTGTTTTCTGGTGTTGCTATTCTCGCTGCTCATGGACTATTGTGCTATTGACCTCGTTGTGTTTCGCGTTTTGCAATTTCGGTACACCTGCTTTTTGTAAGTACGATTTTGGTTTTGTGATTTGGCTTTACGCCCGCGTGTATTTTGATACATTGTTTTAGTTTGTATTGGCGGTCTTTAATTTTCTCCCTTGCCTTTGTGCAAGCGCCTTTTGTTATTCGTTTATGTTCTCTCTGGTCCTTGTTTTGACCAGCGCTTTATGTTACCTCTTTGTCGGTGCGATTATAAGCATTAAATCTATTTTTGTTACGGAGACCTTGTTTACGTCTACGTTTTTGGGATCCAGACTTAACTCGGCTTGTCCGAGACATGACAGCCACAGGACGCTTTGTAGTCCTCGATGGCCATAGTTAGCGCAATGGAACTCGCCTTCTCTCTAATTAGCGCTCCAGTTAGCGTAAGGTTATTAGCATGATAACAAGTAAAGCATTCGATGAAACATTCATTTATTTGAATGTCCGTCGAGCCATAAGCAATTCACTCTGAGCAGCTAATCGGATGCATTCCATTCTATCTTCCACGGATCTAGCTACGGTATCTACACACAAAGACAGTGAGGACCCTCTTGGCCAATCGGAGGCAAGGATGATGCTCGGTAAGCCAATGGCAGAGCAGCTATGAGTATGTTGCGTTCAGGAAACTCGGAGATGTGTAAACCAGTGTGGTGGTTGCTGTTGCCGTTTCCGAACGAAGCAGTAGAGGTGAATGTTGGATTAGACTTCGTTGTAGTGAATCTCTTCGCGAGGCTAGAGCAGAGAAAATGATTTCGCATAACGCAACAGGGTTTTTTTTTCATCATATGTGGGGGCAGGAGAATGGGAATGGTGTTAAGGTATGAAGATTCTATTCACATTACGGGGTATTTTCACCCATGTAGGTTTCTTTCGAGAGGAGTTTCACTATATATAATGATTAAAAGCATATATCTTCATTAAAAGCATAAGCGTTCTTAATTGCAGGCATAGTCAATTCATGATTGCAAGCATAAGCGCTCTTCTTTGCAAGCATAATCAATTTATCATTGCAGGCATAAGCATTCTTCTATGCGAGCATAATCAATCAATCAGTCAATATCAATATAACATTAATAATAAGCGAATGTATGACAACTAAAAATTTTCAATCTATCAATAAGACACAGAAAAAGGATGAGAGAGAGAAAGTGTTGCAGCTCCGAAACAAAATAGAGAGCTGTCTGTCGTGTTGGTTCTTTTTAAAACATTCACTTTATTAATTTAACTCAACCAACTACTCTTATACTTCTCCACCGTCTCCGTGCCTTCTGCCCGAGAGGCGTTCAATGACCGCTCCCGAAAACGTAAATCAACGATGACTTCAATGACACTCAATAAAGCAAATATAATGCGCCAAACAGAAAATCTGGAGAGGAAATCGCCAAAGAAATTCTATGATGAATTCTATAGGAGGGTTTGTGAACATACAACAAAGGAACAAACTACACAAACAACTCCGAGACAGTCCAGTCACCTACAGGAAAGATGACGGAAGTACAACAGAGCACAAAAGCAACGTGCTCCATATGTAATCAACTCTTCTCACGGATAGCGAGTCTATCCCTGCCGCGTTCACACGTCCCATTTTATATCGGTGCTGCACTGCAAACTAGCATTTACTCCGGAGTCAATTTTTAAACCACCTCCTGAGCAGAGATAAATTTGCTCCAGTTCAAGCTGTTTCCAGGGGCTACACTGGCATTACTTTGTACGTGTGAATGCTCTACAGGTGGCAGCTCCGGTGCTACACCGGAGTAAAAGTTGCCGTGTGAACACCCCTATAGACACTATCCTTTTCAAGGGTCTGACCAATATCATACTGGAAAAGCAAAACCCTACTTCCACTAATTGATCCACTTCCATCTCCTTCGAGTCGGCCATTACTTTTACCAAACTTAACCTTTGCAGCATATTTCACTTAAGGGACAGAGATGAGTGAAAATTTACCTTAGATACATTGTTTGGTCATTTTGAATACCTTGTAATGCCATGAAGAATAACCTATGCTCCTATAGTACATCAGAGTCATAGAAATTATGTTCTTCATGATATGATCAACACATTTTTGTTTTAAATTATAGATATTGTAATTTGATTTTCAGAGAGGGGGTGGCGGGTTGCCTTATCTTTGTAAGTTAAAACAATTACTGTTCTGTTGAAAGACTTCAAAGGTAACCTACATATACAGTATTTCTATTTTCTCTGCTTGGACACACTCAGAATATCTCTAAGCACTGCACATGCTCAGTCATCTTTCTTTTCTTTAAAAAAAATCCTAACTTTTCATATACTGTATATTTGTTTTGGCCTGCAATTCCCATTCATGATGTTCAGGACATGGTGTTGAGTAAACAAACTTTGATCTGTCATTCTTTCAGTCACCTGACTCAGCCAGCAATGTTTGAAATCACAGGACTAGCAATGGGTAATTGCAGGATTTGTCCAGTTCACCCACATATACACCCTAGGGAATAGTAAAGCAGTCACAATATTTTCTACATGACTGGTGCTCGAACCTGAACTCTTTGCAACCAAGATAAAGGAGAGAGCAAAAGACTGGGGTCAGACAAGGACATGGGTGACTGGCTTCTTCATGGCTCTGTTGCCAGTGCACAGCTGCTCCAAGAAGAATGTGTAGCTTTTGAGACCCAGGCTGCAGGTTTACCTCTAAACTGTAATCGTCATACAAGGATGTCTGTAAAATAGTGGATGAAACAAATCTGCATTTGAACACAGGTGAATTTGTTTGTCTGACTACCGTAATTGTTTTATTTAGCTTCTTTGGGGACATATTTTAGTCTAAGGTCCCAGGTTATCATGTCACTTGTTGTGAATATTATTTAATAGTTATTTACAACATCAGCAAGGGTGGATAAGAGGAGACAGGAATGCATTTTGTGACAATATCCAATGCTAAGCCAAAAAACAAACAACAAACAAATTGGATTGACAAGCAAGCTACAAACACAGCATCTGCATGTGTACTCTTTGAAATATGTTATACAGTAACGCGTTAATATTTGCTTTTTTAAAAAGTAGATCTTAAATGGTTGGAAAGCTAAGTTAGTTTGCTAGCAAAAACTATCAATAATTTGCAACGCTGGCAACTGTGTCTGTTTGATAATGTGGTAATTGGTGTGGTTTACTATAGTCAAAATAAATTTCATTCATCTTCTTTCCAAGATCTGCTTGGCATCCATCACACTTTTCTTGCATGTGTACTAGAAGGGAGCTGTCATTCCTCCACTTATAAATTGAACTTGGTGGAAATAGAAACACAAACATCAACATTGATCACAACCAAATGACACCTACTGAAACCTGGCTTTTAAACCTTTTCTCACTCCATCCATACTCATTAGGTTGAATTCATTGCACAGACAGACAGACAGATGTGTCACTGTATTTATTTTTTGTAAATATTAATCAATCATTTGATTAAGCTTAAAGGTAGGCAGTAGTTATAAATATTGTCTTTGAAATTAAAGTGCTTTCCATCATTTTGAATTAGTCAGTTTCAAGTATGTGCCTCCTAGAATTGACACGTTTCAGGGTTCCACAATCCTTATATACATAAATTAAAATTGTTTTAAAAAGGCATGGGTAAGTAGAACATGTTTGGGGACAATTGTTCTAGTCTAATCAGAGAACATGCAATGTAGAGTACACCTGTGTCAGGCATGACATTGTAAGTAAAGCAGCAGCGACCGCTTAGGACACAAATTGAAGTTAAATCAAAGATGCAGCACTGTAGAATCAGCCTCTGGCACCCAAGCAGATCAGTGGCCCTAAAATAAGTGTGATGAATAATACACTGTCACAACCAACAATCAGGAGTCATACAAAAGAAAAAGATATACACTGTCACTAGTTTGTTGTGAAGGATGTTACAGTGAAAAATAGAAAGGTCCAGTAAAATCAGCAATTAGATACAGTAAAAGGTTGGTGTTCAAACTGTGTTAAATATGTAAATGTGAGTGCCTCTGTGTGTAAAATGTAGAAGGAAAACAAGCAGGAACAAACATTAGAAACTAAAAGGCAGCTTTATGCTGAGTGAAAAGGGGGAGGGGGAGGCCCACTAAATCAGTGAGCTACATGTCAACACATTCCCTAGGGCCCTCTGAATCCACTGAGCTGAGAATAACAAATGGCAGTCACTGGCCAGGCAAAAAGCTGTGATTATAATTATCACATCCCACACTGACCTTGCATAAACCTTAATCCTTCTCCAATGGAGCATTTAAATAGGCTGCCAACAGCCAAAGCAATGGAGAGCAAAAGGAGGAGGGAGGGATATGATGAGAAATGAAGAACGGCAGAGAGAAGAGGAAGGAAGTCAGGACAAGGAGGCCCTTGCAGGACAGAAATAAAGAGGGCAACAGAAAAAAAGATGAAAATACAGATGTAATGTACTACTACTAAAAAAACTTATATTCTAAAAACTTTGTAAAAAAATGCTCATACAACACATAAGCAAATCTAGTGTTGTGTCATTGTACAGTATGACTTGTGGTTAAAAATGAATGAAGTTGTCATATTTTGAATGCTTGTAACATATTGTTATTATGGCAATAAATTCTGAAGGATAAGATATCCTTTATTTGTCCCACACCGGGGAAATTTACAGCCTCCAGAAGCAAGAATGTGGGTCCAAGAAAAAATAAAAACTTCACACAGGAAATCTCCAGGGAAATGCCGATGTATGCATTGCTTCATATCAGTAAAAACAAATGCTCGAAATGTAATATTCAATCATGAAGTGCGGCACTTTTTGCGCATCTCTTTTATTCAAACACATGCCCTCACATTAGTGCATGCATCTGGTTCTTTATGTGGTGTGTAACACAAAATATACTGCAGGGTACTTGGAATTTCCCCTCTAGTGCCTTTAATGAGTATTTTGAAGTAAAATATATGCCGCACACAATCTATGAAAAAAATTATTCAAAGTTGTACAGAAAGGGACCAAAAAGCATTCATCATATCAGCATAAAGAAAAGAAAAATGTTTTCTCATCGAGTAGTGTTTATATTTTACTTTTAATTTAGTTATTTAAAACTTAGTTGCATCATATGCATGAGCTTCTTTAATAAATGTGTGTGTGTGTTTATAGTCTTTTCATAAAACATAAAAATGCAGGCAAAAAATGTCTTTAATGTAGCACAGTATCTCAACAATTAAGCTGCCATCATTTGTGTTTATTGCGCAAGAAGCTAACATTTTGCACCCAAACGCAGTTTCTGCAAGATTCTGGGCTGCCTTTTACCTTTTTTTTTTGGTTTGTCTTGTGCATACCCCCTTTCATATCCATCGCATTACTGAGTGGGAAATAAACCCGTACTGGCTTACCTGAATTCAGGCAAGTGGACCCCTTCACCATCAACAACTTCTACTAATAAAGCAATGAACATCTTATCAAGTGACAATTTTTTTATGGAATCAAAATATTTTGCTGTTATTGTTGAATTTTTTTATAGTTTTATAAAACCCATCCATCTTCCTAACCAATAGTCCTTGTGTGGTGTGCTGGAACCTATCCGAACTGATATGCCTGTGAATACTGAATCGATCACAAAAATATCTCGCAGCTCCTCCTCTGTACCAAGCAGAAGATCCACTCAAATACTGGCAGCTGCATAAAACTGTGTATCCGAACTTGTTTAATATTGTCCAAAAGTTATTTTGCAAACAAAGCCTCTTCTGTGCCCTGTGAAAGAATGTTTCCTAAGGCAGGAAAGTCGTTTCCCAAAAAAAAAAGAAATCGACTCAGCCGTTCTTCTGTGCAAAAATTGCTGTTCCTCAATAAGAACACCTAAGTTACACAAGCATTCAGTACACAAAGTACAATGTCAAGTATAAACACTGAGTACACAAAGCACAATACCTAAAAAGGAATGAATGACAAACAAAATTTCAAAAGTTTTATTTTTTAAATTGTATTTATATATAAAAATATTGTTGCTTCAAGGATATAATTTGTACGTTTGGGTACACATTTATCATCCTCCTAAATACAACAAAGACTTTTTAATTGACTTTTCAACCTTACTTGCGGAAATCAGGCTGAGATATGATCATATCCTCCTAATGGGGGATTTTAATATCCATGTGTGCTGTCCGGAAAAACCTCTAGCAAAAGACTTCTTAAGACTTATCGACTCTTTTAATTTTGTGCAGTATGTGACCAGCCCGACACATGAACAAGGACATATTTTAGACCTTGTCCTTGTTCATGGTCTACCGGTGTCGAATCTGGAAGTCCTTGAAAATAGGATTTCTGATCGGCAGTTTTATTTGAAGTAGTCTTATCACATGCTGCTGTGAAATCTGGCACTCCTAGCTGTAAACGCCAAATTTCTAACCCTCGCACTGCTAGTCGTTTCTCTGATGCCTTTAATAACCTTTGCGTACCCTCGTCTAACACAGAGGAACTCACCTCTTGGTTCGACTCGTCATGCCGTGCCATCCTGGATTTGGTGGCTCCTTCAAAAATTGTGCTCCCAAAGCCTAAACCCGAGCCATGTTTTAACGACATTACGCGCGCAGCTAGGCAGGAGTGTCGCAAAGCTGAACGCAAGTGGAAAAAAGACAAATTGCATGTCTCTTATCAAATTTGGAAAGACTGCTGGCGTAACTACCAGCTCACAGTAAAAGAGGCCAAAAGAGAATATCTGTCGGACCTTATTCTAGCTAACCGTCACAACCCACGCGCACTATTTAAAACGATTCTGTACTCAAACCCCCTCTGCCTACTTGCTCGGATTCTTCACCCGAGATGTGCAACAGATTCCTTCAGTTTTTCATTGATAAGTTCTCTACAGCTAGGACTCCGGTCTCAAATACCGCATCTGACCCCTCTGTCCAAGTTCCATGTTCAGCTGTACTTAATTCTTTTGATACTGTGTCCTTGGCGCTTTTGGAGGATGTAGTTTGCCAGACGAAGCCATCTGGCTCCCCTTGCGACTCTCTTCCCCCACGCTTCTTTCAGGAGGTTCTGCCGAGTGTTGGTGCATCGGTCTTGGATATCATCAACAGCAGCCTTTCTTCTGGTGTAGTTCCCCAACAGTTTAAACATGCTGTGGTCCAACCCTTGATCAAGAAACCTGGTCTTGATCCAGATGTGCTGTCAAGTTACAGGCCCATTTCAAAACTGCCTTTTATTTCCAAAATTCTGGAAAAGTGGTGCACAAGCAGTTGAAACTTTTCTTGGATGAACATAACATCTTGGAGGTCTTCCAGTCAGGTTTCAAGACGATGCATAGCACGGAGTCAGCCCTGTTACGCGTTTCTAATGACATCCTTCTGGCAAATGACTCTGGAGACCACGTGTGTCTGGTTTTATTGGACTTAATAAATGCACTTTGTGGGCATTGGCGTCAGTGCTCTTGAGTGGTTTAGGTCCTATCTAGCTGACAGGACCTTTTGTGTCAGCCTTGGCTGCTCTGAGTCACGCACTGCTCCCCTGTCATGTGGTGTTCCACAGGGCTCAATTCTGGGGCCTCTGCTATTCTCACTGTATCTTCTCCCATTGGGTTCCATCTTAAGGAAACATGGTATTCCCTTCCACTGCTATGCAGATGACTGCCAGATCTATGTCCCACTGAGCAAGAAAGACGCCTTCTCATTAAGGCCACTCCTATCCTGTCTGGAAGAAATCAAAACCTGGATGGCACAAAATTTCTTAAAATTCAACGAAAAGAAGAAGGTGATATTGTTTGGTCCCAGTGGCCCTTGTACATTCCATCCTGTAGACTTGGGCCCCCTGTCTCCTTATTTGAGATCAACGTCTCAAACTTGGGCCTTAAACTGGACAGTGATTTCAAACTCGATCGGCAAATTGGTGCCATTGTTAAATCCAGCTTCTTTCACCTTAGACAGCTGGCCAAAATAAAACCTTTCCTCTCACATGAACACTTTGAGACAGTAATCCATGCCTTTGTCACCTACCGGCTTGATTACTGTCATGCCCTGTACTTTGGAGTCAGCCAGTCCTCCATTAAGCACCTTCAGCTGGTCCAGAATGCCGCTGCTCGCCTCTTGACTGGTACTCGTAAGATGGAGCATATAACTCCTACTCTGGCATCCCTTCATTGGCTCCCCATTCATTTTAGAGTTATTTTCAAGATCCTCCTCTTTGTTTTCAAATCTCTAAATAATCTCGCGCCACCTTACCTCTCTGAGCTCATCCGCCCCTACACACCTGCCTGGCGCCTCTGGTCTGTGGACCATTCTTTGTTAGAAGTACCAAGAACTAAACTGAGGCTAAGAGGGGATCGAGCCTTTTCTGTTGCTGGTCCCTCTCTCTGGAATGACCTCCCACTGAACATTCGGCAAGCCTCCTCGCTGCCCATCTTCAAAGCCCTCCTCAAAACCTACTTGTATTCTTTAGCGTTCGACTCAGCATGATTTTACTGCTTGGTGCTTTCTACCGCCTTTATTACCATTTCGTCTTACTGTTTATTGTGTATGTTAAATCGCTCCATGTACAGCACTTTGTATGCAGCGATGGCTGTTTGAAAGTGCTCTATAAATACTGTTGACTTGACTTGACACATGATAAATTCATACATAAAACATCACTGCCATTGCCAAGTATTTTGACAAATGTCCACATTCAAAATTGCTACGTTCTCAACTCAACTGCATTTATAGCGCACTTTCAAACAGCCATTGCTGCATACAAGTGCTGTACATGGAGCAACTAACATAAACAACAGTAAAGCAAAAAAGCAGTAACAAAGATGGTGCAAAGCACCGAACAGCAAAACTAAGATCAAATCTGAGTCAAATGCCAAAGAATACAAGTGAATTTTGAGGCGGGTTTTAAAGATGGGCAGCGAGGAGGGTTGCTAACTGTTCAGTGGGAGGTCATTCCAGAGAGAGGGACCAGCAACAGAAAAAGTCTCGATCCCCTCTGAGCCTCAGTTTAGTTCTTGGTACTTCTAATGTCTGGTCCGCAGTTGAGTTATATTATACACAAGAAGCATGTCACATTTTTAGTGATTCTTTTAGATGAATCCAAATGCACAATTATCTCGACTGACACTAGAGGTCACCCAAGGGTACCGAATGAAACTTCTAGTAGTGAACAATTTTATGACACAGTGGTTCAAAAAGGTTCAGAGCTTCAGAAAGCCTCGTTTTGCAAACATTACTAGTCTCAAAAGAACAAGATTTCCCAAAACGCGTGTGAATAAAAATAAGAACCAAAACAATATTTACATGAACAGATACAAAAACGGGGCGGCCCGGTAGTCCAGTGGTTAGCACGTCGGCTTCACAGTGCAGAGGTACCGGGTTCGATTCCAGCTCCGGCCCCCCTGTGTGGAGTTTGCATGTTCTCCCCGGGCCTGCGTGGGCCTTGTCCGGGTGCTCCGGTTTCCTCCCACCTTCCAAAAACATGCATGGCAGGCTGATTGGACGCTCTAAATTGTCCCTAGGTGTGAGTGTGGGCGTGGATGGTTGTTCGTCTCTGTGTGCCCTGTGATTGGCTGGCAACTGATTCAGCCACAAAGTAAACGAAGGCTCTTAGGGTCCTGTTCACCTTATACAACTCCCGCCTACTGCCCCCTACTGGGATAGGCTCAAGCACACCCCGCGACCCTAGTGAGCATCAAGCGGTTAGGAAAATGGATGGATGGAGATACAAAAAGGAGGCAAGAAAACTACAGATCAATACAATGGAGCATCTAGAAAATTGCACTTGGAACAATGGCTTGAGCAAGACGAATTGGTCAACACCGATTGGTGAGCATGATTGCCCTTAAGTAGTGGCATAATCATGATGTGTGACAGGTGTGCTGCTGAAGGGAAACACCCACTGCTCCAGCTGCTCCATACACGGGGGATGTGGGAGAAATTGAGTCAGAATGGACCATGTTCCGCGCCTCTATTGTTGGGGCAGTCAATCTGAGTTGTGGTTGGTGCATGTCGTGGCGGCAACCCCCGCATTCGCTGGTGGACACCAGCAGTAAGGGATGCCGTCAAGCTGAAGAAGCAGGAGTATCAGGCCTTTATGGCCTGTGGGACCCCAGGTGCAGCTGATGGGTATCAACTGGCTAGGCGGAACGCAGCCTTGGGGGTCGCCGAAGCAAAAACTCGGGCGTGGGAAGGTTTCCATGAGGCCATGGAAGCCGACTTCCAGATGGCTTTGAGGAAAATCTGGTCCACCATCTGGGATCTGAGGAGGGGGCAGCAGTGCACCACTAACACTGTGTACAGTGGGTATGGGGCGCTGCTGACCTCAACTTGGGACATTGTGAGTCAGTGGGCAGATTACTTCGACGACCTCCTCAACTCCACCAACACGCCTTCCTTGGAGGAAGCAGACTCCTGCTTCCTCCGAGGGACTTCCTCTGGGGACTCTGAGGTGGGCTCTCCTATCTCTGTGGTTTATGTCACCGATGTGGTTAAAAAGCTCCTCGGTGGCAAGGCCAACTCTAACTACAAAGGGTCCGTCAGGAAGTCGAGCCTCGGATTGAGAAGGAGCAGTTTGGTTTTTGTCCTGGTCGTAGAACTGTGGACTAGTTCTACACCCTTAGCAGGATCCTCAAGGGTACGTGGGAACTTGCCCAACCTGTCTACGTGTGGTTTGTGGACTTGGAGAAGGCGTTTGACAGTGTCCCTCTGGGAGTTCTTTGGGGGTGCAGCGTCTGCTGTGATGCGGACTTTGTATCGGTCTGTTGTGGTAAAGAAGGAGCTGAGCCAAATGGCGAAGCTCTCAATTTACCGGTCAATCTACGTTCCACCCCTCATCTATGGTCACGAGCTATGGCTATATATATATATATATATATATATATATATATATATATATATATATATATATATATATATATATATATATATATATATATATATGTATATATAAATATGTAATTAGAGCTGTCAGTTTAGCGCGTTTTTATTGGCATTAGGATGTGAGACGGCTCTCTCAGCAGGAGAAGATCAAGAAGACATTAGGGCCAAATGGAATGCTATCCTCCTGCCTGAAAGTCTGCGCTGAACAGCTGGCTCTGGTCTTCACAGAGATCTTCAACCGATCCCTGGAGCTGTGTGACATCTGATCCTGCTTGGTGCAGGGTCAAGTGGTCCGGGGAGGAAAAATGTGGAGCCTTGCTGGGGAGGGAGGCAGGCACTGGAACAAAACAAACAAGAACAATATGCACAAAAAATACAAAAATGGCAAGCGTGTGCACTAGTAATGGCCTAGATACCACTCATAATGCAAGAATCATCTGGCACCCGCTTGCAGATCTGCAGAGCTCTTATATGCAGGAGGTGATTGCTGATCAGCTGCAGGTCTGGGAGCACCTTCCCGCCCAGCTTGGTAATTAAAGGGAAAAAGACACAGAGGGTCATTGGAAGTGGACTCTCCAAAATAAAAGCGCAGAAGGTAGAGGGTCTGTGATGACGCATCACAGTATGCCCATTAACAAAGTCCCTACTGAAAGTATTTGTTGAGGCAAGGTTGATAATAGATCTTATTTATACGTGTCTTTCAAAATACTCAAGGACACTTTTACAACCATGAACAATACAACCACAAATAAAACTAGACACAGAAAAAAGAAGAGATGTAATTCAAATGGAGTATGCAATCTGGAATAAGTGAGTTTTAAGACGTGATCTGAATATTGGTTGCTTGATTGGGAGGAATGTCGGCGCCATTTGACTCTCGTTGCTGGACATCCCTGGGGCACTTGTGTCTTGCGCCTGAAGTAGGCAGCATTTTTTCGCTTTGTTAAGCGAAAAGGTCGGTGCTGATGGACAGTCTGCGCCTGGATGGATGCATGGATTGAGGAGCCGATGATGAGAAGAAAGGATGCGTATGTGGAACTGGGAGTCGCGGCTTGGAATTGAAGCGGACTTACATGGGGCAGGAGAAGAGAGCCAATCTCTCTTTTTCGTTAATGGATGCTACAGCTTCTTGTTGCTTTCAAGCTTAGCTTGTAGCAGACGTGTGCACATTACAGCATGACATCTTTGATCCACTGGTGAAAAGGACACTTTGATTTGCTCCTCTTTCATCTATAACAGACAACAAATTTTATGCAGGAAAGTGGTTAAGAGCGCACGGTTGGCTGTGTCTCATGTGTTGTTTTGTATTATTTTGTCATTTTTTTGTTAACTTTTCTTTTGATAGCGGCACAGGCACCCGCAGTGGCTCTTCTTGTTTTATGTTGAGAGGAATACAATACAATACATGCTGATTTATATAGCGCTTTCACAACAGCGGCAGCTGTAACAAAGCGCTTTACAAAACAGTTAACATAAAGTAAAATAATAAACACAACACATAACATAAAACACGGACAGTCGTGCAGTCCTAACCACTTTTCCGTCACACGCTTTGTTGTTTGAAGCGGTTTGAGATGAAAGAGGAGAGAATCAAAGTGTCCTTTAACCAGTGGATCAGAGACGTCATGCTCAAAATGTGCACACGTCGGCTACAAGCTAAGTTTCAAAGTCAACAAGAAGCTGTAGCATCCATTGATGAAAAAAGAGATTGGTTCACTTCTCCCGTCCCATGGAAATCCATTTCAATTCCAAGCGGCAACTCACGGTTCCAAATACGCATCGGCGCTCTTCGCCAACGCTCCTCTCTCCTCATCCTCAACTTCAGCGGCCATCCATCCAGCCGCACCAACGCCAACTGTCCAACAGCGCTGACATAGCCACTGAACAAATCGGGGTTGTGAAAAATGCTGCCCATTACTGGCGCAAAAAACACAAGCGCCCCAGGTCTATCCAGCACCGACAGTCAATGGCGCCGACATTCCTCCCAATCAAAATCTGTGCTGGTACAGGCATGCTGCCGAGAAGGCGCAACCACCAAGCACAGATACTGCTCCTTTGACGAATGTCGTGGCCAAAAAGCGCTGAAAACAGTCCATATCAGGTCCACACAATGAAACAACAAACAACATGTGACAAAACAAAAGACAAAAACAGCAAAAAAGAACAAAAAAGAACAAAAAAGCAAGGCTCTTGAAGAGCACTTGCCGAAGGCTGCCTACTCGGGCGCCATCTTGGAAAAAAAAAAAAGAAATTTCATCTGTATGTATGGTACACATACAGTACATTTGACAATAAAGTTTATCCAATCCAATATAGGAACAGAGTCAATATTACGGATGCCGGGTGGAAGTGAATTCCCCAGTTTGGAAGCAGAGCAGCTCGAATCTCTGCTTCCCATCGTGCTAAGATGGCCAGAAGATACAGAGAAGTGAAGCGAGGAGGAGAATCTGAGGCAGTGAGCGGGAACGAACATCCAGAGATCTGACAGATCGCATGGTGCAAGGTTATGCATGGCCTTAAACTTATACAGAAGGATCTTGAAGTTTATTCTGAGTTTGACAAGGTTATGGATGGCCTTAAACATATACAGTGTCACGTTACGCTCGAAACGACAAAGGAATTGCCTTGTGCATAACATCAAAACCGGAATAAGTGGATCACTGAAACAGCAGGCACAAAAATCACATTTATTATAACCAAAAAACCCTGTTTAATCGGAAAACAGAAAACGCTGGTTAATAATGAAAACCAGGAATTAATTATAACGAGACAACAAAAATGATTACAAAAAAACGGCAAGGGGTAAGATTAAGCAAATACTATCATTACACACGAGAGACGTCAAGAAATGCAACAATCATCAATAGTATTAAAGTAGTGTTTTTTTCAAGAAGGTGTGGGCAACAGCAGTTGCACGGCATGGAATACTCCGGTAATGAGTCGACCGCCGGAGCGCCTAGATATAGCTGGTGCAATCACCGACAAATGGGTAGCAGGTGTGCAGGTGGCAGAAATGAACGCCTGCTCCCTGCTGCCAAATATGTAACATGACATATGTAATATGTCATGTTACCGAAGGATCTTGAAGTTGATTCTGAGCTTGACAAGGAACCAATAGAGCTTTTGGATTACGGGGACGATATGGTGAAAGGCGGGGTTTCTGGTGAAACAATACTATACAACAGGGGTTCCCAAATGCCGGTCCGCGGACTGGTACCGGTCCCCGGCCCTTTTGGTACCGGGCCGCAGAGAATAAAATAAATAATTTATTAATGACCGCATTTTGGCCAAATAATGTTAATAATAATACATTTTATTTGTGGGTGCCTTTCTAAGAACTCAAGGACACCTTACAACAAGCAGTTAAAAACACAAATACAATGTTAAAAACAACATAAAATAAAATAAAACAAAATAGAGACTTCTTTAAATTCGCTTTTAACAGACAATACCAAGAATCCTACCTAAGATATGCGTTTGTCGCAGCAGGTGACTCTGGTGCCAAGTCCGCTCTACATTATATGTGGACAAAAGCTAGCGAATGAGACAATAAAGCCTTCAAAGTTGCTCCGGCATATAGAGACTAAGCACCCTGGATTAAAACAAATAAGACTTTGGATTTTTTTGCAAGAAAAAGGAGTGAGAACGAAGGACAGAAACAATTACTGAGGGCCACCACATCAACAAATGCGAACGTACTGAAAGCATCGTACCTTGTGGCTAACCACATTGCTAAAGCCAAGAAACCTTTCACGATTGAGGAAGAGCTTATTTTGGCTGAGACCAAGGATATTTGTCGTGAGGTTTTGGGAGAGGCTGCTGCTCAAAAGGTTGCACGGGTGCCTCTTTCTGCTACCACCGTCACAAGGTGCATTGATGATACGGCGGTCGACAGAGAGGAGCAGTTGCTGGACATAATTAAAAAGTCACCATGGTACGCGATTCAGGTAGATGAGAGTACTGATATTGAAAACAAGGCAACAGTGCTTACTTATGTGCGATAGACTGTATTTATCAGGAGGACGTGCATGAGAACATGTTATGTGCAGTGTTGTAACTAGCAAACAACGGCTGCAGAAATATTCAAGTCCCTGAATGATTATTTTACCGCAAGACTGAGCTGGTCATTCTGTGTCGGTGTGTGCACAGACGGAGCTGCTGCTATGACAGGACGGCTGTCTGGTTTAACCACTCGGAATAAGGAGGTTGCACCTGAATGTAAACCCACGCACTGTGTCATTCACCGAGAAATGCTGGCTAGTCGAAAAATATCAGCTGAGCTTCACAACGTATTGAATGATGTGAAAATTATTAACCTCATCAAAGCCCATTCGCTCAACTCCCGTCTGTTCAAGCAGCTTTGTGAGGAGATGGATGCCACGCACAAATGCCTTCTTTTGCACACAGAGGTAAAATGGCTATCCAAGGGGAGATCATTGGCCACAGTGTTTGAGTTACGAGAGTCACTGCAGAGTTTGAGCGCTACTTCCCAATCACGAAAGACCCACGGACTGCGTAGGAGTGGATTTGTGACCCGTTTGTGAATACACAGAGCGATTCGAGCATGTCTGTGCGACAGGAAGATCAGCTTGTAGAGATAGCAAATGACGGCGACCTCAAACGTACATTTGAGACAAACACTCCCCCACATTTTTGGATTAAAGGAATATCCTGACATCGCTACGAGAGCACTGAAAACCTTGCTACAATTTCAAGGGGGTTTGGGGGCATCTTCATTTCTGCTCATCTCCATCATTTTATTTTATTTTTTGACATTTCCTGTGAACGGGGACCTTGATCACACATGTGATCCCATTGTTTACAGTAGGTAACAGCTGTTAGCATGGCGGGCTAACAGCGGGCTACTGGCCGGCGACAAACCAGACATTCCACGCGAGTTGAAGAGGAGGAAATGGGGGTGTCGCGCTGGGTAGGAGCGCCGCAGAAGGAGGAGAAAATACAGACATGATGAAATAAGCTCAGGCTTCCCACTAATTCGGTGGGTGAGTTATATTTTCCCTTTATTTGTTTTTAGCCATGTCGCGTTTTTTATTTGCTGTATTTTTCTGCCACACATTGCCGGTCCGTGAAAAAAGACCCAACTCACACCGATCCGTGGTGCAAAAAATGTTGGGGAAACCCTGATCTACCTCCTTCACTCAGTGCTGTCACACTTGGAGAAGGCTGGGTTGCACTGTGAGAATCATGTTCTTTGATTTCTCCAGTGCCTTCAACACCATCCAGCCCAACCTACTGGGGTACAAGCTGCGGCACACCAGAGTGGACCACCACTTCACATTATTGATTACAGATTACCTCACAAACCGGCCGCAGTATGTGAGGGCACAGAGTTTTGAGTCGGACAGGCTTCTCTGTAGCACTGGGGCGCCGCAGGGGACTGTCCTGGCTCCATTCCTGTTCACCCTCTACACCTCGGACTTTAGCTACATCACTCAAACCTGCCACCTTCAGAAGTTGTCTGATGACTCCGCGATTGTCTGCCTCATTACAGAAGGAGATGATCGGGAGTACATGGGACTGACAGAGGACTTTGTGGACTGGTGCATGCAAAAATCACCTCCAGATCAACCCCGGAAAAACTGAGGAGTTGGTTGTGGATTTCTGCAGGAAAAAGTAATCACCTGCACCGATGAACATCCAGGGTACGGACATCAAGAGTATCACCTTCTTTAAGTAAATCGGTGTTCTTCTCAACAATAAACCTGACTGGTCTACCAACACGGACGCCCTGGAAGGGACAGAGCCTTCTCAAGAAACTAAGTTCTTTTGGGGTTCAGGGGTCACTCCTTAAGACCTTCTATGACTCTGTGGTGGCTTTGGCCATCCATTATGGCACTGTCTGTGGTCAGGCAGCATCTCATCCCGGAACAGAGAGAGACTGGCGCGACTGGTCAGGAGGGCCAGTTCTGTCCTGGGCTTCTCCTTGTACACACTGGAGGAGGTGGGCAACGGGAGGATGCTAGCAAAACTGAAAGCTTTTCCTTTTCCAAGACTTAAATTATCCTCAGCAGAGTAGATTTCAAGCATATTTTCCCCCCCTCTCCATCCGTAGTGTTTACTTTCTCAACTAAGATCTCGGGGCGCTGTACATACGGCGAGTACCGACAGGCCCTTTGCACTGTATCCCATGTTCTTCATCGTTTTTCATTTTTCTTGTGCAGAGCATGCCTGTTAAGTCCAAATTACCCCATGGGGATAAATAAAGTTTTCTGAATCTGAATCTTTGATCAATAGTCCCTCCCACCCACTCCAGCCCACCCTGACAGCACTGGGCAGCTCCTTCAGCCAGAGACTGTTACACCTGCGCTGCAAGAGGGAGAGATACCGCTGCTCGTTCCTACTGACTGCTGTCAGGCTGCTCAATAAAAACACATGAAAACCTGGACTCACCCCATCCACCCTTTGTAAACAGCACGGCCACCTTATGCAGCATATATGCAGTTTCATATATCCTTATATCTATATTTTTTATTTTATTCTGTACCGTGTACAGTTCATTTTTATGAAACATTTTGTGCGTGCAATACTTTTTCTTTTTCCACCTCCCCCTGACCCACCACCCCTTCATTTTTGCTGCTGTAGATTGCAAATTTTTGCATCGTGGGACAAATAAATGTTTTCCTTATCTTATCTTATCTTATTTTTATATAGCGCGTTCACAACAGCTGCAGCTGTTGTGAACGCGCTGTCGCATAGCCTTTAACAAAACAGTTAAAATAAAGTAAAATAATAAACACAACACAGAACATAAAATCCTAACTACTTTTCTCTCATACGCTTTGTTGTTGAAAGCAATTGGAGATGAAAGAGGAGAGAATCAGTGTCATTTCACCAGTGGATCAGAGACATCATGCCCAAAATGTGCACGTCGGCTACAAGCTAAGTTTCAAAGTCAACAAGAAGCATCCATTGATGAAAAAAGAGATTGGTTCACTTCTCCTGTCCCATGTAAATACATTTCAATTCCAAGCAGCGACTCTCAGTTCCAAATACGCATCTGCACTCCGCGCCAATGCTGCTCTCTCCTCATCCTCAACTTCAGCAGCCATCCATCCAGCTGCACCAAGGCAGACTGTCCAACAGCGCAGAGATCTCCACAAAACAGGGCTGTGGAAAATGCTGCCCTTGACAGGAGCATAAAACACAATCACCCTAGAGCTGTCCAGCACCAAGAGTCAAATGGCACCGACATTCCTCCTAATCAAAATCTGTGCTGGTGTAGACGTGCTGCCGAGAAGGGGCAACCACCAAGCATAGATTCTTCTCCTTTGACAAATGTCGTGTCCAAAATAAATGCGAAAACAGTCCACATCAGGCCCACACGATGAAACAACAAGCACCATGTGACAAAACCAAAGACAAAAACAACAAACAAGCAAGGCTCTTGAAGAGCACTTGCCAATGATAATCTGGGCTGCAGATCTATGGACCAGTTGAAGCTAATGGAGTAGTTTGTGATGGGCACCGAAAAGGATGGAGTTGCAATTTTCAATTCCAGAGGTGACGAGACTGTGGTCCAGGATAGCAGCGGTATGAGAGGTGAGAGAATGGCGGACACGGTTTATTTTACATCGGTGGAAATATGCGGACGGGATATTTAAGATATCCTTTATTTGTCCCACACTGGGATATGTTATTGATGTAAGCAGAGAAGCATAGTGAGCTACCAAGGATATGAGTAAACAACTTTTTTTCCAAGATTTTTGGAGGCAAAAGGAAGGTGAGAGCTGAGGCACATGTTATTGAAATCACTGGGGTCTGAACCAAGTTTTTCAGGACAGAACTGACAGCTGCACATTTAAAAAGGTCAGAAAAATGTCCAGTGGACAACGAATGGTGAATAATGACTCAGGAGCAGAGAGGGGAGATAGGATTTGACCACGGCTGTGGGAAAGGGGTGTAACTGACAGGAAGAATGCTTGGACTTGATAATGAAGTCTGAGCTTATTGAAGGATAAGAGAGTTCAAAGGATGACAATGGTTGACAATGGGAGGAGTCCAAGGAGGGTTGGGGTACAGAGGAGTCCAGGTGCTGGTGGATTTTATTAACTTTCTCACTGAAAAATCGGAGGAGAGCATTGCAGGTGAATAAAAGTGGATATGAGTAGGGGTCAGGGGTTGATATTGACAGACAGAAAAGAGAATCTTGGTATTTTCAGCATTACAGCAGATGAGTCGAGAGTAGTAATGTGATTTAACTTGAGAGATGGAGTCCTTCTAAAGGGATAGTTGTGCTTTGTAGATGATCTTATGAATGGTGAGACCAGTTTTCTTGTCGAGTCTTTCAAGCTGCCAAATTTTGGATTTAGTGGAGCGAATGTCATAGGTGAACCAGGGGGCAGACCAAATAAAGAAAACAGTCCAGAACTTGACAGGAATGAGTGAGTTGCGAATGTTCGTGAGACCAGAGTTGTATTGGAAAATCTAATAATTTGGATGGGAAGAAGAGTCAGAGTGGCAATGCATGAGGCGAGTGAGTCAATGTTAATGTCTTTAATATTGCAGTAAGACATGATACAGGGTGGTTTGGAGATGGAGAGCTGGGGGATAACATTAAATGAAATGAGTAAGTGGTCCGTGATAACAAGATCCTCAGCAGTACAGTTGGAGGGGTTAGACTAGAGCAACAAATTAAAACCAGGGTGTGACTTTTAATGTGTGTGGGGAAATCTGCAAACTGATGGACACCAAAACTGTCAAGCGAAGAAGAGAAGTCCATGGTAAGATGACGGGCATTGTTGTCCGTGTGTATCTTGAAATCCCCCATCAGAATTATACTATGTGAGAGAGAGGAGAGATGGGTGAGGAGATCTAACAATTAATTTAAAAAAGTCATAATGAGGGGGGGACCGTAGATTATGGCAATGCTCGTAGTAGTATGGCAATGCTCGTAGAAGTAAACAAAACCAGGGGAAGTACATTCATTAAGGTGGAAAAAGTTGCCAGGAATTTGCCAAGTCTCATTCAAACAAAGAAAGTCAAGTTTACAGTAATAGATGATATCCTGAATAGATTAACCTTTGCCCATAAGCGAACGGATGTTTGGCAGTCCAAAGTTGTATATTGTTGAGTATTTTTGTTGCAAGGAGCTTGAGCCGACCCAGACAGGCTGGCTACCACACTATGGTCCACAGAACAGCAGGTGGGTGGGCGCCAGGAGGATCACCAAAAAGAGGTGATACCTTTGGGGCCACAAAAATGTAAGCTGCGCCGAGACTCACAGTGGATGTATCTTCGGGGTAGCAGGAGAGCAATGTCTAGGTAGAGGTGTACAGCCGCTGGTGGAGATCCCGACCACTTGGAGCGTAGCCTGGGATATTTAGCCATTGAGTACTGCAGCAGTCTTTCCATAGGTCACTGGAGGAGTGACAGGATGGTCCATAATAATATGGCCTAGACCTAGGCCCTATTGATCCACATCATGGGGCACAGAGGAGAGGACATCACATGGAGCCCAGTTGGAGAGCCGAACTGGTAGGTTAGAGCTCGCCAAACGTCACGTACAGAACGCTGTGACTTTAAAATCACAATGGAATGCGATAGCAGTGTAAGGTTAGCAATTGGGGAACCGTAAAACCGTAAAAGTACTTAAAATTGTGGGTGGGCAGCAGCAGCCAGACACACCAGCGTTCACCCCACTCAACTGGGTCCACTTGTGGTGGGCTCCCTGTATTTACCAAGATTACATCAAGCATTTAGCATAGACCGCATACAGTAATCACCCCCTCATGGACCATATGGCTGTGCCATCAATTTACGACCTAATTCTCAATTTTCATCGTCATGTCAGGTATCACAGCTGGAATAAGCGGCGCTGAGGTAATTTGCCACCTTGAATAGGGGCTGGTTTCTTTTTTTTTAATTCAGAAGAAATCTAAATCTCTACATCAATGTGTAGACTATCGATGTTTCAACGAGATATAACCATTCAAAACAATTCCCATTGTTAGATTCCGCTTTTTTAAATCTGCATCCATATTTACTTAACTAGATCTCCGCAGTGCATATCACTTGTTCCATATTACAAAAGGGGATGAATGGAAAAAGGCACTCAAGACACCCTTAGGCCATTTCGAGTATTTTGTCATACTGTTCAGTTCAACCAATGCACCCGATGTGTATCAGAGTTTAATTAATGTTATTTTATGGGATTTGTTAAGGGTTTTTTTGTTTTGTTTATTTAAATGACATTTTCATTTTTCCCCATACTCTTAAAGAACACCAACATGTCAGAATCATTTTGCAACGTCTCTTCGATAACTGGTTATTTGTCAAGGCAGAAAGGTGTGAATTTCACATGGACTCTGTCCTGTAAGGAGCGATGGCCCGGCGAAGTGAAGTGAAGTACTCGAAGAGCGGTGGTACACTGTTTTTTTTCAGCAAACGTATGATCATTTATATACCAGCAAAGCGGACGTTAGTGTAAACAAACGTCCAGCCCACCCGGGGGCTGTGATTGGTTGGTAGCGAGCGGCAGCCGGGGCCGCCGATTGGCTGATCAGTCTCGCGGCGCGAAATTCAAATGTCGGAGTTCTCAGAGGGCATTTGTGGTTGCTACAAATACTCCCCTGTTAGAAAGTCCTTGGCAGGCTGAGTCCGAATTAGGATAGTGATGAAAGTTCATGGTTGGGCGTGCAGGCGGTCGGGCGGGCGGACGGCGCGTCCGGCTCGAGTGATGGTCAGCGGCGCGGGTTCGTCGTCGTCGTGGTAGGCCGGTTTCAGGCGGTCGATTGAGACCCAATCCTGTCGACCATGGATGTTGAGGCGGTAGGCCTTGTCGTTACGTTGCTCCACGGCGTACGGGCCGCGGTATGGTCGAGTTAGAGGCGGGCGGTGGGCGTTGTTCCTTACGAAAACGTGAGTACAGGTTAACAGCGACTTCGGTACTCGTCTGCTGCGCTGGTCTTGGTAGGTCTGGAGTACGGGTCGGTACTTTCCGACGGTGCGTCGGAGATCGGCGAGATAGGCCGTGGAGTCGGCGGCGTCTTGGCTGGACGGGAAGAACTCCCCGGGAACGGCGATGGTTTCACCGAATACCATCTCGGCTGAGGAGACACCGAGACCTTCTTTGGGAGTCGTCCGCATTCCGAAAAGTACCCAGGGCAATTGGGCACTCCAGTCTGGTCCAGTGCAGCGGGCCATGAGCGCTGCCTTCAACGTGCGGTGAGTGCGCTCGGCCATTCCGTTGGCGGCGGGGTTGAAAGCAGTCGTATGATGCACAGTCGTTCCCATGAGCTGACCAAGGGCGGTCCAGAGCTGTGACGTGAATGAAGAACCTCGGTCGGAGGTGATATCGTCAGGGACTCCGAATCTGCTGACCCAGCCTTGGAGAAGGGCGGCGGCGCAGTCTTGTGCAGTGGCTCCTTTCATTGGGATCGCCTCAGGCCATCGAGTCGACCGCTCGGTGGATGTGAAGAGATACTGGTAGCCGTCTGAAGGTGGCAGCGGTCCAACTATGTCGACGTGAAGATGGCCGAAGCGACGTCGGGGTTGTGGAAACTGGCCGATACCGGATTCTGTATGTTGGCCGATCTTACTGGCTTGGCATTGGAGGCAGTTGCGAGCCCAGGCTCGTACGTCTTTGTTGATTCCATGCCATACAAACTTCTCGGTCATCAGTTTGGCGGTTGATCTTCCAGATGGGTGTGATAAACCATGGATGATATCAAACATTTGACTTCGGAGCGTTTTCGGGATGAGTGGCCGAGGGCGTTGCCTGCTCACATCGCAGAGTAAGGTGCGTCCGTCGTCGCCAAACGGTACGTCTTCCCATCTCAGGCCTGTGACGGACTGACGATAGTCAGCGGTGCCCTTCTGATCAGCCACTTGGGCGTCGGCGATGGCTCCGTAGTCGACGCCAAGATGGACGGCGCTGATTTCCACTCGTGACAGGGCGTCGGCTACTGGATTCTTTTCACCAGGGACGTACTCTATCTCGCATCCGAATTCTGCGATGGCAGAGAGATGACGCTGCTGACGGGCGGACCACGGATCCCCAGCTTTGGTGAAGGCGTGTACGAGGGGGCGGTGGTCGGTACGGATCTTGAACGGCGTTCCTTCCAGCAGGTGGCGGAAATGTCGCACAGCCAGGTATACGGCGAGAAGTTCGCGGTCGAACGTACTGTATCGGGTTTCAGGTTGGCGTAACTTCTGACTGAAGAATCCCAGAGGCTGCGGGATACCGTTGATGACCTGCTCCACCACACCTCCTACAGCAACGTTACTTGCGTCGGTCGTCAGTTGAAGCGGAGCCGCCGGCTTCGGGAATGTCAATGTCGTGGCATTGGCGAGGGCGGCTTTCGTAGCTTCGAACGATTTGCTCTGGGCGGGGGTCCATTTCAGGTGTTGCGGGTTGCCGCTGAGCGCATCGTATAGCGGGGCCATGACGTGGGCGAGGCGAGGCAGGAAACGATGGTAATAGTTCACCATCCCAGTGAACCCTTGGAGAGTCTTGATCGTTTTCGGCGTAGGGAAATTGTGGATGGCGTTGACTTTAGCGGGCAGGGGGCGGACTCCGGAAACGTCGATCTCGTAACCGAGGAACTCTACTTTCGACGCGCCGAAAACGCACTTGTCTCGTCGTACTACCAAGCCGTTGTCGCGGAGCAGTTGGAGGACGTTTCGGACGTGGTCGTGATGTTCTGCCTTCGTCTTTGAATGGATGAGGATGTCGTCGACGTAACATACACAGTACGACAGTTCGCCGAGGATGCTGTCCATGAGGCGTTGAAAGGTGGCGCCGGAGTTGCGAAGACCGAACGTTGAGTAGTAGAAGACGTAGGAGCCGAACGGCATGATGATCGCTGATTTGGGGACGTCGGGCTCGTGGACGGCAACTTGAAAATAACCTTTCAAGAGGTCCAGTTTCGTGAAGTATCTGGTGCCGTCCAACTCGTTGGTGATGTCCGCGATGTTGGGTAGGGGATAGTGATCCGGTTCCGTCTTCACATTCAGCAGGCGGTAGTCTCCACACGGCCGCCATGAACCGTCAGTCTTTTTTACCATGTGCAGCGGTGATGCCCATGGACTGGATGCTTTCTTGCAGAGTCCCATCCTTTCCATTTCGGCGAAAGGTTGTTTGGCGGCCTTGAGTTTGTCGGGCGAGAGGCGTCGGAACTTGGAATAGACGGGTGGTCCTTTTGTCTCGATATGGTGGAAGAGTCCGTGTTTCGCTGCTTTCCCCGGCGTCTGGTGAAGTTCGGGTTTGAAGACGTCGGCGTACTCGGTTAGTAGGTGCTCGTATGGGTCGTTGGTTGTGATTGCACAGGCGTTGACGTTTTCTTGGACCCGGGCGACGAGGTCGGTGGACTGGAACGATTGGAGATTCAGCATTCTTCGTTTGCCGACATCGACCAGTAGGTTATGGTGCACGAGGAAATCGGCTCCGAGCAGTGGTGTCCTCACGTCAGCGATAATGAAGTCCCAGGCGTATCGGCGGTTGGCGATCTTGATGTGGATGCGGCGGCATCCATACGTGGCGATGGGCGTACCATTGGCGGCCACGAGTTTGACTTGGCATGGCTGGTTGTGACGTCGGTTTTGGTCGGTGGCGGGGTAGATGGAGCGGCATGCTCCGGTGTCGACCAGGAATTCGCGATTGGAGATGGCATCGGTGACGTAGAACCCCTGGTTCGGGTCGCCGATCGTGCAAACGTAACTGTGATGAGGGCGCCACGCCGCCGGCGTTACTGTCGGCGGGTGGCCGTCGCGTTTTTTGAGAACTTGCAGTTCGGGAGGCAGTTTCTCGCGTCTCTGCCGAACTTGTCATGGTAGCTGCAAATACCAGACGATAGCATGTAGCCGCGGGACCACTGGTTCTGGGGCGGAGCTTGACAGCGATCATGCGGTGGGCCTGAACGGTGGCGCACGGCATTGATGTCTGCGTCCACA
This sequence comes from Hippocampus zosterae, assembly GCF_025434085.1. NCBI lineage: Eukaryota > Metazoa > Chordata > Actinopteri > Syngnathiformes > Syngnathidae > Hippocampus > Hippocampus zosterae. The sequence goes on from NC_067451.1 coordinate 37,216,967, forward strand.
ATGGGCGGGGCTAGTGCGCTGCAGGCGGCGGTGACCGGCGGCGATTTCTCGGCGGCTCTGGTTGCGGTAATCAGGTCATCGGCTTTGGCGACTAGTGCGGACATTGACAGTGTATTGGCGTCATGGAGGGCGGCGCGAACTGAGGACGGGATGGACTGTAGCCATAGTTCGCGCATGAGGTCGACTTTGCGAGGCTGGCCAGTAGACGGATCGGCGCCGGGTAGTCGGGCGAGTGACTGCATCTCGTTCCACAAACTGAGAGCTGTGCGGTCGCCTAGATCCTGACTGGGCATGGTGAGCAGTCGTTTGGCGCGGGCGCTGACGGTAAGCGTATACTCTTTCAGCAGGTGATCTTTCAACGAGTCGTATGTGATTTCGTCGTCTTGTTGGTCCAACCATGCCGAAACGTGCTGGAAAACGCCGTCGGCGACGGCTTCTAAGACGTAGTCCGCTTTTGTTCTCGGATCTGTGACTTTCCGGAGGTGGAATTGTACTTCGGCCCGGCGAAACCAGGAAAAGTGTTCCTGAGTGCTGAAAGGCGGCAGTTTCACCGAGACGGCGTGGACTGTGAGGTTGTTGTCGACATCTTGAGTCTCGAAGGTTGCGTGTTGAGAACGGCGAAGGGTCACCAGTTGTAAGGAGCGACGGCCCGGCGAAGTGAAGTGAAGTACTCGAAGAGCGGTGGTACACTGTTTTTTTTCAGCAAACGTACGATCATTTATATACCAGCAAACCGGACGTTAGTGTAAACAAACGTCCAGCCCACCCGGGGGCTGTGATTGGTTGGTAGCGAGCGGCAGCGGGGGCCGCCGATTGGCTGATCAGTCTCGCGGCGCGAAATTCAAATGTCGGAGTTCTCAGAGGGCATTTGTGGTTGCTACAGTCCAATTCTTAGTCTCTATCATTGAGAATGGCCAGCTTAGAGATGACCCATCAGAGTTTCAAACAGTGGTGCAATGGCCTATGTCCACCACCAGAAAATATGGGAGTGCTTTCTGGGATTTGCTAACTGTCATTTTCTCAAAAATTATAGCTAGAAAGCACAAATCTCACTTAGGTTAACATCAAATTTACAAGATGAAGCGGTGGTGCAACATTCACAAACCCGCTGGTCTTAAGTCACCCTAAATACGATAAAACATTATCACAATAACGACCAAGTTGTTGACCATCCTGTGCCAAATTTCTAGGCACAGGGGCACAGGGGCAGGGGTACCAGTACTTGGACAACGTGCTCACTATTAAACTCTTTTGCTCAAATTCCGAGTCCACAATTTGACAGTCTGAATCTATTCGGATCGTTCTGGAATTCTGACAGAGACCAGATAAAATTGACATAGGGGTGGCTTTGGCAGAGAGCAATGTTGGTGTGACAATGATTATGTTCTAAATTGTCTTTAGGTATGAGTGTGAGTGCGGATGCTGTTCGTTTCTGTGTGCCCTGCAATTTGCTGGCAACCAGTTCAGGGTGTCCCTTGCCTACTACGCGAAGACAGCTGGGATAGGCTCCAGCACCCCCTGTGACCCTTGAGAGGATCAAGCGGATTGGAAAATGGTAGGACATTTTACTCCCGCACCATCAACCAGAAGAGCCAAAAAAGCAATTTATTCATATGAGGAGAATATAAATATACAAAATGTAAATACAGCTCAGTTTGTATTTTTTTTTAATGTGCTGTGCATTGAGATAGAGTAGTGCGCAATTGCTCATGTGGCATCTTAGAGGAAACATTGCTTGCTAACATTCCCTGTTTCATTGGTTCTGTACTGCCTTAGTTTACATTGGTTGGTTAAAATAGAAGCACACAGTTAATTTTGGCCACGAAAAACAATTTTTACATTCATTGACCATCCGAATCAGAATCAGAATGATCTTTATTGGCCAAGTATGTAGAACACACAAGGAATTTGCCTCCGGTAGTACAGGCTACCCTAGTCTCATCAATAACAACCAAATACAATAAACAAGGACATGACAAATAAGTATGGAAAGACTTTCCAAAGTGTAAGGGTACCATTGTGCAGTTGTCCCACTCAATGACAGCTGTGAGACAATGTGCAAAGTATCAAGCAGCGCTAAAGTGATCAGTGGTAAAACACAATACTATAACAGTTGTGCAGTTGGTGCTGATAATCATTGCACCATTTTGACTTCTTGCTTGGCTCTCGACGAAAGCGGACGATTTTGCTTTCTGCGCTGTCCCCCACCCCACCCCCTCCCTGCCCTGCTCGCCACTCAGTCCTTGTGCTGTCTTTTGTCTGACTTTTCCTAGCCTCCTGTCGTATTTTCATCCTAAAAAACCAACATGGAATTGGTTGGCTGGTCTCTCGATGCCATCGACAACATTTTCTCGATGAGAAGAGCAGGCAGTGGGGAGCCTACTTGCCCCTCTGGGACTTTTGCTGCTGGGTACACCCTAGATCCTTGGAGGAAGCGGAGAATGGTGTGCCTGTCAACATTGTCCGTTGAGGATTTGGACGACATCTACACTTTCGGCCTTCCGATAACCGGTATGCTGCTGTTTGGTGTGAGCAGTTTCCTGATCTATCGAAAATTCAACCGGCGGGAGCGGCTCTATTGGACGAGGCTGCCGGTCTAAGGATGGCATAACACGGATGTCCAACACTCAGACTCAGACTGTGCTCAACCACAAACTGTTGCGGGTTTGGAGCGTCACAGCAGGATGGACAACAACTTGGAGAAAACTGTAATCCGTGTTCAATTACTGACTGAAATCATGGATTTGGCTGATCGACGCCACTTAAGAGACATAAGCCACGGACTCAAGGCTGTCTTAAATTCTTGGGCAGCCTGCTACCAAAACAACATCTGCTATCTCGACATTCCCCTGATGAAAATATGTACGGAAGCTAGTCCCTCACCATTACCCCCTCCCTCTTACATTCCCTTGATTCACCGTCTTCATTGTTTATGTCTTGTGACCTGTTGTAACTGTCATATGCTTGTGCAGGAGTTTTTTTACCTCACTCAAATTATCTTCAAAATGAGGGTCGTTCGAGCGTGGGGGTTTTTTCTCCCTCTCTACCTCCCCTGTGGTTTCTTTCTGAACTTGGGATGAGTGAACGCTGGCGCGTTTTTGCTGCCGCTGCTCAACCCGTATTGTTTTGTGTTTTTTGTTATTGTAAAGTGTCCTTGGGTGTCTTGAAAGGCGCTTAAAAATAAAATGTATTATTATTATTATTATTATTATTATTTTAAAGTGATCAGTAGCAGTATTTTTAAAGTGTCTGGTGCTGTGGAATATAGATCAGTGACAATAGTTCAAGTAAGTACAGAGCTGAAGCAACAAGAAGCCATTTGAATTTCTGCTGGATTTTGTGCGCATGGATCGGTAGCGCTTGCCTGAGGGGAGTATCTGGAAAAGGTGGTGGGCAGGGTGTGGGAGTCCAGTAGGATTTTCGGTGCCCTTGTCTTCTTGAGGTGGGCAAGCCCTCAAGAGTGGGTCGGGTGGTGCCAGTGATTTTTTCCACCGTCCTAACTGTCCGTTGCATGTCCGTGACATGAACATTGTCTAACTTCAACATAGCCGACCACAAATGAAAGCACAAACCAACAACAATTTTTTTTTAATATTCATAGAAAGTGGGCAAACAGGGGTTCCTTTTTTGGCCATCAGCAGCGCTTCATAAGATATTCACACCCTGGGCTTAGTCCAGTTGGATGCCTCAGGCATCTGAACATAATGCAATAGTGTAATTTGCACACAAAGTGGTCTGATTGATCCAAAATAAACCACTCAACTTTAAATGTGAGGGCGAAGACCGACGGTGTGTAATTGCATCATTTAGTGAATTGATTTGGTCACAGTCAATGAAAAGGAATCAGGAAATAGCAGATAAACGGTGACAGCAGTGCCATTTAGAGTAGGTACTGATCAACCTCATAGAATCACTCACATTTTCGAGAAAAGGCTAAGGCTTGCAGCAAAGAGACACAGACACAAAAAAGAAAATGGATGGTTATGCAAATACACGCACAGACTCACATTATATTGCAGAGGAGAACTCAGGTCTTCATCACACTCAGGGACTTGCAGGACAGGACAATGGAAGAAAAAAAGAGGCAACAATAGATTTCATTAAGCCAAACTACACTTAACTTGGCAGTCGATATGTCATAATTAAACAAGGTGACTGAAAGTGATGTCGACGATAAATTATGATTGTTCATTTTAAATGGAGCGAATGGTGTTTGCCCCATTGCAATATATTTAATGGTCTTCCACAATTGGCCTTTGTGTTTACACCAGTCGTTCACCAAAGAGACAGGCACTGTAAAATGTGAGTTTGGACAATCCCACCCAAAAAAATGCAGGATTTTTGTCATACATTCATTCATTCATTTTCCGAACCGCTTAATCTCACTAGGGTGGCGGGGGGGTGCTGGAGCCTATCCCAGCCGTCTTCGGGCAGTAGGCGGGGGACACCATGAACCGGTTGCCAACCAATCACAGGGCACACAGAGACAAACAACCATGCGCACTCACACTCACACCTAGGGACAATTTATCATGTTCAATCAGCCTGCCATGCATGTTTTTGGAACGTGGGAAGAAACCGGAGTACCCGGAGAAAACCCACGCAGGCACGGGGAGAACATGCAGGCTGGAATTGAACCCGGTACCTCTGCACTGTGAAGTCGACGTGCTAACCTCTGGACTACCGGGCCGCCCGATTTTTGTCATCACACTGCAAATTGACTAGTCAATTGCTCTCATCAAATTCCCAACTTAACCTCAGTTAATTTTTGGGACAACCAACTCAATGTTTGAACAAGCGAGCATATGCATATGCACACACACACACACACACACACACACACACATACACACACAAACACACAGATCCATCCTCGAGCCTCTCCCAGCTGTCTTTGGGCAGTCGGCGGGGTACACCCTGAGCCGGTTGCCAGACACAGAGACAAACAACCATTCACGCTCACAATCACATCTCAGGACAATTTAGATTCTTCAGTTAACCTGCCCTGCAAATTTTTGGAATATGGGAGTAAACTTGAGGACCCGGCGAAAACCCACGCAGGCATGGGAAGAATATGCAAGCTCCACACAGGAAGGCCGTAGCTAGAGTCGAACCCATTACCTCTGCACCACTGTGAGGTCAACGCGCTTTATATACATACAGTATATATATATATTTCTTCTTATTTAAAAGTTTGACATCGCTTGCCCTCCATTTGTCCTTTTTGGTTTTAAATGGAAAAAGTCTCTACTCTTCATAAGTTATATTGGCATTGACGATGACATTACATTGCTTAGAAATACAGTTCAAGATAGTGTTCGTGTTTTTTTTAAAGAAAACAAATAAATATTGATTTTTTTAACATGGATTTTCGAAGTAACCTCAAACTTTTGAACGGTAGTACAGTGTAACCTCAGAAATAAGACCACCTATGTTACTGCTCAAGGTGGTCTTATTTTCGGGGTGGTCTGATTTCTGAAGTGGCATGCAGTAATGATAATGCAGAAGTAATGTGGCTCACATGCAACAATATACTGTAGCGTCATGTACACACAATGAGTAATAAATGATGGAATGTACATGCAACTTTATTGTACACAAAAGAAATTTAAGCATTTGAATAGTCTATGTACACTATGTATAAGGCAAGAGAAAAAAAACACAGCTACAAACTATGGTTCTTAGAAGAAGTAACTATCCAAAGTAGATTGTCGTTTCTTGCTATTGTGTTTCAAAGCAGCCTCTTGCAGTCCAGACTCTACAGACATAATGTTGCAAAGGATGGAGTCTAGACTGTTGGCAATAGCAAACTGCTTCAATTCCCCGGCCCATTTCATTGCTTCCGTGTAGCTTTTGATCAACGGTTCTGCTGGACATGGCTCATCTGGCTCCTCATCGTCTGCACGGTTTCTCCTCTGGTGGCTGAAGTTTTGGTTGTTTTATAAATCGACGACGTGGTGATTTATCCTCTACTAAGTCTTTCTCCCATCCCTGTTGGAGATCTTCAATAGCTGGTGCCTCTTCATCTACTGTGGTGTACTCGTTGAGGGATAAGGAGCTCTCCAGATGCAGATGCAGATGGTCCACTTTGTCTTGCAAGAGCTCACCAAGCTGTGTGAGACTGTCACCTTCGTCGGGAGTGTCACTGCAGATGCTGCCCTCTTCTGAAATAACACCAGCTTTTTCAAAGCAACGCTTTATGGTGTGTGCCTTCACATTCTGGACTGCAGTGTGAATCCAATGGCATGCATCTAAAACGTTGATGCCCGTTGAAATTTCTGATGCAGAGCCCTTTTTCATTTGGCACAGTACAGCACGAAGGAGAGACGTACGATAGTGGCACTTCATGTTCTGGATGATAACCAGATCTAGTGGTTGCAACACTGATGTAGTGTTCGCTGGTAAAAACTGCAGCGTGACATTAGAGAATTCCAAAGCAGCTGGGTGACAGGGTGCATTGTCCAGCAACAACAACACGCGTCTCTTCTTTTTCTGCATCTTTGCATTGAACGCTGTCAGCCATTCGTGAAAAATTTCACTCGTCATCCATGCTTTACGATTTGCTGTCCACAACACAGGCAGATTTTTGATGTCGACATTTCTGAAACAGCGAGGCTTCAGGCTCTTGCCAATAACTAACGGCTTCTCAATCTCTCCTGTGGCACTGACACACATAACTACGGTTAAACGTTCTTTAGCTTTCTTTTCCACCAGCACACCCTTGATAACAAGTGATTTATCAGGTAGAGCTCGATAGAAAAGGCCTGTTTCATCCATATTATAGATGTCACAGGGATCATACCCTCTTGTGAGTTGAGGTAGCCGCTGTTTCCAAGCATGGACTGTCTCAGGATCTACGCTGGCTCGCTCTCCCGACAGCTTAGCGCCTCCAATGTTGTGCATTCGTTTGAAACGATCCAGCCAACCATTGGACGTTTTAAAGACTTCGTCCTTTTTAAGCTCCTTCGCGTATTCTCGTGCCTGTTCCTGGATCATCTGTCCGCTGATAGGGATATTCTGGCTGCGCGCTTTCTGAAACCATCACCAAGTTAGCTCGTCCACGTCGTCGTAGTCACTTCGGTAGCACAGGCGTTTTCTAGAAGAGCTAGCTTTTGCTTGGTATGCGTCTAGGAGCTCCCGTTTCTTCTTCAAAATGGTTTGGATTTGAGTTTTTCCAACTCCAAACCGCTCAGCCAATGTTCGCTGGCTCGCTCTGGCTGCTCACTGGCTCGAATAACTTCAATTTTCTGTTGTAGGGTAAAATCAATTCTCTTCTTGCTTGCTGCCATTTTCACACCTGGTCGTAATTATGAGGCGATAGCTTCCTGGGACCGGATATCGCGGTCGCAATTCTAAATTCCGGGTTGGTCTCATTTCTGGGGTTTCAATACAATACAATACATAGGCGTTCTATTTGGGACTGTACAAAACCGGTCGTATTTTTAAGGTGGTCGTTTAAATGAGGTGGTCGCATAGCGGGGTTTCACTGTATGTGCATATCTATCCATCTATCTATACACGCATTCCTCGTATTTAATATTTTTTTAAACTACAATCCAGTGACCTCACACCAAACCTAACCCACATAAATCAGACTCACACACTGACCGAAGAAACTTGAGGCTCCGCACAGATCATCCAGGTGACCAATACACCATCTCACGGAGCCATCGACGCCAGGACAGTGCCATAAGCCCCATCTGTAGGCAATCACCAAGTTCCCGATGCAACATCGCTGCAAGAACCTGCACCTTTGGGACATGGCCATGGCCACGGCCCACTCCCCCTGCAGAGCGCTCCTCTGAGGAAAGACTGAGGAAATCAAACTATTAAAATTGAACTAGAAATGTTAAAACATATATAATCATCATCAAATGTGAATGCTAAAATAGTTACACATAAAAGCAGATAGCAGAATATAATTACATCATGTGAATAAGATTTTAATACATTAAGACATACAGCAAAATAAGTTAATGTATAAAAAAGTTCTATTTTTGTAATTCGGGAGAATAGGCAAACATTCAGTTTTTCGGTGCATGGCCTTGTGCTTCGATGTAGCAACACTCTGTGGAGCACCGAAATGATGCGACAGCAGAGCGATACAGTCTATGAATGTCTGTGCAGCTGTGAGAGTCTTTGTGGACTATCATAGCAATTAGCCGTGCATTGCTTGCCTAGTTTCATCCAATCGCTGCCAGACATGTTGTAAAAGATTCATGCCACCATGACCGCAGGATTGGCAACTCATCAAGGGAGGTTGAGGAACAATGGGTGCAGTGCAAAGTGGAAGTCAATCTTCCTCACCAAATGGTATGTTTAATAAAACGAGTATAACAGCTGTGTACCAACAGCACTTTATTCCAACTACGTAACAGGTGTCTGATGCACTTAATAGATACTTTGTGACACTGCCATAACATCATGGAGCAGTACAGCATTCAGCCATATAAAACACACTCACTCTCTCATCACAAAAGAAAGTCGGAGGTATGTCTTCATTGTCAGCTGATTCTGGTGCAGCCTAAGACCTCATCTTAAAGAGGAACATTCTGCTTTGCAGCAACATTGTGCAGGCCAGTACAAGCAAGTCCAATGTTGCACACTCCTTGGGGATTCACTTGCAAGTATTTTAGGCATGCAATCCATTTAAATGCTCAACAGCACACATCAATGTATTAAAAATTGGCTTTTTGTTGTTCCAATAAATACACTTTGTGTGGCTCCTTGCAGACAATTCAGCTACTTATTTATCTATTTATTTTGTGATTTTAAGTATAGGTGTCAAATTTTTGCGTTAATTGCGGTTAATTACGGTCATGTTGAGCGTGTGCCTGTACATTGGGGTTCACACCGGTAGACGAGAGGGTTGCCTCCCTCCGCCTTCGGGTGGGTGGACGGGTCCTGACTGTTGTTTGTGCATATGCACCAAACAGCAGCTCAGCATACCCACCCTTTTTGGAGTCCTTGGAGGGTGTGCTGGAGAGTACTCCTGCTGGGGACTCCATTGTTCTGCTGGGGGACTTCAATGCTCACGTGGGCAATGACAGTGATAACTGGAGGGGTGTGATTGGGAGGAACGGCCCCCCCGAACAGAACCCGAGTGGTGTTTTGTTATTAGACTTCTGTGCTCGTCACAGATTGTCCATAACGAACACCTTGTTCAAACATAAGGGTGTCCATATGTGCACTTGGCACCAGGACACCCTAGGCCGCAATTCGATGATCGACTTTGTAGTTGTATCATCGGATTTGCGGCCGCATGTTCTGGGCACTCGGGTGAAGAGAGGGGCGGAGCTGTCAACTGATCACCACCCGGTGGTGAGTAGGCTCCGATGGTGGGGGAAGATGCCGGTCCGTCCTGGCAGACCCAAACGTATAGTGAGGGTTTGTTGGGAGCGTCTGGCGGAATCCCCTGTCAGAAGGAGTTTCAACTCCGACAGAGCTTTTCCCATGTTCCGGGGGAGGCGGGGGACATTGAGCCCGAGTGGACCATGTTCCGTGCCTCTATTGTTGAGGCGGCCAATCTGAGTTGTGGCCGTAAGGTGGTTGGTGCCTGTCGTGGCGGCAATCCCCGTACTCGCTGGTGGACACCAGCAGTAAGGGATGCCGTCAAGCTGAAGAAGGAGTCCGATCGAGCCTTTATGGCCTGTGGGACCCCAGAGGCAGCTGACGGGTATCGACTGGCCAAGCGGACCGCGGCTTCGGTGGTTGCCGAGGCAAAAACCCGAGCGTGGGAAGAGTTCGGTGAGGCCATAGAAGCAGACTTCCGGACGGCTTCGAGGAAATTCTGGTCCACCATCCGACGTCTCAGGAGGGGGAAGCAGTGCACCACTAACACTGTGTACAGTGGGGATGGGGCGCTGCTGACTATGACTCGGGACGTTGTGAACCGGTGGGCAGAGTACTTCGAAGACCTCCTCAACTCCACCAACACGTCTTCCTTGGAAGAAGCAGAGCCCGGGGACTCTGAGGTGGGCTCTCCTATCTCTGTGGTTGAAGTCACCGATGTGGTTAAAAAGCTCCTCGGTGGCAAGGCCCCAGGGGTGGATGAGATCCGCCCGGAGTTCCTCAAGGCTCTGGATGTTGTGGGGCTGTCCTGGTTGACACGCCTCTGCAACATCGCGTGGTCAACAGGGAGAGTGCCTCTGGATTGGCAGACAGGGGTGGTAGTCCCTCTTTTTAAAAGGGGGGACCGGAGGGTGTGTTCCAACTACAGAGGGATCACACTCCTCAGCCTCCCTGGTAAGGTCTATTCAGGGGTGCTGGAGAGGAGGGTCCGTCACGAAGTCGAGCCTCAGATTGAGGAGGAGCAGTGTGGTTTTCGTCCCGGCCGTGGAACAGTGGACAGGCTCTACACCCTTAGCAGGGTCCTTGAGGGTATGTGGGAATTCGCCCAACCAGTCTACATGTGTTTTGTGGACTTGGAGAAGGCGTTTTACCGTGTCCTTCGGGGAGTTCTGTGGGGGGTGCTTCGTGGGTATGGGGTACCGAACCCCCTGATACGGGCTGTTCGGTCACTATACCACCGATGTCAGAGTTTGGTTCGCATTGCCGGCAGTAAGTCGGAATCGTTTCCAGTGGGGGTAGGACTCCGCCAAGGCTGCCCTTTGTTGCCGATTCTGTTCATAACCTTTATGGACAGAATTTCTAGGCGCAGCCGAAGCGTTGAGGGGGTCCGTTTTGGGGGCCTCAGTATTGCATCCCTGCTTTTTGCAGATGATGCGGTGCTGTTGGCTCCTTCAAACGGGGCTCTCCAACTCTCACTGAAGCGTTTCGCAGCCGAGTGCGAAGCGGTTGGGATGAAAATCAGCACCTCCAAATCTGAAACCATGGTCCTCAGTCGGAAAAGGGTGGAGTGCCCCCTCCGGGTCGGGGAGGAGATCTTACCCCAAGTGGAGGAGTTCAAGTATCTTGGGGTCTTGTTCACGAGTGGGGGTAGGAGGGAGCGGGAGATCGACAGGCGGATCGGTGCAGCGTCTGCTGTGATGCGGACGTTGCATCGGTCTGTCGTGGTGAAGAAGGAGCTGAGCCAAAGGGCGAAGCTCTCAATTTACCGGTCGATCTACGTCCCAACCCTCACCTATGGTCACGAGCTATGGGTCGTGACCGAAAGAACGAGATCCCGGATACAAGCGGCTGAAATGAGTTTTCTCCGCAGGGTGTCCGGGCTCTCCCTTAGAGATAAGGTGAGAAGCTCAGTCATCCGGGAGGGGCTCAGAGTCGAGCCGCTTCTCCTCCACATCGAGAGGAGCCAGATGAGGTGGCTTGAGCATCTAATTCGGATGCCTCCTGAGCGCCTCCCTGGTGAGGTGTTCCGGTCATGTTCCACCAGGAGGAGACCCCAAGGAAGACCCAGGACACGCTGGAGAGACTATGTCACCCAGCTTGCCTGGGAACGACTCGGGATCCCCCGGGGAGAGCTGGAAGAAGTAGGTAGGGACAGGGAAGTCTGGGCTTCTCTGCTAAAGCTGTTGCCCCCGCGACCCGGCCCCGGATAAGCGGTAGATGATGGATGGATGGATGGATGGATGGATGGATGTTGAGCGTGTTATGTTTTTTAATCGCATTAACCACATTTTAATCTCTGCCTTTATTGTTTCTGTAGGTGGGTTGCCTTTTTCTAATCTCCTTTATGTGTTGACTTCCTGTGTTCGAGTTATTGAGGGTGGGGAAACAACTGTCAGTCACAGCCTGAAGCGGACATTGATTGGCTGCCATTAAGTTGGGGCTTGTTTAGCCGAAGCTGATAGGTTCCCATTGGATTTTGGGCGGGCGTAATAAGCAGCGGTGAGGAGTGGCGAGGTGAAAATGGAGGAGCATGTGGGAGTTCTTGGCACAATGAAAGTAAAATTTACATTCCAAAAACTCCATGACGACACAATTGATAAACATAGTGTTGTGCCTAATTTGTAAAAAGGAGTTTGCTTACCACCGAAGCAGCTCAATTTTAGCCTCCCAAATCAATGGAAAGCACCGAGTCGCGAGTACAGCCACAGCTAACATTAGCACCGAAAGTGTCAGCAATATAGCGAGCGAGCCATACATAGCAGAGCTCTTTGCAAACTAAACTCGAGAACACCCCACGTATGAGGCATAGTTGATGTGTCCTCTGTCGAGTACTAGAAGTGATTGATGCTTTTTTCAGTGCTTTTCGTTTGTCATGATGAAAAGTGTTATTTCTGTTCTCTTTTATTGTTTATTATCTGAAGCAAGTTCAGTGTTGAGTACCTGCATTGCTCAGAAAATTGTTCTTACTGTTTTTGATATGTTAACCTCAGCACTTTTTAAGGAACTGATGTTCTATTTTATTTTTTATCATGTAATTCTTTGGAGATTTGGACAAAAACAAAGAAAACAGTGATATTCCCCCATGTGGTCAAAACTAAAGGTTGCAGGTAGGACTTTGACTAGTCTCAAATATAGCAGAAAGTAAATGGCTAGGACTGCATCTGTCCAAGTTTGCTGAAAAACAATCAAATACTTTATAATGCCACTTTTTCTTTTATCTTTCGACTTGCCTCAATAATGAAATGAATTTAAAATGAATATAGGGTTTTCCTCGGTAATCTTTAGATGAGATTAAAATAAATTAATTAGATCAATTAATTACAGACCCTAATTAATTAATATTTTTATAATATAGAATATATATAATAAAATAAATAAATAATAAAATATATAATTAACATTTTTAATCGCTTGACAGCACTAATTTTAAGTTTAATTTAGAGCACTCATTTTCTGAATTTGGGCACCCCAAACGATTGGCTCCGGATCAGAGTGATCCAATCCAACGTTGCTTTGAGTAACTGGGATAATGGTAAGGAGAGCAAAAACAGGGACTTAAAAATCCAGATAATTCTGATCCAGATGACACATTTTGAACAACTGGGCCAATGTTTCTGCTGTGAACGGCTCTTCAAATGCAGTAACATCCTGCTTTTTTTTCCTGAATCCTGTGAGGAAATGTTCTGCTCATTTTCTTGTTTTGATGTAACATTTTAAAAATAATATATTTAAAAAAATGTGTATTAAACCGACACAATTGACTCACTGAGGACCCTTCCAGCCACAAGGTCATTGTCTCTTCCTGATAGACAGACTGCCCCCCACCCTGTTACCATCACACAAAAGCGTGCACACACACACACACACACACACACACACACACCCGCACACACACACACACACACACACACACACACACACACACACACTAACACCGCCACCACTACCACCCTCGACCAAAATGATGAACGAGTGCACCTTGAGAAAAGGGCCCTCTCCAATAAACAAGCTTATCTCACCTCTCTCCTGCCGTTGCATGTGAAAAATGAGCTCTGGGTGTCACTGTTAATCACTGTAATTGTTAATGTTAAGAGGGGGGCAGTTGCTCGTTGCCCTATACCTTTATTGATTTCATTTTTCTTCTACATTAAAATTCTGTGTGCTTTTGTGGATCCTCCCCTCGTCTCTTCAAACCAAAGCAGTAGCTAATTAGTTATATACTGGGCCCTGTGTGTGACGTGAGATATCAGGCGTAAGCCTTCTATTACTAGCCAGATAAAGTGGCTTTGGCTGTCCAAAATTAACTGTGAGAGGATATGGCTGATAGTATTGTCACGATTACTTTGATTAGACATGCTCATGTATCATATAATACAATGTAACTGGATTTCGTGCCAACACAGTGATGCTCCTAATAAATGATTTTATGTGATAAGGTATATACGTATATACGTATATACAGTATACGTTTATCCAGTTTCTTCAGCAGTTATCCTGTTCAGAAGAGCTTGAGCCTTAATTATCGGGGCTACCATACAATGAAAGGGGGACAGTAACTTCGACTCATGATAAAGATCACAACAACTTTATCTTGGGAGAAGTGGCTGACTCAGTCTTTACATTGCACACACTGAATGATACCCACACACGGCTCAGCGAACTAATGTACCACCATTCAGCCCCAACACTGCAACTTCGTTTTCATTAATTGTAAAGTTAACAGTGTAAGTCATTGAACGACTCAAATAAACAGCTACAAACTGCATTAATGGCTTCAAGTTTCCATCTTGTATTCAGCGTGTCACACAAAGTTTAGAAATAGTCGTAACATTGTCAACAGAGATACTGTTCCATATCCAATGCGCAGAAGCATTGGATATGGAACATATCTAATGAAGCTCAGCATAAACCCATGGTATGTTGAACTTAGTTTATTTATCTGGGATGTTAATACTTGCTTGGGCACAGGTGATGGTGACGACACCTACATAACGAATGCAAGATGGTTGCTGTGGCTGTTTGATTTGATTTGACTTTATATTAGGTCTCTCATAGGAGAAACTTGTCTCGGAGGACAGTCCCTCTGTGCTGCTACATTTGATGATAGTCTTGACATCTACTGATTTAAAATGACTTATCCTGTGGGAAAAGTAGATGGCTTGTTTGTAAACATTAAATGAGTGATGTTGGATTTATTGCTGATGCTGTAACCTGAATCACACTGTGGATGATGTACTTGAAGACAAGATTGGACTGTTTAGATTTGGGCCAAAATAAAATTGGCTGTTGAGTGATGGACCGTCACTTCTGGGGTCCATTTTACAAAGAGTGATCAACAAACGCTGTATCTAATGCTGAACTCTGAGTTGATCTGCTGTGAAATAGGAAACTTTTCCACAACAATGGATTTGAATCAGTTTATTCAACTCAGAGTGTCTTCACCCGGAGTTAAGTGCGTGCACCAAAACTATGAAAAGCAAGCATCAATGGATCCCCGATTTGACAAGTCACCATGACAACGTGGAAGAGGTGGATTGTATTTTTCACCCCACTAGAACTAGTAATATTAATGTGCTCATACAGGGACTTTCAACACAATTTTAGCAAGACATGAAACACCCCTGCAGCTGCTAAAGAGAGGCTTACGGTGTGAGAAAACATTGCTGCTTGGGTCAATGCATAACTTTGAACATCAGTGATCCACATACATGGATCGCTGAATGCTTGGAGTTGTATAAGGTGAACAGGACCCTAAGAGCCTTCGTTGCGAACTCGATGAGGATGTGGAAAACCACACTTGAAGCCAATGGCAAGCCACTTACCCAAGTGTCCATCAAATGTGGCATATACCAAGGTGATGCACTCTCCCCACTGCTGTTCTGCATAAGACTGAACCCCCTAAGCCAAGTAATCACCAAGACAGGCTATGGATACCGCTTCAGAAATGGAGTTACAATCAGTCACCTCCTCTACCTGGATGACATTAAGCTGTATGCTAAGAGCGAAATGGACATAGACTCCCTGATCCACACAACCAGGATCTACAGCAGCGACATTGGGATGTCATTTGGGCTTGAGAAATGTAGTCGGATGGTAACTAAGAGAGGAAAGGTAGTCCGCACTGAAGGGGTCTCACTCCGTGAAGGATCAATAGCAGACATTGAGGACAGCTACAAGTACCTCGATATACCACAAGCCAATGTCAACCTCGAACTGGCAACAAAGAAAGCGGCTACGGCCAAATACCTCCAGCGAGTGAGGCAAGTCTTAAGAAGCCAGCTCAATGGCAAGAATAAGACCCGGGCAATAAACAGCTATGCCCTGCCAGTGATCAGATACCCTGCAGGAATAATAAGGTGGCCAAAGGAAGAGATTCAGACCACGGACGTTAAGACCCGAAAGCTCCTAACCATGCATGTAGGGTGCCATCCTAAATCCAGCACCCTGAGACTGTACGCAAGCCGAAAGGAAGGAGGCCGGGGACTAGTGAGTGTGAGAGTCACTGTCCAGGATGAAACATCCAAGCTCCATGAATACATCAAGGAGAAGGCTCGAACGGATGACGTACTCAGAGAATGTCTCAGAACGCCATAACCAGGTGGCTGGCATACTCTACCGAAACATCTGTGCGGAGTATGGACTGGAAACCCCAAGGTCAAAATGGGAAACACCTCCCTCCGTAGGTGGTGGAGAATGACAGAGCGAAGATCCTGTGGGACTTCCAGATCCAGACTACAAGATCGTAATGGCGAACCAACCAGATATCGTGATCATAGATATAGGGCAGAGGAAAGCCGTTGTAGTGGATGTAGTGGTCCCAAGTGATGGAAACATCAGAAAGAAGGAACACGAGAAACTCGAGAAATATCAAGGGCTCTGGTAAAGCCTTGAATCATAGTGCTCGTGAGGTGCGGCCCCTGATGAAACTCCCCATTCAGTGAGGTTTCTTGATAGGAAACACCACAATAAAACAACACTTGAATTTTGTGTTTTTTAGGATGATCGATTCTGTGGTGTGGAATGTACCAAACTCTTCCATCACTGTGGCGCAGGTCTGGAGAAAGAACCTTAACTCCATATCCCTTGTGAATCATGGCAGCCATGAAGTTGACATAATGGTCACGGTATGAACTGCTTTTGAGGAGTTTCCATTTCAGATGTATGGCTGGCTGTTTTGATATTACCCTGTTATTGGGCATTCGAAGGTCCTTTTTCTTAAAAGGTAAAGCGAAAATGTAATGTCCATCAACTATTCTGGTAGACTGTGACACACATTCCACGAAACTGAAGAGCCTCTTTTGACATCTCTCACTGTTAATTCTGGCTAGCTTCAGGGAAGTCGTACTTGAATTGCTGGTCCCATATTTCATCTAGTGTGGACATTTATAGCTGGTGCAATATGATACTTGTCATACTCTTTCTTGCTAAATTTTAGTCTCCATCCTGCAGGGGTCCATTGACTGTCCATCCAAGGATTATACAGTGTGGCATATGGTTCTTCATTCCCGCTCCTTCTGATGACTTCCTCTGGTGCCATTGCTTGAGGAACATTGCTCACAATCAATAGGTCTATGTTTGCATTAATGTGAAGAATTTGTTGTCACTTTAGATGAAACCATCTATGTTACTTTTCATGTCACTTTTAGGAACAGGGATAACTGTGTGCGAAAACACTGTAGACAGCTCTATGAAGTTGCAGCTCTCCAGTTAGCTTTCTCCCAACTCTGTTGTGTCATGTCAAGTCAAGTCACATGTATTTATATAGCCCTTAAGCACGCATAGTCTCACAGGGTTTCAAAGGTTTGGAGGCGAGGCCTTATTTTGCGGTAAAAATCCAATGGGTTTTAACCAGGTCTTGCAAAGACCAATTATGTTCAGATTATGGTCTCTAAAGAACAGTGCTTTCGAAGAGAGTGCTCTAATATTCATAAGAACAAGTTTCAAAAGAGTGGGCTGCTCTGAGCTTTTCGATATTACAGGGATCCTAGTCGCAAGGATGCAGGTTGTGTTGCAGGTTGAATTGGTGTCATTGCTTTTGTTTGATATTTCCACAAGACTGCTGAGTATGGACTTCTTCATTCTTTTGAGCTTCTTCTTCTGTCACAGGTTTGTATTTGCCTTTTTCAAGTAACACACTAGGAAGTGGTAATGTATACACCTCACATTTAATTTTCTCGGCCATTGAACCTGCTCATGTTTCCTTGTTTCAGACAACTGAAACAAAGTTCCTTTTTCCAGAGAAAATCGAATTTATCATTGTGAAGAGATTTCTCAACCTTTTACATCATTCCTTGTTGTGTTCACCTTGACAGAAATGACTGTGCTTTTGCTGTGAGAGCTTAGTTGTTCACTGGTATAGCATTTGTTGCATTATTCACATGACCATGTCTCTTTTCCATTGTGAGGTTTACTGAAGGATCGGTTTGCTCTTTGACATTGTCCTTGACATCACCAAACTGGATCTTGCTCGATCTATGCCTGCATGTTGATGAACTCAACAAACCTTTTAAACTTGGGTCTTTTCAAACCATTCTGTTGAGCCTCTTCCACTCTGGAGTTGCCCACAGTGAGAGGCGCAGAGCAGGTGTGGACATACTCATTGCGCCCCGCCTCAGTGCCTGTACATTGGGGTTCACATCGGTAGATGAGAGGGTTGCCTCAATCCGCCTGCGGGTGGGGGTTACGGGTCCTGCTGTTGTTTGTGCATATGCACAAGCTCAGAAGCTCAGCGTACCCACCCTCTTTGGAGTCCTTGGAGGGTGTGCTGGAGAGTACTCCTTCTTGGGACTCCCTTGTTTTCCTGGGGGATTTCACTGCTCACATAGGCAATGACAGTGAGATCTGGAAAGGCGTGATTGGGAGGAACGGCCGTAAGGTGGTTGGTGCCTCTCGTGGTGGCAACCCCCGTACTTGCTGGTGGACACCAGCAGTAAGGGATGCCGTCTAGCTGAAGAAAGAGTCCGATCGGGTCTTTATGGCCTGTAAGGACCCCAGAAACAACTGACAGGTATCAACTGGCTAAGCAGAACACTGCTTCGGTGGCCACTGAGGCAAAAATTCGTGCGTGAATTTCGGTGAGTCCATGGAAGCCGACTTCCGGATGGCTTCGAGGAAATTTTGGTCCACCATGCGACGTCTCAGGAGGGGGAAGCAGTGCACCACTCACACTGTGTACAGTGGGGATGGGGTACTGCTGACCTGAACTCGGGACGTTGTGAGTCGGTAGGCAGAGTACTTCGAGGACCTCCTCACCTCAACCAACACGCTTTCCTTAGAGGAAACAGAGTCTGAGTACTCTGAGGTGGGCTCTCCTATGTCTGTGGTTGAAGTGGTTGAAGTCACCAATGTAATTAAAAAGCTCCTCGGTGGCAAAGCCCCGGGGGTGAATGAGACCCGCCCGGAGTTCCTCAAGGCTCTGGATGTTGTGGGGCTGTCCTGGTTGACACGCCTCTGCAGCATCGCGTGGTCATTGGGGAGAGTGCCTTTGGATTGGCAGACCGGGGTGGTGGTCCCACTTTTTAAAAAGGGGGACTGTAGTGTGTGTTCCGACTATAGAGGGATCACAATCCTTAGCCTCCCTGGTAAGGTCTATTTAGTGGTGCTGGAGAGGGGAGTCCATCAGGAAGTCGAGCCTCAGATTGACGAGGAGCAGTGTGGTTTTCTGTGGAAATATGGACCAGTTTTACACCCTTAGCATGGTCCTCGAGGGTATGTGGGAACTCGCCCAACCAGTCTACATTTGCTTTGTGGACTTGGAGAAGGCGTTTGACCATGTCCCTCGGGAGTTCTGTGGGGGGGTGCGTCGGGAGTATGGGGTACCGAACCCCCTGATATGGGCTGTTCAGTCCCAAGACTACCAATATCAGTTTGGTTCACATTGCCGGCAGTAAGTCGGAATTGTTTCCAGTGAGGGTTGGACTCCACCGAGGCTGCCCTTTGTCGCCGATTCTGTTCATCACCTTTATGGACAGAATTTGTGTTGAGGGTGTCCGTTTTGGTGGCCTCAGTATTGCATCTCTGCTTTTTGCAGATGATGTGTTACCATCGGCTCCTTCAAGCAGGGCTGTCCAACTCTCACTGGAGCGATTTGCAGCCAAGTGTGAAGCGGTTGGGATGAAGATCAGCACCTCCAAATCTGAAACAATGGTCCTCAGTCGGAAGAGGGTGGAGTGCCCTCTCTGGGTCGGGGAGGAGATCTTGCCCCAAGTGGAGTTTAAATATCTTGGGGTCTTGTTCACGAATGAGGGCAGGAGGGACAGACAGATCAACAGGTGGATCAGTGCAGCGTCTGCTGTGATGCAGATTTTGTATCGGTCTGTCGTGGTCAAGAAGGAGCTGAGCCAAAGGGCGAAGCTCTCAATTTACTGGTCGAAGAAGTGGCTGGGGAGAGGGAAGTCTGGGCTTCCCTACTGAAGCTGCTGTTGCCGCGACCCGACCCCGGATAAGCGGCGGAAAATGGATGGAGGGATGGATCTGTTGAGCCTCAAAGGAAACCATTCTCCACTTTTTTTACCTAATTCATAGGGAAGTTTATCAATGATCGCTCACATGTCAGTAACATTATCCTATTCATCCATGTTATCTGCATCTGACAGTGCAGTAGTACAAGTGATGAGAAGTAGATCAAGACGATGTAAGGTTTCACTGTCATCTGTCTCTATGGAAGCCTAACTCAAGGCATTTTTCTTTTATGCTGCAGCAGTAATGTAAGTATTTCCAAAATCGGCTCAAAACCAATCTCGAGAACTACAACTTACTCCAATTTGACAGTGAAACCCCTATGTCAATCACAGTTGCCTTCATCATGCCCAACTCCGATCTGACCACTTCCATTTTAGCATATGGCTCAACTTTAAAACTCTGAAGCTAAGACTTTTTCCCTCACAAGGGTTGCGGGCATTTTGGAGCCTTCCCCAGCTGTCATAGGACAGTAAGCAGGGTACAGCCTGAACTGGACACACATGAACGAATAACCATTTGCGCTCACACTCACACCTATTGACAATTAAGAGTGTTCCATTAACCTGCCATGCATATTTTTGGAATGTGGGAGGACACTGGAGTATCTGGAGGAAACCGACGCATGCACTGGGAGAACATAACACCTCCACCCAGAAAGGCAGGGGCCGGAATCAAACCCACCGTGCCACCCTAAAATAAAGAATAAAGCAAAAATAATGTGACAGAAGGGACGTGAAAGTTTGTGAAAAAGCTCTGATATTAAGACATCGCAGGAGTTCCAGAGCATCTCACTCCATGAATCCAATCCATGAATCGCTAAACCACAAGTCACAATCATGTAATCCTGTACATCTCACATATTATGTTTTAATGCCCTAAATACTCTTCACATGGATTCCTTGTCATGTACTGTATATCCCGGTTCATTTTAATTGAGACTGAACTGGTTTCAACATTATCAATAAATATGAGTTCAAATTACAGTTCTATTAGTAAAAATAGGACCCGACGACATTGTGAAATACTTGCATTCAATTTCTAATCCACACCTGAAAGTATCACCCAGTCATTTTGATATTAGTCCAGAGAAACACAATCTGGCCTAGGCGGTCGAGGATCACTTGGGCAAAATCTGCTCAGAGAATCCAGTGGAGGAAATGATTTTAATTAAAGATAAGTGGTTCAGAAGGTTATACTGCACATGTTAATCTGAATCCAATAAAATGGTTGTAGCAGCTCGGAGGGCTTTGCAAAGCAAAGGCTCTATTGAAGAACTGCATTCCATTTAGCTGGAAATCAATGCAGATTGACACTACTTAACATGCAAATAATGTTCAGGTAAGCTAATGGGCTTCTGGTGATTGAACACCAACAACATTTAACTCTTCTTTTTACCGAGGACCCCCTCATCACACTTTTTACCTCTTGTATAGCACTTCTTTGACTGACACCTCCATCTTCATATGGCTATTAAAAAAAAACCAACCTTCCACTGACTACCCTTTTTTAGATACCATAAATTAGAAATATTCCGGATATTCGTCCGTTTAAAGAAATGAGAAATTCTGAGATTATTGATCACTCAATCAAAAAGCACAGATAACAACAACGTGAATAAAGTCAATACAACCCCTTGCTGATGTGTGTGTTTTATCTTGAGGCACTTCATTGAAGATTCTGTGGATCAATAAGTGTATTTGTGGGTCAGCCTGTAGCTATCCTTGCAATTACACATTTCCAACAGTGAGGCCAAGCACATCTCTTGAAAAATGTCCTATTCGAGAAGCTCAGAAATGTACCAGTGTGAGCGTGCACATAGAAATAAAGCTTTACAAACTAAGCATTATTTAATTGATTTGTTACACACTGCTGTGAGGCTGGGGATTCTCTGTAACTTTGTAATTACCGTGAAAGCTGACACTGTATACGTGTTGTGATTTCTGGAGTGTCCAATGACGCTGCAACGCGATGGTGTTGTGACCAGTTTACAGATGGAAGATGGGTAAAATTATTGCAAAAGAGAACATTTGATTATATTATCAGAAATAACTACACGGCCGTTCAGCAAAACAAGTCTCCTCCTGCCTCCTTATTTTTAACATTCATAAGAGGCCAATGCCAATTTGGACATTTGGCAGAAAATAAATTTGTACTCTGCCCTTTAATTTTTATGGTCCCTTAATGCTGACAACAAAAAAGATAAGAATTTTAGGAATAATACTGGTTTACAATTCTATGCCATTTGTATTTGTTTGACTTTACATCAGACACAGTATTTTCAAGTACAAAAAACATGCAAAATATGCATTAACTAATGAATTTACCTTTAGAAATCAGCCATGCAGGTATGGTGTTTGGATGATGTTTATCAGAAACATAGTCAATGAAGTTACGTGCAAAATATTGTTTGCAGCCCTCAGAGATAGTCAAATCATGTTTCCTCAATGCCATTATTTTCTTTACATGAAGTCATGACTCATATTAACCAAAATATAAAAAAGAGAGAGTCCTTTCTCAGTATTGTAAAGTGTCCTTGGATGTCTTGAAAGGCGCTTATAAATAAAATGTATTATTATTATTATTATGTTGCCTGGCTGTCACACATGTTTGCGACTGAGAGAATATCAGAGTGGAATGAGGCCCTGAGAGCCAGTTTTTTTCTTATGCCTTTGAGGGAAAAAAGGTTTTCCTCGAAACATAGAATCATATCAAGAAATGTGTGCATCTCCACATGAAAATGGTAAAAATTTTCTCATGTTGCCCTCCTGATTGTTGTGGATTTAAGATCATGTGGGATATAATTTTGTCACTCTGGCTGATGATTATTATTTTATTTTGAAAACGGCTAAAAAGGAAGTGCTTGTCTTATGCTGCATTCGAGGAACGTTAGGGTTTGTAATGGCTGTTGGTCATCATGGCATGCATATGTACATGCGTATGTGCATGCGAATGCACACGTGTGTGCATGTGTGTCTGGCGTGTGTATGCATACACGTTAAGGGTGTGGAAAATAATCGATATTAATCGATACATCGATGCGCACGTGCGCGATCCGAGTGCATCGGCTCATTCACTGGGTACGATGCGATTGACGGGTGAAATCGCGATTCATCACGATGCATTGATGGGTATCGGTAAAATCAGATTCAAGCGCCGTTTTATTCATGTTAAACGTCACCTATAAGCCCTTTCCTAGGCGCAATGAATGCACCATCATTGCTTTGCGTTTTGTGTTGAATACGGACGGTAGCCGTGCGTCACATACAGTCCAGTACACAACTAGCGAAACATTATGGAAGTTAGCGCAAGGGGAGGCGAGGAAACTACTATATTTAATGCAGCCGCAACATTCAAGTCTTATGTTTGGAAATACTACGGCTTCGAAAAGAAAGACGGAAAGCTTGATAAAACTTAATATAAAAAAAAAAAATATATATATATATATATATATATATATATATATATATATATATATATATATATATATATATATATATTTCATATAAGACACTCGGTGAGAATAGTCTGTTTGTGTTTACACAATAGCAACAGCTGTGAGTCTCAGGTGCCAAATTGTTTACATTTTCTTTGCACAAAACCCAATTGTGAAAGGGCTTAAATAAGTTGTTTTACAAGTTCTACTCTTTATAAGGAATAAAGTGGTATCCTTTTTGTAATACCATACTGAATTCCATCTTTTTAAAAGCTTTTTTTCTTTGCTTATTTGCATCATGTTTAATAGCACAATATCGCAACAAATTGCATTGTATCGTATCGGATCTCATTGATTTGAACTTAATGTGTATCGCATCGTATCGCATCGTGACGACGGTGAAACGTATCGCATCGTATCGCCAGAAAATTCCATGTATCGTTTAAGTATCGCATCGCTGGCAGTGCATCGCGATGTGTATCGAATCGTCCTCAGTGCTGAGATTCACATCCCTAATACACGTGCGTAATGGGTAAATTGCGGAGGATGATCTGTTTGAAAAGTTGATCTTCGGTCAAAAAAGCCTGGGCACCCCTGACCTAGATGTACGAATATTTGGTGGAAAATGAAATCGCTCAAAACCGACAAAAAAATTGTCATGTTCCGTTTGTAGTTATATTTGGGGGGAACTTTAATTTTGGCAGAACAAACCGGAAGTACCTTGTCATGTTGCGTATTTGGTTAGATTCTACGGCACTTTAATTTTGGTAATACAAACCGGAAGTACCTAGTCCAGTGAAGACCTCATGGTTTCGCGCTAGCTGTTGTCATCGTTCCTCGTTTTCTTCTTGAGTATATGCCTTGGAAAGCATCGTCTGTAAGTTGAACCCTGTTTAGACTGCACTGTCATGATATCTACCAAACCGTTACTTCAGTTTCAGCATTGGAAATGTGCAATATTAAGAACGATTTTCCGTCCGTTTTTGCTATGCTACATTAGCGCTTGGTCATCCATCTTAGCATATGGGCTACTGCACAATAGTTGCGGCTATTTTCAATGTTAACCGTGCATATTTTGGTTATTTCTGTTCCAAGCTTATATTGCGTTTTGAAAAGTTAACATAACAATGTACAGTGATGACACAGAGACATTTAATTTGAACGGTGTGAAACATCCCCTTTTTGTGTTTCTATTTCTCTGTACAGTTTTACAAAAATCTAAGGAAAAAGAAACTAAAGCTCCATCTCAACATTGTGGATCCTTGGTCTTTTTTCGTTGTTCGCTATCTGTCTATCTGTTCACGTCTCGGACACGGACAAGTAGGACAGAATAGTAAAAAGACGTCTTCACGGCGGGCAATACAACTACAAAACAGTTAACAATGACAGACAACGGCTCAGTATTCAACAACTATGGAGTCACGGGAAAAGAGCGGGCCCTCGAAACTCTGATGCCCGCACTCGATACTGCATCCCTCCGATCTGCATCTACTGGATCCAACTCATCATCTGCCAGCAGAGCAGTTGCCAGGGCCCGCGCCAGTTGAAGTTGAAGTTGAAGCGGCGCGCACGAGAGCTCTACGCACAGCGCGAGGCAGAACTCAAGATGAAAGAAGCCCAGTTAGCAGTTGAGCTAACAAAATTGGGACACGAAAAGGAGGTAGCGGCAGCCACTGCAGAAGCTAGAGTCCTGGAAGAAGCGGCTGAGCTCGAGAGTTGTGAAGGAAATAGGAGACCTCGACAGTCCGAAGTGAGCCTCAGCCCACAACGTATACGTGACTATGTCACCCAGCTCCAAACAGACTTTGAGGAGCCACCAGAACTCTCTCTGTATCCACCGCAAACCCCCCATCCATCTGATGCCAACTTAGTACCCGCCAGGCCAACGTCTGAAGCTCCGGCACCACGACCTAAAACACCAGCACCCACAGCTACAGTGCAGCACTGCGCATGGTCAACGCCAGCAGCTCCAATACGTCAGCCAACGAGTTCAAAGCCAGTAGCATGGAACTATCGCCCCGCTCAACTCTCCCCATCCGAGCTGTCCTTTGCAAGACAGACTTCTCCACTACAAGCCCCACCGCAAGCACATCCTGTCGACACCACGGGCATAAGCGACATTGCAAGGTACTTAATGCGCCAAGGACTTGTGAACTCTGGTCTATACCGATTCGACGATCACCCAGAAAGCTATTGGTCGTGGAAGTCCTCTTTTCTCAACGCAATTGTAGACCTGAACCTTACTGCCAGCGAGGAGCTTGACCTGTTAACTAAATGGTTAGGAAAAGAGTCCTCCGAGCATGTTAGAAGGATCCGTTCCGTGCACATCGCTAGTCCCGCAATAGGTCTACAACAAGCATGGGTGCGGCTACAAGAGTGCTACGGCACACCCGAAATGATAGAGGCTGCCCTCTTTGAAAGGTTAGAGCGTTTTCCGAAGATTTCCCACAAAGACGTCTCGAAGCTAAGAGAACTGGGAGACCTGCTGCGAGAGTTAAACGCTGCCAAGGCTGACGGCTACTTGTCTGGGCTCTCGTACCTGGACACTGCCAGAGGCATCAACCCTATCGTTCAGAAACTCCCACACGGCCTCCAAGAAAGGTGGTTATCCATAGGCTCCCTGTACAAAGAGCAGCACGGTGTTTCCTTTCCTCCTTTCACGTACTTCACGGAGTTCATCTACAACGAGGCCCGCAGAAGAAACGATCCCAGCTTCTCACTCCAGCCTGTTCCTGAGAAATCTCTGAAGCTCGAGCCACCCGAAAGAGGACAAAGATTCGTCAAAGGACACGTCGCTACTCACAAGACAGACATCCCACCCAACAGCCCAGTTTTACAGTCAGACAGTTCAGAAGGTAAACTTGATATAAGTAAACAATGCCCCATTCATCAGAAACCCCATCCACTCAAGAAATGCAGGGGGTTTAGGAGCAAGCCACTTGAAGAACGCAAAGCCTACCTGAAGAGAATGGTGTCTGCTTCAAGTGTTGCTCCTCCACAACCCACCAGGCTAAGAACTGTCACGCAACGCTGAAATGTATTGAGTGTGGAAGTGAGAACCACGTGACGGCGCTCCATCCTGGCCCTCCACCTTGGGACACCGAGAACAAGGAACCCTCCCCACAGCATGGCGGGGAGAGAGATGAGAAAACGCCTGAAGCTGATGTCACCTCCAAGTGCACAGAGGTCTGCGGCAAAGGGCAAAGCCTCCGGTCCTGTTCTAAGATCTGCCTGGCGAAGGTCTACCCCAAGGCGCACCCCGATAGAGCTACCAACGTCTACATCATCTTGGACGAGCAGAGTAACAGATCTCTACCCAGATTGGAGTTCTTCAACCTCTTCCAAGTCAACGGTACAGACTCCCCTTACACACTCCGTACATGTGCAGGAATTATGGAAACGTCCGGGAGAAGAGCAACAGGTTTCCTCGCCGAGTCTCTGGACGGACAGACAAAGGTGATGCTTCCAACGCTAATTGAGTGTAATCATATGCCAGACGACCGTTCCGAAATTCCCACTCCTGAGATCGCTCAACACCACCGTCATTTGAAGTCCATCGCTAGCAAGATCCCTCGCCTGGATCCTAGTGCCCATATACTGATCCTTCTGGGACGCGATGTTCTCCAGGTCCATAAAGTTAGGGAACAGCGCAACGGTCCCCTCAATGCCCCCTTCGCCCAACGGCTTGACTTGGGATGGGTCGTCGTTGGAGATGTTTGTCTCGGGTCCGCCCACAAACCTTCATCTGTGATGTCTTACCGCACCAACATACTGGAGAATGGTAGACCGTCTCTTCTCACTCCATGCCCCAACCAGCTCCAAGTAAAGGAAAGGTTCGGCCCCGAACGCCAGCAATCTACCTCGCAGCTCAACCTTCGTCAAGACACCCAAGTCTCCAATGACTGCAGTCTCGGCAGTACAATCTTCCAAACCACCAAGGATGACGACAAAGTAGGGCTCTCCATCGAAGATCGGATGTTTCTACAGTTCATGGACAAGGAGATGGTAATGGATGAAACTAACAGCTGGGTCGCGCCCCTCCCCTTCCGGTCCCCTCGTCGGCAACTCCCAAACAATAGAGAACAAGCTCTCAGCAGACTCAACTCCCTCCGCCGCACTCTGGTGAGAAAGCCGAAGATGCAAGCAGACTTCGTCTCATACATGCAAAACATCTTTGATCGGGACCACGCTGAGTTAGCTCCACCGCTTCAAGAGGACAGGGAGTGCTGGTATTTGCCAATTTTCGGCATGTACCACCCGCAGAAACTGGACAAGATCACGGTCGTCTTTGACTCCAGCTCTCAACATCAAGGCGTCTCCCTGAATGACGTGCTCCTCACCGGTCCTGATCTGAATAACAGCTTGTTGGGAGTCTTGCTGCGCTTCAGGCGAGAGGAAGTTGCCATTATAGCCAACATCGAACAGATGTTTCACAGCTTTGTCGTTCGTGAAGACAACAGAGACTTCTTGCGGTTCCTCTGGTTTAAGGAGAACAACCCCAACCAGGAGATCGTCGAGTATCGCATGAAGGTTCATGTCTTCGGCAACTCACCCTCTCCAGCCGTAGCCATTTACGGTCTTCATCAAGCAGCCAAACACGGAGCAGATGAATACGGGAAGGAGGCTAAAGACTTTGTGGAACATAATTTCTACGTCGACGATGGTTTGACATCACTCCCATCAGCTGCAGCAGCAGTCAACCTACTGACAAAGACACAGGCAATGCTCGCTGCTTCCAACCTCAGACTCCATAAAATATCGTCAAACTGCCCAGAGGTGCTAGAAGCTTTTCCTCCTGAAGATCATGCTAAAGGACTAGACAACTTGGATTTCGATGACAGTTCTGACCTTATCCAGCGCAGCCTCGGTCTTAGCTGGGAGCTCAAACAGGACGTCTTCACCTTCAAAACGACGGCTACAGAGAAGCCCTACACCCGCAGAGGTGCTTTAGCCACGGTGAACAGTTTGTTTGACCCCCTTGGCCTTGTTACGCCAGTCGTCATTCAGGGGAAGTTCCTGCTGAGAGAACTCACCTGTAATGAAACTCGACTGGGATACCCCTCTACCGGATGAGAAGGAAGCGGAATGGAAGATGTGGAAAGAGTCACTACAGCATCTACAAGATATCAAGATGCCGAGAGCATATGCTACGTCTCTGTCAACCGCTCAGAGGAAAGAGCTCCACATTTTCTCCGATGCTTCAGTGAAAGCTATCGCTGCTGTGGTCTACCTCAGGATCATCGACAGCAATGGAGAATGTCATGTCGGGTTTGTACTCGGGAAAGCTAAGTTGGCCCCTCCTACTGCCCACACTATACCCAGATTTGAACTTTGTTCTGCCATTCTAGCTGTGGAAATGACAGAGCTAGTGAAAAACGAGCTAGACGTTAACATCGACTCTATGCAGTTCTACACCAATAGTAGAGTCGTATTAGGGTACATAAACAACCAGACCAGACGGTTCTACGTGTACGTCTGCAACCGGGTGCAGCGAATCAGGAAGTTCACCAAACCAGAACAATGGCGCGACATCCATACGGATCAAAATCCAGCTGATTTTGGCACACGATCAGTGCCTGCTGCTGAACTCAAGCACACAACATGGCTCACAGGACCCACCTTTCTGTCCATGCAGGATGGAATTCCCACTCATGAAGAAGAATCCTACGAACTGGTCGACCCAGACTCCGACAGCGAGGTTCGTTCCCATGCGACAGCTATCACAAACTCTCCTCCACAGCTGGAATTGTATCGCTTTGAACGGTTCTCGTCATGGAAGTCCCTTGTGAGAGCTATAGCATCCTTGTCCAACCTAGTGAAGAGGAAAAAGGCTGCAATCATACTCGACTGCAAGGCCAAAGGTCCTAGACCTTGCTCGGTTGAAGAACTGTCAGCGGCTAAGACTCTGATCATTCGCTGTGTTCAAAGGGAGACCTACAAGAAAGAGTTTGACTGCTTAGCCGCTGCAAAGAACAACCCCGAGAACAGTTCCCTACGAAAACTGGACCCCTACGTGGATGAGGACAGTCTTCTACGGATAGGAGGAAGACTCAAGCACGCACAAACGACACAAACGAACAGTTTCCAATCATCGTTCCAACTAACAGTCACATCGCGACACTCCTTGTGAGGCACTACCACGAGAAAGTCAAGCACCAGGGCCGAGTCTTCACTGAGGGATCCATCCGAGCAGCGGGATACTGGATCGTGGGAGCCAAACGGTGCATTAACAACATCCTCCACAAATGCGTGACCTGCTATAAGCTTCGCGGGAAGATATGTATTCAGAAGATGGCAAATCTCCCCCCCAGACCGTTTGAGCTCGGAACCACCTTTTACGTATGTGGGACTTGATGTGTTCGGGCCCTGGGCTATCACCACGAGACGTACCCGTGGTGGCCAGGCAAATAGCAAACGATGGGCGGTCCTCTTCACCTGCATGAGCACACGCGCTGTACACATTGAGCTCATTGAGGCGATGGACACATCCTCTTTCATCAACGCCTTGCGACGATTTTTGGCAATGAGAGGACCAGTGAAACAAATTCGGTCAGATTGCGGGACAAATTTTAAAGGCGCTTGCAAAGAACTACACATGTTGGTCACAAACCCCGAAGAACCTAATGTCAATAAGTACTTGGGGGAACAAGGATGCACGTGGATCTTTTTTTTCTCTTTCTCCTTTCTTCTTTCTACATACATTCTTGCTGCTGGAGGCTGTAAATTTCCCCAGTGTGGGAGGAATAAAGGATATCTTATTTTAACCCTCCACACTCCTCCCACATGGGAGGAACGTATGATCGGAGTCTCCAGACGGATCCTTGACTCCATGCTACAGGAAAATCCCCTGTCACGCCTTACACACGAGGTATTGTCAACCTTAATGGCTGAGGTAGCTGCAATCATCAATGCCAAACCCCTCGCACCGATATCTTCCGATCCAGAGTCTCCTTTCCTATTGACCCCGTCATCGTTGCTGACACAGAAGGTGCACCGTCTCCCTGCTCCTCCTGGAGCCTTTGACAAGAAAGACCTCCATCGTCAACAATGGAGACAAGTTCAACATCTTGCTAACATCTTCTGGAACAGATGGAGACGCGAGTACCTTCCCACGCTACTGACCCGCAGTAAGTGGCAGGATGTCAGACCTAACGTCAAGGAAGGTGACCTAGTGTTGCTCAAAGACAATCAAACCAAAAGAAATGAATGGCCACTTGCAGTCGTGACAAAGACTTTTCCTGACCAGGACGGTATGGTTAGGAAGATCGAGCTGAAGGTCACCCGATCTGGATCTCCAAAGACATTCTTGAGACCTGTTTCTTAAACTGTTCTACTCATTGCAGCTGAAAACTGAATCTTCATATTTTTACTTCTTGTTGATTGACAATACTGGTATAAAATATATACCAGACGGGGAGTGTCATGTTCCGTTTGTAGTTATATTTGGGGGGACTTTAATTTTGGCAGAACAAACCGGAAGTACCTTGTCATGTTGCGTAATTGGTTAGATTCTACGGCACTTTAATTTTGGTAACACAAACCGGAAGTACCTAGTCCAGTGAAGACCTCATGGTTTCGCGCTAGCTGTTGTCATCGTTTCTCGTTTTCTTCTTGAGTATATGCCTTGGAAAGCATCGTCTGTAAGTTGAACCCTGTTTAGACTGCACTTTCATGATATCTACCAAACCGTTACTTCAGTTTCAGCATTGGAAATGTGCAATATTAAGAACGATTTTCCGTCCGTTTTTGCTATGCTACATTAGCGCTTGGTCATCCATCTTAGCATATGGGCTACTGCGCGCTAGTTGCGGCTATTTTCAATGTTAACCGTGCATATTTTGGTTATTTCTGTTCCAAGCTTATATTGCGTTTTGAAAAGTTAACATAACAATGTACAGTGATGACACAGAGACATTTAATTTGAACGGTGTGAAACATCCCCTTTTTGTGTTTCTATTTCTCTGTACAGTTTTACAAAAATCTAAGGAAAAAGAAACTAAAGCTCCATCTCAACATTGTGGATCCTTGGTCTTTTTTCGTTGTTCGCTATCTGTTATCTGTTCACGTCTCGGACACGGACAAGTAGGACAGAATAAAAATCTTCTTTTTACCGCCCCCCCCCCCCCTTTTTACTGCTGTCGACTGTAAATTTCCACAGTGTGGGACAAATAAAGGATATCTTAATGTGCTGAACCGAGCAGGTCAACCATTTAGAATTTACTCAAAAATTGACTACAAAACCTCCTGTAACTTGATGCACATGATGATAAAACTAGGCCTAAAGAAATCTATGAGCTTATTTTTATCATACTGCTCGCGCCACCTACTGGCTAAAGCAAATATCTGTTTGTTTGTTTTTTCATGTTTTTCTTGTAGGAATGAACGAGATGGCCTTCATATATATATATATATATATATATATATACTGTATATATATATAAGCTTGAGGGTTCTGCGCAGTATCCTTGCTGTTCCCAGCACTGCACATTTCTTGACTGAGATGTCCGATGTTGTTCCCGGGATCTGTTGCAACCACTCATCTAGTTTGGGGGTCACTGCCCCGAGTGCTCCGACCACCACAGGCACGACTGTCACCTTTACCTTCCAGGCTCTCTCCAGCTCCTCTCTGAGCCCTTGGTATTTCTCGAGTTTCTCATGTTCCTTCTTCCTGATGTTTCCATCACTTGGGACCGCTACATCCACTACAACGGCTTTCCTCTGCCCTTTATCTATGGATCTGGAAGTCCCACAGGATCTTCGCTCTGTCATTCTCCACCACCTTCGGAGGTGTTTCCCATTTTGACCTTGGGGTTTCCAGTCCATACTCCGCACAGATGTTTCGGTAGACTATGCCAGCCACCTGGTTATGGCGTTCCATGTAGGCTTTCCCTGCCAGCATCTTACACCCTGCAGTTATGTGTTGGATCGTCTCAGGTGCCTCTTTGCACAACCTACACCTTGGGTCTTGTCTGGTGTGGTATATCTGGGCCAGGATGGCTCTGGTGCTCAAGGCCTGCTCCTGAGCAGCCAGGATGAGTGCCTCTGTGCTGTCCTTCAGGCCAGCCCTCTCTAGAACTCTGATAGGACTTCTTGAGATCGGCCACGCCAGTTATTGTCCGGTGGCACATCCCGTGTAGGGGCTTGTCCTTCCATGATGGTCCCTCTTCCAGCGCCTCATCTTCTGTTCTCCATTGTCTGAGACATTCTCTGAGTACGTCATCCGTTGGAGCCTCTCCTTGATGTATTCATGGAGCTTGGATGTCTCATCCTGGACAGTGGCTCTCACACTCACTAGGCCCCGGACTCCTTCCTTTCGGCTTGCGTAGAGTCTCAGGGTGCTGGATTTGGGATGGAACCCTCCATGCATGGTTAGGAGCTTTCAGGTTCTTAACGTCCGTGGTCTGAATCTCTTCCTTTGGCCACCTTATTATTCCTGCAGGGTATCTGATCACTGGCAGGGCATAGCTGTTTATTGCCCGGGTCTTATTCTTGCCATTGAGCTGGCTTCTTAGGACTTGCCTCACTCGCTGGAGGTATTTGGCCGTAGCCGCTTTCCTTGTTGCCAGTTCGAGCTGTCCTCAATGTTTGCTATTGTTCCTTCAGGGAGTGAGACCCCTTCAGTGCGGACTACCTTTCCTCTCTTAGTCACCATCCGACTACATTTCTCAAGCCCGAATGACATCCCGATATCGCTGCTGTAGATCCTGGTTGTGTGGATCAGGGAATCTATGTCCCTTTCGCTCTTAGCATACAGCTTTATGTCATCCATGTAGAGGAGGTGACTGATTGTAGCTCCATTTCTGAGGCGGTATCCATAGCCTGTCTTGGTGATTACTTGGCTTAGGGGGTTCAGTCCTATGCAGAACAGCAGTGGGGAGAGTGCATCACCTTGGTATATGCCACATTTGATGGACACTTGGGTAAGTGGCTTGCCTTTGGCTTCAAGTGTGGTTTTCCACATCCTCATCGAGTTCGCAACGAAGGCTCTTAGGGTCCTGTTCACCTTATACAACTCCAAGCATTCAGTGATCCATGTATGTGGCATCGAGTCATAGGCTTTCTTGTAATCAATCCAAGCTGTGCACAGGTTGGTACGTCGGGACCTGCAGTCTTGTGTGACTGTTCTGCCAACCAGGAGCTTATGTTTGGCTCCTCTGGTATCTCTACCAATGCCCTTCTGCGCTTCGTTCATGTATTGATCCATGTGTCCACTTATCTTAGCCGCAATGATGCCTGACATGAGCTTCCATGTTGTGGAGAGACAGGTTATTGGCCGATAGTTGGATGGGGCTGCACCCTTCGAGGGATCCTTCATGATCAGGATCGTTCGCCCTTCGGTTAGCCATTCTGGGTGAGTCCCATCCCTCAGCAGCTGGTTCATTTGTGCTGCTAGGCGCTCATGGAGTGCTGTGAGTTTCCTTAGCCAGTAGGTGTGGACCATGTCCGGGCCTGGTGCTGTCCAGTTCTTCATATCTGAGACTCTTTCCTGTATGTCTGCCACTGTTATGGTAACTGGGTTCTGTTCCCGGAGGTTGCTGTGCTCCTCTCTCAGGGTCACCAGCCATTGTGCACTGCTGTTATGTGCAACCTCCTCCCATATGCCTTTCCAGTACCTTTCAGTTTCCAGTCTTGGTGGGTCAGCTCTGTTGTTAGGACCCTGCCACTGAGCCGTACACATTCGCAGGTTGTGTTGCGAACAGCCTGTTTATTCGTCTGGCCTCATTCTCTTTTGTCTACCGCTTTAGGCGACTGGACAAGGCTTGGAGCCTTTGTTTGGCAGTTTCGAGTGCTTCAGGTATGGTTATCTGGATGTACCTCAGGGGTATCGGCCTTTTCATCACACCTCTCTGGGCCTCCGTCAATTGACTCACATCTTTCCGGGCCGCCTTGATCTTTGCCTCCAACCGTCTTTTCCATGGTGGTTAACGTATCTCATGGCTTCCATGGTTGCTCTTATAGCCCAGAGTCTCCAGGATCACTGATGCTGAAGCGTATATCAGCTCATTGGTTTCTGTGATCGTTACGGTAGGGATCGCCCTCAGTGCTGCTTTCACACTTTCTATGAGACTTTCAGATGGTACTTCACATAGCCGTTGTAATCGGTTTCTAGGTTGCCCAGCTTTCATTCTCGCCATGATCTTAGCTTTCAGGTCAGTTGCTGCCTCGCTCAGCATTTCATTCATTGGGGCTGGCCACCCAATCTCATCATCTGCATTCATTGGGGCTTGCCTCCCAATCTCTTGTATGACCTCCTCCTCTGATCTGACAGCCTGGGGCCCTTCACCATGGAACCTGCATTGTACCTCATCAATCTCAAGTTGTGACAGCAGTTGCCGTTTGTGGATGTTGGAACACTGAGCTACTAGTTGTTTCGTGGTTAACCGTGACTGTGGGTTTCGAAGTAACCATTTAGCCCACATTCTCTGCATGTAACCCCTCTGACTAGGGTTGCTTGAGTAGTAGCATTCCAACAGAGCCATGTTATGGCATCTCACCCATCTCCGCTTTGTTCCAGTAGCCCATTTTTCATCAAGGTGCTCTGGTTACCCAGCACCTGACGCAGACCTTGTTTGGCCGGGCGACGTCTGAGCCGGCATGTCATTCGTTTTATTGTCTCTCATCATTGTATGAGGTAGGCATTAGCGTGAAGGATCTTGCCCAAGGACACACACTGGATGGTGTTATGTGCTCATTTTTTTTTTCTTTGCCCCAAGCGGGATTCGAACCACCGTCTCCCGTATGCCAAACCGATGCCGAACCATATATATATATATATATATATATTAGAGCTGTAAAACGATTAAAATATTTAATCTAATTAAAAATGCAACTGTCATAATTAACTCAAATCAACTAAAAATTAATCGTGTTTACTCACACATTTTTTATCGTTTCTTAATTTCCTTTTACATTTTCTGTCCTATTTTCTCCCCATTTTAATGCTCTCATCAACATGGAATCATGAATCAGTTTTCTATGTGCCAAATGCAAATATTTACTGAAATAACAATTTCGATTTTCAATTTTACATAAACATTTTTCACTTGGTGCAGTTATTCACACATAATCTCTCACACAATATTACTGTCCATCAATAACGGTGAAAAAAATATTTTGTCACACAACAGCTGCTTTAACAGCTTTTTTTTAATGAAATCAAAACAGAGCAATATAACATTGTAAAGTGCACATCTAAGGTACACTAGTACTCAGCCTATAGTGGATTTAAACCATGGTTGCATACTTCATTTTTCTCAAGTTTGCTTTGAACACAGCAGTCTGTTTCTGTATGTTTGTTGAAGAATAACGAGACATCGGACACCAGTGTTCATTATGTGCCGCTATATTGGAAACTGCCGGCCGTACAAACAAGCACACGCACTTCCCCCGTGCTGCAGGGGCAAACCATTCTGAAAGGGAGGGGGGGGGGCTATGTTGATTGTATTGGTCCTTCTTGCGCGGAAGTCTCTACGGTTTTGTGTAGACCTCATTTCGAATGACTACACTTGGTTCGATGACAACACTGGAGACATTTTACTTTCGCTAGGTCGCTACCACTGTAGCGCACTGCCACTGTCAGACGAAAACAGAGAAGCTCCACCCGCTCTATTTACATGGACACAGAACACTGTAACCTTCCACACAAAATAGTTCCAAACAAGTAACAATCGCGTGAGTGGCATACATCGTATATCTGTATGATACAGAGAGAGAGAGAGAAGAACAGATAACTTTGGCCTTGTCATTGGAGCAATATGGCAACTTTTTAAAAGTAAACTTTCCATTCATAAACTCTTTAAGTATCCGTTTTCGTTGTCTCGCGCTGCCGTGGCTGGCAAAACAGACATGGGCGTGGACTTCTGCAGCGCGCTTTTTGTTTTGTTTCTGGTGTATTTATGGAGCAATGTAACATCCGCTTGTGACGTGTGCCGCGTTAATCTCGCGAGAAAAATTGTAATCCCGTTAAAATTAATTTAAATTAATGCCAATAAAAACGCACTAAACTGACAGCTCTAATATATATATATGTATATATATACATATATATAAATATATATATGGCCTGCGTGGGTTTTCTCCGGGTGCTCCGGTTTCCTCCCACATTAAAAAAATATGCATGGCAGGCTGATTGAACACTCTAAATTGTCCCGAGGTGTGAGTGTGAGCGTGGATGGTTGTTCGTCTATGTGTGCCCTGCGACTGGCTGGCAACCGATTCAGGGGATCCCCCGCCTACTGCCCGGAGACGGCTGGGATGGGCTCCAGCACCCCCCGCGACCCTAGTGAGGATCAAGCGGTACGGAAGATGAATGAATGAAAAAAAAAATATATATATATATATATATATATATATATATATATATATATATATATATATATATATATATATATATATATATATATATATATATATATATACAGCTATGCCCTGCCAGTGATCAGATACAATTAGGTGGCCAAAAGAAGAGATTCAGACCACGGACGTTAAGACCTGAAAAGCTCCTAACCATGCATGGAGGGTTCCATCCCAAATCCAGCACCCTGAGACTGTATGCAAGCCGAAAGGAAGGAAGCCGGTGACTAGTGAGTGCGAGAGCCACTGTCCAGGATGAAACATCCAAGCTCCATGAATTCATCAAGGAGAATGCTCCAACGGATAACGTACTCAGAGAGTGTCTCAGACAATGGGGAACAGAAGATGAGGCGCTGGAAGAGTGACCATCATGGGAGGACAAGCCCCTACACGGGATGTACCACCGGACCATAACTGAAGTGGCCGATCTCAAGAAGTCCTATCAGTGGCGAGAGGGGGCTGGCCTGAAAGACAGCACATAGGCACTCATCCTGGCTGCTCAGGAGCAGGCCCTGAGCACCAGAGCCATTGAGACCCAGATATACCACACCAGACAAGACCCAAGGTGTAGGTTGTGCAAAGAGCCACCTGGGACGATCCAACACATAACTGCACAGTGTAAGATGCTGGCAGGGAAAGCCTATATGGAATGCCATAATCAGGTGGCTGGCATAGTCTACCGAAACATCTGTGCGGAGTATGGACTGGAAACCCCAAGGTCAAAATGGGAAACACCTCCGAAGGTGGTGGAGAATGACAGAGCGAAGATCCTGTGGGACGTCCAGATCCAGACTGACAAGATCGTAAAGGCGAACCCACCAGATATCGTGATCATAGATAAAGGGCAGAGGAAAGCCGGTGTATTGGATGTAGCGGTCCCAAGTGATGGAAACATCAGAAAGAAGGAACACGAGAAACTCGAGAAATATCAAGGGCTCAGAGAGGAGCTGGAGAGAGCCTGAAAGGTAAAGGTGACAGTCGTGCCTGTGGTATTCGGAGCACTCGGGGCAGGGACCCCCAAACTAGATGAGTGGTTGCAACACATCCCGGGAACAACATCGGACATCTCAGTCAAGAAATGTGCAGTGCTGGGAACAGCAAGGATACTGCGCAAAACCCTCAAGCTTCCTGGCCTCTGGTAGAGGACCCGAGCTGAATGAGGGACCGACACCACCCGAGAGGGGGTGAGACGAGTAATTTTATTAGAGCTGTCAGTTTAGCGCGTTTTTATTGGTATTAATTTATATGAATATTAATGGGATTAAATATTTTCTCATGAGATTAATGCGGCATACGTCACAAGTGGATGTTACGTTGCTCTATAAATACACCAGCAACAAAACGACAAGCGCGCTGCAGAAGTCCACACCCATGTCTGTTTTGCCAGCCACGGCAGCGCGAGACACTGAAAACGGATACTTAAAGAGTTTATGAATGAAAGTTTACTTTTAAAAAGTTGCCAGATTGCTCCACTGACAAGACCAAAGTTACCTGTATCATACAGGTATACGATGTATGCCACTGACGCGATTGTTACTTGTTTGGAACTATTTTGTGTGGAAGGTTACAGTGTTCCGTGTCCATCTAAATAGAGCGGGTGGATCTTCTCTGTGTTTGTCTGACAGTGACGGTGCACTGCAGTGGTAGCGACCTAGCGAAAATAAAACGTCTCCAGTGTTGTCATCGAACCAAGTGTAGTCATCCGAAATTATGTCTACACAAAACCGTAAAGAGACTTCCGCACAAGAAGGACCAACAGAATCAACATAGCCTGGCTGCTGTGTTTAAAGCAAACTTGAGAAAAACGAAGTATGCAACCATGACTTAAATCCACTATAGGCTGACTTCTAGTTTACCTTAGATGTGCACTTTATAATGTTATATTGCTCTGTTTTGATTCCATAAAAAGAGCTGTTAAAGCAGCTGTTGTGTGACAAAATATTTTTTTCACTGTTGTTGATGGACAGTAATATTGTGTGAGAGATTATGTGTGAATAACTGCTCCAAGTGAAAAATGTTCATGTGAAATTGAAAATCAAATTTGTTATTTCAGTAAATATTTGCATTTTGCACATAGAAAACGGTTTCATGATTCCATGTTGATGGGGCGACTGTGTCTTGGTGCTCCGCAAGCGGAGTCACCTGCTGTGCCACTAGACTTCCTTGGCTGGCCAAAACTTTCATTATTTTATCCGAATCTACAGGATCCATGGTCTGTTTTGTTCGGGTGTGAACCAATAAGGTCGGGATCCCACAAACATAGACTAGGATAAAGTTTGAACAAGAAATTCATTTCAGAAAAACCTAAGACTGACAAGGTACCACAAAAGTCGCCGGCGACGAAGAGCCAGCATAAATGAAATAACATATTGCTTGCAACCGCCAAGATAATAATAAACGGAAAATCACTTGCGACAAAATGACAAGGAATCCAATTTATGCGAACAAAACGATGATGAACTATAAAATCATGAATGAAAACATCAAGAAAATTCAACATGTGGAGTTTAAAGTGTAAACAAAGCGAACAACCCAACTGCTCGTGAAGTCCTTTTTAAGTCTACTGATGAAAATACCTGGCTGGTGTGGTGCTGGAGGGAATCCACTGTGCTCCCGCAAGAACTGAAACCAAAACAAACAGAAACATGACACCATGCATGTTTTTTAAATGTGGGAAGAAGCCAGAGTACCCACAGAAAACCATACCAGGCGCAGCAAGAAAACTACAAACTACACACAGGAAGGCTGGAGCCTGGAATTGTACCCTGGACCTCTGCAGTGTGAGGCAGACGGGCTAAGCAGTCTTCCACCATGCCGCCTTGTCATGTTCCTGTTCTGGGCCTGGCCAGCAGGTGGCAGACCCAGCGGACTTGCCGGCTGCACACCTGCTGCCAATCTGTCAATTATGGAACTGTGTATTTAAGCACCGCAATCTGTCTTCTGGTTGTCGGAGTATTGTTTATGCCTTGCTGTTTCCATGCTCATAGACTATTCTTGCTATAGATCTCGTCGTGTTTCGCTTTTGAACTCTCGGTACCAATGGTTTTGTAAGTATTGGATTTTATTTTGTGATTTGGCTTTCGCTTGCGTGTATTTTGATACATTGTTTTTGTTTGTCTTCGCGGTCGTTATTTTCCTCCCTTGCCTTTTGTGCAAGAGCTTTTTGTTGTTCGTTTTTTGTGCCCTCTGGTCCTTGTTTTGACCCGCACTTTATGTTACATCTTAGTCGTGGCGATTTTTGTATTAAAAACATATTTTTGCAATGGAGACCTTGTTGACGTCTACACTTTGGGGTCCAAACTTAATTCGGCTTGTCCGAAAACGTAACACACCTCTACACACTGTACTTTTAAGAATGGGTTAAAAAATATTATCTACTACTTACTACCTTTCCCGCTAACAAGTATAACTGAATACATTTTAAATGTATTTTTTAATGTTACGTATGATTTTATTATTATAAATAGATCTTCCAGCTTCAAATGCACTGTGATGGGACACCTTCAGAACTTGAGGATGGACATTTTTGTGTGGCATACGAGAATGGCGAAAAAGGACTCTAATTCTCCTAAACCCACCCACCCACAAAATACAGAGCTCCAATGTTTCTAACTAGTTCAAGAGATATGTGCCATGTGCATACCCACTGAGAGTAAATCAATGTCAGTCAAAGGTTTGCCCATAATCTCCTTTCTGGTCATGTGTGGAGCTTCACAGAGAACACGTTTTCCAGCTTGAGGAAATGTGTTAGAAATATGCTGCATAAGAAAGAGATGTGTATATGGCACAAAGAAGACAAAATTTACTTTGTCAAACATATTCCTTAAAATGTAAACTCATTATGCTTTGACCGTCAATGACACATTTTAGTTAAAAGCATGGATTTTTTCTTTTTTTGTCACTCGACAGACCGTATTCAAGATTTGCTCTGCAGTTATACCTGATTTTGTGAAGAGAGAAGATCCATCCATCCATCCATCATCTACCGCTTAGCCGGGTCGCGGGGTAACAGCTTTAGCTCCCTAGCTACTTTTTCCAGCTCTCCCCGGGGGATCCCGAGTCGTTCCCAGGCAAGCTGGGTGACATAGTCTCTCCAGCGTGTCCTGGGTCTTCCTCGGGGTCTCCTCCCGGTGGGACATGACCGGAACACCTCATCGGGGAGGCGCTCAGGAGGTATCCGAATCAGATGCCCAAGCCACCTCATCTGGCTCCTCTTGATGTGGAGGAGAAGCGGCTCGACTCTGAGCCCCTCCCGGATGACTGAGCTTCTCATCTTATCTCTAAGTGAGAGCCCGGACACCCTGCAGAGAAAACTCATTTCGGCCACTTGTAACCGGGATCTCGTTCTTTCGGTCACGACCCATAGCTCGTGACCATAGATGAGGGTTGGAACATAGATCGACCGGTAAATTGAGAGCTTCGCCCTTTGGCTCAGCTCCTTCTTCACCACATCCGACCGATACAACGGTCTGCAAAAAGCAGGGATGCAATACTGAGGCCCCCAAAACGGACCCCCTCAACGCTTCGGCTGCGCCTAGAAATTCTGTCCATAAAGGTTATGAACAGAATCGGTGACAAAGGGCAGCCTTGGCGGAGTCCTACCCCCACTGGAAATGCGAAACAAACTCTGACATCGGTGGTATAG
Organism: Hippocampus zosterae; assembly: GCF_025434085.1. Lineage (NCBI taxonomy): Eukaryota > Metazoa > Chordata > Actinopteri > Syngnathiformes > Syngnathidae > Hippocampus > Hippocampus zosterae. The sequence continues at coordinate 37,258,150 of NC_067451.1, forward strand.
TGACCGAACAGCCCGTATCAGGGGGTTCGGTACCCCATACCCTCGAAGCACCCCCCACAGAACTCCCCGAGGGACACGGTCAAACGCCTTCTCCAAGTCCACAAAACACATGTAGACTGGTTGGGCAAATTCCCACATACCCTCGAGGACCCTGCTAAGGATGTAGAGCTGGTCCACTGTTCCACTCCAGCACCCCTGAATAGACCTTACCAGGGAGGCTGAGGAGTGTGATCCCTCTGTAGTTGGAACACACCCTCCGGTCCCCCTTTTTAAAAAGAGGGACTACCACCCCGGTCTGCCAATCCAGAGGCACTCTCCCTGTTGACCACGCGATGCTGCAGAGGCGTGTCAACCCGGACAGCCCCACAACATCCAGAGCCTTGATGAACTCCGAGCGGATCTCATCCACCCCTGGGGCTTTGCCACCGAGGAGCTTTTTAACCACATCGGTGACTTCAGCCACAGAGATAGGAGAGCCCACCTCAGAGTCCCCAGGCTCCACTTCCTCCAAGGAAGACGTGTTGGTGGAGTTGAGGAGGTCTTCGAAGTACTCTGCCCACCGGTTCACAACGTCCCGAGTCGAAGTCGGCAGCGCCCCATCCCCACTGTACACAGTGTTAGTGGTGCACTGCTTCCCCCTCCTGAGACGGCGGATGGTGGACCAGAATTTTCTCGAAGCCATCCAGAAGTCGGCTTCCAAGGCCTCACCAAACTCTTCCCACGCTCGGGTTTTTGCCTCGGTGACCACCGAAGCTGCGTTCCGCTTGGCCAGTCGATACCCGTCAGCTGCCTCTGGGGTCCCACAGGCCATATAGGCTCTGTAGGACTCCTTCTTCAGCTTGACGGCATCCCTTACTGCTGGTGTCCACCAGCGAGTACGGGGGTTGCCGCCACAACGGGCACCAACCACCTTACAGCCACAACTCAGATTGGCCGCCTTAACAATAGAGGCACGGAACATGGTCCACTCGGGCTCAATGTCCCCCGCCTCCCCTGGAACATGGGAAATGCTCTGTCGGAGGTGGGAGTTGAAACTCCTTCTGACAGGGGATTCCGCCAGACGCTCCCAACAAACCCTCACAATACGTTTGGGTCTGCCAGGACGGACCGGCATCTTCCCCCACCATCGGAGCCTTCTCCCACCAGGTGGTGATCAATTGACAGCTCTGCCCCTCTCTTCACCCGAGTGTCCAGAACATGCGTCCGCTAATCCGATGATACAACTACAAAGTCGATCATCGACCTACGGCCTAGGGTGTCCTGGTGCCAATTTCACATATGGACACCCTTATGTTTGACAAGGTGTTTGTTATGGACAATCCGTGATGAGCATAGAAGTCCAATAACAAAACACCGTTCCTCCCAATCACGCCCCTCCAGGTCTCACTGTCATTGCCCACGTGAGCATTGAAGTCCCCCAGGAGAACAAGGAAGTCCCAGCTGGAGTACTCTCCAGCACATCCTCCAAGGACTCCAAAAAGGGTGGGTGAGCTGCTGTTTGGTGCATATGCACAAACAACAGTCAGGACCCGTCCACCCACCCGAAGGCGGAGGGAGGCAACCCTCTCGTCTACCGGTGTGAACCCCAATGTACAGGCACTGAGACGGGGGGCAATGAGTATGCCCACATCTGCTCTGCGCCTCTCACCGTGAGCAACTCCAGTGTGGGAGAGAGTCCAACCCCTCTCGAGAGAACTGGTACCAGAACCCAGGCTGTGTGTGGAGGCAAGTCCGACTATATTCAGTCGGAAATTCTCTGCCTCACACACCAGCTCGGGCTCCTTCCCTGCCAGAGAGGTGACATTCCATGTCCCAAGAGCTAGCTTCTGTAGCCGAGGATCGGACCGCCAGGGTCCCCGACTTTGGTTACCGCCCAGCTCATATTGCACCCGACCCCTTTGGCCCCTCTCATGGGTGCTGAGCCCATGGGAAGGGGGACCCACGTTGCCTCTTCGGGCTGTGCCCGGCCGGGCCCCATGGGTGTAGGCCCGGCCACCAGGCGCTTGCCAACGAGCCCCACCTCCAGGCCTGGCTCCAGAGGGGGGCCCCGGTGACCCGCGTCCGGGCAAGGGAAACCTTGGTCCATATATTTTACTCATAATAAGGGGTCTTTGAGCCGTGCTTTGTCTGGCCCTTCACCTCGAACCTGTTTGCCATGGGTGACTCTGCCTGGGGCATAAAGCCCCAGACAACTTAGCTCCTAGGATCATTGGGACACACAAACCCCTCCACCACGGTAAGGTGACGGCTCACGGAGTTTGATTATATATTTTTTCAAAAACTGATCCTTTATTCATTGTGTGTGCCTACAGGCTGAGAAGGTTTGTTTGTAGATGTGCTTAAGGTGACGACTCACGGAGGGGAAGAGAGAAGATGAGACAGACAATACGCAATGTATAGTTAAGGTAAGAACAATTATGCTTGTTGCAATGAGCAGATTGTCGGTTGGATTGTCCATTCTATTTCATCCAACACATCTTGCTGTACCTGGCAGAATCACTTGGGCACATTGTAGCACTTGTGAATTCACTCACTGGCCTCTCCACTCCCTACCTTTACACCCAATACAAATAAACACCTTAAAAAGAATGAATCTATTCAAGTCAGATTCCCCGCATTTCATTTTGGGATTGAGATGAATCAAGCTACAACTAGCATCACACTTTTTCACAAATGAAATATTGGCATTAACTACCAATTCGATGGCATCAGTACATATTTCCGAACTACTCACACACTTTTTGTTCTATCTGGGCGCCACAGTAACCACCAATCACTTTAGTTAAAAGAAAAGCAAGGGACAACATGGCAACTTCCAAAATGCAACCCAAAAAGCAGTGTACCTGTAAACCTATGTTGATGATCAAATGCCTCTGTAGTAGTCAATTAAGGAAACAATACATTTTGTTTTGTGGGCAGAGTATTTTTTTGCCCAACAGATCCTTAATTAATTTAGTCAATTTTTTTTATCCAATGTTTTGCTAAACTGAACCATTCTCTGACTCAACAGTGTTGATCCAACAGTTGAGTGACAAAATTGACCCACCATTTGACCCACAGAGTGAGCCTTCCTATTTGGAGTTTGCATGTTCTCCCAGTTGTTGTCTGGGTTTTCTCTGCGCACTCCAGTTGTCATGTTCCGTATTCGGCAGCAGGTGGCAGACGTTCATTTTTGCCTCCTGCACACCTGCTGCCTATTTGTCGATGATTGCACCTACTATAGCTAGGTGCTCCAGCGGAGTATTGCATGCTGTGCCACTGCTGTTGCCTGTGATTGTAAATATCGTTCGACACCATTCGCTGTTGGTTATATTTTCGTTGTCCCAAGGGAATCATTATATTAGCATACGTGAATTAGTACTCGTTTTAACATATTTTCCTTGCCGTTTTTTGCAAGCGTTTTCTGTTGTCGTGTTTCCTTATTTCCTGGTTCTCGTTTTTACCAGCGCTTTCTGTTGTTTATTTGACAGGGTTTTGTTTGTAATAAATATTTTTGTTTTGACGAAGTCCTTGTCAGTGTCTGCTCTTTCGGGGATCCACTTATTCTTGTTTTCTCTGTTACGTAGAAGCAGTTCCCCTTTCCTGCTTCGTGCGTAACATCACCAACACCAGTTTCCTCCCACATTCCAAAATCCTGCATGCTGACTTCACTGAAAACTCTGCATGGTGTCCATAAAGTCTGGATACATGGTAAACAACACATACTTCTGAAAATAAAACAATTTAATTTACGTGTTAATTTGTTTGTTTTCAACATGATTTCCATCATTTTCAATGCATAATTTGAGGCACTTTGTAAAATTCAGGTGAACTCGATGGAAGAGCGGTTTCCTGTTTTTTTTTTTTAAGTTCTTAACCAATTTACCAACGGCAGTAAATAAAATAGGTTGCCAATAAGAACATCAAAGGTTAAATGCTTCCGCAATTTTGCGATAAGACCATCCACTTAAGAGTACGGAATTGTACTTTGTTCTTTAGACAGAGCCATCTTCATTCTGGAGAGGAAAAATAAGATAAATAAATAAAAAAGTAAAATCTCTTATCCACCCAGACTTTATGAACACCCTGTAAACTGTCCTTTGGTGTAAATGTGAGTGTGAATGGTTGCTCGTTTATTGGGTAGGATAGGTTACAGGATGCCGTGATTTCATGAGGGGAAATGTTTCAAAGGGACAAAAGAATGAATGAATGAATGAAACAAGGTTTATGTTGTGACTATGTTTTAGATGGGTCTTTGATCTTGTCAATTGCTATGGGGGATATCTTTATCAATTTATTTTATCATGGGATTTGGCATGGCCTGATGTCTCACGTGACAGTTTTATTCTCATCATTTGTACAATGAGAGCAGTATTCAGCTTGCCTCGAGGAACTGTTTCTTTTACAAAAGAGATTGCTCCAATGGGTTGACACAGGGCAGCCACTGAACAAGTTGAGGAATTTCTTAATATTAAACATGGCAAAATGAATCATCAATTCTGTTTTGGTGCAGCCCGTACTGAACAATATTTATTACTTTTCAAAGGTGTCCTTTATTTTTTTTTGTGGGAGGGCGGGGAATGGGGGGTGGATCTGAGACTCATGTCTTTGGAATGAAGTACAATAAAAATTCTGTGCAGGTCGTATTTTCACGACTATTCGACGCACCGTACGGTTGGGCGCAGTCTCATTAATGGGTGACATTTCTGTATTTTACACATAGACCGCACTGTACCAATGGCCGCAGTTTTACAGTGGTAAAACATACGCCAGCTTAAACATACGGCATGCATGCGCGCACGCTAACACGTTAGCTTGAAGCATACGGTAGCATGCCGAGACATACAGATACAAGCTAAAAACACGTTTTTAAAAAGGCAACGAAGCAGAACTGAGTTCGGGTGTATTTAGCCATCGTACAATGTTGTCACGTTTTTCGATCAATCATCACCCAGAAATCCATCAAAGTCCTCATCCTCTGTATCAGAAGCAGAGGACTGCACATCCCAGTTGTCATTGAACGCAACACATGCTAGTGTGAGTTGCTACGCATTGCCGAGCGAAAAGAAGGAGCAGCAACAGCAAAGTCAACAATTCTCTCGTGTGAAGCTTTCCCACATTTGAAAGTAAAGAACAGAGCAAAACATGGTGGCAGCGCGTGTGTGTGTAGAAAGAATTGAACAATTGTGCAAGTACCGTAATCCATCAAAAACGCCGCGTTGCCTCTCGTTGTTGCGTATTGTGGCGTAACTCGCCCAGCGCTGCCTCTCACTCTTTGTAAAGTTGTGTTTGCCATCGATCATCCATTGTTCCCATGCCGTTTGCAACTTTACTTTGAACGCCCGGTTGATGCCAATGTCCAGCGGTTGGAGTTCTTTAGTCAAGCTCAGAGTTCATTTGCTTGACTTGTTTTTTTCACCGCTGCTGTGAGATGGGCACGCATGCCAAAAGCATAACCGGTGGCTTTAAGTTTGAACTGAGCTTCGTAGGCCTGTCTTTTTGTCGAATTTATTTTCAGGGGTTCTTAGAAACCAAAACCGGAGTTGTTTTGCAACAATGCACATTGCCACACTCTATACAAGTGTTGGTACTGGCTTGAGGCGTCCACTTACACGCCCACCCTTCACCATTGGCGGACTAGCTTGCCTGTCCTCTCTCTCCCTCTCTCTCTCTCTCTCTCCCTCTCCATATATGTATATATACACGCCCACCCTTCCCTGATTGGCCGACTTCTTTCCCGCATGCCTGGCCACAGTCACTTCCGCCTTTTCTCTATATAAACAGCGTGTCGGCTGTCAGTCAGATTTTGGAACTCAGTGCATACAAAGGACGCTCCGCACCATAAGGCGTCCTGTCCATTTTGGAGAAAATTTAAGACTTTTAATGGCGCCTTCTAGTCGTGAAAATACGGGTATTTTCTTTTCCTGCAGAAGTCTAACTGCGTTCATGGGCGGAGTTTTCTTTCTTTTGGAAATTTGCTGGACTCTGTGTGTAGAATTGGGCAAAACGGTGGGGCCGGGCATCCATGCACTTATGCGGTGTTGTGAGATGAAATTTCGACTTTTTTGGCCAGTTGTGGCATTGCATTAAATCAAGGTGGTTCGAGCGCATGCCAACTTCACATTGGGGAAACAGAGATGCACCCACCAGGGTCTGTGCATGACATTGGAACATCAACTGCAAGATCTCATCTTAGGAATGATGTAATTTGGCTGTGCATGTAACATGGACAATATGTCCATGTGTGTGACTCCCCCAACAATTATGCCATGCAGTCAGGGATATGCCTATTGAGATGAAAATGATTATAATTTCTTCAATGATTCAGCGGGACTGTCCCACGTTGTTATATTTGACTTGCCCAGGCACAAAAGTGTCAATGCATGCGTTTCTATGCTGAGCGTGGGCTATCCCGAACTACTTTCTGTTCCCAAATTATCAGGTTCATCTGAGGCACAGCAGCTCTGTGCACCAAAATGCCCAGTGAGATGCTTTTCGTGGGCCAAACATGCTCGACTAGACTTGCCCCTGAACCAAAACGAAGTTACACCTGTTTTTATGTTGAGCTGCATGGGCGTTAGCCAAACTTCATATATTATTTAGGATGAATCATCAACAATTCCTTACAAACACAAAATATTAACATTTTACAAACATCTATTGTGTCTTTATATGTAGAAAGTGCTGTGAGGTTGTTCTGTCCTATTGGCAAGTGGAATCACCTGGAAACATCTGAGATTGTTGTGACTGTTTTTACCTTGATGTATCAGTCCCATGTTGTTGCTGTGGGCCTGTATGATATTACCTTTATTCTATTCTTTATTAGTCTTAATGGTCTGATGGTTTTCAGTATATAAACTTGGTTTACTCGGTGACATACAATACAATACAATACATGCTGATTTATATGTCAGTATGTCAACTCTCTTTCATGTCTTCTGCATCCATCCCTGCTATCCGTAGTTACTTTTCAACTTCTGTGTCACGCATGCTTCTGGGTCCCAATTCCGCTCCTCACATGACAGAAACATACTTGTAAGATGCAAGCTTGGTATTTTGACATTTTACTAATTTGATCAGTTAGCTCCTCCATGATATAAACAGGATCTGGATTTCAATTGTAGGCTAGTCTTTGTGTGGCCACGTTTGCCACATAAGTGCTCATTCGCACACACATTTGCATTGGCCTTATCAAGTTATGTGTGAACAGTGTGTTTGTATGGGGAAAAAAAAACACATTACTGACATCGATGAAAGACCTGCACCTCATGCCTCTTTCCCTGACCAAATGATTTTTTTTTCCATTTTACCCTTTTGAGCAGATTTTTGTCACCTGTCATTCTTTGTGTGTGTGTGTGTGTGTGTGTGTGCGTGTGCGTGTGCGTGTGCGTGTGTGTGTGTGTGTGTTGGTGGCTGGAGGCAGGTCAGAAACAAAGGTGAACAGATGGCTATTTTCTCATTCTCTATGACCATGTTGAACATTGCTGAGAGGAATCATCAGACCAAAAAATGGATTTCATTTCGCGATTTAAAGAACAGCAGGCCTTGTAATAACAGAGACTTCTGAATTATTTTCTGCTGACTGAAGTAAAGTGTATTTTTACAGAAGTGAAATTGAGGTAGTGAATCGATACAGATTTTTGATAGTGAATCTGCCCATGTGAAACAAGGTTGAATTATCAAATTACCTGACAAGATAGCAGAGATATACTGTTTACTGGTGCCTTAAGTCTGCTGAGCCAACATGCTGTCACTTAAAAAGGGGGCGAGGATTTGCAGGTTTATAATCCTTGCAAAATTTGAATCCAGTCTCACTTAACTAATCCCTTCCACCTTGAGTGTCTCTGACCAAAACTTCTACTCTCACTTATGTTTAATATACCTAATGTGTAAAGTAAACAAGCTGATGTTTACCACAACTGCTTGGTATTCATAATAGAGTATTAGTATAAACACAAAAAGGTACAAACAGAACATCTTAAGTTTAAGTCTGTATTTTGTAATTTTGACAAAAAATTGTAACAAGAATGAGCTGAACAGCTTGAAGTTGGACCCACTTGAATAAAATGTAATTTTAATTGTAGTTTTTAATTTGAAAAAAAAATTAAAAAGCAATTCTGAGTCGCTTCCTGTTGATTTTAAGGCACTTCTGGGTCCCTCTCTGTTGACTTTGGGGCACTTCTTGATTTAGGGGCATTTCTGGGTAGCTTCCTATTGTTTGGGGGAATTTCCTGTTGATTATGGTTACTTCTTCATTTTGAGGCACTTTGGGCTTCTTCGGATTCTTGTTTTTGTCAAAGAAATCTCCTTTTTCTATCCTATCCCATCGAGATGACTCAGAAGTACTTGGATTTCAGGATTCTTAGAATTCTACAAATACTGAGAAAGATCCCTAAATGCAATCTTTAAGCCAACCTTAGCAAAGGTGAATCCTGGCCAACCTTAACAAAAGGATATAAAGCTTTAAACATATAAACAAATATGTTTAAAGCACCTGGGCACCAGTGCAGCAGACAGACCATGCAAAGGTGCCTGAGATTCATGCTCTTTTTAATATACTTTTAAAATAATGTTAAAAAAATAGGAATACAACTTTTTTTGTCACAAGTGGACAGTCAGTGAGACCAAGAAATATACATGAAAAGGAAAAAAATACATATATAACGGCATGACGGTGCAATTAAGGAGGTCTTCAAAGTATTCTCCCGATGAACACCCCAAGTCCAGGTCAGCAGCACCCCATCTCCACTATACACAGTGTTAATGGTGCACTGGATCCACCCCGTGAGATGCCGGATGGTAGACTAGAATTTAGCCAAGGCTGTCTGGAAGTCATTTTCCATAGCCTCTCTAAACTCACGCTCAGCGTTTTTGCCTCAGCAACTGTCAAATCTGCATTCCGCTCGGCTAGCCAGTACCTGTCAGCTACCTCTGGAGTCCCACAGGCCAAAAAGCGCCAATAGGACTCTTTCTTCAGCTTGACAGCATCCTTTAACACCGGTTTCCAGTGGCTTAGACGATTGCTGCCACGACGGGCACCGACCAACTAACCGATCAGTTGCCTCAACAATGGAGGCGTGAAACAGGTTTCATTCTGACTCAATGTCCTCCACCTCCAATGGGACGTGGGCACGGTTCTGCCGGGGGTGGGAATTGAAACTCTTTCTGCCAGGGGCTAATGCCATGCGGTTGGAGCAAACCCTCACACAACATTTGGGTCTGCTCGGTCGAGCACCCTTATCTTTGAACATGGTGTCCAAAGACGTTCAACAGCATGAGTTCCACCTCCAGGCCTGGCCCTAAAGGGTGGCCCAGGTGACCCATATCCGAGCAAGGGAGAATTAGATACATATTTCTTCATCGTCATAAAGGGGTCTAGAGTGAGGGTACTCGACTGGCCTGCCTGCAGTCCAGCCCTGTATATGCCATATATCCATCCATCGTGGGGGGTACTGGAGCCTGTCCCAGCCATCTTCGGGTCGTAGGCGGGATACACCCTGAACCGGTTGCCATATCTCTCTCTCTCTCTCTCTCTCTCTCTCTCTCTCTCTCTCTCTCTCTCTCTCTCTCTCTCTCTCTCTCTCTCTCTCTCTCTCTCTCTCTCTCTCTCTCTCTCTCTCTCTCTCTCTCTCTCTCTCTCTCTCTCTCTCTCTCTCTCTCTCTCTCTCTCTCTCTCTCTCTCTCTCTCTCTCTCTCTCTATATATATATATATATATATATATATATATATATATATATATATATATATACACACACACATACAAACACATTATATGTGATTGTTATAGTGTAGGGCGGCCCGGTAGTCCAGTGGTTAGCACGTCGGCTTCACAGTGCAGAGGTACCGGGTTCGATTCCAGCTCCGGCCTCCCTGTGTCGAGTTTGCATGTTCTCCCCGGGCATGCGTGGGTTTTCTCCGGGTGCTCCGGTTTCCTCCCACATTCCAAAAAACATGCGCAGCAGGCTGATTGAACACTCTAAATTGTCCCTAGGTGTGAGTGTGAGTGCGAATGGTTGTTAGTTTCTGTGTGCCCTACGATTGGCTGGCAAGCGATACAGGGTGTCCCCCGCCTACTGCCCGGAGACAGCTGGGATGGGCTCCAGCACCCCCCGCGACCCTAGTGAGGATCAAGCGGTACGGAAGATGAATGAATGTTATAGTGTAGTGCTTTGGTAGGAGTACATGTGTGTAAAGGATTTTTGCTCGTTTGTTTTTGTATATAGCATGCATATTTGAAATAGTTCACAAGCCAAGAATATACTTGTGATCAGAGGAGCGAATTTTGTTTGATTTGTTTCTACTTTAGCATCATTTTGTTTGTAAATAACATTCTTGTGTCATGATTTGATATGAGAAATATGTAGAGAACAAGGGATAGGACTTGGTAAGTTAGAACAAGATTTAAACTGCTCGTTTTGCCAGTTAGTTCCCTGGCTGGCCTGTATGTGAATGACCGACACTTCCTTCGTGACTACTGGTAGCTCAGAAAACAAGGCTTTGGTGATGCCACGGCTGCCACCGGACTGGTCTCATCTGGAAATTTGTGATAGTGCGTGTCTACTTTTGATCGACTGTTGAAAGCCAAGCAACAACACATTGGAATATTTTACAACCACCAGAGTTTGTCGTAGATATAGTCTAACCTCGTGTTTTCTTTTCACATCTAAGGTATCGGTGCGCTTAACAGCGAACCGCCAGGCTTGCCGTTCTATCTCCCCCTTTTGGACATTGTTCTGTTTATGTTTGTCTGAACGGGTCGTAGCTGGTGAAGTAAATTCCTTGTGTGTGTTTTAAACACTTGGTCAATAAATTTGATTCTGATTCTGATATGTGACGATGTGTAGGTATGAGAAAGATGTGTGGTATTTGATTGACGGTTAACAGGTGAGCAACATGTGTAATGTTCCAGTGTCGGCAGCAGGTGGGCTGAGCACCGAGTCTCGAAGACCCGGACCCCGCCCCGCACAGCCCCACGCCCGCCCGATCCGCGGCCAGGTCAGCCCACTGTGCCGGGGGAATCCGGCACCGCTGAAGATGACCCTATAGCTGGTCTTTGAATCGTCTCTTCGGGGCACCGCGGGGACGGTTGCCCTCCAGCAACTCCGCGTAGAGGAGCTGCTTCGGGAGACGGTCGTCGCTCATCCGCTGCACGTGGCCGGCCCATCGCAGTTGGGCCAAGGTGATCATGGCCTCGATACTCGTGAGGCCAGCCCGGGTGAGGATCTTAGTCGATTATTAGTCAATCTCTCCTCCCAGGAAACGTTGAGGAGAGATCGGAGTCGTCCTTGGTGGAACCTCTCGAGCCTCTTGATGCTGATCCGATAGAGGGTCCAACATTCGGCGCCATAGAGAAGGGTCGGGAGTACGACAGACTTATACACCATGATCTTCGTGTTGGTGGAAATGGCGTGATTCTTGAAGACCCGACGACCGAGGCGTCCAAAGGCTGTGTGGGCTGCCTGGATACGGTGAGTGAGGTCCTCCGTGAGGCCGGCGTCCTGCTGGATAATGCTACCCAGGTAAGGGAACGCCGAGACCTGCTCGATGGGTTCTTTGTCTATGGTGATTTGGGGTGGATGATGGTTCAGGTGGAGGGTCTTTGTCTTTTTGGTGTTGACGGAGAGGCCAAAGGTCCTGTACGCCGCGGCGAAGCCGTCCGCGATGAGCTGGAGGCCCCCGGAGGAGTTGGAGACCTCAGCATTGTCATCAGTGTACTGGAGTTCGCTGACGGTCGTGACCATGGTCCCCCGCTTGCTCCTCAAACGGCTGAGGTTGAAGAGCGACTCTTCAGTTTGGTAGCATAGACTGATTCCGTGCTCCTGGACAGGGGTGACGTGGTGGATGAGCGCGGCGATGTAGAGGCAGAACAACGTTGGCGCCCCCGTGCAGCCCTGTTTGACACCGGTCCGAACCGGGAATGGGGGAGTCATTTCGCCCTGAGTCAGGACGCAACCCTTAATGCCGTCGTGAAACATCCGGATGAGGGATATTAATTGATTTTGGATCCTCCGGATCTCTCTCTGTGCTTCACTCTTAGCCCCCCGGGAGACTTCTTCCAATCTCTTGGAGGAAACACAGTTCTGCCATGCAATGCGAGCCTCTCTCTTTCTTGAAATCAGTGGCTCAATTTCTTCCAGGTTTTGGGCAAACCAATCAGGATTTCTCCTCCTCTGGATACCGAGGACCTCTTCCGCAGATTTGGTGAGCACAGTTTTCAAGTGCTCCCAGTCTGAGTGGACAGTGGCAGGAAGGGTCCGAGGTTGAGTGTCCAGTTTGTCCGCGAGGGACGTCTGGTACTGTTCGAGGACTTCGGGATTCATCAGCAGCCCAACATTGAAACGTATCCTCTTGGGGATCTTCTTTCTTCTTTTCGCAGGCGCGATCTTCAGCCTAAGTCTTGAGGCTACCAGCCTGTGATCGGACCATCCGTCATCCATGGAGCGGATTGCCCTCGTGACCATGACGTCCGCTCGGTCGCAGATGCGGGTAAGGACGTAATCGATCAGGTGCCAGTGGCCGGATCTTGGATGTTGCCAGGTGGTCTTGTGCTTGTTGGCCATCCGAAACAGTATGTTGGTTATTACCATCTCCGTCTCTGCGCAGAGACCAAGGAGTAGTTCTCCATTTTGGTTGCAGTTGCCAACGCCTTCCTTACCCAGAACCATCAGCTTCCCCAAAGCTGATGGTTCCGGCCCACCCGCGCGTTGAAATCCCCCAGAAACAAGAGCTTATCCCGGGGGTTGACGCGGAGGATCAGGCCACGCAGCGCGGCATAGAAGGACTCCTTCTCCTCCTCCGAGCCGTCCAGGGTAGGTGGATAGGCGCTGATGATCACAAGGGATTGGGATTGGGATTGACACAGAGGTAGGGTGATGGACATGAGTCTCTCAGGATGATGTTGAGATCCCTAACCATACGTGACTTAACGCAGAACCCTACACCGTGAATTCTTCTCTCCTCCACAGCTCGTCCGCTCCAGAAGAAGGTGTACCCGTGCCGAGGCTCCTCGATCTACCCGGCACCAGGGAGACGGGTCTCGGAGAGGGCCACAATGTCCAGGCCGAGCTTCTGAATCTCAAGGGCGATGAGGGCAGTCCTGCGCTCCGGTCTCTTTGCTCTTGCATTGTCCATCAGGGTTCGTACATTCCAAGCGCCGATTTCCAGGAAAGCAGTCCGGTTATTGTATTTGTATTTGTTTCGCCCGCATGAAGGATGAATCTGCTGGAGGCGGGTCTCCAGCCGATCGGTGGGGGTGATGGGCGTGTTTAGGCCGCCTTTTATTGGCCCTTCCTCGGATTGAGGGGAGCAGCGCTACGACTAAAGAGTCCTGCTCCGCCACCCTGGTCGCTGCCTCTCCCCTGCACCATCACCAGTTCGCAAGGGGAGCGACCATCGTGCCACGGCCGCCGACGTGTGGTTGTGGAACTAGGACGTGGGCCCTCATCTGAGCCTGTCCCCGACGCCCCGCGCCATCGCCGCCGGACATCTTGAGGTTAAGGGGTTCAGGAGAAGTGGTAAACGGGTTGAGGGGGCAGGAGGGGGAGGGGGAGAATCGCCATCCTGGGGACTATGTAGCGTGAAGGAGGGGGACGGGTCGCAACCCTGCCCCCGCACTTCGACCCCGTGGCCAGGGTCCACGGCAGCGCGGTGGCCGACGGTGGTGGTCCAGGTGGTCTGCAGCACCCGAGGTTGGACCGTGGGTGCGCCAGGCCCGGTGTTTTATTTTGAAGGGTGGGCATTCCTTCATAACCCATGGGGATGGTCGGCTTGGGGATCTGGTCCGCCGCCTTGCTAGGCGCTTAACGCCACGACTGCGGTGGATTTGTATACCGCCGGACGCGGTCCCGCGGGATTTTGCTGACCCGAAGGTCATTACCACTTCGCACCAACTCACCAGTGATGGAAATTCCCGTCAATTCGGCGTGGAGGCTCCCTTACGGACTTCACTGCGATCCATTAGGAATTGGCGACGGTTTGATGCGCACCTTTGAGCCTAGGGATCGCAGATCTTTTGTGAAGTAATGAATTAAGACTATGTGCAATGCAAATTGAGTGGCGTAATTGGAGGTGTCTAGTGGATGCGATCATGTTCGGTGCTGCGTCAGTCATAAGACACTTTACTTTGTTGGTTATGGCCCAGTCCTCCATCATGCCCCTTTTGACCTGGGCCAAATTGTCAGCAGTGTGATTTTGTGGAAAATATTGTACTCCCAACACTGATGAGCACAACTGCATATTTGCATTAATGTAGTGACAGGTGAGTGCCAAGTAGGCCTCCATGTCCACAGAGGTCCACATGTCAGTCGTTATACTCACTGCCACAGCTTGCTGTACTTCCATTTTCACTTTTTCCCGTTCCTCCTTATATTTTTCGGCCACCATTTTCTTGATGGTCTGAAAATTAAACCAAAAGCAAACATTATATGGGATTCATCCACTACTTTATGGAACTATAACACAGACCTTTCTCGTCGGCAAAACATATGAGGGTTCAAGGACCTGAGTCAGCTCCTTGAACCCTTCACTCTCCACAATGCTGAGGGGCTGGCAGTCCTTGACAATGAATTTCAGCAGTGCCTGATCGAGCAGCTGCTTCCTGGAAGCTTGATTGTCAAACATGGAGTGGAGAGTCAGCCAATCATAATTACTGATTGCCAATTAATCATCAACATACCAACCATGAAAAGATGAGTGAACGTTTGTATACCTGGCGTAATACTGGGTGTATCGCGAACTTCATTCTCATGCTTATAATAATAATATATATATTATAATATAATGCCTCAGCATGGTGGAGGTGCTTCTGAAGGGTGTATGACAATTCGACCCGGCAAATTCGACATTTCACCTGTAATGAAATGTGAATAAGAAGTAACTAAGAGTTACCTTGAAATGTATATGGATTAGAATGGTACAACACGTCAATAATCTGAGAGGCACTCGGTGAGTGCCTCTCGCCGAGAGGCACTCGGCGACAGAAGGCGATTTGAATAAATAAATAATACCTTATTCTCCAAGACATCAAAATGGTCCCACACGGTGGATGATTTGCATCTCTGCTCCATAATTGGCAAGGAAGGCAAGGCACGAACACGAAGTATGCATTGACACGAACTTCGACAAGCGAGCGTGAGTGAGGTCTGGCTTGTTTCGGCAGGTGGCATTATGTCGCCAGACGCACTTCCTTATAAACACTGTGCGGCGGGCTTTTGCTACGTCAACGCCCTCTGCACTGAGTCAACGCCCCCTGGACTAAGTGGAGCAGGGGAGAACATGCAAACTCCACAAAGGGAGGCCGGAGCTGGAATTGAACCCGGTACCTCTGCACTGTGAAGTCGACGTGCTATCGTACATCCTCAATCACTCCTTTAGCCATTGCTCCCAATTGTTTTCATTTTTCTATTTATTCTTACTGCACACCAAACTGCCCTGATGTTAAATTTCCCCCATGCTTCCCATTTCTTGTTTCTTTTTTTAGGTTCCCCCCAATTAGTCCTGCCATTTCATCACTTATTGCACTCTTGCCCGCCTTATATTATGCCCCGCCTTATATTACACTCAGATTCCCTTGCTGCCCCAGCCTTTCTTGCATCCCTCTGCCATTCTAATAATACAGTGGTAGTGTTTCTAATCAGGGCTATGGGGAGTAAATTAGCAGCCGTCGGATCCCCTCTGCTCTCTCATCAATCGGTTGTAGCTGAATGGAAGCAAATCTCAACCAGGAGAGACAAAATGAATATTTAGTAGTATGCTTGCCTAACCTGGCATCTTAAATGGCCTTGATGTCGTGTGACAAATATCAGTCTGCTTGTGAGTGGATAAGCATTTCTGTATATTTGAATGTGTCAGGTTGTGGCAGCAGATAAGCGGAAGACAATTGGCTGTACGGCAGTAATCATGAAAACAGTCAGGTGTGTTATCTCAGCAGTGGTAGCTGACAACCGTTCTTACACAGCGAGAGAGAAAATCACACGCACACATCCCTGGATGTTTTCCTCCCATCCAAATTCAATCAGACCGCCATCCGCCCTGCAGAGCAATGTGGCACTGCCCCCATGCATGACAGTATCAATTCAATTACCCAGGAAATTGATCCATATTCAGCTCATATAAACTCATATGCAGGACTATGAGGGGTTGTTGCTGCTGCCAATACAAAGAAATGTGCATTTTCGCTCTAATAACATTCATTTGGACCGAGGCTTTCGAAACCATTCTCACCCATGCATTTGTCGCTGTCACATCACGTTATCCATAAATCAGGCCTACGAAATATCAATTCATTTTCTTGCAAGCAAGAAATGCCACAAGTGGAAAGAGACCAACACACATACAGTATTACTGCATGGGCAAAGAAAGGGAAGACAAAAGAGAAAGAGAGACTGCTGAGGGGCCCCTTGTGGCTTGAGTAGATTTCCAGTCAGAAACAATCAAATGCAGGCCAGACATTGCTAATTTATTCAATTTCATCCTTTAGCCTGCTGTCTCCACACAAAACACATATAGCCACCCAGATAAATCTAAACATTTGCAGAATCTCCAATCCATCACATACTGTATATACCTCCCAAAGGTGACATAATTGTGGTAACAGATTTGGTCATGTTTTTTAAATCATCCCAATACCTATATTTGCTCTTTTTTTATTTTACTTTTCTTTCTATTCATCTATCCTACACACTTATTTGCTGTTCTTGTCTGGTTGCCCTCAACTGAAGAGGGACTGCTTGTTAAAATGCACCATTTCAGCACGTATTCTCTGTTGTTCATTACTTTTGAGAATAATTTAAGTGACCTTTGTAGTTTGCGTGGCTTTTTTGGCCTGTGTTATGTTTTGTTCCTCAGTGACGACTTTAATGATTCAATTTTAATTTAACTTACTATACGTACAGATTACAAACAACCAGATACATACTGGGCTGGAGATTCAGCTCTGGAATTTTAGGTATGTGTGCTACCCAAGGCCCAATTTTTTTTCCCACTCCTGCAATATAGCAAGGCCATGAATATTAATTAAGATTGTAATTATTTAAATTAATGATTAAAATAAACAAACAAGATAAGATAACCTTTATTTGTCCCACACTGGGGAAATTTGTAGTCTAAAGTGTTGCTATACTACGAATCAGTGGTGACGATGATTTTAGATCACATTTTTTATGGTGGATGACATGCATAATACCCATAGCACAGCAGCCTTCCACACATCTCTACCAGTCCTGTGATTTCTGGTTCCTGCTCCATAATCTCACCCAGTCCCTCAGTAACCCCTCTGCTTGTCACCTTGACTGCTAATGTTTCTGCTAATAATAATAACAATACTAATCTTGATAAGTATTTTGTTCTTATTACCCAAGGCACTCGAAGAAGGGCCAAACAAAAATCAGACAGACATACAGCCGCGCGCACGCACACACACACACACACACACACACACATTTTTTAAAGTAATTTCCATCCACCATTTAATTTCCATTGAAGAGTCACATCAATCACACTCCAAATTCCACATGTTCGATTTATTCAATTCCCCTTGGGGACAAGACATTTCCACATGCCAGAAATTTCTCCTTAATACGAACATATTTCTATATTTTCAACAATTCAATTCCTCCAAAAATTCACGATTCAATCCCAATGGCATATTAGACAGAATATAGTTTTGTCATTCTCCCTTCCAAATTCACCATGTTCAGCTAATTCATTTTACCTTGGGACAATATTCAACATTCCCAAAAATTCCCACATGCCAAAAATATCTAAATTTTTACTGTTATTCCACATTTTTCACCTAAAAAATCCATTCATTCTCAATGAAACATTCAATAAATTACAGCAATCATTCCGAATTGAAATTGTAAATGTTCAGTTCATTTTCGGGACACAAGATTCTAAATTTCACAATTTTCACAAACAAAATTCCCACCAATTATTATCCATTAATTTCCAAAGGCACAGTAAACAAAACTGATTCAAGTCATTCCATTCCAAATTTAATATGTTCAACTGATTCAATTCACCTTGGAAATTGTTTTCAACGTGCCAAAAATTTCCCCATCCCACAAAAAAAAATTCCCTATTCATTCTCACCAAGACATTGACATCTTTAAAGTCAAGGTGGCGCCCGAGTAGGCACCCGTTGGCAAGTGCTCTCATGAGTCTTGCTTTTTTTTTGTTGTTTTTGTGTTTGTTTTGTCACTTTGTGTTTGTTGTTACGTCGTGTGGACCTGATGTGGACTTTTTTCAGCATTTTTTACAAGGCTTGCCTTGTAAGAAGCCGACAATGAGAAGAAAGGAGTGTTCGCGTGGAGCGCCGATGCGGATTTGTAACTGGGAGTCACGGCTTGGAGTTTGAAGCGGATTACGATCTCTTTTCGTCAATGGACGCTACAGCTTCGTGTTTACTTTCAAAGCTTAGCTTGTAGCAGACGTGTGCACATTTTCAGCATGACGTCTCTGACCCACTGGTGAAAGGACACTTTAATCCTCTCCTCTTTAATCTATAACTGCTTCAAACAACAAAGTGTATGCATAAAAGTGGTGAAGATTGCACGACTGTCTGTGTCTTATGTGTTGTGTTGTGTTATTTTTATTATTTTGACTTAAAAATGGCGCCACGAGAGTGTTTTGTTTATTTATTTTTATGTAACATATTTATATATTTATGTATTATTGAATTTTAATGTAAATTTTAGCTGTATGGGTGTTCAATGCACTACATGTTTGCACTGTGGTTGAGAGAGGAAAGTAATTTCATCTGTGCTGTATGTTACACATAGAGCATATTTGACAATAAAAGCTGACTTGACTTGACTTGCTGAGTGCTGAGTAAATCTGCAAAGCAGTCGTTACAGTGCCTGGTGATGAAAATAGTTCAACGGTTTATCTTCCATTAAAGCATCCATCCATCCATTGTCTACACCACTTGCTCTGTTCAGGGTCATGAGTGGCGGAGTTCATCCGAGCGGATTTTAGGTGAAAAGCGGACTGCACCCGGAGCTTGTCGCCAGTCAATGCAGAGGCAACCACTGTCACTCACTTTCACTCTGTCACTTAACGAGTACGGAACCCACATTACCTGCACTGAACAAAGGCAGGTGAATGTACTGTTGGGGTTGATATTCACACTCAATTTTCATTCTGTCAGTGATTACACCACAATGTTCAACTCAAAATCTCTTCATTTTAGTATAGTAGTGCACAATCATTTTCTAATAATGTCATACAAATATAAAACTTTAAATAAAATACATATTACTCACCAGAGAAGCTTGATATTTGTTGAAAAACTCCATTGTCTTTTGCTAGAAGCAGTGATGATATGTAGAGCTATGTAGTTATGTGGCCACTGTGAAGGTGTCAAATGATTACCTTCAAGCTTCAAGCATTCTAATACCTATTGTCACAACGTCCAGGTTTTCTTTTCTTTTTTGGGAGGAAAGTCTGCCGTGAAATTGACATTTCACTCATGTACAGTACAGTCATCTGCTCCCAGCCTCATGCAATGAATCCCAAATAAATCGCTCTAAACCAATCAGAGGACAGAAAATGGTTGACCTGGGAATCGTGCAGGCCCTGCTAAACTGAACCTGAAATCTGGTTGGTTCAGATGATCTTAAATCTAAATAAATAAAGTAAATACAGTTTCTATCTATCGGTTCATTCAACGGGGCTTGCAATACTGCATCTGGAGGCCTTGGGAAGTTACTGCCAATATAGCAGCACATAGAAGAGGAAATTTGATCTGACTAAAAAAGACAATGATCACCCACAAAATTATTTTAAACTGCTCTGTCAAGTCACACAACATTGAAAGAAGACAAATTATTAATAAATAAATATAATTAATAATACATTATACTTGTAGTGGGGAGGCTGCTTGCCTTTTGGGGACATTTGCTGCCGAGTACACCCTAGATCCCTGGAGTGAGTGGAGAATGGTGTGCCTGTTAATACTGTCCATTGAGGATGTGGAAAACATGTACATTGTCGGCCTTCGGATAACGGGTATGCTGCTGTTTGGTGTTAGCAGTTTCCTGATCTGTCGTAAAATTTAACCGACGGGAGCGGCTTTATTGGAAGTGAAGAAGCTGCCTGATCGGCGCCATTGACGAGACACAGACCACGGATTCAAGGGTGTCTGGAATTGTTGGCAGCCGTTCCCAAAACATCTGCTATCTCGACCTTTCCCCTGGAAGAACTTACGCATGGAAGGTAGTGCCCTGCGATCATCCCCTCCTTCTCGGCCATCGATCGATAAGCCAGGACTGTCTCCATGAGAAGACATTGACGTAGCAGCTGCAGCCTGACACGCGCATAGACACCCTTGTCGTCACCGCCTTCATTGCTCCTGGTTTTTCTCCGTGACGTGAACTGATCTGCTGAGTGCTGGAATGGACTGACAGCTCACTGGTCAGCCAGCGTCGCGCTCCCCCCCCCCCCCCCCCCCCCCCATCCATCTGCCCCCTCATTACATGTCATGTCTTGTGACTTGTTGTAACTGTCATATGCTTTTTTTTCCGTGCTGGGTCTTTTTTTTCCTAGACTTAAATTATCCTCAGAAGAGATAATTAGAGCATGTTTTGATAGTTATAGCATGAACCTGTGTTCGAATTGTTGAGGGTGGGGAAAAAGCGGTTAGTCACAGCTTGAAGCGGACATTGATTGGCTCTCATTATGTTTGGACTTGTTTAGCATAAGCTGATTGGCTCCCATTGGAGTTGGGCAGGCTCGGTAAGCAGCAGTGAGGAGACGAGAGGTTCAGATACAGAAGATTAGGGCTTTGATAGACTTGAGGATAAGGATTGATCAAAAAAATAACATGAGTACATGGTTAAATACTCAGTAAAGTACAACTGAACTCAATTTTGCTTCCATCGCATTTTTGAAAACAAGCTAGTGTGCATGCATGCTACCATATTGTAGCTAGCGTACTTACCATGCCTACGTCTGTAATGTATCTTGTGTATGTGTTAAATACAGGAATAGCACGCGTAAGTGACACTACGCCTTTCAATACGGTGCGCCAGATGGTCTTGAAAATACCATGCACTGTTTTTGGTCATGGGAAATAGTCACCAAAGTTTTCAATTCCTGAGATAACTCCAGTGAACTTGCATAACAAGCAGTTCCAAATTTTTGAAATGTTTGTACCACTTAGGTTACAGGACTCTAACTGATAAGTAAAACTGTCCTGATCGTGTAGCCTTGCCCTTTGTGATGTAAATCAACAATTTACTTTTCTCAGGTCTTGTGACTCTCTTACATATGGTGCCATTGCTAACAACATGAAATGGGAAAGGGTTTTCTTTACGTAAAACCCATTATTAGTCTGCTTGACACTTGTGTCATGACGAATAAGAGCCACCTGTGGACATTTGTATTTTAAAATTTCTTTGCTGCAGGGACTTTCAGTTGGGTGTACTCATTTTTGATTCTGTTGACATACCTGTGGAGAAATGAGGGCATCTAGGAGTGGTGGCTGTTGACTCTCTGACTAGGTTTAGCAATGGGAAAAGTACACATTGTGCCAAACAAAGTCGTTTAACATGATATCTTGACCAGGGAAAGGTCGAGATAGCAGATGTTGTTTTGGTAGCAGGCTGCCCAAGAATTTAAGACAGCCTTGAGTCCGTGGCTTATGTCTCTTTAGTGGCGTTGAATAGCCAAATCCGTGATTTCAGTC
This sequence comes from Hippocampus zosterae, assembly GCF_025434085.1. Taxonomy (NCBI): domain Eukaryota; kingdom Metazoa; phylum Chordata; class Actinopteri; order Syngnathiformes; family Syngnathidae; genus Hippocampus; species Hippocampus zosterae. The sequence goes on from NC_067451.1 coordinate 37,279,816, forward strand.
AATATTTGAGCACGGATTCCAGTTTCTCCAAGTGCTTGACCATCTTACAGAGACGCTCCAAAACCGCAACAGTTTGTGGTTGAGCACAGTCTGAGTCTGAGTGTTGGACATCCGCACCTTAGACCGGCAGCCTCTTCACTTCCAATAGAGCCGCTCCCGTCGGTTGAATTTTGCGATAGATCAGGAAACTGCTAACACCAAACAGCAGCATACCTGTTATCGGAAGGCCGATAATGAAGATGTCATCCACATCCTCAACGGACAGTGTTGACAGGCACACCACTCTCCGCTTCCTCCAAGGATCTAGGGTGTACCCAGCAGCAAAAGTCCCTGAGGGGCAAGTAGACTCCCCACTGCCTGTTCTTCTCATCGAGAAAATTTTGTCGATGGCATCGAGAGACCAGCCAACTAATTCCATGCTTGTTTTTGGGTGAAAATATGACAGGAGGCTAGGAAAAGTCAGACAAAGACAGCACATGGACTGAGTGGCGAGCAGGGAAGGGTGGGGGTGGGGGTGGGGGTGGGAGGACAGGAGCAGAAAGCAAAAGCGTCCGCCCTCAAGTGGGTTGCTTGCAGGGATTTTGAAAGTCCAGCAGGTGTCAGTCGTCAGTGACACAGTATCAACACAGTATGAACACAGCGTGTCATTGTGTCAGCACGCTTCATGAGGCCTCATGGGCCCACCACTAGGTGCAGGGTAAGGTGGTCAGGGGAGGAAAACGTGGAGCCAGGCTGGGCAGGGAGGCACGCACTGGAACAAGACAAACAAGAACAATTGAGTATCCACAAAAATACAAAAATGGCAAGCATGTGCAGGAGCAATGGCCAAGATACCACTCATAATACGTGAATGATCTGGCACCCGCTTGCAGTTCAGCAGAGCTCTTAAACGCAGGAGGTGATTGATGATGGTGCGCTACAGATCCATGCGCACCAAAGCCAGCAGACACTTAAACAGCTTCTTCCCTCTAGCCATTAACTCCTTAAACAGTCACTGACGTAGTCACTCTTCTAGTACTACAAATACTGCTACTGGTCACACTAAAATGGTTCAATGATTTTCTGCACCAACTGTACAAACTGTCATCGTATTGTATTCTACCACTGATCACTTTAGCTCTGCTTGATACTTTTGCACATTTTCTCACTTACATCACGAAATGTTCTTGCATACCTATTTGTCATGTCCGTTTTGTCATGTACGCTGATACTAATGCAGCATGTTATACCGGGGACAAATTCCTTGTGTGTTCTACCTACTTGGCCAATAAACTTCTGAAGTATGGTGGCTGAGTAAAGTACACCGACACCTGAATAATGCATTTCACACAATAATTCATCTATCCATCTATCATCCTAATCGCTTCATCCTCACGAGGGTCAAGGGCGTGCTTGAGCCTATCCCAGCTGTCTTCGGGCAGGAGGAAGGGTACACAGTGAACTGGCTGCCAGCTAATCGCAGGGCATACATAGACAAACAATCACCCGCACTCACAATCACATCTAAGGACAATTAAGATTCTTGAGTTAACTTGCCCTGCATGTTTTTAGAAAGTGGGAAGAAACCGGAGTACGCGGAGAAATCCCACGCAGGCACAAGGAGAACATGCAAACTTCACACGGGCAGGCTGGAGCCGGAATCGAACCCTTCACATCTGCTCTGTGGATGTGGGTACCCCCCCACACCCAACACACACACATAAAAGAAGTGTCATTTTAGAGTCTGCGGACACGTTTTCCCCACTAAACGGCTCATTGTGGTTCTGTATATTGCTGTCAGCATGATGGGAAATTAAGAGGCTTCTTCTTGTGATTCTTGCAATTAAGAAAGCCAAATTAACAAATCTTAATTCAATGACACACAATGCAAGGTCTTTCTCCCTATTGCACAGCACACAGCAACAATGGGTCCTTCAGATGCAGGGTAAACAGACACTCATTGATCAGTTAATTAAACTCAATCTTAAGTGACACGCACACACGTTTAGTGTGGAGACCTAATGGCAGTGTGTTTTGAAGCATTTTAAATGTGAATACTTGCATGAAATCTAGTGTTGGTATGTTGCCAAGCAAACGGTACTCACTACAATGGAGGATAATGCTTTAGTAAATTGCTCCATGGAGAGTAAATGAAGATACATCCACCCATCCATTTTCAAATCTGCTTCTCCTCACAAGGGTCCCGGGTGTGCTGGAGCTCATCCTAGCTGTACACCTGAGCTGGTCGTCAGCCAATCGCAGGGCACACAGAGACAAACAACCATTCACGCTCACAATCACACTGAGGGATAATTTTGGAGTGCCCAATCAACCTCCGATGCTTGGTTTGGGGATTTGGGAGGGAATCGGAGTACTCAAGGAAAACCCACGCAGGCATTGCGAGAACATGCAAAATCCACACAGGAAGGCTGGGGAAGAGTCAGCGGTTCCTAGCTGGCTTGAGTTTATGATTTTGTTTCAAAAGTAAAAGCTATTTTAGTTCAGCATTCGGGGGGCCACGCTTTTATGACTGACAGTGCATAGAACAACACTGGTTCGAGTCTCATTCGACGAAAAGACAAGCTATGTGATCATACTGTTTGTTTCTCAAAGAGTTGTCATAAGAAATTTGACCAACAGAAATTAACAAGCATATAATTTTTGTGATTAAAGTGGGTTGGCCAAATAACTCTCAACACGATACAAAGTATAAAACTTGGAACAGAAAAAATGATGCATAAAATGTCACCTGGTTCCTGCCTGTCCGTCACAACAGAGCAGGTGAGGAACCAACTGAGGAAGATGAATGTGAGGAAGGCAGCAGGTCCAGAGAAGATCACTTCCCGGCTCCTCAGGACCTGCTCTGACCAGCTGTGTGACATTGTCCAGCACATGTTCAACCTGAGCCTGAAGCTGGGCAGAGCTCCACAGCTGTGGAAAACTTTGTGCCTGGTCCCAGTGCCCAAGACCCCCCACCCTAAGGAGCTGAACAGCTACAGACACCTGATGAAGACTCTGGAGAGACTCGTCCTCGCCCACCTTCGACCGCTGGTGAGCCCGGCACTGGACCCGCTGCAGTTTGCCTATCAGCCTGGCATCGGCGTGGAAGACGCCATTATCTACCTCCTCCACTCAGTGCTGTCACACTTGGAGAAGGCTGGGAGCACTGTGAGAATCATGGTCTTTGATTTCTCCAGTGCCTTCAACACCATCCAGTCCAACTTAATGGGAGGCAAACTGCAGAACACTGGAGTGGACCACCATCTCACAGCATGGATCATAGACTACCTCACAAATCTGCCGCAGTGCGTGAGGTTGCAGAGCTGTGAGTCGGACAGGCTCCTCTACACCTCGGACTTCAGACACGCCACTCCAAACTGTCACCTTCAGAAGTTCTCCGATATCTCTGCGACTGTTGGCCTCATTACAGAGGGGGACGATCAGGAGTACAGGGGACTGACGCAGGACTTTGTGGACTGGTGCAAGCAGAATCTCCTCCAAATCAACCCTAGGAAAACTAAGTAGTTGGTTGTGGATTTCTGCAGGAAACAGTCCTCACCGGCACCGATGAACATCCAGGGTATGGACATAGAGAGGGTGACCTCCTACAAGTACCTAGGTGTTCTTTTGAACAACAAACTGGACTGGTCTACAAACACGGACACCCTGATTGGGAAAGGAGAGACTCCTACTCAGGAAACTGAGGTCTTTTGGGGTTCAGGGGTCGCTCCTTAAGACTTTCTATAACTCGGTGGTGGCCCTCGGTCATTGTCTGCTGGTCAGGCAGCATCTCAGCCAAGAGACTGGAGCGACTGGTCAGGAAGGCCAGTTCTGTCCTGGGCTGCTCCCTTGACACTCTGGAGGAGGTGGGCAACAGAAGGATGCTAACTAAGCTAAAAGCCATGATGGACAATCCCTCCCACCCTCTCCAGCCCGCCCTGACAGCACTAGGTAGCTCCTTCAGCCAGAGACTTTTAACCGCGATGCGGCCGAACAATGACCAGCTGCACGGTTCGCCATTGCGCTACGCATTTTCGAACCATTTCACGGGGGAAAAAGAATCAGAGTGATGAAGACGAAGAATAATTATTCATTCATTCATTCAGTCATCTTCCGAACTGCTTGATCCTCACTAGGGTCGCGGGGGGTGCTGGAGCCTATCCCAGCTGTCTCCGGGCAGTAGGCGGGGGACACCCTCAATCGGTTGCAAGCCAATCGCAGGGCACACACAGACGAACAACTGTCCACGCTCACACTCACACCTAGGGACAATTTAGAGTGTTCAATTAGCCTGCCACGAATGTTTTTGGAATGTGGGAGGAAACCGGAGCACCCAGAGAAAACCCACGCAGGAGCTGGAATTGAACCCGATACCTCTGCACTGTGAAGCTGACGTGCTATTCACTTGACTACCGGGGCGCCTAATAATAATTAAATGATGTGAAAAACCATTGTAAATAGCACTGCGATTTATCCATTTTGTATTTATATTGCACTTAATTGAACAGTGTTTGTTAGATTTTTCTCCTTTCTTCTTTCTACCCACATTCTTGCTGAGGGAGGCTGTAAATTTCCCCACTGTGGGACAAATAAAGGATATCTTATCTTAAAATAGCAATACATTGATCGGAAAGTGTGGAAATATTACTAGATACCATATACTATATACTATATACTATATACTATATACTATATACTATATACTGTTACATATAGTGTGGCATTGTGGTCGCCTGAAGCGGAATTGAGGTATTAATTTTTGTTAATGAGACAACTCTCGAAATCACAGGTGTCAAACTCAAGGGTTGAGGGCCAGGTCTTGTCTACCACATCAGTATATGCAAAACAAGCATGTCAACTTCCACTATGCTAGCTAAAATCTGGACCAACATTTCAAATCTGATAGTTAGTCATCTGTAATAAATAATGTTGAGATATTGTATTCACAAATTGCATCTTGTCACGTTTTACAGTAACTTGAACAATAGTTGTGCTCAATGATTGTAATTATTCTTGACTTCTGATTTGAAAATTATTTATCCATCAATTTGCTGTGTCTGCCATTCTCGTCACTGTGAAGCAAAAGGCGGTGTGGGGATGTTGGGGGGGGGCAGTGGCTTGTTGGTTTGAACTTTGGAGAGAGCCCTTCTGCATTCATTCATGTTGCAACCAACAGGGTTTGCCAATGGCAAGAGGGCAAGATGTGAATATATTAGAGCTGTCAAACGATTAAAATATTTAATCTAATTAAAAATGCAACTGTCATAATTAAGTCAAATCAACGAAAAAATTAATCGTGATTACTCACACATTTTTTATCGTTTCTTAATTTCCTTTTACATTTTTTGTCCTATTTTCTCCCCATTTTAATGCTCTCATCAACATTGAATCATGAATCAGTTTTCTATGTGCCAAATGCAAATATTTACTGAAATAACAATTTCGATTTTCAATTTTACATAAACATTTTTCACTTGGTGCAGTTATTCACACATAATCTCTCACACAATATTACTGTCCATCAATAACGGTGAAAAAAATATTTTGTCACACAACAGCTGCTTTAACAGCTTTTTTTGTTATGAAATCAAAACAGAGCAATATAACATTGTAAAGTGCACATCTAAGGTACACTAGTACTCAGCCTATAGTGGATTTAAACCATGGTTGCATACTTCATTTTTCTCAAGTTTGCTTTGAACACAGCAGTCTGTTTCTGTATGTTTGTTGAAGAATAACGAGACATCAGACACCAGTGTTCATTATGTGCCGCTATATTGGAAACTGCCGGCCGTACAAACAAGCACACGCACTTCCCCCGTACTGTCAGTCAGGCTATGTTGATTGTATTGGTCCTTCTTGCGCGGAAGTCTCTCTACGGTTTTGTGTAGAACTCATTTCGAATGACTACACTTGGTTCGATGACAACACTGGAGGCATTTTACTTTCGCTAGGTCGCTACCACTGTAGTGCACTGTCACTGTCAGACGAACACAGAGAAGCTCCACCCGCTCTATTTACATGGACACAGAACACTGTAACCTTCCACACAAAATAGTTCCAAACAAGTAACAATCGCGCCAGTGGCATACATCGTATACCTGTATGATACAGAGAGAGAGAGAAGAACAGATAACTTTGGTCTTGTCATTGGAGCAATATGGCAAATTTTTAAAAGTAAACTTTCCATTCATAAACTCTTTAAGTATCCGTTTTCGGTGTCTCTCGCTGCCGTGGCTGGCAAAACAGACATGGGCGTGGACTTCTGCAGCGCGCTTGTTGTTTTGTTTCTGGTGTATTTATGGAGCAACGTAACATCCGCTTGTGACGTGTGCCGCGTTAATCTTGCGAGAAAATTTTTTATCCCGTTAAAATTCATTTAAATTAATGCCAATAAAAACGCACTAAACTGACAGCTCTAGAATATATACATTGCCACCACGGCTGCTGCTCCTATAATGCAGATGACTCACTGCATGTTGAGCACCGTTGTGCATGGGGGATACCACTTTGTTCCCTCCGTCAACAAAATTGTTTAAGTGCATGAAAAACTAGTGTTTTGCCCACCGTACTCCCCTGGGGTGACAGGGTGTGTTGCCTGTGCCTTTTTTCAAAATTTAACTTTTCTGGAGGTCATTATTTCATTTTGTGCTTACATTACTGTGATAGGCTTTTGTGGGGGAAAAAAATATACTTCCAATCCAGCCAAATATTTTTAACACGAATTTTTAATAAATAATACATTTTATTTGAAAGCGCTTTTCATCCCACTCAAAGACACTTTACAAGAACATAAAAACACAGGATAAAAATGTGCATTTAAAACAAGCATACATAATTTACAAAAGCACATTTAGATAAACAAAAGAAAAATGGGTAAAAGAGATTAAAAGGTATTAAAAGCATAGCGGAACAGGTGAGTTTTTAGGGATGATTTGAAGGATTGGAGGTCAGTACAGTTGCGGATGTGTTGTGGTACAGCGTTCCAAAGGGTGGGGGCGGCGACAGAGAAGGCTCGGTCCCCCCAGGTTTTGAGCTTGTAGTTTATTGAGGAGCTTGGAGGTTGTACCATAGAGAATGCTATTGCAGTAGTCAAGGCGGGAGGTGATGAAGGCGTGGATGAGGGTTTGAGCAGCGTTGAAAGAAAGTGATGGGCGGAGACGAGCAATGTTTTTGAGGTGGAAGAAAGCAGTTTTGGTGGTTCGGTTGATGTGTTGATCGAAAGAGAGGTTATTATCAAAAAGGACACCGAGGTTTCGACAGTGACAGGAGGGGGACAGGGTGAAGTTATCTATAGTGAGGGTAAAGTTGGTGGCTGTTTGGGTGAGGGACCGAGGACCGATTATAAGCAGTTGAGATTTAGTACAGTTAATAGTGAGAAAGTTTGTTTGCAACCAGGATTTGACATCTGAAAGACAGTTAGACAGGGTGGAGTGGGTTGTTGGGGTAAATGATTTGGTGGATATGTACAATTAGACATCATCAGCGTAGCAGTGGAACTGGAGACCATGATGACGTATGATTTGGCCATCATTTAGAGAATGAAGAGAAGAGGACCAAGCACAGAACCCTGGGGGACACCTTGGGACAGTGGGGCAGTGTAGGAAGAGCAGTTGTTTGTGTATGAATTGTTTCCTGTCTGTGAGATATGAGTGTAGCCAGGTAAGGACTTTGTCGGTGATGTTTAGGGACTGTAGGCGAGAGAGTAGGATGGAATGGTTGAAGGTGTCAAAGGCAGCTGTAAGGTCAAGAAGGATGAGGATGAGAGTAAGCCGGAGTAAGAGGCGAGGAGGAGGTCATTGGTGATTTTAAGGAGGGCTGTTTCAGTGCTGTGTTGTGTGCGGAATCCAGATTGAAATTGTTCAAAAAGTTGGTTGTTGTTTAGGTAGGTTTTAATTTGAGATGTTACGGCACGTTCTATGACTTTGGACAGAAGGGGAGGTTGGAGATGGGTCGAAAGTTGCTCATGATGTCAGGGTAGAGTCCGGGTTTTTTGATGATGGGGGTTACGGCAGCCAGTTTGAGTGAGGAGGGGACATAGGCAAAGTTGAGGGAGGAGTTGACAATGTTCATGACGAGGTGGGAGATGGTGGGGAAGCAGTGCTTGACGAAGGAAGATGGGATGGGATCCAGTGTGCAGGTGGAGCAATTCATTGTTGAAATGATATTGGTGAGTTCGGCTATGGAGACGTGTGAATTCAGAGAGAGTTGAAGTAGTTGGAGTGATGGATGCTGGTAGGAAGGGAGGGGGGACAGGTGAGGTGGTGAGTGAACTGTAGAGGATGTCGATTTTGGATAGAAAGTGGAATAGGAATGAGTTGCATTTGTCAACGGTGAAAGAGGTTGAAATATTGTCGCTGGGTTTGAGGAGTTTGTTGACGGTGGAGAAGAGAGCCTTTTGGTTGTTGGAGTCGGTGTGGTTAAGGTTGGAGTAGTAGGTGGAACGGCTGGAGTTGAGTGCGGTCTTGTATAGCTGAAGGTGATCAGTATGGGCGAGGAGATGAACAGTTAAACCAGATTTTTTATAGAGGCTTTCTAACTGCCGTTTTCGGGTTTTAAGTTTGCGGAGTTCTGGGGTGTACCAGGGGACTGAGCGAGTGAAGGAGACAGATTTGGTTTTGATGGGGGCGAGTTGGTTAAGACAGGAGGAGAGAGTGCTGTTGTAGTAGTTGGTGAGAACAGTGGGGTCATGGGACAGTGGAGGAAGTAGTATGGACAAGTGGTTGAGGACGGAGGTAGAGAAGTCAGTTGGGGAAACGGATTTGAGGTTTCTGAATGATATGGTGCGCTTTACCTTGGGAATGGGGGTAGGGAGGTGGAGGTCCAGAGAGATAGCCAGGTGATCGGAAATGTTGAGGTTGGTGCTAGAGAGTTTTTCAATGGTGAGACCGGTGGAATAGACCAAGTCCAGAGTGTGACCGTGGGTGTGGGTGGGGAAGTTGACATGTTGAGTGAAGTTAAGGCAGTCCAAAGGATTTTGGACTGCACCAGTGAGGTGGATATAGTGCTGATTTTAAACTCTATTTTATGGACTGATGCCACCCCACCACCTCGGCCGGTGAGGCGGGGCTTGTCGATGTAGGTGTTTGTGCCAGGTTTCAGTGATAAAGAGGAAGTCCAGGTTATTGTCAGTTATAAATTCGTGTAAGACGAGTGCTTTGTTGTTGAGTGAGCGGGTGTTAAATAGAGCCAGTTTGAGGATTTTGTGGTGTGTGGGTGACAGTGTGGATTGGGGGAGTGGGCGGAGGTTGGTATTTGATATTTTAAAATATTTTCTCTTGTTATCATAGTAGTGAGGGTGTCTGGCTGTGATGATGGATTGAATGGGGTAGATGGCAGCAGGATCAGGATGAGACAGTGACAACTGGGGACTGTAGAGGGGACTATGGCAAGCTGAAGTGCCTGGTGTTGGTAAAGTGGAGGAAGGGGAAGGTGCAGGCATGTGATTTGTGATTAGTCAGCTTGTGGAGTGGTGGACAGCATGCTGGACATTTGCTGCCAGTATTCTGCTACCTAATTTGTTGGGGTTGATTCAAGTGTCATGTGTCATCACAGGAACTCTTCCTTCTGTGCTTTTATTTTGGAGAGTCCACTTCCAGGGACCTTCTGTGTCTTTTTCCCTTTAATTAATAATAATAATAATAATAATAAAAATAATAGGCGGCCCGGTAGTCCAGTGGTTAGCACGTCGGCTTCGCAGTGCAGAGGTACCGGGTTCGATTCCAGCTCCGGCCTCCCTGTGTGGAGTTTGCATGTTGTCCCCGGGCCTGCGTGGGTTTTCTCCGGGTGCTCCGGTTTCCTCCCACATTCCAAAAACATGCGTGGCAGGCTGATTGAACACTCTAAATTGTCCCTAGGTGTGAGTGTGTGTGCGAATGGTTGTTTGTTTCTGTGTGCCCTGCGATTGGCTGGCAACCGATTCAGGGTGTCCCCCGCCTACTGCCCGAAGCCAGCTGGGATAGGCTCCAGCACCCCCCGCGACCCTAGTGAGGATCAAGCGGCTCGGAAGATGAATGAATGAATGAATGAATGAATAAAAATAATAATAATACATTTCATTTAAAAGTGCATTTCATGCCACCCAAGGACACTGTACAGACAATATCATGTAAAAATAAAAGAAATCCATCCATCCATCCATCATCTACCGCTTATCCGGGGCCGGGTCGCGGGGGCAACAGCTTTAGCAGGGAAGCCCAGATTTCCCTCTCCCGAGCTACTTCTTCCAGCTCTCCCCGGGGGATCCCGAGTCGTTCCCAGGCAAGCTGGGTGACATAGTCTCTCCAGCGTGTCTTGGGTCTTCCTCAGGGTCTCCTCCCAGTGGGACATGACCGGAACACCTCACCGGGGAGGCGCTCAGGAGGCATCCGAATCAGATGCGCAAGCCACCTCATCTGGCTCGTTCTTTCGGTCACGACCCATAGCTCGTGACCATAGGTGAGGGTTGGGACGTAGATCGACCGGTAAATTGAGAGCTTCGCCCTTTGGCTCAGCTCCTTCTTCACCACGACAGACCGATACAACGTCCGCATCACAGCAGATGCTGCAACGATCGGCCTGTCGATCTCCCGCTCCCTCCTACCCCCACTCGTGAACAAGACCCCAAGATACTTGAACTCCTCCACTTGGGGTAAGATCTCCTCCCCGACCCGGAGGGGGCACTCCACCCTTTTCCGACTGAGGACCATGTTTTCAGATTTGGAGGTGCTGATTTTCATTCCAACCGCTTCACACTCGGCTGTGAAACGCTCCGGCGAGAGTTGGAGAGCCCCGTTTGAAGGAGCCAACAGCACCACATCATCTGCAAAAAGCAGGGATGCAATACTGAGGCCCCCAAAACGGACCCCCTCAACGCTTCGGCTGCGCCTAGAAATTCTGTCCATAAAGGTTATGAACAGAATGGGCGACTGTCAGGTTGGTCCAAATTGACACTCAAGAATAACCAAAAGGAGGAGACAGGAGACTCGATTCTGGTACCAGGAGGGAACGAGGAGAAGCGTTCGGTTTCAGTTCTCCACACGGAACCCTAACGATCTCCCCCTTCACCTCCTCATTTATTGGGAAAAGCTACTACATAGGTGTGTCCAACCTAAAGGGTGGGGGCTGTTGAACACACACTGAACTTGTTTGACTATGTGTGTGTATGTGAGTGCAATTTACGTACATGTGTGAAAATAGACATAAACATCCCGTTGCAGCTGGTGTTGATGTCTCCATTCACGGTTCAGCCTTGCTCGCTGTTTAGTCTTAACAGTTATCTCTTCCCAGCCACGTCCTCGGAAAGGTGGTTGCGACCCTAACTTCTCACACAGTACAGCAAGCAAAAGTGAGCACATAATGAAGAACATATAATGATTATAGATGTGAGTAAATAATAAAGGATAAATCTTTATTGAAAGCATAAGCGTTCTTCATTGCAGGCAAAGCCAACTAATGATTGCAAGCATAAGCGTTCTTCTTTGCAAGCAAAATCAAACTATACTGACAGGCAGAAGCATTCTTCATTGCGAGCATAAAATGGCGACACGAGAATCAACCGAATAATACGTGAATGTATGATTACTAAACAATAATAAACCCAACAGCGACAAAGGGCAGCCTTGGTGGAGTCCCACCCCCACTGGAAACGATTCCGACTTACTGCCTGCAATGCGAACCAAACTCTGACATCGGTCGTATAGTGACCGAACCGCCCGTATCAGGGGGTTCGGTACCCCATACCCACGAAGCACCCCCCACAGAACTCCCCGAGGGACACGGTCAAAAGCCTTCTCCAAGTCCACAAAACACATGTAGACTGGTTGGGCGAATTCCCACATACCCTTGAGGACCCTGCTAAGGGTGTAGAGCTGGTCCACTGTTCCACGGCCGGGACGAAAACCACACTGCTCCTCCTCAATCTGAGGCTCGACTTCCTGACGGACCCTCCTCTCCAGCACCCCTGAATAGACCTTACCAGGGAGGCTGAGGAGTGTGATCCCTCAGTAGTTGGAACACACCCTCCGATCCCCCTTAGAGGGACTACCACCCCGGTCTGCCAATCCAGAGGCACTCTCCCTGTTGACCACGCGATGTTGCAGAGGCGTGTCAACCAGGACAGCCCCACAACATCCAGAGCCTTGAGGAACTCCGGGCGGATCTCATCCACCCCTGGGGCCTTGCCACCGAGGAGCTTTTTAACCACATCGGTGACTTCAACCACAGAGATAGGAGAGCCCACCTCAGAGTCCCCAGGCTCTGCTTCCTCCAAGGAAGGCGTGTTGGTGGAGTTGAGGAGGTCTTCGAAGTACTCTGCCCACCGGTTCACAACGTCCCGAGTCGAAGTCAGCAGCGCCCCATCCCCACTGTACACAGTGTTAGTGGTGCACTGCTTCCCCCTCCTGAGACGTCGGATGGTGGACCAGAATTTCCTCGAAGCCGTCCGGAAGTCGGCTTCCATGGCCTCACCGAACTCTTCCCACGCTCGGGTTTTTGCCTCGGAGACCACCTAAGCCGCGGTCCGCTTGGCTAGTCGATACCCGTCAGCTGCCTCTGGGGTCCCACAGGCCATAAAGGCTCGATAGGACTCCTTCTTCAGCTTGACAGCATCCCTTACTGCTGGTGTCCACCAGCGAGTACCGGGGTTGCCGCCACGACAGGCACCAACCACCTTACGGCCACAACTCAGATTGGCCGCCTCAACAATAGAGGCACGGAACATGGTCCACTCGGGCTCAATGTCCCCCGCCTCCCCCGGAACATGGGAAAAGCTCTGTCGGAGGTGGGAGTTGAAACTCCTTCTGACAGGGGATTCGGCCGGACGCTCCCAACAAACCCTCACTATACGTTTGGGTCTGCCAGGACGGACCGGCATCTTCCCCCACTATCGGAGCCTACTCCCACCAGGTGGTGATCAATTGACAGCTCCGCCCCTCTCTTCTCCCGAGTGTCCAGAACATGCGGCCGCTAATCCGATGATACAACTACAAAGTCGATCATCGACCTGCGGCCTAGGGTGTCCTGGTGCCAAGTGCACATATGGACACCCTTATATTTGACAAGGTGTTTGTTATGGACAATCCGTGATGAGCATAGAAGTCCAATAACAAAACACCGTTTCTCCCAATCACGCCCCTCCAGGTCTCACTGTCATTGCCCACATGAGCATTGAAGTCCCCCAGCAGAACAAGGAAGTCCCCAGCTGGAGTACTCTCCAGCACATCCTCCAAGGACTCCAAAAAGGGTGGGTATGCTGAGCTGCTGTTTGGTGCATATGCACAAACAACAGTCAGGACCCGTCCACCCACCCGAAGGCGGAGGGAGGTAACCCTCTCGTCTACCGGTGTGAACCCCAATGTACAGGCACTGAGCCGGGGGGCAATGAGTATGCCCACACCTGCTCTGCGCCTCTCACCGTGAGCAACTCCAGAGTGGAAGAGAGTCCAACCCCTCTCGAGAGAACTGGTACCAGAACCCAGGCTGTGTGTGGTGGCAAGTCCGACTATATCCAGTCGGAAATTATCTGCCTCACACACCAGCTCGGGCTCCTTCCCTGCCAGAGAGGTGACATTCCATGTCCCAAGAGCTAGCTTCTGCAGCCGAGGATCGGACCGCCAGGGTCCCCGCCTTTGGCTGCCGCCCAGCTCACATTGCACCCGACCCCTTTGGCCCCCATGGGAAGGAGGACCGAAGTTGCCTCTTCGGGCTGTGCCCGGCCGGGCCCCAGGGGTGTAGGCCCGGCCACCAGGCGGTTGCCAACGAGTAGTGCCCGCGTCCGGGCAAGGGAAACCTAGATCCATTTATTGCCATCATCATTGGGGTCTTTGAGCCGTGCTTTGTCTGGCCCCTCACCTAGAACCTGTTTGCCATGGGTGACCCTGCCAGGGGCATAAAGCCCCAGACAACTTAGCTTGTAGGATCGTTGGGACACACAAACCCCTCCACCACGGTAAGGTGACGACTCACGGAGGGGAATAAATAAATAAATAAATAAATAAATAAATAAATAATAAAAGGGGAATAAATAAAGAATAAAAGAAATATTGTATAAAATCACAAAACAGAGGAAATGGAAGTTATGTATTGTAGGCAATCCTGAACAAGTGTGTTTTTCGACGGGACTTGAAAGTGGAGAGAGGTGTACAGTTTTGGAGGTCCAGAGGTAGATTGTTCCAGAGCTTTGGAGCAGCGTGACTGAAGGCTCTGGCTCTCATGGTGCTAAGGCGGGCAGGGGGCACTGACAGGCGGAGGGAGGACGAGGATCTGAGGGAGCGAGTGGGGGTATGCACCTGAAGTAGGTCGGACAGGTATGGAGGGGCCAGATTGTGGATGGCCATATATGTACATAGGAGCAATTTGTAGTTGATGCGGTGTTGGACAGAGAGCCAGTGGAGTTGCTGAAGGACGGGGGTGATGTGCTGCTGGGAGGGTGTTTTTGTAATGATGCGAGTAGAGCCTTTTGAACCAGCTGGATTTTATGGAGAGACTTTTTAGGTAGGCCGAAGAGGAGAGCGTTGCAGTCATCTAAGCGGGATGTGACAAATTCCGTGTATCATTCGTTCTTTCATTTTTCAACTGCCAATCGAAAAGAAAAAATTAAAAAGGAGACTGATAATTTTGTTTTTCGTTTTCTTTATCCAACATGAAAAATGAATATAAGCCTGTTTTTTCATATTTCGACTTTAGGCTCGGATCAAAAATACGAAACAGAAAAACAGGCCACTTGACTGAATTAGATTTTTATATTTAATTGTTTGAATTAAGTGACCCGGAAGTTCTGCGCGCAGCAGTTCGGGTAGTGCAGTGGCGGCATGGCAGTGATGGAACAACACTCTCCTGTCGTCAAACAGTTATTCAACAGAGGTTTGACCCACGCCGAAATTTCCTTGAAGTTGCAGCAGATGGGCATTCGGCAATGCTTGGAAATGAAGCGTAGCTGGAAAGTGCGTTGCTTCGATTAATATATGAGGTAGGTTTTCTTTTAGATTTACACTTGTTGTAAATGTTAGCCATATAGAAAACACTAGTTAATGTGTAATCTCGTGATAGAAAGGTCCATCATATGGCCGGAGGTGCATGACCGGCTACCTGTCCACGTTGGGACTGCATGCGGGAGAGGATCGGTTTGGAAGAACACTAAGAGAGCTCCATCAGCCGTACCATGAATAACGGCGTCAGGTGATGCTTGTCCGTTAGCAATAAAATCGCCAACATTCTAATCATCTCAAAATCATAGGTCCTAGGCCGTCATGTAGGCTATCGTAATTGTTTCGGATTGAGAGCTGTCAATCACTCGGATTAAGTGATTAACAGCTGTCTTGTCCTGTGTTTATGTCACTCACATCTCAGTTGAAGCGACACAAGAGATGATGATGTTGTTCACTGGATCATTTTATTTATCTATTCCTATGTCAGTTTATTGTCAACGCCAAGTTGCTCTATGTGGAGATGACGTAGTTTACATAGACTCATAGATTACTGGGCTGGGATAGCTAAGAGCTATGAAAATAATCTTTTATTTCTCTCTCGCGTGTGAGGGCAGCTTTGCGGTGTTAAATGTCCAGACGTTGCAGCCATTGGACAGTAGATTCATTAGGTGCTGTGAGGTTCAAGTTGCCATCTGGTGGTCGATGAATGGGACGGTAGTAGGGGAGATGTTCTGCAGTTTGGAGTTCTGGGGTGGCGAGATTTTAGCCTTTGGCGCTTTCCAGGTTGTACCTCGGCGATCAACTGGTTTAGGGCATGGTTTTTGTCCAGCACAGCATGTTGAGCAAGGCAGTGGGTAGCTTTTACTCTACGTAAGCTGGCTTGGGCAATGCCTGCCATTACTGGTAGGAACTCCGTGGGGGTGGGACGCAGACATCCGGTGATTATCCTCATGGTGTCATTGAGGGCAACGTCAATCTTCTTTGAATGGGTACTTCAGCACCACACTGGTGTTGCGTATTCAGCTGTGCTGTAAGTCAGCACAAGAGCACTTGTACGGAGTGTGTGAGTGCTTGCACCCCTGGATGAGCCAGCTAGGCGTCTCGGCAGATTGTTTCGAGCTGTTACTTTGGCACGAAGAGCATCTATGTGCTGTTTATATGTGAGATGTCGGTCGAGCTTCACTCCTAGATACGTGGGGGATGGGTTATGTGGGAGTGGAGTCCCATGCAGGTAGACAGTGAGTTGGCACTTAGATTCCATGTTGTTTAGGTTGGAAAGGTGTGGTGGTAGTCTTTGCCAAGCTCAATTTAAGTCTCCACGTTCTCAGGTATTCTGGTATCAATACCATATCAGCAGTTAGTGATTCTTCCACCATGCGGCAGCTTTTGTGGGAGTAGCATAGTGCAAGATCGTCAGCATATCCATATTGATGAGACTTGGTTTTGGGCATATCGCTGATATAGATGTTAAAGAGCATAGGCGAGAGGCATGATCCCTGTGGCACTCCATTTCTCAAGCGGCGGGGTCGACTGCGGTGTCCGTCGCTGATCTTTAGCACAAAGCTTCGGTTTGCAAGAATATTGCTCAGGAAGCGAACCATTTGCTTGTCCGGAATCATCTGGAGAAGCTTCAGTATCAGGCCTTGATGCCATACAGTGTCATATGCCGCAGTTAGGCCAACCAAGATAACTCCAGCCTTGTTTCCCTTCTCGAATCTTCAATAGTACTGGTCAGCTTGATTATTTGCTGGGTGGTACAATGTCCATGTCGGAAGCCAGCTTGTTCTTTAGGCAGCTGGGGGTCACCACTGAGTCAAGTCTGGTCAGGAGAAGTCGTTCCAAGATCTTATACGGAACACATAGCAGTGAGATAGGGCGATAGCTCCTTGGGTCGTCGGGAGGTTTATGTTGTTTCAGCAGGGAAACCACAGTAGCTTTCCGCCAGATCTTCGGTATAGCTTCATAGAGGCTGAGAGGTATTTGCGTAGCCATTTCATGCATTTTGGGCCACAGTATTTCAAGAACTCAGATGGAATATTATCAGGGCCCCGAGCTTTGCCAGTCTTGATCTGTTTGATGACCGAGGTTAGCTCTTTGGTGGAAAAGGGAGCTGAGAGGAAGCCATCAACGCTTGAAGCATTCCCTAATCTGTTGCATTCTTGTTTCACTCGGAGGTCATGGACTTTGTCAGCCTCTTTATACTTTCCATTAGCTAATAGCTGATGTGCAATCGAGTTGGCAGTGACAGGGCAGCGTCCTCTCACCCCGGAGGTTGTGATTACCAGGCTGGGCCGGAGGGTACTCCCACACACACAGCTGATCAGCAATCACCTCCTGTGTATAAAAGCTCTGCTGATCTGCAAGCGGGTGCCAGATGATTCACGCATTATGAGTGGTACCTAGGCCATTGCTAGTGTGCAA
Source organism: Hippocampus zosterae (assembly GCF_025434085.1). Taxonomy (NCBI): domain Eukaryota; kingdom Metazoa; phylum Chordata; class Actinopteri; order Syngnathiformes; family Syngnathidae; genus Hippocampus; species Hippocampus zosterae. The sequence continues at coordinate 37,297,122 of NC_067451.1, forward strand.
ATGCTTCTCCAAAGGCTCCTGGAGAACAGGTTGCTTGTTAAGACTGAAAAGTGCGAGTTTCATATACCAGGGGTGTTTTTTTTTTTTTTGGTTACATCATTGCAGGGGCCAGCTTGAACCTGACCCTGTGAAGATACAAGCAGTTGCTGACTGGCCTACCCCAACCAATCACAAGGAACTCCAGTGTTTTCTAAGCTTTACCAATTTCTATCACTGCTTCATCCGTGACGACAGTAAAGTTAATGTTCCCTTAACTTGTCTCACCTCCACAAAGTCCCCTTTCTGTTGGACCCCGAAAGCTGAGGGAGCATTTGGGTGTCACTTCCGGGTTGAGTGAACGCTGGCGCATCTGGCTGCTGCTGCTCACCCGCAATTATTCTTGTTTTCGCGTTTTTTTAATGTTTTTTCATGGTTTCATGAGAGAAACCCTCATCTCCTGTCGCAATTCGTTGTGGTTTTGGACCATCGGTCGTCGCACGGTTGTCCTCGGTCGCGCTGTCGCGGCATCCGGCCTGTTCGGCTGTCGGACAAGGCCCCATGCCTTCACCACCCCTCTGCACCCTGTGGTGGGGGTCAACGGGGCCTCTGTATGGGCTGTGCTTCCTGTCGCTCCTCCGGACTGCTGAGGTGCACAGTGGCGGGGCTTCTTGGGCTCTGCTTCCGATGGTCGGGCTCCCCGCCTGTGCTGCACCGTTTCCCGGGCGTCGCTTGTCGTCCTTCCCGGAGGTGCATCCGCCGCGGATCTCATCAGGGCTTCCACCTCAATGGCTCCTGGGGCATCACCTCCTTTTGGTCGTCCTCCCGCCGGCCACGCAGAGACAATGGCAGAAACGGCGGCCGATCCGCGGACCATGGCGTGTTGGCCGGCTTGGCTGGGTCGGCTGGTGTTCCTTGCTGCGGCGATGTTGACGGTGTCAACTATTTGGAGTCGCTATATTCAGTTTAAATTAATCTCTCCTTTTATTATTTATAATTTTATCTGTGGTTTTATTGTTCTTGTTTTGATTGTAAAGTGTCCTCGAGTGTTTTAAAAGGCGCTTATAAATGAAATGTATTATTATTATTATTATTATTATTTACTAAATGTAAGTATCTGTTCACCAATGCACCCATTCTCAAGCACCCGAACCCTTCTCTCCAGTTTGTGGTGGAGGTGGATGCTTCAGACACCGGGGTGGAGCTGTTTTGTCCCAATGGGATCCGGAAACAGAAGTTAGACCCCTGTGACGATGAAAAGAAGACAGATGTGATATTGTTTGGTCCCAGTGGCCCTTGTACATTCCATCCTGTAGACTTGGGCCCTAAGTACCAAGAACTAAACTGAGGCTCAGGGGGGATCGAGCCTTTTCTGTTGCTGGTCCCTCTCTCTGGAATGACCTCCCACTGAACATTCGGCAAGCCTCCTCGCTGCCCATCTTCAAAGCCCTCCTCAAAACTCACTTGTATTCTTTGGCATTCGACTCAGCATGACTTACATTTGTTCTTGGTTTTACTGTTTGGTGCTTTCTACCGCCTTTATCACCGATTTGTCTTACTGTTTATTGTGCATGTTAAATTGCTCCATGTACAGCACTTTGTATGCAGCGATGGCTGTTTGAAAGTGCTCTATCAATACTTTTGACTTGACTTGACTGTGCTTTTTTCTCTCGTCGTAAGCTAAGATCGGTCCTAAAAAAAATCGAGCCGACCCGAATCGGCCCAAGGGTATTTAAGCCCGACCCGGCCCAAGCCCGATCACTTAACTTGATTTGCAGGCCCGAGCCCGAAGCAAACCCGACATTTCATATTTTATTTGTGAGGAGGAGGGAGGAGGAGAGGTGATTTCTGATAACAAAGCTTGTCTTTTGTAACGAAATCTAAGTTAAACAAGACTGTACAAACATTTACATCTTTTATATTTCTGCTTCTGAAGAGGTTACATGAACCGACAATTTGACTGACAAAAAATTGACTGTTTGGCCGTAAACCACCGCAGCAGTACGTCCTTAAGAATCTAGCGCGGGACTATAAGAGACAAAAAAGAATAATGATGGGTGGCTCATAGACAGATACAGGAAGGAGTTCTTTGAATTGTCATTGCAAGAGCTTAGTACAGTACGTGTTGTGATGATGCGACTTCAGTTTTTTTGCGAACCACAGTCTCTCGTGGCCAAAACTATTCATGGCCTCGAAACGAGAAAAAAAAAAAGGTCAGCGAGAGAGAAGACCGACCTGACCCGAACCCGAAGCCATGATTGACATTTTAAGGCCCGACCCGACCTGCCCCGAAATTCGTGTAGGGCAGCCCGATCTTACCTCTAAATCTTCCGCCATTATGTGTTGTGGGCACTGCCATGTGGGAAATCGATTCGATCGTCAAGGAGGCCCAGAAGGCTGACCCAGGTCCTGGTGGTGAACCGCCCAACAGATTGTTTGTTACCAGTTCCCAAGTCCTCCATTGGGGGCACTCAACGACGCTAACTTGTCACCCTGGCTTTCACAGTACTCTCTAGTTCCTCTGTCATCAATTCTGGTGGCCCAGCATTGCCCGGGACACCAGGAAATTCGTGGCTGAGTGCTCGGTCTGTGCCCGAGGCAAGGCCTCTCATCTCCCCCCTGCCGAATTGCTACGTCCTCTACCCATTTCCAGCCGCCCTTGGTCTCATATTTCTGCGGACTTCGTCTCTGGGCTTTGCCCATCTCAAGGAAATACTGTAATTCTTACCATCGTTGATCGCTTCTCCATGTCCGTCCACTATGTTCCTTTTCCCAGGTTGCCTTTGGCTCTGGAAACGGCCAAGCATCTTGTAAAACGTGTTCAGACTTGACTGGATCCCTAGTGACATTGTGTCAATCATGGCCCTCAGTTCAGCTCTCGTGTATGGAAGGAATTTTGCAAGGCGGTGGGCGCAACGGCGAGCCTCTCCTCAGGGTACCATCCGCAGTCCAACGGCCAGACTGAGCAGGCCAACCAGGACTTGGAAGCAGCCTTACGGTGCGTTGTTATATACCATCCTGTGGCTTGGAGCTCCATCCTCCCTTGGGTCGAATACGCCCACAACTCCCTCTCCTGCTCGGCTACAGGTATGTCCCTCTTCATGGCATGCTTCCAGCCTCCTTTGATCCCTGACCAGGAGGGGGAGATAGCGGTTCCTGCTGTCAGGGATCATGTCCGCCGAATCCGGGCAGTTTGGAAGTCTGTCAGGGCGGCCTTTGCTCGTACTGCTGAGAGGAACAAACGGCTTGCTGACTGCCACTGCTCTCCCACTCCTGAGTATCAGGTTGGACAGAAAGTATGGTTGTCGTCACGTAATCTTTCCCTTCAGACTGAGTACCGTAAACTTGCTCCCCGGTTTGTAGATCCCCTCACGATTTTTAAGATCATTAATCCCTCCTCCGTCCGTCTGAACCTCCCTGCGTCTATGAACGTCCACCCCACCTTCCATGTTTCCCTCATTAAGCCTCTTTACTACAGTGAACTCTGCTTTCTGGCCGCTCCCCCCCACCCCCCCCGCCCCCCCGTCTCGTCGATGGTCTCCAGCCCTTCTCCGTTTCCAGGATTCTGCATGCCCGGCGGGGTTTCCAGTTCCTTGTTGACTGGGAGGGGTATGGCCCGGAGGAGCGGTCTCATCCTGGACCCTTCGCTCCTGAGGGACTTTTACAGGGCCAATCCTGGCAAGCCTGGGTGGGCGCCGGGTGGCACCCGTTAAGGGTGGGGTGGGGGGGTACTGTGATGTGTCGTCACAGACATTATAACTTCTGTGCTTTTATTTTGGAGAGTCCACTTCCATGGACCTTCTGTGTCTTTTCCCCTTTAATTACCAGGCTGGGCCGAGGGTGCTCCCCACCTGCAGCTGATCGGCAATCTCCTCCTGCGTACAAGAGCTCTGCTGATCTGCAAGAGGGTGCCACGTGATTATCACATTATGAGTGTTGTATAGGCCATTGCTAGTGCATACGCTTGCCATTTTTGTATTGTATTACTCAATTGTTCTTGTTTGTCTTGTTCCAGTGCCTGCCTCCCTTCCCAGCCTGGCTCCACGTTTTCCTCCCCGGACCACTTGATCCTGCACCAATCCTTCCCCCATCTCCTCTGCTTTTGGATCATCTGCCGCCATTACCTTTGCTTCCCATAACATCAATAACGTATTTCATGTGTAATTTCCTTTGCATTTGTGTGTGTGTGGAGATGTTGGTCTCCCACTTCAAGTGCAGAGGGACACTAATACCCAGGAAGTTGGTTGACACAGAGATGTTGGACATCATGACAGGCAAATGTGGTGAAGCCTGTTTACTAGGGTCCATGAACATCTATACAATTTTGAGCATGTTCAGCTCCAAGCTCAGTTAGCTCCACTAGTTGCTCGAGTTCCTGTCAATATATCGACGTCGCCCTTGTTGATGTGGTGTCATTTGAAAACTTCAGGACTTCCAGAGCTTGGTGTGTTGTGGTGCAGTTGTTTGTGTAGAGTGAGAAGAGCAGTTGAGAGAGGATGCATCCTGGGGGGGGGGGGGGCTTGTGCTGGAGGTACGTATTGATGAAAACACGTTTTTAAAAAGGCAACGAAAGCAGAACTGAGTTCGTGTGTATTTTATTTACAAGTTACTCACGTTTTTTGCTGTATCATCACTCAGAAAGACATCAAAGTCGTCATCTTCTGTGTCCGAATTGAACAATTGTGCAAGTATCGGTAATCCATCCAAACCACCGGGTTCCCTCTCGTTGTCAGAGTCACTCTCGTCGTCAAGTGGCTCCACAGAAATGATGCCGGCTTTGCCAAAAGCTCGAACAACTGTACTAGCAGATACGTTCGTCCAAGCAGCCACAATCCATTCACAGATTGTGGCGTAACTAGCCCGGCGCTGCCTCCCACTCTTCGTGAAGCTGTGTTCGCCATCGATCATGCATTTTTCCCATGCTGCTCGCAACTTCACTTTGAACGCCCGGTTGATGCCGATGTCCAGCGGTTGGAATTCATTTTTGGGGGTTCTTGGAAACCAAAACCGAAGTTATTTTGCAATAATGCACATACTCACATTTTATACAGGTGCTGGTACCTGCTAGAGGCGTGCCTTTAGCGTCCACTTACACGCCCACGCTTCACTCATTGCCGCACCCACCCCCTGCGTGCCTGTCCTCACTCACGTCCACCTCTCTTCATATATTTACATATATGTGCACGGACGCGCTTCACTGATTGGCCGACCTCTTCTCCGCATGCGTGCGTGTCGTCACTCACGTACACATTTTCTCTCCCTCCATAATTTACATATAAGTGCACGGACGCGCTTCACTGATTGGCCCGACCTCTTCTCCGCACTTCGCTGATTGGCCGACCTCTTCTCCGCATGCGTGCGTGTCGTCACTCACGTACAAATTTTCTCTCTCTCCATAATTTACATATAAGTGCACGGATGCGCTTCACTGATTGGCCGACCTCTTCTCCGCACTTCACTGATTGGAGGACCTCTTCTCCGCATGCGTGCGTGTCGTCACTCACGTAGACATTTTCTCTCTCTCCATAATTTACATATAAGTGCACGGACGCGCTTCACTGATTGGTCGATCTCACTTCCGCCTATTCTCTATATAAATAGCGTGTCGGGTCTCAGCCAGATTTTGGAACTCAGCTCATATATAAGACGCTCCGCATTATAAGGCGTCCTGTCCATTTTGGAGAAAATTTTAGACTTTTAATGGCACCTTATAGTCGTGAAAATACGGTAGTCTGATTTTAGCCCTGTATCTTTCCTTCTGACATTCATAAGGATGCTCCGTTTACTGAATGGTTCAAAAAGATTTTCTTAAAAGATAATCCTGCTGTTTGTGGTGTGTTCAAACTGAATGTTTGGGCCGCTGTGATATTCAACGGTATATTGTTTTGGCCTGACTTCTCAGCATGCGTGTTTTTCCCGAAAACAAACAAGCGTGCAACAGAAAGTCCGTGCTCATCCACACCTTTGACCAACATATTTTTGTCTTATGTTTCTGTTTCTAAAAACAAACTACAAACTATCACCACTGCTTCCTCTTCGTCCACCAGTTTTGTTTACTCTGAAGTCGCGCTAAATCGAGAGGTTTTTGAAGAGGATTGAAAACAAGCCACTCTGCAAAGCAGTGCTGTTTGAAATTGCTACATAAACTCCGGGTTTTCATTAAAATTACAGCTTTAAAGTGATTTTTCAACCAAGTTTGAAGATTTCTCCTTCATCATAAATAACGCTTTGGGTGCACATCAAGCTGAACTACTGAGAAGTGACAGTGTCTGAATCAATGAGAGGGCAGATAAACTCACTCGTCACAGGGCTTGCAAGATGGATATGCACCGATAAAGTATAAACACAAAATGCCGATTGAACGAACCAGGAAAAACAATACATTAAAAAATGCTCGCAAACGGCAAGGAAATAGTTTAACCGAGAAAAACAACGAAATATCAAGAATCCAATTTACACGAAACAAACCAAAACAAAGCCAAACGACTAAACAAAGACAGTACTGATAGAAACGAGGTACTTAAGGAACAAGATCGACTGTGATGAGACCAAGAGGGTCAGAAAACAATCTCTTGAGCAAGAGCAGAAACAAGGTAAACAATAATCTGACAAACTGCAGGCAGTTCATCAGTTCTAAAATAAATTGCTAGTAATGATTGGCCGCAAGTGTGCACACTGAAGGCCCTAGTCTGTCACTTGCTAGAGACACAAGAACAGGATTATGAAAAGTTGAGTGTGCGTGTATGTATGTGCAATGTCTGCACTCGAGGTCCCGGAGGTGATATACGAAATATGTGTATGGCAATACATTGAAGCTGAAATGTGATTGGACAAAAGAAAAATAAAATAACCCACAAAGGACTGGAAGCGGCACGGCTGGACAGATGCAATGAAATGAAGACAAAAGTCTGTTGGAAAGAAATGATTTCCACCTCATTTAATTTGTAAATGTCGGTCCGTGTTTCTGAAAGTGCATCCTGCAGCGAAGTCCTTGAAGGCCCTGACGGAACACCACTGCAATCAACCATGTCAATATTAATACAAAGTGAGCAGAAATACTGTTCCAGATTTCAAGTGTTAACTATTTAACAGAGAAGTTTGGTATTGCCAACAATGGGTACCAATTTTGTGTATGTTATTACTATTATTTTTTAAATATGTCTCAAAACAAGCCCTGTACTCAAGATCCTAAGTGGACTATGCTCTACGTTCACCCAAATCGTTATTGTTTTTCTCATATTATTGCTGTCAGATAGCTAACAGCCAGCAGAAGCTGAAGGCTATTCGGCTAGCAAGCAAAGAGTTTTTGCCTGCGCTTGGCCTGGCTACCAGTGCCCCTGATCTTAGTATAATCATTCACGATTTGATTAAAGGTTAAAGTAGAGGTAAAGGTGTGATGGCAGGAGTAACACTCATTTACCTCCATTGTGGAATAAAGTCACATGAAAAGCCATTCTAGCATCACCAGAGGCATTTACCTCTTAGAGCACTGGTCTGTTTTCTCTTTTCTCTTTACCATCTCCATAAATGGAAAATCTCTGATGGAGTTAATATGTGACAATCTGGACATGTCATGCGCTCCATTCTGGTAAAAAGCCACACAGAACTGGCTAGCTGTAGTCTGTTTTTGACAGAAATTGTATGCTTAGTGTTGAAAAGTAAGACTGCATCAGTTTCATTGTTCTTGTCATGGGGTGCAAAAATGAAGTTGATGTGAAATTGAATATTTACTGATGCTACAGTGTCTTATTTGCTTCTGCAGTTGTTGTTTTTTTTTACTTACTTTGCATGAATGTATACATCATTATTTTCTTCTGCTGGGAGAGCTGGTTGTTGTGTTTTCGTTTTTCAAATTACATTTTGATCATCTGTCTCTTGTCTTTTCCTGGGTTGCCTCTTATTTCCATTTTACATTCTTCCTTTCTTCCCAATCTACTATTGTGTTCAATTTTCATCCCACCCTCTTTCTTTCATTCGTTTTCCCCTCATCTCTCCATTTATCAGTATTTTAGCTTGAAACAGATAACATCATTGCTTTACTGCCGCACAAAGCTGACAGTCTGCCTGTCCTCGCCGTGGGCTTTAAAAACACTAAATCAGTGCCTGAAAGAAACAGATATTTTGCCACTGAGATAAGCCCATTTCCAAGCAAGCATTCATTGAAATGATATAATAACTGACATGGTTAGGAGGATGGTGCTAGAAGAAGAGTGTGTGAGGGAACAGTGATGAATTTGGCTTTTGCAAGTTTCCTTTTGTAACATGAAGATGCTTCTTTTTATGTAAGAGAAGAAATGGTTGAGGTATCTAAACGTTGACACGAGAGGTGGTAAATTGAATGCCATGAGCCGTCTGAACCTCTCTGTCTCTAAAAAGAAATCCAATTAAGGTGTATTGGAGGGTTGTGAATGAGGCAGTGACTGGGCTCCCAGCGGCTGATAAGACTGATGCTATAACTGAAGCCAGATCACTCGCTGCTAAACGTGTAATCCCCTCCAGCTGAACAATATGGGCCCAAGTCTGATTCAATGCAGCAGCAGCCAATTCCCCACATTAAATCTACACAGGGAGGCTAGAGTTGTTAACACACTCCCTACGGCTTAAGTCACACTAAGAAATCAGAAAGCGTGGCTGCTGACAATGGCTACTATCTCCTTTCAACACACTGCACATACACACATGCACACACATTACATAAAAGGTCCCTGGGGAAGTGATTTCTGTCCTTTCAGTGTTAAGTACCTCTGCTCTCTAAGTAATTTCATGACTAACGCCACAGTTAAACACAGTATGCATTTGTTGGTGTACATTTCTCCGTTTTCTTTGTTTTTGTATGTTTTTTTGAGGGGTTGGCATTTTCCTTCCGATTACAAAAATGGTCAGCTGTGTGTTGTAAAAATGTTCTTAGGATTCATTTTCAGATCATTTTCAGCATCATCTTATTTTGGGCCTCAACTTCCACTTGAAAATAAGGAGGTGCACGGCCTTTTGCTCTTTAAAATTAGGATTTTTCATCTAGCGACAGTAATAGTTTTATTCAAATGCTAATAATAAAGAGAAAATAGGAAAGTCAGTTTCAATGTAGCCGCACAACCTTTTACTTACATCTCCAGCTTCTGTGGAAAAAACCCCCACTTCAAATCAGTTATATAAAGGATATACTATTTTCATGTATAATGCAAGACTGTAATGGAAGTCACGTGGTGGCCATTGGGAATTACTGAACACCCGTTCCATTCGAGGGCCTAAGAGGCCCCAAAGACGTTTACGCGCATGATGGCTGCCTCGTGATGATTCGGGCTGAAGAATTCTGGACCAGTTGAAGTTTATGTAGGAATTTGTAATGGGCATCGAAAAGAGGTGAATTGCAATAATCAATAGAGGAGGTGACGAAACTGTGGAAAAGGATAGCAGTGGTGTGAGGCTTGAGAGAGGGACGGAGACGATTGATATTACGTAGGTGGAAATATGCAGACAAACAGAGTGGAAAGATAGTGAGCTATCAAGGATGACACCTAGGCTCTTAACCTGAAGGGGGGGGGGGACACAGTAGAGCTATCGATTGTGAGGGAGCAACTGTCGGCTTTGCTACCGACGAGGAGGAGTTCTGTTTTACCGTTGTTAAGTTTGAGGAAGTTATGGGTAAACAAAGATTTGATTTCTGAGAGGCAGCATGAGAGGGAGGAGGGTGGGAGGGAGGCATCGGGTTTGCTGGAGAGGTAGGGCTGGGTGTCATTCGCGAAGGAGTGAAAGTGTATACCAAAATTACGGAAAATATTGCCAAAGGGGAATGAAGAGGAGGGGTCCGAGGACAGAGCCCTGGTGCACACCGGAAGAGACAGGGGAGGACTGTGAAGTGAAGGAATTGAGTTGGATGAACTGAGAGCAGCCAGTGAAATAAGAATTAAATCAGCGTAGGGGGTGTGGGTGATGCCTATGGTGGAGTGTCTATTATGAAGGATGGGGCGAGAAATGGTGTCAAAAGTTGCACTCAGCTCGAGGAGGATGAGGAGATTAAACCGGAGTTTGCTGCCATGAGAAGGTCATTTGTGATTTTTATGAGGGCTGTTTCTGTACTGTGACGGGGACGGAAACCAATTTACACAATTGACTGTGTAAAATGGGCCAAAGTTTAAAGTTGCTGACACAGTATGTTGAGGGGATGAAAACTGAAGATTGCTCAATTTTAAATGGTGGTATGAGGTTTATTTTTTGTGTAAGTTTTTTTTTTCCATTTTAATTCAAAGCGTGTCCTCCGTGTGCCTGTTTTTTTCCCCCTCCGGGTACTCCGGTTTCCTCCCACATACAAAAACATACATCGTCGGTTCATTGAACATTCTAAATTGAACGTAGGTATGATTGTGAGTCCAAATGGTTGTTTGTCTTTGTGTGCCCTGTGTTTGGCTGGCAACCAGTTCAGGCGGACCCTACCTGCTGCCCGAAGACTGCTGGTACAGGCTGCAGAATACCCTCATGAGGATAAGCCGCTCAGTTGAGGATGGATGAATGGATGGATGGACAGATGGATGGATAGATGTATACTCTAAGTCAAGTCAAGTCAAGTCAAGTCAACAGTATTTATAGAGCACTTTCAAACAGCCATCGCTGCATACAAAGTGCTGTACATGGAGCGATTTAACATATACAATAAACAGTAAGACGAATCAGTAATAAGTAATAAGTAATAAGGCGGTAGAAAGCACCAAGCAGTAAAACCAATAGCAAATCTAAGTCATGCTGAGTCAAACGCCAAAGAATACAAGTGAGTTTTGAGGAGGGCTTTAAAGATGGGCAGCGAGGAGGCTTGCCGAATGTTCAGTGGGAGGTCATTCCAGAGAGATGGACCAGCAACAGAAAAGGCTCGATCCCCTCTGAGCCTCAGTTTAGTTCTTGGTACGTCTAGCAAAGACTGGTCCACAGACCTGAGGCGCCGGGCAGGGGTGTAGGGGCGTATGAGCTCAGAGAGGTAAGGTGGCGCGAGATTATTCAGAGATTTGAAAACAAAGAGGAGGATCTTAAAAATAATTCTAAAATGAATGGGGAGCCAGTGAAGGGATGCCAAAGTAGGAGTTATATGCTCCCTCTTACGAGTACCAGTCAAGAGGCGAGCAGCGGCATTCTGTACCAGCTGAAGGCACTTGATGGAGGACTGGCTGACTCCAAAGTACATGGCGTTGCAGTAATCGAGCCGGGATGTGACAAAGGCATGAATTACTGTCTCAAAGTGTTCATGTGAGAGGAGAGGTTTTATTTTGGCCAGCTGTCTTAGGTGAAAGAAGCTGGATTTAACAACGGCACCAATTTGCCGATCGAGTTTGAAATCACTGTCCAGTTTAAGTCCCAAGTTTGAGACCGTTGATTTCAGATAAGGAGATAGGGGGCCCAAGTCTACAGGATGGAATGTACAAGGTCCACTGGGGCCAAACAATATCACCTCTGTCTTCTTTTCGTTGAACTTCAAGAAATTTTGTGCCATCCAGGTTTTGATTTCTTCCAGACAGGATAGGAGTGGCCTTAATGAGAAGGTGTCTTTCTTGCTCAGTGGGACATAGATCTGGCAGTCATCTGCATAGCAGTGGAAAGGAATACCATGTTTCCTTAAGATGGAACCCAATGGGAGCAGATACAGCGAGAACAGCAGAGGCCCCAGAATTGAGCCCTGTGGAACACCACATGACAGGGGAGCAGTGCGTGATTCAGAGCAGCCAAGGCTGACACAAAAGGTCCTGTCAGCTAGATAGGACCTAAACCAATCAAGAGCACTCCCGCCAATGCCCACCAAGTGCTGCAAACGAGTCAGCAGAATACTGTGATCCACTGTATCAAATGCTGCAGTTAAGTCCAATAAAACCAGACACACGTGGTCTCCAGAGTCATTTGCCAGGAGGATGTCATTAGAAACGCGTAACAGGGCTGACTCCGTGCTATGCATCGTCTTGAAACCTGACTGGAAGACCTCCAAGATGTTATGTTCATCCAAGAAAAGTTTCAACTGCATGTGCACCACTTTTTCCAGAATTTTGGAAATGAAAGGCAGTTTGGAAATGGGTCTGTAACTTGACAGCTCATCTGGATCAAGACCAGGTTTCTTGATCAAGGGTTGGACCACAGCATGTTTAAACTGTTGGGGAACTACACCAGAAGAAAGGCTGCTGTTGATGATATCCAAGACCGATGCACCAACACTCGGGAGAACCTCCTGAAAGAAGCGTGGGGGAAGAGAGTCGCAAGGGGAGCCAGATGGCTTCGTCTGGCGAACTACATCCTCCAAAAGCGCCAAGGACACAGTATCAAAAGAATTTAGGACAGCTGAACATGGAACATGGACAGAGGGGTCAGATGCGGTATTTGGGACCGGAATCCTAGCTGTAGAGACCTTATCAATAAAGAACTGAAGGAATCTGTTGCACATCTCGGCTGAAGAATCCGAGCAAGTAGGCAGAGGGGGTTTGAGTACAGAATCTATCGTTTTAAATAGTGCACGAGGGTTGTGACGGTTGGCGAGAATAAGGTCCGACAGATATTTTCTTTTGGCCTCTTTTACTGTGAGCTGGTAGATACGCCAGCTGTCTTTCCAAATTTGAGAAGAGACATGCAATTTGTCTCTTTTCCACTTGCGTTCAGCTTTGCGACACTCCTGCCTAGCTGCGCGGGTAATGTCGTTAAACCATGGCTCGGGTTTAGGCTTTGGCAGCACAATTTTTGAAGGAGCCACCAAATCCAGGATGGCCCGGCACGACGAGTCGAACCAAGAGGTGAGTTCCTCTGTGTTAGACGAGGGTACGCAAAGGTTATTAAAGGCATCAGAGAAACGACTAGCAGTGCGAGGGTTAAAAATTCGGCGTTTACAACTAGGAGCGCCAGATTTCACAGCAGCATGCGATAAGACTACGTCAAATAAAACTGCCATGTGATCAGAAATTCCATTTTCAAGGACTTCCAGATTTGACACCGTTATACCATGAGCAAGGACAAGGTCTAAAATATGTCCTTGTTCGTGTGTCGGGCTGGTCACATACTGCACAAAATTAAAAGAGTCGATAAGTCTTAAGAAGTCTTTTGCTAGCGTTTTTTCCGGACAACATACATGGATATTAAAATCCCCCATTAGGAGAATACGATCATATCTCAGCCTGATTTCCGCAAGAAAGCTTGAAAAGTCGCTTAAAAAGTCTTTGTTGTATTTAGGAGGACGGTAAATGACAGCACAAAGCACCGGGAAAACACGACCAACTTCAAAGAAGGTTGCTTCAAAGCTGTTGGCAGATGTGGTGAAAGTGCACCGTTTACATTTGAAATTGTTCTTAAAAATGCTTACCGTACCTCCACCACGTCCTGATGTCCTCGGGGTATCGAGGAAATCACAGTCAGGTGGTAACAATTCAATCAAAGCTTTGTACTCACCGGTACCTGCCCAAGTCTCCGTCAGACACAAAAAATCCAAGTCATTGGAAAGAAAATACTCCCTCAGAATATGGGTCTTGTTCGTCAGCGACCGGGCGTTTAACAACGCGATCCTTGTGGAAGTAGCAATGGGAGGGCTTCCCTCTGTCAATCGCCGAGCCCGGGGGAATTCCCTCAAAAGGTTTCGCTGAATTCCTCCCCGAGAAAGGCGCGCAGGGTAGAAATGCCGTGACACGATGGGAGAGCCAACGACTGTTAGCAAGCACGAGGCGACGGGGTCGAGGGCACACCACGCCGGAGCGATCGAAGTGTGTCTCAGATCCCGTTTCAGTTTCACGAGCTGACCACTGCGTTTGCCGCGGCGGCGGCGGCGCTTTCGGCGCTTTCGTGAAGGGAGCGAGCGAACGCGGAAGAGATCAGCCGGCAGGTTAGCCAAGAACGGAGGTAGCGTCTTTCCACCACCGTCTTGCCAAAACGCGGCCGAATCTCCGACGTGTTGTTGAATCAATAACAACGATCGGCGATCATAAACCAACCGAGACGCTGTTAGGGAGGTAACAAGCATTGCGAAAAGTAAAAAAACCCGAAATGGCAGGAGCGTCGCCGAACACACTGGCACACAAGCGGCCATCTTGGATCTAAAATACAATGGTCCAAAATCTATGGAAATACATGACATAAATTGTTGGAGTGAGGATAATAACAATTCACATTAGGATTTTAGTTCCATAAATAGTACTTGTGCACATTTTAACCCCAAAGATCTAAAACAAAAGCAGTACTTTTCACTTTGGCTTATGCACTTAAATATAAAGTATTAAACAATCATGATCTGGTTTCATTTCTTGCCAGCAGCAGCAATAGTTTCGTTGTTATTGCATGGATCACAACTTCGATGAATGATCAAACATTCCTAGAGCTCTACAATTTAGATCAGGCATGTCCAAAGTCCGGCCAGGGGCCAAATGCGGCCTGCGATCAAATTTTTACAGGCCCGCGGCCTCCGTCATAAAATCAATACTATGCGGCCCGCCAAGAACACCACATGACAGGGGAGCAGTGCGTGACTCAGAGCAGCCAAGGCTGACACAAAAGGTCCTGTCAGCTAGATAGGACCTAAACCACTCAAGAGCACTGCCGCCAATGCCCACAAAGTGCTGCAAACGAGTCAGCAGAATACTGTGATCCACTGTATCAAATGCTGCAGTTAAGTCCAATAAGACCAGACACACGTGGTCTCCAGAGTCATTTGCCAGGAGGATGTCATTAGAAACGCGTAACAGGGCTGACTCCGTGCTATGCATCTTCTTGAAACCTGACTGGAAGACCTCCAAGATGTTATGTTCATCCAAGAAAAGTTTCAACTGCATGTGCACCACTTTTTCCAGAATTTTGGAAATGAAAGGCAGTTTTGAAATGGGCCTGTAACTTGACAGCACATCTGGATCAAGACCAGGTTTCTTGATCAAGGGTTGGACCACAGCATGTTTAAACCGTTGGGGAACAACACCAGAAGAAATGCTGCTGTTGATGATATCCAAGACCGATGCACCAACACTCGGGAGAACCTCCTGATAGAAGCGTGGGGGAAGAGAGTCGCAAGGGGAGCCAGATGGCTTCATCTGGCGAACTACATCCTCCAAAAGCGCCAAGGACACAGTATCAAAAGAATTAAGTACAGCTGAACATGGAACATGGACAGAGGGGTCAGATGCGGTACCAGACGAAACATGCCAACTACGACAAGCTAACTGGAAACCAGCGTGTTGAAAAAGTGAAGCATCTGTAAGCTGTTTTTACGGCACAGCAGCCCTTTTTCACAAGAGCCCGCGAGTCAAATGAAAATGCTACAAAGGCGAGCTACAAGGTGGCGATGCTGATTGCCAAGCACTGCAAACCTTTCAACGAGGGTGAATTTATTAAAGACTGTGTAATGAAAATGGTTGAGAAAATTTGTCCTGCGAAGAAGCAAGAGTTTGCCAATATTTGCCTGGCTCCTAACACTGTGGTACGGCGAATTGAAGACGTTTCATTAGATATTAAGAGACAATTAGACGCAAAAGGGACTGAGTTTGATTTTTTTCGTTAGCCTGTGATGAAAGCACGGATCCATCCGACAGTGCTCAGCAACTGATTTTTTTGAGAGGAGTGGACAACGACATG
Organism: Hippocampus zosterae; assembly: GCF_025434085.1. Lineage (NCBI taxonomy): Eukaryota > Metazoa > Chordata > Actinopteri > Syngnathiformes > Syngnathidae > Hippocampus > Hippocampus zosterae. The sequence continues at coordinate 37,312,665 of NC_067451.1, forward strand.
AACGTGAATGAAGAGCTTCTGGGCCTCCTGAGTCTGAAGGACCAAACAAGAGGAACAGATTTATTTGTTTCTGTATGTTCTGCCGTAGATGACATGAAACTACAGTGGAATAAAGTCACCGGGATTATTACGGATGGCGCACCTGCTATGACTGGTGAGCAGAGTGGATTGTCAACCCTTGTCTGTAACAAAGTCAGCGAAGAAGGAGGCAGAGCTATTAAACTCCACTGTATTATTCACCAAGAAGTTCTCTGTGCTAAACATATCAGATATGATAATGTTATGAAACCGGTGATAAAAGTGATTAATCATATTCGCTCCAATGTGCTGTGCCACCGGTAGTTTCAGCAGTTTCTTCTTGATATCCAGGCTGAATACGGACATGTTTTGCATCGTAATGACGTAAAATGGCTCAGTCGGGGGTCTGCACTGCAGCGTTTCTACTCTTTTTAAGGAGGAAATTGAACAATTCTTGACCAAAAACGGACAACTGATGCCACAACTTTCTGATCCCTTTTGGCTAGCTGATTTGGGATTTTTAGTCGACATAATGCGACATCTGAATGCGCTGAACACAAGCCTTCAAGGGCGAAATGCACTGGTAAGGCAACTGTATTCACACATCAAGGCATTTCGGACTAAGCTACAACCTTTCCAAAGACACCTATCACAGGAGCAGCCCAATACTGCACATTTCCCATCGCTGCAGGAAATTATTACCAGTTTCCCACAGAAAAAATATAAGTGCACAAATGGCAAAGTACGCAGCAGACATCTCTCCGGCTGAGGAGTTTCAACAGCGCTTTCGGGACTTGGCAGCTATTGAAAAGGAGATGATGCTTTTTTGAATGAATTTTTTCTGATGACGCTCCAGACCACCTGAAGCTGGAGCTCGTTGAGCTGCAGTGTGACGCCGAGTGTCGCAGTCGGCACCAACAACCTGTGCACAGCCTGGATTGATTACAAGAAAGCCTATGACTCTATGCCACATACATGGATCACTGAATGCCTGGAGTTGTATAAGGTTAACAGGACCCTAAGAGCCTTCGTTGCAAACTCGATGATGATGTGGAAAACCATACCTGAAGCCAATGGCTAGCCACTTACCCAAGTGTCCATCAAATGTGGCATATACCAAGGTGATGCACTCTCCCCACTGCTGTTCTGCATAGGACTGAACCCCCTAAGCCAAGTAATCACCAAGAGAGGCTATGGATACCGACTCAGGAATGGAGCTACGATCAGTCACCTCCTCCACATGGATGACATAAAGCTGCATGCTAAGAGCAAAAGGGACATAGACTCCCTGATCCTCAAAACCAGGATCTACAGCAGCGACATCGGGATGTCATTCGGGCTTGAGAAATGTAGTCGGACGGTGACTAAGAGAGGAAAGGTAGTCCGCACTGAAGGGGTCTCACTCCCTGAAGGAACAATAGCAGACATTGAGGACAGCTACAAGTACCTCGGTATACCACAAGCCAATGGCAACCTCGAACTGGCAACAAGGAAAGCGGCTACGGCCAAATACCTCCAGCCAGCTCCTGCCTGAAAGTCTGCGCTGACCAGCTAATATATATATATATATATATATATATATATATATATATATATATATATATATATATATATATATATATATATATATATAAATCGTAAAATAGTTCATTTGGATTTAATCTTAATGTTTCAAAGAATGTCAGGCTGAATAGGCCCTTGCATATTTTCACCAAATCTGGCCCTCTTTGCAAAAGGTTTGGACACCCCTGATTTAGATGGATAATTCTGGCACAACAAAATAATATTGGTAAAATAGGATGATATGTCCATGTCTAAATGTAAAGTATAATTAGTAAAGGAGCAAAACTATGACTTAAGATGATGGTTGCTATGATTCATACTTTCTTGAAGTAAACACAGCAAAGTGGAAAAAATGTCACGATCAAAACTATATACCAACAACCAATTTTAACATTGACTTATTAAACCCAATTGGAAACAAAAATACAACTGACTTTATAAATACCATGTACAGCAACAGCCTTTTCCCAGTAATCCTGAAACCTAGCCGAATAACAGTTGACACAGCCACATTAATAGATAACATATTTATAAATAAGATTGATCATAAAATGGAAAGTAATAGATGATATAAGTGACCATCTACCTGTCTTTGTAGTTTTTCATAATTATTTTGATAGAAAAACAAAGTAAACAACTCACATATCAGAAATAAGACGAAGAACCCAACGACTCCATTGATGCTTTTAAGCAAGACCTTTTAAAACAAAACTGGACCGAGCGAGGTCTACTCAAACAAAGACCCAAATACAGTGTTTGATGTATTTCACTCGACCATAATCTCCCTATATCATAAACATTTTACATTAACTAAAGTTTCCAAAACGTATAAAGACCCAAGTAAGCCATGGATAACGAAAGGCATCGAAAACGCATGTATAAAGAAAAACAATTTATACACTGTAGGTTGTTTACAAAATTGAGAACTGAAGAGGCAGGAAAAAAGTATAAGACCTATAAAAAAAAACTAGTAAATATGATAAGAACCAGTAAGAGAGACCATTATCATGCACTATTAGAGCAGAATAAAAGTAACACAAGATATGGAAAAAACTTAATCAAGTAATCAGAAATAGTCCTAAAAAAGTGGATAATCCAGAGTATTTATCAAAGGCAAACATACTATTATTGGAAAAACTGCAGAAATAGCAATTGAATTTCATGAGTACTTTGTCAATATCGGCAGTAACCTAGCAAAAAAAATTCCTGATCCAACAAACTTGTTTGAAATAGATAGATACAAAGAAAAAAAACTCCTCCACGATGTTCCTTACTGCTGTAAAAAATAACAAATATTGTAAGAACTTTAAAAAAAAGTCAACTGATTGCTTTAATATTGATATGACAATAATAAAATTATTATTATTGAACTTATAGAACTTGTAGTGCAACCTTTCACGCACATATACAACAATCAAAAATTCATACCGATTGATCGCCCCTGCAGCATTGGGTCTTTCTGACCACAATTTATTCCACTTAATACCTACATACAGACAGAAACTCAAATGTGTTAAACCGGTTGTTAAGACTGTGAAAAAAAATGGACAGATGAAGCAAAGCTATCTCTACAAGAATGATTAGACTGCACTGATTGGGGCGACTTTTAAACTTAAACGGGCAAACAGGATGAATACACAGACACTGTAACATCATACATCAGTTTCTGTGAGGACATGTGTTACCAACGAAGTCCTTCCGCTCCTTCAACAATAACAAGCCATGGTTTACTCCCAAACTCGGGCAACTCAGGAAAGAGAAAGGAGCCACATTTAGAAGTGGAGATCGGGCACTGTATAAACACGCCCGAAACCAATTGACAAAGGAAATTAACATCGCTAAGAGATGCTATGCAGAGAGGCTGAAAAAACAGTTCTCTGCTAACGACTCTGCATCTGTATGGAATGGCTTGAAAACAATCACTAACTATAGAATGCCCGCCCACAAACAGTGAACAATAAGTTGTCTTGCTGATGAACTCAATATGTCTTTTCTGCCGATTTGAAAAAGACAACCCCATTTCCCACACACACCCACCTCTACCAGAAATTACTCTATCTACCCCCCCCCCACCCTCTTTTTCTCCACTACAGATCATCAAACAGGGTGTCAGACGGCTCTTCAAGCAGCAGAAGATCAAGAAAGCTGCGGGGCCCGACAAAGTGTCCCCCTCCTGCCTGAAAGTCTGCGCTGACCAGCTGGCTCCGGTCTTCACACAAATCTTCAACAGATCCCTGGAGCTGTGTGAGGTCCCATCCTGCTTCAAACAGTCTACCATCATCCCAGTTCCCCAGAAATCGGAACTGAACGACTATAGGCCTGTCGCCCTGACGTCTGTGGTCATGAAGTCCTTTGAACGCCTTGTGCTGAACCACCTAAAGAACGTCACCGGACCCCTGCTGGACCCTCTCCAGTTTGCCTACCGGGCAAACAGGTCTGTGGAAGATGCAGTCAACATAGGTCTGCACTACATCCTCGAACACCTCGACAGCACAGGGACTTACGCAAGAATTCTGTTTGTGGATTTCAGCTCTGCATTCAACACCATCATCCCGGAACTCCTCACCCCCAAACTTCTCCACCTCGATGTGTCCCCTACGATCTGCCAGTGGATCCTCAGCTTACTGACGGGACGGACACAACAGGTGAGACTGGGAGCAACAACATCATCAACACGTACAACCAGCACTGGAGCCCCACTGGGATGTGTCCTCTCTCCACTCCTCTTCTCCCTCTACACAAACCATTGCACCTCAACAAATCATAAAGTTCGCAGACGACACCACGGTCATCGGTCTCATCAAAGACGGCGACGAGTCTGCGTACCGCCAACAAGTGGAGCAGCTGGAGCTCTGGTGTAGCCGACACAACCTCGGGCTGAACACACTCAAGACTGTAGAGATGATCGTGGACTTCAGGAAACATCCTTCTCCACAGTTGCCCCTCACACTATCCAACTGCCCTGTGTCAACCGTCGAGACCTTCAAGTTCCTGGGAATCACAGTCTCCCAGGACATGAAGTGGGAAGTCAACATCATGTCCATCCTGAAAAGGGCCCGGCAGTGGATGTACTTCCTGAGGCTGCTGAGGAAGCATGGCCTGCCACAGGAGGCGCTACAACAGTTCTACACGGCAGTCATCGAATCAATCCTGTGTTCTTCCATCACGGTTTGGTTTGGGGACGCCACAAAAAAGGACAAAACCCGACTTCAACGGACAGTTAGGACGGCAGAAAAAATCATCGGCACCGCCCTACCCACTCTTGAGGATGTGCACACTGCACGAATCAAGACAAGGGCAAGGAAAATCCTCCTGGATCCCCCGCACCCTGCCCACCACATTTTACAGCTACTCTCTTCAGGCAGGCGCTACAGATCCATGCGCACCAAATCCAGCAGACACTTAAACAGCTTCTTCCCTCTTGCCATTAACTAGTCACTCTCTTGTACTACAAATACTGCTACTGGTCACTCTAAAATGATTAAATGATTTTCTGCACCAACTGTACAAACTGTCATCGTATTGTATTCTACCACTGATCACTTTAGCTCTGCTTGATACTTTGTACATTGTCTCACATTACGAAATGTCCTTGCATATCTATTTGTCATGTCCTTGTTTACGATGATACTAATGCAGCGTGTTATACCGGAGACAAATTCCTTGTGTGTTCTACATACTTGGCCAATAAAGATGATTCTGATTCTGAAAGGCCAATGTTTGCTTTGCATTCTGTGTCTACAGAGCATTCATCACTAATCATCACCTCCAATGCAGCAGTAAAGCTTACACTTCTGTCACAAGCATAACGAGGAAGGTGAATCGAAAACCGGGAGAAAGAGGAGATGGTCCAATAATTGCTAAGCTATAGGAATGCAGTCACAAACCACCAATAAGTGCTTGTGTGATACAGTGCATATGCATTTTTTTTCTCCCCAAAATGGCCAGATAGGCAGCCATCGGCAAGTGCTCTTCAAGAGCCTTGCGTTTTTTGTTGTTTTTGTCTTTGTTTTGTCACATGGTGTTGTTGTTACGTCGTGTTGACCTGATGTGGACTGTTTTCAGCATTTTTAATAATAATAATAATATAATAATATATCACATTTGTAAGCGCCTTTCATAACACTCAAGGACACTGTACAGCCAAGACCAATAGTAAAACACAGATAAAATAATAAAGAAAGAAAGATTTAAGGCGGGTAGGCAAGTCTGAATAGGTGGGTTTTGAGCTGGGTTTTGAATAAAGAAAGAGAGTCAATATTATGAATGTTGGGAGGAAGTGAGTTCCAGAGTTTGGGGGCAGAGCGACTGAAGGCTCTGTACCCCATTGTACTGAGAGGGGCAGAGGGTAGAAAAAGGTGGAGGGAGGATGAGGATCTGAGTGAGCGAGAGGGAATGGGGATTTGAAGAAGATCTGACAGATAGGAGGGCGCAAGGTTATGGATGGCTTTCAATGTATAGAAAAGTAATTTGAAGTTGATTCTAAGTTTGACAGGAAGCCAGTGGAGCTGTCGGGGGATGAGGGTGATATAATGGAAGGAGGGGGTTCTCGTGATGATCTGGGCTGCTGAATTCTGAACAAGTTGAAGTTTATGGAGGAATTTTTGATGGACACCGAAGAGGAGTGAGTTGCAGTAGTCAATACGGGAAGTGACGAGACTGTGAACAAGGATAGCGTTGGTGTGCGGAGTGAGTGAGGGACGGAGGCGCTTTATATTGCGAAGGTTGAAATGAGAGGACCGGGTAATGTTATTGATGTGGGAGTGAAAGGATAGTGAACTGTCAAGGATGACACCCAGACTCTTCACCTGAGGGGAAGGAGATATAGTGGCATTATCAATTATGAGGGAGAAACTGTCGGCTTTGTTTAGAGTGGATTTGGTACCGACGAGTAGGAGTTCAGTTTTATTGCTGTTTAGCTTAAGGAAATTATGGGTGAACCAAGATTTGATTTCTGAGAGCCAGTGAGAGAGGGATGAGGGTGGGAGAGAAGCGCCGGGTTTGCTGGAGAGATAGAGCTGGGTGTCATCTGCAAAGCAGTGAAAGTGTAAGCCAAATTTGCGGAAAATGTTTCAGAGCGGAAGGAGGTAGACAATGAAGAGGAGCGGACCGAGGACAGAACCCTGGGGAACACCAGAAGAAACGGTGAGGGATTGTGAAGTAAAAGAATCAAGTTGAATGAACTGAGAACGGCCAGTGAGATATGAGTGGAACCAACGTAGAGGGGTGTTGGTGATGCCTATGGTAGAGAGTCTATTGAGGAGGATGGGGTGAGAGATTGTGTCGAAGGCTGCACTCAGGTCAAGGAGGATGAGGATGGATATTAGGCCAGAGTCTGCTGCTATGAGAAGATCGTTTGTGATTTTTATGAGGGCTGTTTCAGTACTGTGACGGGGACGGAAGCCGGACTGGAATTGTTCATAAAGACTATTGTCGGTGAGGTGGGAGTGGAGCTGAGAGGCGACAGTTTTCTCCAGAATTTTCGAGATGAAGGGAAGATGGGAAATGGGGTGTAGTTTTTTGAAGTCTTTGGGATCTAAACCAGGTTTTTTCAGGATTAGGGTGATAGCTGCAGTTTTGAAGAGCACAGGAACAATTCCAGTCGACAGAGAGGAATGGATAATGCCTGAGATGAAGGGAAGCAGAGAAGGTAGGCAGGATTTGACCAGAACTGTGGGGAGGGGATCGAGCTGACGGGAGGTCTTGGATTTAATGATGAGGTCTGAAATTACTGAGAGATGGGGGAGTTCAGAAGAAGAGAAAAGTTTGCAAGGGGTGAGAAGGTCAGAGGAGGGGAAAGGTACAGAGGAGCCCAGATGCTGGTGGATTCTGTTGATTTTTTTCTTTGAAAAAGAGGAGAAGTGCGTTGCAGGTGTCACGAGAATAAAAGTGAGGTGGTAGGGAGTCAGGCGGTTGAGTGATTCCGTTCCAAAATGAAAAGAGAGTCTTAGTATTTCCAGCATTGGAGCAGATGAGTCCGGAGTAGTAATGTGATTTTGCTTGAGAGATGGAATCCTTGTAGAGGGATAGTTGAGCTGCATAGATGTCCTTGTGAGCAGTGAGGCCGGTTTTCCTATAAAGTCTCTCAAGCTGCCGGGTTTGGGATTTCAAGGAACGTAGATGAGGGGTGAACCAAGGGGCAGACTGAGTAAAAAGGACATAGCGGGACTTGACAGGGGCGAGCGTATTGAGGATGCTGGTGAGACCAGAGTTATATCGGAAAACCAAATCATCAGGAGTGGAATCAATGTCCGGAGTCAGGGTGGTCAGCCATGCAGTGAGAGAGTCAATGTTAATGTCTTTAATATTATGGTAAACAATGGTCCGGGGTAATTTGGCAGTTGAGAGCTGGAGTGTAATGTTGAATGAGATAAGGAAGTGGTCCGTTATTGGAAGTTCGTCAGCAGTACAGTTGGAGGGGGAAGTACCAGAGCAGCAGATCAGATCAAGGGTGTGACCTTTGATGTGTGTGAGAAAATCTACAAATTTATCAAAACCAAAACTGTTAATTGAAGAAGTGAAGTCAATGGTGAGAGGAAGAGCAGTGTTGTCCATATGTATATTAAAATCTTCCCTGATTATTACATTTGGTGACAGAGAGGAGAGATGGGTGAGGACAGTAGACACTTCATTTAAAAAGTCGCGGTGGGGTTTGGGGGAGCGGTACACTGTGGCAATAATCGTGGGAATGGGTCCGGATATTTGACAGGCAAGGCATTCAAAGGAGGAAAGTGGCGGGAGAGAAACCGGAAGTACTTTCCACTTCTCGCGGTATACTATCGCGAGACCTCCACCGCGACCAGAATCACGGGGCTTGGAAATGTAAACAAATCCCGGGGGAGTGGAATCGTTCAACTGTGAGAAGTCCCCGGGAGTTTGCCAGGTTTCATTTAAGCAAAGAATGTCAAGCTTACGGTCCGTGAGGATATCTTGAATGAGATTACCCTTCCCAGTAAGCGAACGGATGTTAAGTAGCCCGAAGTTGACGGCGGCAGTCTCGCTGCTCCGGGGACCGTTAGCCGACCTAGCCAAGCCGGCTAACGCACGATGGTCGATGGATCGGCCGGCGTTTCTGGATGGCCGACGGGAGGAAGACTAGAAGGAGGTGATGGTGTTGGATCGGTTGAGGCAGAAGCCCCGACGAGACCCACGATGAATATATTTCCGGGAAGGAAAGCGAACGATGTCCGGGAGCCGGTGTAGAGCAGGAGGAGGGCCCAGCCATTGGAAGCGGAGCCGAAGGAGCTCGGCCACCGAGTACTGGAGCAGACCCTTGACAGGTCGATGGAGGAGCGACAGGTTGACAGGTAGGACGCTGAGACGCCGGGACGAAACAGTCGAAGATAGTTGAGAGTGCGAGGCAGGTGTAAATGAGGGCTGGGTGGAATGACTGTGAGATGATGATAGTGATTCCATGCGAAACAGTAAAACAATCGAGCGTAAAAACACTGTAAAACACAAAAGTTTGTGGGAGAACAGCGGCAGGCAAAACGCGCCAGCGTTCACTCTACCCGGAAGTCCCACAATTTTTGGCCGTGGCATTCGTCAAAGAAGAAGAACCTGTGCTTGGTTGTTGCGCCTTCTCGGCAGCACACGTGTACCAGCACTGATTTCTTGATTGGGAGCAATGTCGGTGCCATTTGACTGTCGTTGCTGGACATCCCCGGAGTGCTTGTGTCTTGCGCCTGAAGTAGGCAGCATTTTCACAGCCCCGCTTTGTTCAGCGAAAAGGTCGGTGCTGATGGACACTCTGCGGCTGGATGATGCATGGATTGAGGAGCCGACGATTAGAAGAAAGGAGCTTCAGCGCAGCGTATGTGCAACTGGGAGTCGCGGCTTGGAATTGAAGCGGACTAACATGAGACAGGAGAAGAGAGCTAATCTCTCTTTTTCGTGAATGGATGCTACAGCTTCTTGTTGCTTTCAAGCTTAGCTTGTCGCAGATGTGTGCACATTGCAGCATGACCTCTTTGATCCTCTGGTGAAAAGGACACTTTGATTCACTCCTCTTTCATCTATAATTGCTTCAGACAACAAAGTGTATGCAGGAGTGTGGTTAAGAGTGCATGATCTGTGTCTCATGTGGTGTTTTGTATTATTTTGTCATTTTTTGTTACGTTTTTTTTTTTATAGCGGCGCGAACACCCGCAGTGCTCCTTTTGTTTTATGTTGAGAGGGAAGAAATTTCATCTGTGCTGTATGTCACATGTTACACATACAGTACATTTGACAAAGTTTTATCGAATCCAATTCAATCACATACTGTGAGTCTGTTTGTAATCTCAATACAGTGAAGTGTAACTCATTTTAAACAGTGTCAAGCAATTTAATAAGTAACTGGGGAGAAAATACAGAATGACACGCAGCCACTGAAGACTGAATAATGGAGGACATTACAGAATATTTCAAATGAGAGGAGAGGGCATATAAGTTAAAAGTTTATTACTTATTGAGTAAATATTTAAAATACAAGAACCCATATTTAACCCACACTGGAATGTTTCAGTACCAATCATGGGTTCAGAAAATAGAAAAGCTTACCGTAGAAGACATCTGGACAAGAAGTACAGTGTAATAAACAAATCTGAAATATTGTCTGTGCATTGACTACTCAAATCCATTCTATCAACAAAATTCCTTGTTATTATGACAGCTGATTTTTCAATTTTGATGTTTGTGATCTGATTTATCTAGCTGTGTTTATCTAACGTGTTTTCTTGACTGCAGAATAACTGAATCGGTACATGCTAATTCATTCCTCGGCAAAGTAATTTGACTGAAATATAGAAAAACACCTGTGAAATCAAGTTGTACCTTTTTCAATTAAAATATCAACAGTATTATTTTTGTTCATCGTAGTGCTAATATTTAATTCTGATTTGCACAATAAATGAGTGTTAATAATAGTGATATGTTATATAATAATAATAAGTGATATGTTTATCACATATCACTCTGCATTTGATCAATTTAGCTTTTCTTACTAATTTATGATTCGGTTCATTCTATACAATGAACCGAATCATAAATGATTACTCCATTAAATTATTATGAATTTCAAGTATTTTTACCCTTAATTTTTTATGACATATAACGTTACTGTGGTGGGATTCAATTGATGCAGTGAAATGAATTTTGGGCCATATCAGAGTCGTGTGACTTGGAAAATGGGACTTGTGACACAGCTGCCCATTCATTCAGCCCAAATCAAATTGGGCCGAGAATCATCTTTTGATATTTGATTCGTGTGGATAGGTTAAACAGTACTGGTTGAATTCTGGCACAAAAGAATAATAATTTTTGATATCATAGATATCCAACATCGATTTCAAATGATTAATTATGTGACTGCTATCCCATAATTAACTATTTAAATTTTAATTTTTATTCACATGTGAATAGTTACGGAAAAGGAACGATGAGGATCCATGTAAACAGCAATGCAATTGTGAAACTCTTTTCATAATTTGTTAGAGAATGGATAACTTCCGAATAAATGCAAAGGATTCTGGGGATCCTTCGCAAAAACAATTAGTATAATTTTTGAATGGCTGTGGAAATACTCTGCATCGGTAGAATCTGTGAATTATTTCAAAAGATATTTCCTCCATTTTATTAGACTTACGCAGGAAACACTTGCCATCATGTGATGACATTAGTTAGGAAAAGTGGACATAATTAATTTGAAACAGTGCGGTCAGTTTCTCCATTCCAAGAGAAGCACCTTTTAATTTTCTCTCTGACCCAACGACCTATTCCAACAAATGTTAAGGAAAGGTGGCCTGAGGTTAGATTTGACTTTCTGAAGAGGCCTTTGTCATATGTTTCTTTGTTCTTGAGTTACACTGGTCGTGGAGTAGTTTATGGATCCGATTTTCATGCAGGTGCAGATTTGAATCCTGGGAAATGCCCCAAAAGCATGCCAAAGGAGGCCTTAACCCCAGATAAATGAGTGGAGTGCGACTGACTTTGCAATGAAGATATTGATAAATTTTCTCTAAGTTATCCTGTCTTTGTCCAGGGAAGCTTGACTATGTTCATAAATAGAAAGAGGGACAGATAGATTGTGAAAAATATTAGAATCATAACAGACAAACAAGTTGACCCAAGGTGCTTTCAAGGCCCCCAATGATATGACGTTTCATATTTGTTATTTGTGTCAAGTGTTAACACCAGGGCGGCCCGGTAGTCCAGTGGTTAGCACGTCGGCTTCACAGTGCAGAGGTACCGGGTTCGATTCCAGCTCCGGCCTCCCTGTGTGGAGTTTGCATGTTCTCTCCGGGCCTGCGTGGGTTTTCTCCGGGTGCTCCGGTTTCCTCCCACATTCCAAAAACCATGCGTGGCAGGCTGATTGGACGCTCTAAATTGTCCCTAGGTGTGAGTGTGAGCGTGGATGGTTGTTCGTCTCTGTGTGCCCTGCGATTGGCTGGCAACCGATTCAGGGTGTCCCCCGCCTACTGCCCGAAGACAGCTGGGATAGGCTCCAGCACCCCCCGCGACCCTAGTGAGGATCAAGCGGCTCGGAAGATGAATGAATGAATGAATGTTAACACCAGCTCCAGTTTCAAAGTTGCAATGTCACAGATAGCCTCAACCAAGGAGTCAAAGTCTTAAACCTTCTGTGATAGCATCACAGTGTTGAAAAGAAGGGCTCCCATTAGATGTTCACTTAGATAAATCGACTATAATCGGTTGGTGGGGCGCATTTACTCATTTGGCCTGATGCTCCCATCAGACGTGATCTTCGGGTCGTCATCATGAATCAGGCAGTGGTGTGACATCATTGGTCATCCTGACAGCTGAACAAAGCTCAGCAACTGGAAAGGGACTGATACTGCTAATGGACCCAGATTAGGATGGGTGTGCTTGGAAACTGATGCCTGCACGACTACAGCTATTCAGTTCAATGTGTGAGGTCAAAGAAGACTTGAGATGATTGGGCTAAGTGGGGCAAAAGACTAACAGCATCATGACATTACCAGTGTTATCTGTCTTGTGCCGTATATTTTGATTATTCATAAATCATTGCATGTGTGGATTGTGTATCTGTGGAAACGTGTACATGTATGCGTATGTGAATATGTGCATTCGTGTGTGCATCTGTGAGCGCCTGTTTGTGTGCGTGCACTGAGCCTGGCGATGCAGTAGTGGTGGGCAGATAAGCTGTAGATAGAGCTTTAATGGCTAATGGGTTCCACTAATGAGAAAACTGCCTGTGATTATGACAAATGTGAAGAGCAGTAGGCTAAGAAGCAATACACAGCAGACATCATTAGGCAGCTACGACTCAGAATTTCATTCAGCTTGCTGATACACAGTAAAAACCTTTAATTTATATATATATTAGAGCTGTCAAACGATTAAAATATTAAATCTAATTAAAAATGAAACTGTCATAATTAACTCAAATTCACAAAAAAAAATCATTGTGATTACTCACGCATTTTTCATCATTTCTGAATTTCCTTTTATATTTATTTTGTCCTATTTTTCCCCATTTTGATGCTCTCATCAACATGGAATCATGTTTTCTATGTGCAAAATGCAAATATTTACTGAAATAACAATTTTGCTTTTCAATTTTACATGAACATTTTTCATTTGGAGCAGTTATTCACACATAATCTCTCACACAATATTACTGTCCATCAACAACAATGAAAAAAAAATATTCTGTCACACAACAGCTGCTTTAACAGCTCTTTTTATGGAATCAAAACAGAGCAATATAACATTATAAAGTGCACATGTAAGGTAAACTAGTACTCAGCCTACAGTGGATTTAAGCCATGGTTGCATACTTCGTTTTTCTCAAGTTTGCTTTGAACACAGCAGTCAGGCTATGTTGATTCTGTTCGTCCTTCTTGCGCGGAAGTCTCTCTACGGTTTTGTGTAGACACCATTTCGGATGACAACACTTGGTTCGATGGCAACACTGGAGACATTTTATTTTCGCTCGGTCGCTACCAGTGCACCGCTGAACTTTCGTTGTCATGTCACCACTTCAGTGTTCGTCACTGTCGAACGAACACAGAGAAGCTGCACCCGCTCCATTTATATGGACACGGAACACTGTAACCGCCCACACAAAGTAGTTCCAAACAAGTAACAATCACGTCAGTGGCATATATCGGATACCTGTATGATACAGGTAACTTTGGTCTTGTCAGTGGAGCAATTTGGCAACTTTTTAAAAGTAAACTTTCCATTCGTAAACTCTTTAAGTATCCATTTTCGGTGTCTTGCACTGCCATGGCCGGCAAAACAAACGTGCGTGGACCTGTACAGCGCACTTGTTTTGTTTCTGGTTCATTTACAGAGCAAAGTAACATCCGCAGTGACGTGTGCCGCGTTAATCTCGCGAGAAAAAAAAATGAATCCCGTTAATAATGCCAATAAAAACGAGCTAAACTCTAATATATATATATATATATATATATATATATATACACACACACACACACACACACACACACACACACGTATATATTTCTTCTTTTCCTGCATACGTTGCCATCTACTTTTCTTTACCTTGCATCCTACTTGGACAAGTGTATCATCAAGATTCGGTAACGGTTCCAATCCTTTAGTTTGAGACCTAGTGATTGCCATGCATGTGCAATTTTTCGAGATTTTCTGGACAACATGGTCCAATATAGGTAAGTCATTTCCCAAAACAACAACAATTCTCCAATACACCAACCTTAACCCTTGTGTCCTCCAAATTAAAAATGCCTTAAGTTACGCATTGTACAATTTTTGTAATGATGTATTTTGTTATAAAAACATTCTTTTTTTTTTTTCAAACACTCAAAATGTTCAGAGGCATCTGTGCTATCCATACATATATAGTTTTTATTAGTTCTTTTTTTTTCTTTATTTTTTTATTCTTTATTTTTTGCAAAAGGGAAAAAAAAATTGTGTCTGGAGGTCCCAACCAAGCCCTACTAACAATCCCGACCGGACGTGTTCATGTAAAATGCATTGGTTTGAAGCCTCCCGCAAAAAGGCAAACTCATTTGCGATCCTCTGGCACCACCTAAAAGTTGCACAATTGGAATGACCTCAACCCAACACTGTGGCATGCTTACGTCTGTCCAAGCGAAAACAAATCGATTGACAAATCGTGAAATGCAAACAAATTGTGAAATGCATGTATACACATTATGTTTACGATGCATTCAAAAATATGAATTATAATGGGTCTCTATGGTGCAAAATATATAAATTGTGAAGATTAAGGTATCAAAACGTTTTTTTATCATTGCTGCAATGCCGGTGACGTCATGAAATTTAGGCCATTTTAGAACCCCTCCATAAGTTTCAGCTCTCTCGTGTTTTTCTGAATGCCTTTGCCTTTGATTCAAAGACATCATTTTACATTTATCGCAAGCGGTGCACTACGAGGGTTATGTGTGAAAAATTGGCCCTCAATCCCAAAAGTCATATTGGTCGTGCAATAATCCTGACCGTTACCATGAACACAAGTGATATTTAGAACCTTCTCATAATTGAGCAAGTCACTACTAACTAAACTAGCTTTAACTAGTGTTTGATTGCTGCCTGTGTCAGCCAGTGCTTTCATCTCCTTACCCATTTACAGTTACAGAGGTTGTACGTCTATGTCTAGAATGATTTCCTTCTTGAAATATTTCTTGCCCCGCTCTAGGTACTGAACAAAATTCTACAAATTTGGGTTTTCGCACAGGACACACGGAAGCCTTATGGCCAGGTGGTTGACAGTTGAAACAAATAAAGTCACCTTTTGGTTGTAACTTTACAAACTGTCTCCGAGCCCCAATGTCAGCATTACCCAAGTCTGCCGGTTGAATGGGTCGGTGTCCTTCATACTTGAGCTTCACAGTTGGTCCCTTCTTCCTGTAGGGCTCCCGGTGTGCTGTCATGTAGCACTCTACCAACTCTGCTGCAACTTCTCCAATCTGGTCCTTACAGTCGGTTGTAACTTTCTCTGATCGTCTCTCCCAAAGGAATGATGGTGCTGCGAAAACTCTGCTGATATGTTTCTTCAGTTACATTGTATTTGAGTAACAGTGACGCTTTCATAGGACTCTCCCTGCTCTTCATTCATACCAGCATATGCTTCAAGTGCCCTTCCAGTCAATAAGGTCACTACTCTGGCAGCCCACTCATCCTGCCTCCACCCTCAGGTTTTAGCTATTCTTTCAAACCTAACAAAAACTTTCTGCATCCTCACCCTCTTTAAGATCTGGAATCATGGGTTCTGATACCCTGGGAATTGCAGTTTGACTTACAGTGGGAAACAGTGGAGAATGAGCATATGGTAGGTAACACTGAGTTTGAGTTCCTTATGCCGGAGGAAGGTTTGTCAGCCTAAACATTCGAGGGTCAGGGGTTTGGGCCTGTGGTTTTGGAGGAGGATAACGTTGACTTGTTTGTCCATCGAATGTCCGGTCTTGCTTCATGGTGTGCATCTGATCTCTTAACTCATTGATCTGTTCAATCAACATTTCCTATCTGCGTTTAGAATATTGAATAAAGTATCTTATTTCTTTAACAATTCCCTCATCTAGTGTATCTCTAGTCATACTCACTGTCAAAGTCTTAGGCTGAACCACTGGCTCAGCTACACCCTGGGCTTGGGAACTGTCTGATGCATCAGGGAAAAAGGCAACAGCTTCTCTTCGGGGTAACTCAAGCTCCAGGCTTCCCCCAGCCTCTTCAGCGCTCTCCTGTTGAGTCTGGTTTGGCTGTGCTGCTGCACAGCTTCTTCCTCTTCCTACATTCCTCATCTTGGCTTCCTCTTTTCTCTTCAGCAAGGCGTACCAATCCCCACCACTGTCACCAATTGTTATGCGGCGAAACAGCAGGCCAGGTGAAAAAAGAATAAAAACGCAATCCAGCCTGGATTCAGGAAGGAGATTTTCCAGTTTTCTTTATTTTCAGGAGTGACACTCGACCAGTTTTGAGCAGACCACGTGTAGCACTGCTCTCCAAATTGTCCGGCCCCCAGTGACTTCCTCATTCCTCTTATAAAGGGAGTTTACTTGAGCTTCAGGCTAATCAGGTCCAAGTAACAATTGGCCCTTCCCAGGTGGTTGCAATTACCTCATCTGAAATAATTAGCATTCTACAAAGTGCATTAAGTACAATAGTTTTTGGATGGAAAGAAATGTGCACCTTTCTTCCATCCAAAATCCACAAAAAAAAACATTTTTAACATATGCCTTTCGTCATCATGACAATCACCTTGTTAAAAGAACAAAACCAACACAATGCATAAACTCACAACACATTACATATCTACAAATCAGTGTGATTTCTGATGTTGCCTTTTAGACCAGTTCAGATATGTGTGGGTTCACCATGGCAAGTGCCACTCTCATGTCATTTACACAGCAAAGGCTGTTCCTTTTCTTTGTTTTTATGTCCAGTATCCTCGAAAAGGATTGGTCACAAAGATATGTTGTAACAAATGGTATTAAAAAATCCAGGGCTTTTTTCGCAATAATTGGATAGTTGTTCATTTGTTGACGCCAAAATATTGAGAGCGTTGTTGTTCTGAAGAGTTGCTGTTGAACCTGGCTCTGCTAAATTTAAATTACTTCATCGATGAATTCATCTTGGCGGCCCGGTAGTCCAGTGGT
Organism: Hippocampus zosterae; assembly: GCF_025434085.1. Classification (NCBI taxonomy): domain Eukaryota; kingdom Metazoa; phylum Chordata; class Actinopteri; order Syngnathiformes; family Syngnathidae; genus Hippocampus; species Hippocampus zosterae. The sequence goes on from NC_067451.1 coordinate 37,329,872, forward strand.
TAGCACGTCGGCTTCACAGTGCAGAGGTACCGGGTTCGATTCCAGCTCCGGCCTCCCTGTGTGGAGTTTGCATGTTCTCCCCGGGCCTGCGTGGGTTTTCTCCGGGTGCTCCGGTTTCCTCCCACATTCCAAAAATATGCATGGCAGGCTGATTGAACACTCTAAATTGTCCCTAGGTGTGAGTGTGAGTGCGAATGGTTGTTCGTCTCTGTGTGCCCTGCGATTGGCCGGCAACCGATTCAGGGTGTCCCCCGGAGACAGCTGGGATAGGCTCCAGCACCCCCCGCGAACCTAGTGAGGATCAAGCGGTTAGGAAGATGAATGAATGAATATATATATATATAGCAGCTGGATAGCTCAGTTGGTAAGGCATCGGTTTGGCATACGGGAGACGGTGGTTCGAATCCCGCTTGGGGCAAAAATGAGCACATAACACCATCCAGTGTGGGTCCTTGGGCAAGATCCTTCACGCTAATGCCTACCTCATACAATGATGAGAGACAATAAAACGAATGACATTCCGGCTCAGACGTCGCCCGGCCAAACAAGGTCTGCGTCAGGTGCTGGGGAACCAGAGCACCTTGATGAAAAATGGGCTACTGGAACAAAGCGGAGATGGGTGAGATATATTTATATATATATAAAAACAACGGTGATTTTTGATTGATTCAACATTTGTGAAAACATAAGAAATGTCGGGGGAAATCGCAGGTACAGGGACAAAAACACAGGAAGGCGAAAAAGGAAGGCTGGAGTACGGAATTGAACCTCTGCACAGTGAGGCGGATGTGCTCTTATGTATGTGTGTGTGTGTGTGTGTGTGTGTGTGTGTGTATACTGTATATATATATGTATTTTTTTAATGCGTATGTGTACTTTAAATTGGTAAATTGGCGCAGAATAGCACATTTGGATCTACTCCCTGTGTGGAAGTCTGTAGTGAATTTTAGTTAAAAAAAAGAAAAACTGTGGAATTTGTTGAGAATACACTATGATGTCACCCAAGTTATGAATCTAATCCTGGCCTATGACTGGTTTTGCCAGGTTATAGCGTTATTCCTGCCACATCCTATTCACAAATATGATAAATGACCATCGTGATAGGTAGTAAGTCCCCCTCTTAGCATGATAAAACCGTGGCAGGAAAATGAAATCCTGTTTATACTGAAACATTATGATTTATGGATTGGGATCATGACAGCAGTTGCCTGTACTGTGTCCACAAGCTCTCTTATCTCTAAGTGGTCCTGTGCATGCATGTATATGTGTGTGCTGATGCATCCCTGTCCATGACAGAATGTGTGGGACTTTTCTTGCTACCTTTGTTTCTCTTTGTAAAGTTTATGGTTATGTGAAGAGAGATTTTGTCTTCCAACCACCAAATAACTTTGTTGTGCTGCTTTCAAAATTCACAGATACATTTTACTTTGACAGTACCACATTTAATTAATTTATAAAGCAATATGTGATGTTCCATTTTAAATTGTTTTAATGAAATTAGATTGGTTGAAATGAGTGGCCTTTTTATGTTTTTTTTTGGCCTTTTTTATAGAGAAAAGTACCAACTTTTATCTCGTGTTCTTGAGTTGTTGGAGTTCTTTAGTCAAGCCTCCGGGAATAACGGCAAGCTCAGAGTTCATTTGCTTGACTTGTTTTTTCACCGCTGCTGTGAGATGGGCACGCATGCCAAAAGCATAACCGGTGGCTTTAAGTTTGAACTGAGCTTCATAGGCGTGTCTTTTTGTCGAATTTATTTTCAGGGGTTCTTCGAAACCAAAACCGGAGTCGTTTTGCAACAATGCACATTGCCACACTCTATACAAGTGTTGGTACTGGCTTGAGGCGTCCACTTACACGCCCACCATTCACCATTGGCGGACTAGCTTGCCTGTCCTCTCTCTCCCTCTCTCCCTCTCTCCCTCTCTCCCTCTCTCCCTCTCTCCCTCTCTCCCTCTCTCCCTCTCCATATATGTATATATACACGCCCACCCTTCCCTGATTGGCCGACTTCTTTCCCGCATGCCTGGCCACAGTCACTTCCGCCTTTTCTCTATATAAACAGCGTGTCGGCTGTCAGTCAGATTTTGGAACTCAGCGCATATAAAGGACGCTCCGCACCATAAGGCGTCCTGTCCATTTTGGAGAAAATTTAAGACTTTTAATGGCGCCTTATAGTCGTGAAAATACGGTAACTGTTTTACGGACCAGAGCAGGGCAGGGTTCGTACGGGCCCATAAAGGTCATAAAAATCAATTAAAAAAGGAGTTGTAAAATTATGTTCTTAATTGTCCATAATTTTCAGGGAAATCTTCTAAAATCCATAAAAATCCATAAAAATTTACCTGCGGTGTTCATTTCATTTGTGTATGTTATTTTCCCCACCCATCCAATTGTTAGTTTTGTCAATACATGCAGGACCCAGTACCCGCTCTGCTTTTTCCCCCAACTCCGATAGTTCCGACGATGATCACGTGATCACTTCGGGTCATTCCGGAAAATAACAATAGATTGACGCCATCCTGGGGCATTGAATAAAGCAATTTATTTGGTCTGGTTGCAGCTCGGCAAACAATTACCGTATTTTCTGGAAAAATCTATTCATCGAATTTATCGATCTCAACAAGTGACAGACAAATATGTAGCGATGACACTCGAGCGAAGCGTGCCTCAGCAGTCGATAGTCCGCTGCTCTCTGCTGTGTGTGCGTCAGCAAAGCTTAGCTGTTGTTTCGGCTAGGCTAGCGTTTTGTTGTCGTAGATCAAAGCGTATTTCATTTGTGACGTCGGTTGCTTCCGAAAGACGTGCGCGTGCGTATATGTTCGCGTGGACGCACACACAGCAGGCTGGAGAAGCCGGAGTTCCGCGTTTGAGTCGAAAAAATTGCTGGCGATTACACATCGACCTACTGCCGAGTGTGCAAGAAGGGTATCTCCGTGAGAGGTCAAATTTGTGATAGCCTCCTGGTTAAGTCAAATACAGTGAGGCACACAGCAAAACAGAAGAAAATTGATCGCCAAGAACTTGCCAAAGAGATTGACGAGAAAACTAAGTCACTATCTGCTATTCTCTAATTGTCATATCAGTTTCATACTTGTCATTATATAAAACATGTCTGATCATTGAAGGTGTATTCTTTGGCATTTGACTCAGCATGACTTAGATTTGTTCTTGGTTTTACTGTTTGGTGCTTTCTACCTATTTATCTTCATTACCGATTTGTTTTACTGTTTATTGTATATGTTAAATTACTTCATGTACAGCACTTTGTATGCAGCGATGACTTATCGACTCTTAATTTTGTGCAGTATGTGACCAGCCCGACACATGAACAAGGACATATTTTAGACCTTGTCCTTGCTCATGGTCTATCGGTGTCAAATCTGGAAGTCCTTGAAAATGGGATTTCTGATCACATGGCAGTTTTATTTGACGTAGTCTTATCGCATGCTGCTGTGAAATCTGGCGCTCCTAGTTGTAATCGCCGAATTTTTAACCCTCGCACTGCTAGTCGTTTCTCTGATGCCTTTAATAACCTTTGCGTACCCTCGTCTAACACAGAGGAACTCACCTCTTGGTTCGACTCGTCATGCCGTGCCATCCTGGATTTGGTGGCTGCTTCAAAAATTGTGCTCCCAAAGCCTAAACTCGAGCCATGGTTTAACGACATTACCCGCGCAGCTAGGCAGGGGTGTTGCCAAGCTGAACGCAAGTGGAAAAAAGACAAATTGCATGTCTCTTATCAAATTTGGAAAGACTGTTGGCGTAACTACCAGCTCACAGTGAAAGAGGCCAAAAGAGAATATCTGTCGGACCTTATTCTAGCTAACCGTCACAACCTACGCGCACTGTTTAAAACGATAGATTCTGTACTCAAACCCCCTCTGCCTACTTGCTCGGATTCTTCACCCGAGATGTGCAACAGATTCCTTCAGTTTTTCATTGATAGGTCTTTACAGCTAGGACTCCGGTCTCAAATACTGCATCTGACCCCTCTGTCCATGTTCCATGTTCAGCTGCACTAAATTCTTTTGAAACTGTGTCCTTGGCGCTTTTGGAGGATGTAGTTCACCAGACGAAGCCATCTGGCTCCCCTTGCTACTCTCTTCCCCCACGCTTCTTTCAGGAGGTTCTCGCGAGTGTTGGTGCATCGGTCTTGGATATCATCAACAGCAGCCTTTCTTCTGGTGTAGTTCCCCAACAGTTTAAACATGCTGTGGTCCAACCCTTGATCAAGAAACCTGGTCTTGATCCAGATGTGCTGTCAAGTTACTGGCCCATTTCCAAACTGCCTTTCATTTCCAAAAATCTGGAAAAAGCTGTGCACATGCAGTTGAAACTTTTCTTGGATGAACATAATATCTTGGAGGTCTTCTAGTCAGGTTTCAGGACGATGCATAGCACGGAGTCAGCCCTGTTACGCGTTTCTAATGACATCCTCCTGGCAAATGACTCTGGAGCATTTGATACAGTGGATCACAGTATTCTGCTGACCCGTTTCCAGCTGTATCTGCTCCCATTGGGTTCCATCTTAAGGAAACATGTTATTCCCTTCCACTGCTATGCAGATGACTGCCAGATCTATGTCCCACTGAGCAAGAAAGACGCCTTCTCATTAAGGCCACTCCTATCCTGTCTGGAAGAAATCAAACCTGGATGGCACAAAATTTCTTGAAATTCAACGAAAAGAAGACAGAGGTGATATTGTTTGGTCCCAGTGTTCCTTGTACATTCCATCCTGTAGACTTGGGCCCCCTGCTCCTTATCTGAAATCAACGGTCTCAAACTTGGGCCTTAAACTGGACAGTGATTTCAAACTCGATCGGCAAATTGGTGCCGCTGTTAAATCCAGCTTCTTTCACCTTAGACAGCTGGCCAAAATAAAACCTCTCCTCTCACATGAACACTTTGAGACAGTAATTAATGCCTTTGTCACATCCTGGCTCGATTACTGCAATGCCCTTTACTTTGGAGTCAGCCAGTCCTCCATTAAGCGTCTTCAGCTGGTCCAAAATGCCGCTACTTGCCTCTTGACTGGTACTCGTAAGAGGGAGCATATAACTCCTACTCTGTCATCCCTTCACTGGCTCCCCATTCATTTTAGAGTCATTTTCAAGATCCTCCTCTTTGTTTTCAAATCTCTGAATAATCTCGCGCCACCTTACCTCTCTGAGCTCATCCGCCCCTACACACCTGCCCGGCGCCTCAGGTCTGTGGACCAGTCTTTGTTAGAAGTACCAAGAACGAAACTGAGGCTCAGAGGGGATCGAGCCTTTTCTGTTGCTGGTCCCTCTCTCTGGAATGACCTCCCACTGAACATTCGGCAAGCCTCCTCGCTGCCCATCTTCAAAGCCCTCCTCAAAACTCACTTGTATTCTTTGGCGTTCGACTCAGCATGACTTAGATTTGTTCTTAATTTTACTGTTTGGTGCTTTCTACCGCCTTTATTACCGATTTGTCTTACTGTTTATTGTGCATGTTAAATCGCTCCATGTACAGCACTTTGTATGCAGCGATGGCTGTTTGAAAGTGCTCTATAAATACTGTTGACTTGACTTGATGATGGATCTTAAGGATTTTGTTGTAGAAGTGTTCCATTATGGAGTTGCAGGTTGCTGTGGAGTACAGGTGGAGGGGGAGAGAGTTTGGTGGCCGGAGGATTTTGTTCATGACGGAGAAGAGAGTTCTTGAATTTCCTTCGTTGGAGAGGATGAGGCCGGAGTAGTAGCTGGATTTGATTTGTGCAATTTGGTCCTTGTATTTAGTGATATGGGTAGTGTACATGTCCTTATGGATGGTGAGACCGGTTTTCTTATAGAGTCGCTCAAGTTGGCGTTTTTTTTAATTTCAATGATCTAAGAGCGGGTGTAAACCCGGGGCAGATGTAGAGAATGAAGCAGTCTTGGTCTTCAGGGGGGCGAGAGAATTTAGAATATTTGTGAGGTAGGAATTGTAGTGAGTGGTGAGGTCATCCGGGTTTGAAAGGGTTTCTGGGGGCGGGGAACGGTCGATAAGGGAGCAAAAGGTGTCAATGTTGATATTTTTGGTATTACGAAAAGAAATGAGGCGGGAGGTTTTGATTGTAGAGGTGTTAAAAGTGAGGAGGAAATGATCGGTTTCAGGAAAAACATCAGCAGTGGGCTTGGAGTGGGAGAGGCCAGAGCAGCAAACCAAGTCCAATGTGTGGCCTTTGATGTGGGTAGGGAAGTCAGTAAGACAGTGTATCGCGAGGCGCTCCAGGTAGGATGTGAAGTCTCTTGTGAGTGGCAAGTCGGGGTTGTCCATGTGAATATTAAAATCTACCAGCAAAATTAAATTTGGCGAGAGAGTGGATAAGTGTGTGATTAAACTGGAAAATTCATTGACGAAATCGCTATGTGGCTTCGGGGGGGGGGGGGGGGCAATAAACTGTGGCAATGATGGTTGGTGTGGGTCCAGGGAGTTTAAACACCATGCATTCAAAAGAGCTTGATGCAGGAACGGAGACTGGTAAGACTTTCCACTTCTCGCGGTTGATTACCGCGTGGCCTCCTCCACAGCCGTTGCCACGGGGATGGCAGATGTAAACAAAGCCATGAGGAGTGGAGTCATTCAGAGCAGCGAACTCGTTTTTTTGTTGCCAGGTTTCTGTTAAAACGAGGAAGTCAAGTTTGCGTTCGGCGAGGACGTCTTGAATGAGGTGTCCCTTGTTCGTAAGTGAGCGGATGTTCAGCAGTCCAAAGTTGACAGCGGAGGTGTCATGTTTGACGGCGGCAGTGCTGTTAGCCGACCTAGCCAGGCGGGCTACTGCATAGTAGTTGGTGTTGCGGCCGCGGTTTCTGGGAGGACGTCGAGAAGTGGACCAGGTCGAGTTGATTGAGCCAGGATTTTTGTAGTCAACATGTCTACGCAACCCGCGGTGAATGTAGAGACGTCGAGGCAGGCGAGCGATGTCAGGATGATGGTGCAGTTCCGGCAGTGGAGACTCCGGTGCAATCTTCGGATCCGGAGAAGATCCGCGACAGAATAGTGGAGTAGTCCTGTCACTGGATGATGGCAGAATGTCAGGAGTATCAAAAATAACCCAAAGGCGGCGAAGTTGTGCCGCCCCATGACGAAGGAGAAAGGCCGGTGCGGTGACAGCTGATAAGTTTAAGCAACCGGACTAAGCCCGTGGACTAAGTTACGATTTGGGGTTTGATTGATCGAGTGAAGCTATGACTTGTTACATCAATCACTGTCCAAACATTCCAAAAACAGAAGGGCAAAAGAAAAATCAGTAGAAAATCTGAGCTTTGAAAAGTTTGGAAAAGTTTTGGAGTGAGAAGCGGCGACATACACACCAGCGTCCTCTCACCCGGGAGTGCAAAAAAAGGATTGTGGAACAGATGAGTTTTAAGAGGTGATTTGAAGGATTGGAGGTCAGTACAGTTGCGGTTGTGTTGTGGTAGAGCGTTCCATAGTGTGGGTGCGGCAACAGAGAAGGCTCGGTCACCCCAGGTTTTGAGCTTGGTCACGGGGATGGCGAGGAGGTTTGTGTTTGAGGAGCGGAGGTTGCGGGAAAGAGTGTATTGGTAAAGAAGGTCGGAAAGGTAGGAGGGGGCCTGTTTATGAAGGGCTTTAGGTGAGTAGGAATTTGAATTGAATACGCTGGGGAACGGGGAGCCAGTGGAGGTTTTTAAGGACGTGGGTGATGTGATCACGAGTGCGGGTGTGGGTGTGTAAACGGGCGGAGATATTCTGGATGTATTGTCGTTTATTGAGGAGTTCGGAGGTTGTACCGTAGAGGATGCTATTGCAGTAGTCATGGCGGGAGATGATGAAAGCGTGGATGAGGGTTTGAGCAGCGTTGAAAGAAAGTCAAGGGCCGAGACGAGAGGTGGAAGAAAGCAGTTTTGGTGATTTGGGTAATGTGTTGGTCGAAAGAGAGGTTGTTATCAAAAAGGACACAGAGGTTGCGACAGTGAGAGGAGGGGAATAGGGTGCAGTTGTCAATAGTGAGGTAAAAGTTGGAGGCTGTTTGGGTGAGGCACCGAGGACCGATTATTAGCAGTTGAGATTTAGTGCAGTTAAGAGTGAGAAAGTTTGTCTGCATCCAGGATTTGATATCTGAAAGACAGTTAGACAGGGTGGAGTGGGTTGTTGGGGTAGATGATTTGGTAGATATGTTGGACGTCATCAGCGTAGCAGAGGAACTGGAGACCATAATGACGAATTATTTGGCCTAGGGGTAGAAGGTAGAGAATGAAGAGAAGAGGACCAAGCACAGAACTCTGTGGGACACCTTGGGACAGTGGGGCAGTGTAGGAAGAGCAGTTGTTGATGTGTGTGAATTATTTCCTGTCTGTGAGATATGAGTGAAGCCAGGTGAGGACTTTGTCGGTGATGTTTAGGGATTGCAGGCGAGAAAGTTGGATGGAGTGGTTGATGGTGTCGAAGCCAGCTGTCAAGAAGAATGAGGATGGAGAGTAGGCCGGAGTAAGAGGCGAGGAGGAGGTCATTGGTGATTTTAAGGAGGGCTGTTTCAGTGCTGTGTTGTGTGTGGAATCCAGATTGAAATTGCTCAAAAAGTTGGTTATTGTCTAGGTAGGTTTTAATTTGAGATGCGACGGCACGTTCTATGACTTTGGACAGAAAGGGAAGGTTGGAGATGGGTCGAAGGTTGCTCATGATGTCAGGGTTGAGTACAGGTTTTTTTTTTTATTATGGGGGTTACAGCAGCCAGTTTGAGTGAAGGGGACATAGGCAAAGTTGAGGGAGGAGTTGACAATGTTCATGACGAGGTGGGAGATGGTGGGAAAGCAGTGCTTGACGAAGGAAGATGGGATGGGATCCAGTGTGCAGGTGGAGGAATTCATTGTTTAGATGATATTGGTGGGTTCGGCTATGGAGACAGGTGTGAATTCAGAGAGGTGAAGTAGTTGGAGTGATGGGTGCTGGTAGGAAGGGAGGGGGGGCGGGTGAGGTGGTGAGTGAACTGTAGAGGATGTAGATTTTGGATTGAAAGTAGGATCGGAATGAATTGCATTTGTCAACGGTAATAGCTTTGGTTTTGATGAGGCCAAGTTGATTGAGACAGGAGGAGAGAGTGCTGTTGTCGTAGTTGGTGAGAACAGTGGAGTTATGGGACTGTGGAGGAGGTAATATGGACAGGTGGTTGAAGACGGTGGTAGAAAAGTCAGTTGGGGAGATGGATTTGAGGTTTCTGAATGATATGGTGCTCTTTTCCTTGGGAAGGGGGTGGGAGGTGGATATCCAGAATGATAGCCAGGTGATCGCAGATGTTGAGGTTGGTGCTCAAGAGTTTTTCAATGGTGAGCTCGGTGGAACAGACTAAGTCCAGAGGGTGACCGTGGGTGTGGGTGGGGAAGTTGACACTGTGTGACAAAATCGGAGAAGTCTGAGAAAATTTGAATTTCGGGGGACGGTAAATGACAGCAATGACCAGGGGGAAGGTACCAGGGAATTTGAAGGTGATATGTTCAAAGGACTCAGTGGGTGAGGTGGATATAGTGCTGATTTTAAACTGTTTTATGGACTGATGCCACTCCACGACCTCGGCTAGTGAGGTGGGGCTTGTCGATGTAGGTGTAACCAGGAGGGGTGGCTTGGTTGAGTGAGAAGTAGTCCAGGTGTTTGTGCCAGGTTTCGGTGATAAAGAGGAAGTCCAGGTTATTGTCAGTTATGAATTTGTGTAAGACAAGTGCTTTGATGTTGAGTGAGCGGGTGTTAAATAGAGCCAGTTTGAGGATTTTGTGATGTGTGGGTGACAGTGAGGATTGGAGGAGTGGGCGGAGATTGGTATTTGACATTTTAAAATATTTTCTCTTGTTATTGTAGTCGTGAGGGTGTCTGGCTGTGATGATGGATTGAATGGGGTAGATGGCAGCAGGATGAGACAGGGACTATGGCAAGCGGAAGTGCTATATGTTGGTAAAGTGGAGGAAGGGGAAGGTGCAGGTGTGCGATTTGTGACTAGTGAGGTGAGGCTCGTTTGGCCAACGCCCTGATAACACCTTGGGTTTGGGACCTGGCCGGGCATCGCCTGAAATGGTACTTGGGGTTCCCCTTCTTATGGACTTACCATCTGTGGAGAGGCCAAGGGGGTCGTGGTGCTGAGCTGAGCGGAGACCAATTTGCATGTTGTGAGGACGCCATCGCATTTCATTTATCTGCCAAGCAACTTAAACCTTACACCGCAGCAAGAAGCCACAGCCTGCAACAGCTCCAATTCAAATGCAAATCTATGGTAATTAATTTCATGTTTAACTGAATCAGACATTATACCAGACAAAGAGGCTCCACTGGTGAGAGACGATTTAATATAGACCATAGAAAAAAGAAACATGTTGCTCTGAGACAGACATGCTTTAATTGCTTTGTCCCATTGAGTATCAATTCAAAATAAAAGGCAAGGTCACATAATGTAGGCTTAGGAGAGTTGGCTAATTTAAAAAAAAAATAATAAAGGATCATTGCTTTTTCCTATTGAGATTTTACTCCACTGTTGTCAGTGGTTGGTCCCTCCATTCACTCAATACACAGACACAAAAAGAACAAGTGCAGCAGGGCTAAGTGCCTATTCTAAAACACATATCAGCTTATTAACCTAGGCGGATGCGCGTACACACACACACACACACACACACACACACACACACACACACAGACACACACACACACACACACAGCTCTGAGGTGGGCAACCATGATATCAAGTGGTAATATATTGAGGTTGCATTGAGGTTGTAATGGTGTTATTAAAGAAACAAGCCCAGGCGGAATAGAAAGAAAATCCTATTAAAATAATTATAGAGGCCAAGATAACTGCAAGTGTGTGTGTGTGTGTGTGTGTGCGTGTGTGTGTGTGCGTGCGTGCGTGGGTGCACCCATGCATGCACATCTTTGGACGTTCCAACCCAAAAATGTTTTCAGTCACATTGTGGGATTGGCCCTCCCCATTAGTCAACACAAAATATTTAAGGTCTGTACAGTTCTAAAATAAACATAATTTAAAATGTGAATTAAAGTCAGAACCTTTGAGTTTAAGTAACACGATGCATGCAAAAAAAAAAAAAAGACCAACTTGCTGGAGAGATGCTAGTCTGCCCTTTGAGCAAGGCATTGTCCGCAGTACCCCAGCTCCAGTGGTACAGCTTTCTTTGCGCATCTATTTCATTCTGAGGGCTCTATTTTCATGCTCAGCGCAAGTCTAGCACAAAGTGCAGTCTAAAAATGTGCACATGGGTGGAGTTTTCTTTCTTATGATATTTTGCGAAACTAACAGACACTTTGACACATTGTGCATTATTGTGGGAGGGACTCCGATCAACTCCAAGCCAATCAAAGCGGCTACCCACCTTCCCTTTAACTTCAGTAGGAGGGAGCCGCATAGTCTGCATGACATGGAGAGTCAGGAGATTGGTGCACCAGTACATTTAAGTGGAACTGCGAGGAGATCTCCACTTGCAGATGATGTAAAGTTGGTCGCTGTGGATGAGCATTTGGAGACCCTTGATTGTGCATGCATCAGTTTTTGCACTAAGCGAACAGGTACATGTCCACTAAAATATGTATACCTGCAGGCATGTGATCTGGTTATTAGGGTATTGTGCAACCACCGAATATACATTCGATTTTGACTTGAATTTTCCTTGGGATGCCGGTAAGTGGTTAAAAAAAAAGAATACCCAAAAAATAAATACATAAATAAAAGACTGTTTGTGTCAAATGTTGTCTCTGCATTTGTCTGTGAATGCTTGTGAGTTTTCCCAAGGCTTAATAATATGTAGCTTCTAATTGAGTCTACTAAAAATGACTGTTCCCTTTTATTTGTGCAATTGCATACTGGTAGCACACACTCAGCACACAAGAAAACCTATTCACGCAGTGAACGCACTGCAAATGAAATAAATACTGTATATACAGGTATACCTTTTTTTCCCTGCATCATTTTGCTGTGTAATTCAGTGAGTGACCAGTGGCCAGCCAATCATATGACATGATGAAATGACGCGATGCAACCAATCACGGCATTGACAGTACTTGCCCGTGTGCTCTGCTTATACGCGCTCCATGACAATAACGACGCGTCAGAGATAAGTGACGCTAATGTTAACCCCTTATCATGGCTAAACGAGCGGGCAGTAAATGCAATATGTCGACTCCCCAAACCAAAATAAAAATCAACAGTGGTTCTTTTAGGTTGGAATGGCGGTCTGAGTATGTGCATTTTTTTTTCTTATTTCAATGGGACAGTACACATTAATCAACAAATGAAATCGAAGAACAAGCGGTGGAACTGGGTGAGACCTTTTCTTTTTCGAGGGAAAAAGTTCTGCTCTGCAAAACCTGCAGCGAAGCTGAAGTTGTAAGCAAATTTTCAGATGGAAAATATGGACTAAATGGAAGCTGGACTACCTCAAGCGACACGTTCAGCAGAAGAGGCATTGGAATGCTGTTGGAATTATACGAAGACTCAAGCGTACAACCATTGGAGAAGTGAGAAGGATAAACGTGAAAAATAAGATCACAATTGAAGTCCAATGTGTGCATATTCTAGTCACATTTATGGTGTGACTAGACCGTGTTAGTAATGCCCTTAGATACTGTTCTCCTGTTGTAATGTGATGCGCTTTTAAGGTTGCATCTGATTGGTCAAAGATTATGAAAGCATACAATTCCATATGAATTTATTGCACATCTATTGCTTTCGGGGCACTTAACAGTGAAACACCAGACTTATACCCAAGTTAATAATATTTTTTCCAGAGATTGTGAAGCCCTTGATTAAATTATGCTTCCTCTGTATTGGAAGAAAAAGAAACAGAATCGCTCTCTTTTGAAGTCTTCCTTAAATATGATGATGTTCTGAACAATACCTCTTGTGTCAAAAATCCAGCATTAACAAAATATCTTTATACCGTAACAATGTCAATAATATAACAGTAGTATCATGAGGATATTTAAAAAATGACAAAAAAAATGTCAATGTAGTCTTTAGTTTTCTTCCTCCTAATTGTTTTCTTGTCCATCCGGTGTTCACGGGTCGAACAACAAAGGATCTCAGTCAACTTTGCTTGCAGATACCCCCCTCATACTGTTTTTTTGTATCGATATGAGCTTGATATGAGACATCGAAATATCCGTGCAAGGTTTGCACACTGCTACCTTTTACGTGTCATCATGGTCCTCAGCTCCAAACTGTAATTGTAATGCACCTCTCGGTCCAGTGACTTCAACCACCAAAGAGGGAGAGAAAGAGAAAGCATCACTGCAGGCCTATGTTCAACCTTTCTGTTCTAATACATTTACTATCTTTAAAACGATACATTGATTGAAACATTTGTATTTTCAACATGTTTGAGTATGGAAATGGTCACATGTGCATTTCCTCCATGACATGGACAAAGAGCGAGAGTTCAGGATGAGAAGCGAGGGGAACCCAGCGAGAGATTTATGAAGGGACGAAAAATGGAGACTGTCGACAACAGTGATTCCACTGGAGTTGAGAGTACTGCCTGACAAAAGAATGCTCGGGAATCAATAGAAAGAACATCTGTCTGAAGAAGATAAGGCAAATAGGCAACACACAAATGTTGACAATTAAATAGTTTGAGATCTCACTGTAATAATTAAGCTTTCATTTGAAATATCTTTAAATTGTTTCCATTGTAAATGCGAATATCCTATAATCATCATGATATCAACGTTCCGATTTGGGTGTAAGCACTGATGAGGGTTTTGCATGTGTCTGTGTGTGTGAGTGTGTGTGTGATGCAAAATGTGGAAGGAAGTGTGTAAAGAAGATAAACTATCTAATCTAAATGAGAACCTTGACGAGCCACAAAGAAGCAAAATAGAAGGGATTACACTAGTACTGGGGTAATGAAAACAGTTTCCCTGGATCCTGGCAGCCAGGGATACATTTATCCATGCATCCATTTTCCGATCCACTTTATCCTCACAAGGGTTGTGGGAGCCTATCCCAGCCATCTTCGGGGAGTAGGTGGTTGACACCCTGAACCGGCTGCCAGCCAATTGCAGGGCACACAGAGACGAACAACTGTCCTTTCTCACACTCACACGACAATTTAGAGTGTTCAATCAGCCTGCCATGCGTGTTTTTGGAATGTGGGAGGAAACCACGCAGGCCCGGGGAGAACAAACAAACACCATACAGGAAGGCTGGAGCCGGGATCGAACTCACTTCTGCACTGTGAGGTCGACGCGCTAACCACTGGTCCACCGCACCACCCGGGATACATTTGTTTTGAGCAATATCGAAACAGTGTTTTGAAGACCATTAATCTTAATCCTGCTGTGTTCCATCTATCCATCCACCCATCCATTTTCTACCACTTATCCAGGGTCAGGTTGCGGGGGCAACAGCTGTAGCAGGAAAGGCCAGACTTCCCAGAGACTTCCCCTCTCCCCAGCCACTTCTTTCAGCTCGTCCCGGAGGATCCCAAGGCCAGTTCCTAGACCAGCCAGGAGACAAAATCTCTCCAGTGTGTCCTGGGTTGTCCCCGGGGCCTCTTGCCAGTAGGAAATGTCCTGAATACCTCACCATAGAGGCGAGCCACCTCATCTGGCTAGTCTCGATGTGGAGGAGAGGCAGCTCAACTGTGTCATACTTTGACGGGGTCAAACTGCGTGAAGGCAAAGCTGATGAAGTGAAATGGCTCACCACATGCTTTGCTTTGGCTGGGCTGACAGCCGCAAGATGTCCAGAATCCCCATAGTAAAAGAACCTCCCCATCTTGAGACGACGCTGGCGTTCAGCCTGAGCTGAGTTCTTCCTAGCTGCATGGATTCCTCCTCTTTCACATGCAGAAACTGGCGATGTTCTGCCGATGGATGACTCAAAGAAAAACTGGTGACTGGAACCTGCTGCGGGCGGAGCCGCCTCTGTTGGTGTCTTCCTTGGAGAGCCCAGAACTCCTGAAGCCGGTTTTCAGTTCGAATGGCTAGAACAGGCATGTCCAGCTCTGGGCCTGTAGGGCCACTGTCCTGCCTGTTTTCCACTCTCCCGGCTGCAACACACCTGATTCCGATGATCAGCTCATCAGCCAGCTCTGAAGCAGAATTAGAATGTTCCTGATTATTTGAATCAGGTGTGTTGCTCTTGGGGACCTTCTTCAGGACCGACTTTGAACACCCCTGAGCTAGAGCAATGAAAGAGTCCAGATCTGCAGGCAAGTCTAATGGCAGCAGCCAGCCCTTTCAGAAAGATATTATAAAGTGCCATGGCATTCCACCCACTCAGCAGTCAGAGTCCTGAAGCGAATGGCATATTCACAGACAGACTCACCCTTGCCTCAGTCCACTCAGTTCCCTTGTTTTCTTCCTTTCAAATGAAACGAGGTTAAAAGTGTTTTGGAGAGCCGGGCACAAGGATCGTTTAATTGCAAGGTCAGGGGCAACAGGTGGAAAGAATCAGGGCGGGGCAAACAATTGGACTGGCACAGGAGGTAAGGGAAATGACCTGAAATGAGAGGACAATCATTCTTTCAAAATAAAACAGGAGGACAATCATTATTTCAAAATAAAACAGGCAGTAACCAGACAAACAACCTTCATCGTAGTGTGATAATATTTGTGTATTTTAGTTTTGCACTCGAATGCAATGTCTAAATATTATTTATTTCCAATATTTATTTGTATACATTTTTATTTCTAAGCATGTGGCAAGTTGCAGTCTGTTGAGTTTGAGTAAATATCAAATGTTCTCAAATATATTGTTTTTATTAATCATTCAGCTACTGTTATAAAATTGTTTACACTTTGGGTTGAACACAATTGAAAAATAATATTACTTTGCTGAGTAACTAATTACTTTTACAAGGCAGTAACTGAGTTGATGACAATGAGTTAACCTTGTTATCTGACCTTCTTTGAGTTGAATCTTGAATTTCAGATGTAGAATGAGCTTTGCAGGAGCAGACATTTTATATTTGAATCTATGTTTTTTTTTAATTGGGTCCAATCATAGTACAAATATATTTGTCCTAGTTCTTCTCAGTAAAGCGGAGGTGTAAGAAAATGCTCTTCATCTCACTGCAGTCACTAGTATCCAATTAGGCAGCTCAAGCTGCAACGGCGATTGTACTAATTAAGATTCTTTACAGTCTGCAATTAATTTAATAAAGAGGTGGCTATACTGAGCTCATTAACCTTAATGAGAATTATTAGTCACTAGACAGACACTGGCTCTCTCACACGTACATGTTTGTTTTAGGTGGTAAAGGGAGGGCAATTACTCGTAATTATGATTCCATTACAACCGCTGCACACAAGTAGTGGTACACACAAATACGTGCTTGAAACGTTTAAAACGCTTAACGCTGCTGGGAATACATCACAGTCTGTTTACTTTGCTCTTGACACCAGTCTTTAGTTATTGGTTGGAAATTATAAAAAACAAAAGCTATTCATTTTTCACCAAACGTTTTTTTTAGGAATACAGTATCTTATAGAAAACTTACTTCTTCATGGTCATACCGCCTACGTTACTTGGAAAAGATCCGCCTCAGTGTATGGCCCGTACGGTCCGTACGCATGTGCGCCCGCTGGTGTGACGTGCTCCAAAACTATGTGGTTCCAAGCAGGGGTGTCAAACTCATTACACATTGTGGGCCACATACGGCCTCGGTAGATGTCAAGTGGGCTACACCATTAAAATTATACCCTACTATGCTATAAATAACCAAACTATCATCTCATTCCTTGATTTTGGTCAAAAGAAGCATAAGAACATTAGGAAAATGTTGAAATTTAATGAATATATCTTTTACAAAAGATTTCATGAAGGACCTTAGATTTCCTTCGACCAGGTGTCACCAACATTTTCGAGGGTGAGAGCAACTACAAGTGCACTGATTGTGTGAAGGGCTACCAAATTGATACACGTCTGAAATAATATATTTGTCGAAAATACCTTCAGTAATATGAGTATGTTATTTTTAATACTTGATGATTTAAATTGTCAGACTTTGATCGTGTTTAAAAATGTTTCACAGTACTGCCAGTGTTTGCATATTTAAATCATAATTTCTACTAGCAAATCACAATGTCCAGGCACTGGCGGGTTACTCAGGTGGTCTTCACGGGCTACCTGTCTTGGTCATGTTGGTGACCCATGCCTTAGACAAATGTGCAATTTACTTTTATCATTCACATATATGCATTGCAACTGATCCCACTGAATGTACACAGGCACAAAACTAACAAGTAATTGGTATTGAAAAATATAGTAATGCACTAAGATTAAATGAGATTTATAAAGAAAGGAATTTTAAAACCATTTACACAAGTGCATATAAAATCACAATTTAATTCCTGCCTACACCTTACAAACTAAGGAGAGTGCTATTAAATGTGTAAAGAATAAAGTATTCACATGTACTTGATAGCGTCTGCTGTGTTGGATGTGTCTCAGTGACAGACTGAGAATGCGGATGTCTTCTTCTCAGATTAAAACAATGTTGTCTTCTACTCTGATTAAAACAGTGTGTCCCCTATAATCCATGAATTGCACCGTATTAAAAATATGCATTCAGTGTCTTTTAAAATATTCTGCGGGCCTGATTGAACCAAGTTGGGGGCAGGTACGGCCCGTAGGCCGTATGTTTGACCCCATTGGGTTATAGCCTACGAAATGTTTTGTTATAATATCAAAAAGGAACGGTGGGGGCAACATTGTTTTCAGATGAAATGATGTTTTACATTTTCCAATTCATTGTTTTTGCTGAATGGTAAACGAGAGTGATTATAATAACAAGCTACATGAAGAAATATTTTCATTCATTCATCTTCCGTACCGCTTGATCCTCACTAGGGTCACGGGGGGTGCTGGAGCCTATCCCAGCTGTCTCCGGGCAGTAGGCGGGGGACACCCTGAATCGGTTGCCAGCCAATCGCAGGGCACACATAGACAAACAACCATCCACGCTCACACTTACACCGAGGGACAATTTAGAGTGTTCAATCAGCCTGCTGCGCATGTTTTTTGGAATGTGGGAGGAAACCAGAGCACCCGGAGAAAACCCACGCAGGCCCGGGGAGAACATGCAAACTCCACACAGGGAGGCTGGAGCTGGAATCGAACCCGGTACCTCTGCACTGTGAAGCCGACGTGCTAACCACTGGACTACCGGGCCGCCCACATGAAGAAATAATTTACAGTTATTCATTCATTCATCTTCCGAGCCGCTTGATCCTCACTAGGGTCGCGGGGGGAACTGGAGCCTATCCCAGCTGTCTTCGGGCAGTAGGCGGGGGACACCCTGAATCGGTTGCCAGCCAATCGCAGGGCACACAGAAACGAACAACCATTCGCACTCACACTCACACTCACACCTAGGGACAATTTAGAGTGTTCAATCAGCCTGCCACGCATGTTTTTTGGAATGTGGGAGGAGCACCTGGAGAAAACCCACGCAGGCCCAGGAAGAACATGCAAACTCCACACGGGGAGTCCGGCGCTGGAATCGAACCCGGTACCTCTGCACTGTGAAGCCGACGTGCTAACCACTGGACTACCGAGCCGCTAATTTACAGTTACTGGTAGATGAATTATCTATCTGCCCGCCAGCCTCCCTGGCCGCCCGTCCGCTTGCCTGCCTGCCGTTCCATTGTATCTGTCAGCGTTTAAAGAAGCCGTACAAACCCCCAGGTCAAAGCAAAATACATTATCTGCAGTCGCTCTAGCGATCTAACTGGCTAATCAGATCTCAGTGTTCCATTCAATTATTTTGCCCAACTTTTAATTTCTTCCTCCTAAGGTTCATTAAGCAAGTCAATTACATAGACACTGTGACGTGTATGAGGGAAGCAGCGTGTGAGGAAAGATGTCGTGTCAACTTTTTTTCCCTCTGTGCAACAGTATACAGTAAATGTGTGGTCTTGTCCTTCATCAGCCCACCCCCTCCACTCGATGGTTAAAAGTCAGTGGAATGTTAAGATCCCAGCATTAGAATAAACACGTCATGTGTTAAATCAAAATCCAATTCTGTGGTCTATTACTTTCTGGCATAATAATGACTGCCAAGGATTAGGAATCAATATTTCACTGCAGCAGGGACATTACCAGCTTTATTCGTCCGTAATTGAGTTTTGGGGAGAGGCCTTGCTCTGGAATCAGCATTAAAGATAAGGGCTCTTCTCATGGGGATGCACAAATAAACCTCTAGAGGCAACACATCAGCTACACATCATTTAAAATTGCTCATCAATAAGTGTTGCAAAGCACTTGATAACTCCACTTGGCAACATCTAACGCCAATTCGAGCTGACTGTGACTCTTGGAGCTGATCGTGATTCACAGCCACTACTGCATTTGTCTTCATTTCTTCGCTGCATCATTGTCTTTGTATATAAAGTAGATTCCAATATCCAACCTGAACCCCCAAAAAAAGCATATTTCTCCATTCAGCTCATGAATGAAGAAATATAATCTGTTTTGTTTAAAGTTCAAATTAGAATTGATCTACATGTGATGTGTTGTTGCATAAACTTGATCAATGTTGGTTCTGACTTAATTGTGTGTTTAAACTTACTTTTCACGAGCATACGTCATGCCTCGGTTATAGATAAATGGGCTGCTGTTGAGTATTGTGTTGTGCAAAGTAGTTGGTTTACTTGTACGAATTATAGCCGATGAATACTTTCTGTGTGGAACAGCAAAATATGTATTGTGTAGATCAGTGGTCCTCAAATCGGAGTATGTTTAATTCTGGGGGAATGTGAAGGCACATCAGGGATTTAATGAGAATTCAAAATATGTTTTAAAAGCTTGATCAAAAGAGTTGCCTCCCTCCCACCAAAACGACAAAGATTCTCTGTGAAGCACAAGGCCAAGTGTCACGAAATGGTCCCATGAAATGCAGAAACTCAGTTTGGTGCAACAATGCAATATTTGGTGTGACAATTGGTCATGTTGTCCGTCCTCTATTTAATTAATCAATTGCTTTTTTTTTTTTAAGTTTCTACCTTTATTTTGCACAGTGTATGACTGGTAAGCACATCCGTCTCACAGTGCAGATGTCTGGGGATTGATTCCAGACCCAAACTTCATGTGTGGATTTTGTATTTTCTCCCCGTGCCTGTGTGGGTTTTCTCTGGGTACTACGGTTTCCTCTCACATTCCAAAAACATGAATGGTAGGTTTATTATACGCTCTAAATTGTCCCTATGTGTGACTGTGAGTGCCAACAGTTATTTGTCTATGCACCCTGCCTGCTGCCCGAAGACAACTGAGATTGGCTCCAGCACGCCCGCGACCCTTGTGAGGAAAACCGGATCAAACAATGGATGGATGGATTTCTTCTTCAGAACAGTGGACACTTTTTGTTGATGTTTATTTAATGTGCACAAATATTTATTTATAATTAAACTGATCATTTCTTTCTTTTTTGTCTTTATTTTTACTGTATTTTTAAATAGTTGTAGAGATACGTGAACTGCAGGAGTATCGAAATTTAATGAATAGACACCGATGACAAAATAATTGACTCTTCGCATGACCTCGACCCACGCCCCCCCCCCCCCCTCTCTCCGTCCCCCTTAAAAATGGTTTGCGATGATTAGGGGAATGAACAAAATAGTTCACAGGGTGCACATAATTGAAAAAGAAAGTTGAGAATCACTGCTGTAGATTGTCAGAAATAGGCGTCAGTGCCCGCTTGCGCTGAGCATAGGTGGAGGTAGAAAAGCCCGATTTTACTTCAAGGGGAAGGTGGGGTCGCGGTTACGGGGGCGGGGCCCCTCCCCTCCTCCCTCGGATGTTGTCAGGCTCCTGCTGCAAGCAGAAGACCGCGACATACCGATCGCGCAGAGCCCTCGGGCGAGACACAGAGCGCCGTACCGGGAACGAACTCGGGTGCGATGTTTTGTCGAAATATAACAAATTACAAATCTAAAGACTCTGTGCTATGACGCAACGGATGATGACGGGAGGCGCGGAGGACAAGAAAACAAAAAGTAGACAGGACCTGGCATACGAACGCACTAATTAAAGCCTCTCATAATCCTATGGAAAACTTAAACAGTGCGAAAACTCTGGATGTCGACTGGACTCACGAACCACCTTTGGTGGGAGAGTAGCTGATTTGCTACAGCTGATTTGCTACTTTGATATGAAAAACAAAGTTGATTTTGTATTGCTTGGTCTGAGCGATTCTCTTTTTAAAAATTTGTTTTTTAAAAATCTGGATTTGAAATAGATGGCAGAGGAAGATTAAAGTCATGAACCGGGACATTGCAGCACAGGGACCTGGGGGGGATTGTGTTCAGACATTGATAAATCGAGGGGGGGCCGCTGCGCGCCCCGCTGCAGGATTCCAGCCTTCAATGACGAGAGAAGAACCGGTACCGAGCTTTAACGAGGAAGGAGTCCAACCCATGCTCAGCCCGGACCATTTGGACACGCAGAATGGAGCAACAGCGGGTGAAAAACGGTTGTTCTCCGGCACGCTGTCCGGGATCAGAGACAGTCATGCACAGAGCCACTCGGAAACTCCACCGACAAACCCGGGTTTAGTCCCACCGCAGCAGGTAGATACTAAGAAGCGCTTCCTTTGCGAAAATGTATTTTGATACAGTTACCATAGCATGATTGAATGGATGACATCGAAACAAAACGAACACAAAACAAAAACTTTGTTGACCTTGTACGAAAGGAGGAAACAAATAAACCAAGGCTCCATTGACGACACTTTTCGAATTGAAGTAGACTAACGATTCGCATCGAAATCATTAGATTTTGAATATGATTTAACGTAGACAAAGTTAAATTACTAGTAGAAATGGTCGTGAACTGCACAACCCGATTGCGTGGCTAATGCGAAAAAAATATAAATGATTGGATTGGATAAACTTTCTTGTCAAATGTACTGTATGTGAAACATACAGCACATATGACATTTCTTTCCTCAACATAAAACAAGAGGTGATCAATGCAGTCTGGTGATACAGACGAGTAATTTATTATTTTTGTTATTATAGTTAGATGGTATTCAGTGAGTAATTTATGAGCCACAATTGGCTCTTACTCTCTCAATTGAAAACCTCTCTTAATTGAAAATCTCCCTTGAAAGAGGTTCGGAAGATCATTGAATGAATGAATGAATATATATACACTTATACTTACACTTATACTTAGTCAACTTTGTATGTGGGTGTAGGCAAAAAAAGAAGTAAAAGAGAACCGAGGAAACCTGACAATTTCTTTAAAATGGTTAGTCATGGCCGAATTTACGTTTTAATGTCCTGTTTTATTGCCAATTCCAGTGTTACCGTTTTCGCAACGGGTAAATGTCAATGCGCTTCCTTCTTCGTTTTTGTGTGTGTGTTTATTTTTAATCCCGTTATTATCAAAACGTATCTAGCAGATTTCGAGGGAGAGACTCAGAAGAATGTAACATATTTTCAATTGTATTTGTTAATTTCGTTTTGTACCATTGATTGTTTTGTGATTTATTGTAAAAGAAAGGAATGTATTTGATGACATCAATCAAATGTACGTGAGAAAGAGATTTGCGAAATACTTTTTTTTCACTATCCACACAGTTCATTGCGACCTCCTCATGATTTTATGGATGCTATCTATCTATCTATCTATCTATCTATCTATCTATCTATCTATCTATCTATCTATCTATCTATCTATCTATCTATCTATCTATCTATCTATCTATCTATCTATCTATCTATCTATCTATCTATCTATCTATCTATCTATCTATCTATCTATCTATCTATCTATCTATCTATCTATCTATCTATCTATCTATCTATCTATCTATCTATCTATCTATCTATCTATCTATCTATCTATCTATCTATCTATCTATCTATCTATCTATCTATCTACCGCGATAGCCGTTGTTGTTCATCGTGCGTATTCCTGTTTTTATTAACGTCATGTTTGAGAAAAACAGCATCAAGACAAAAAGAAACGCACGAATAAAATATTTTCAGAGATAGGCCATAATGAAAATCGGTCTGTATCTTGTGACTATATTTAATTGGTTTCAAATTAGCTCGTTGTTCCACTTTTATATGTTATCCGACACACACACACAGACACACACAAAAGAACGCGCCGTTGAAACTCTCCAACGAGTTCTCATTCGAGTTCTCATTCAAGTTCCAAAGTTTCTCGATGAATAATGTAACATTCAAGTCAAGTCAACAGTATTTATAGTTGCTGACTCCAAAGTAAAGGGCATTGCAGTAATCGAGCCGGGATGTGACAAAGGCATGAATTACTTCATTTCATTCATTCGCCACAAAGTTGGTTTTATTTATTTATTTTGTAATTTTTGAATGCGCTTTTGCAGGGTCCAACCGGTCATCGGACTACCTCATTCTCCGTCTTGGACATTCTGGACCCCAACAAATTCACCAGCTGTCGGAGACTCGCACGACCACAGAGCAGCCAGGCGGATGACCAGCACCTGGTCGCGCAAAGTGGAGACATCAGAAGGGGGCCCGCTGGTGAATCCGAAGCCGGCCTCGAGCCCAATTATGGCGCACAGGAATACCACAGTAAGAGCGATTTTACGGTTGTCAACCGACAAATCTACTTACCTGACTTCGACGTTTTGGAAAATTCATCAGTTGAATTAGTTAACATATTTTCAATTGTATTTGTTAATTTCATTTTGCAAAAATTATTTCATATATATATATATATATATATATATATATATATGCATGGATCAGTTTAAGTTTAAGTTTCATGTTTTCAAAACACATATTAATACATAATCTTAAAATTTATATTTTACCAACGACTATCAAAATACCCCGCTTTATACCTTGTTTCAGGAATAATATACAGATTTGCTGCCGCTGTTTAAAACGACATTGTATTTCCATTGGGGGTTTCAAGACAATAAAAATGCGTATAGCTCCACTGTGTTTGGTACGACGTAATAAAAGGCACGTTTACAATACAATACCATGCATGCTGATTTATATAGCATTTAATTAAGACGCAAAAACGAATTGTTTACGTTTTATTGTGGTTGCCATAAAATAATTTGTCGACATTTTTTAAGTCTTCATCAAAGCACATTAGACACACTGTCTTAATTAGAAATCAGAATTACTCTTTCCTGTATTTGAATTATTTCCACCTATCCGCTTGGTTTGCAGGCTGTCCCTTTCATTTAATGTCATTAATTTGAATGTATACGTAAAAAAAAAGCAAACATCTTCACATAATCCACATGATCCTGATATATTTTCCCTCACATTACTTCATTTTAATATCGTATTTGAACCTCATTAAATAACTAATTCTTTGTTTTGCAAATACATCAAATTCTATGCTCGCAAATTTCAATGACAAAGTACATTGCACCATGGACTCTTTCATTTATTTGCAAAGGGCTGGACAATTGCAACGTTTGGTCAATCCAGAACAAGCTCGGCGTGGTCTTTTCAATTTCATTTCAATTATACCCTTTTGTGAGGCCTGCAACAGACCAGAAAAATATTTCGGCTGGAGGAACTCACGTTTTGGAGAAAAAAAATAAATATATATATTATATATATATATATATTCAATACGTAAATATTAAGTGTCATCTCATAATATAACGTGGCTGTCGTTTGTGCCGCTGCCAAGGACGAGGTGGTTTGGTGATTTCATCGGTGTCCGCTCTGGCCCATGTCGGAGAACGTGCGTCATTCCGTTGGGCTCTGACGAGAGGCCGACGTGGCCTGAAATAAAGATTCCGAACAGGTCTCAGAAAGTGGTTGTAATCGTTCGTGGAATATTAAGAGCTCACCTACTAAATTCGCCATAAGGTTTTCCATAGATATACTTGAGAAAACGTTTGTGCGTGTGCGTGTGCGTGTCCGTGTGTATGTGCGTGTGTGCGTGTGTGTTGCATTTATGGTTACATGCAAGGGCCAAATAAACCTCAGAATGATGCTGTGGTGGACCATTAATCAATACTGTACTTGGAAAAATGTATAGATAGTAGTTCTTTCTCCAAAATAAATCAAATAAATCAAAGTGTTAGTATGGGTTTACCTCATACTGATGGATGTGAACACATTTGCCTGTGTCGTACATAGTATGTGACAAAGTGTCAGGATGTAATAATAATAATAATAAAATAATAATAATAATAATAATACATTTTATTTATAAGCGCATTTCAAGACACCCAAGGACATTTAACAACAACAAAAACACAAAACAATACGGGTTGAGCAGCGGCAGCCAAACGCACCAGCGTTCACTCAACCCGGATGTCAGAAAGAAACCATAAGGGAGGGAGAGGGGGAGAAAATAACCACACTCGAACTATCCTCATTTTGAGGATAATTTGAGTTCGGCAAAAAAAATCCTGCACAAGCATATGACAGTGTGTCAGTTCCCTTGAAGACAAATTTGATTGTTTCACTGTTAAGTGTGGCAATTTTTATACAATAGATCAAGTAAGTCTATCATGTATGCTGTATTTGACAATATATTTTTTTCAAAAATATGAAAGTAAATTATTTTTAAAAAACAATTCTATCCACCACATACATTATTAAAAAATCAAATCAATCCAAATAAAGCAAAACAAAAATATAAACTTTTTATATATGGTTGCCTTTCAGATTGTGATTATGTGCAGGCAAGTGTAACCATACTATGAACCTTAATAAATTGAGTTTAAAAATACTAGTAAACTGGTTCCCTAAAAAACAAATAAACAAACAACAACAAAAAATTTCTGTCATGAAAGGGGAAAACTTGCTTCAGTGAATATTTTCAGTATTTACTTCAGCACAGTAGTTAATGGAGGACGATTCTACAGAATATCTTTAATTGAATAAACATAATATATTCCAACTTCAATTATTAAATTGACAATAATTTTGAAAACAACTATTTTCATTTCCGTGGGTTTCATTCTGAGTCAATTACATTTCAAATCTTTTATACAAATAATAGAAGAAGTGACTTTCACCTTTTTCTATAGTCAGAGGTCAACCACTGCAAGACACTCAGATGGCTTCCACAGCCATCTATTTTTATTTGGGTTAAGGGACGAGGTTCTCGTACCTAAGGTGAACGTTAGTATTTGCCCTGACCGTGAAGGGAACCTTAGTCCTTGTGTTCAAAGTCAGTTGTGTTATCCATCAAGCCATTCAGCCATCAAACGCTACTCTAATGTCTTACGCAGAGTTACCATGTCAGCTGGTTAGATGTGTTAAACTCACTTTAATTCACTCAACGAATACACACACATATTAAAACTGTATCTAACTGATGGGCCAATGTTTGTGAATGTAGAGAATGTTGGGTTTTCATCAGCGTTCATCAAAGGTTGCAAAGATATTCGGAAAACAGTTTGCCACATTAATGTTTCCCACCGTTAACAGACTATCGCCTGTCCAAAAATCCATTCTTCAAATTCACATTAGTCGATGAGCAGAAAAACCACACACACCAGCCCTGAGGGGGCCAATCTTTTATGGAAGTCATTGGTGTGTCCAGGTCTTGTGGTCCCTGTCCTGCCAGACAATCACTAAGCCCCACTTCCTTTTTTAATTGGAACAGGGGTATGGTTAAGACTAAAAGTAAACTTTATTATTATTTTCAGCTGAAATGTATGACTGTATTCAAATTTCGTAAAGTATGCTTGACTTACGCAAGTCGTGCAACAAAACATTTTAGTGGACAGTGGACAACGTATGTTATCAGGTTACAGGTTGTCATTATTGGTGCATGAAAGGGTTCAATTCATGCACACTGTACTTGAATTTCTAATTGGAATATCAAATTTGAATTTTGAGCCTTGATCAGTTTGGCTTCTAAGCAGGTAATGTATACGAGTTAGAATAGAGGCAGTATGACAGACGTACCTTAAGATCCTGATGAACTTTCATCTAGCATTGTATAAATAATATTGAGAAACAAAGGTAAATTGTGTGACAGATAATTTGCAAAATTAGGTTTAGGGTCCGGTCGCAATTTGCAAGAAGCAATATGCATTTACCAGATGTATCACGCTAAACCCCTAATTTTAAGAGTTTACTCGAAATTTTGTGTGGAAACTGATTGCTGCTTTAGTTTTTACACATGGTAAAACATCACATGTTCATTTGTAAAAAACAAAAATAATAATAAATATGGCGAAAAATGTTTAGTTTACATGAATTAACTTGTATCCATTTGACATGGTATAAAAACACATCACACAGCAACATTTTTCCCTTGGCACTGCACACATCCAAAACAAGGTGTGGAGGGAAACATAAAAATAATTGGTAATAACTTGCACAATCTAATGCGAGCCAAAGCAAAAATGTTTTGTTCCAAAAATGACAGTAGCGAGAAATTGAATTATGTTTATTTTTTAGGTATTTTTATGATATAAAAAATGTGAGAGCAAAAAATGGACAAAAATACGTAAATATTACCAATATTTAAACGAATAAATAAAAATACAAGACGAATAATTAAAAGAGATCAGAAAATATGTACCAAAAATTCCTAAGTGATTGACAAAATAAATCCAAATAAAGAAAAATACACATCATAATGTGCAAAAATATAACACAAAGTATTAGCTGAAAGGAATACAAAAACATGACATAACAGCAACAATCTAAATCTGGGGTGCCCACGTCTGGTCCTCAAGAGCATACATCTAAAACAGGCTGGAGCGGCTCCAGCCTGTTTTAGACGTATGCTTTGTGCAACACACTTGATTTATATCATCAAGATCGTTGATCAGGCTTTTGCAAAGCTTGCTGATGAGCTGATCGAAATGCTGGTCAAAAATACTGTATATTCACAAATACTTCCACAAAAAAAAGCACCTTCACACTGAACTGTGACTTTAAAATAACTTGGACGTGGGCAGCAGGACACAAGAAAGAAGAATGAGTCACTTCAATGTCATCAGTTGAGCCTGCTGGCATAAGTTACGAGCCCTCCAAACCGACCAGATTTCTGTAATCTCAGCATCATCACCAGTTTGTGAGACCCAAAAACTTGGTGGACAACGCCACACACAACACGATATTGACCCGGGTTGTTTGAACACGGCACACACGTGTCCCCCAGAAACTCCACACACAAATGCCCACACAACGGGGTTGGGAGCGTTACTTTAAAAATGTATTCCGATACAGTAACCAGTGACCTTTCATAAAATGTATTTAGTAACCTGTTATAAAATGTATTCATTAACCTAATCCAAATATCATAATATTGAAGTAAAATATCTTCAATACTTTCATCCTTTCATGCACCCTGTAACCTGATAACATGATAAGGTGTCCACTGCAGAAATAACTGCTGTCCCTGATAGGATTAATTATTCTTGGATAACACTGTACCACGTATGCTTAATAAATCAATTCACAAAAACAATCAATATGATCAATATTTTTACAAATGTGTCTTGTCTTTTCTGCTCTATGGTTGTGTAACATGCATGGCTTTGAATGCCAGAGGAAGTTTGAGCACCTGCAATTCAAATCCAAAGCACAAGAACAGTGAGGCAGATGTGCTAACCGCTGGTGCACCATTGATGAGAGACGGATGGATGGATTGGAGGTCAGGTGAAAAAAATGGTTGTTGTCGAACTGTTGTTGTTCCGACCTGCTAGCTGAAAGTTTAGCTAGCAACAAAATCCTGTACGTTGGACGACCTTTGAGCTGTACCGGAAGTCAGGGAAATTGACGAGGTGATTGAGGACTCGACTTTGCTGTCTCTCCCCCCGCATTGAAAATATAATGCAGTTTTAAAAAATATATGTTAACTCATTACTTTTTTTTTCTGTAACCATCATGGGATGAAGTTATGTTTTTTTTGTTTGTCTGTTTGTTTTTTAGCATCCTGCATACTTAACACTGTTACATGTGTTCGGTTTTCTCCCCAACACAACGTGAGGTAAAATAAAGAGCAGCATTGTCTCCACTAAAACCATACATTTGTTTGCGTGTAATTCATGGTAACATGAGAGAAACTCTCCATTTCATATTGAAATATAGCTGGATATTAGCCACAGGCTAATATCCAGCTATATCCAGCATGATAAGATAAGATAAGATAAGATAAGATAAGATAAGATAAGATAAGATAAGATATCCTTTATTCGTCCCACACTGGGGAAATTTACAGCCTCCAGCAGCAAGAATGTATGTAGAAAGGAGAAAGGAGAAAGAGAAAAAAAAACAACAAACATCTTTCAATTAAATACAATATGAACACAAATGGATAAATCGCAGTACTATTTACAATTTCCTTCACATCATTTAATTATTATTATTATTATGATTGTTATTTTTTATTCATCAGCCTGACAGCAGTCGGTAGGAACGAGCGTCGGTATCTCTCCTTCTTGCAGCGCGGGTGCAACAGTCTCTGGCTGAAGGAGCTACCAAGTGCTGTCAGGGCGGGCTGGAGGGTGTGGGAGGGACTGGCCATCATAGCTTTTAGCTTAGTTAGCATCCTTCTGTTGCCCACCTCCCCCAGAGTGTCAAGGGAGCAACCCAGGACAGAACTGGCCTTCCTGACCAGTCGCTCCAGTCTCTTTCTGTCCCGGGCTGAGATGCTGCCTGACCAGCAGACAATGCCATAATGGATGGCCCCTGAACAAGAATGGACATTAGTTTGCATGTACAAAAGAACAACAAATACCCATACTCAATCTGCTTAGCGAACTATCATTAGCCAGTGGCAAATAGACACTGCGATACATTACCTTTTTTTTCAGACACGACTGTGCCAATACAGCCAAACACGATGGAATCTTGACTTGAAGCCTCACTTCATTATACTACCGTATTTTCTGCACTAAAAGCCTTCCATTTTCTTAAAAGCTCACAGCGCGCCTTAAAATCCGATGTGCCTTGTGTATGGTCATTGTGATAATATTTCGACCCCAAAAATGGCTCCTCGCTCGAGACATGCTGACAACGCAGAGTTCAAACTTAAGGCGATCGGTCACACAGTTGAACACGGAAATAGAGCAGCGGCCAGAGAGTTCAACGTTAACGAGTCAATGTTATAACGTGCTGTTGTGTCGCTGCTTTTTTAAATAAGTTTTACTGACATCTGATCGTTCTGTTGCCGTTTCCTTGAGCGTAGATACATCTAGTGGAGGCATTGTAGATTGCGTCTGATTGTGCGGTGCGCACAATAATAATAATAATAATAATAATAATAATGATGAATATGTATGAGGGTGGCCCGGTAGTCCAGTGGTTAGCACGTCGGCTTCACAGTGCAGAGGTACCGGGTTCGATTCCAGCTCCGCATGAGCGGTCTCAAATTGCGGGTCATAATTGGCCCCCTTTGCCCTCGCAGGCCTGGAATCTCACATGTGAGGGAGTGAAGAAAGTGGAGATGATCCGAGGCCACGGCGAAAATGCCACACGCGTGAGATTCTAGTCAATCAAGAATGAACCGCGGCCCCCGCCAAGGGTGAAATAAATGAAAAGAAACTTAAAGGTTAGCCGTGTGATTGGGGGAGGCTCCAGTCATCAAGAGGTGAGCTTGTTAGGCCTTAATAGGAGGAAGCCAGTAGGGAGATGCGAAAGCAGCATGGGCTTCAGGGGGCGGGGGGAAGGGCGCCTGTGCAAGTGGGCGGGGCTCACCTGATGATGATTATGTCCTTTGCTTCGACGGCAGATTTACGGCGTCATCCAAAGAGCTGCCGGTGCAAGGGGGGAGGAGTGAGGGGAGGGGGGGCGTGTTTTACGAGACGTGCCAGTTACGAGCGGCCCGGTGTCGAGCCGACGTATGGCGTTGCCTTCTCTACGACTTGTTTACTTGTGACTCGAGAGGACTTTTTGGCACGTCAGCGGAAAGCTGCCAGAAAAGCAAACAGTCATTACGCGCCCGCCCGCGCAACTTTGAGCAGCTTGTCACTTGGCACGACACTGTCTGGCGCTGATGGAAAGACTCCATAAGCCGGGCGTGGTACTCGGCGTCTCCCGGGTCGGCCCATCCGACACGTCTCCAAGGACGCAGACGCTCGCTTCTGCCTCAGATGACTTGCGCTCGTTAAGTCGCTTAGGTCTGGTCATGAACGGGGGCCTGCCGGTACACGAGTCCGTGATGCTAAGTGAGGCGCTGAGTGGAGACGAATTCATGCAGTGACGTCTAAAATGCATCTGGAGTTAAAGGTCACCCGAGAAACTGCCCGTTTTCCCCAGCGATTGGGCTTTGTTTGTGACGCATTTTAGTCTCTCGTCTAATGGGCTGCCATAGAGTACGTCTATTGTCCGCATGTGACATTTGAAGGGCCAAATAAGTTTCATTGAAGGCTCCGCGCCAACGGAAAAAAAAGAGTGCTCGTCTTGCATGGACACTGATGACAAATTGATGACAAAGACAGTCGCTGTCTTTAAACTGCAAGCCATTCCACTCGCCACGTGAGTTCACCTCCTTTTTACCAGTCGGTGTTTACATTGCGGCGGCCCGGTAAGTCCAATGGTTAGCACGTCGGCTTCACAGTGCGGAGGTACCGGGTTCGATTCCAGCTGCGGCCTCCCTGTGGGGAGTTTGCATGTTCTCCCCGGGCCTGCGTGGGTTTTCTCCGGGTGCTCCGGTTTCCTCCCACATTCCAAAAACATGTGTGGCAGGCTGATTGAACACTCTAAATTGTCCCTAGGCGTGAGTGTGAGCGTGGTTGGTTGTTCGTCTCTGTGTGCCCTGCGATTGGCTGGCAACCGATTCAGGGTGTCCCCCGCCTACTGCCCGAAGACAGCTGAGATAGGCTCGAGCATCCCCCGTGACCCGAGTGAGGATCAAGCGGCTCGGAAAATGAATGAATGAATGAATATGTATGAAAGAAATTACAAAATAGGCCATTCATTGAAGGTGCAACTCATAATCGAGTGCGCCTTTTAGTGTGGAAAATGCGGTACCATACTGGAAACAGATTATTAATAAATACACAATGCAAAAAAAATAACGATTATTTTACTTAGTTTTCCATTCGGCATAGTTGTTGCCAGTATTCCAGCAGCATGAAGAACAAAAGTTGTCGGAAAAAGTGCTGCCTCATCAGATGCACACCTGTGTAGATAGTATTGACTGACATCACAGTTTTGCGTGATATCTAGAAGGCATAATTTTGTAGGTCTCGCATAGAGCGTGTCACTCATTTGTCTTGTGCCATAAAAGACACCAGGGTGTTGAAATTTCATTCCTAAGGGCCCATGGCGCTTCAACAAAAAAAAAAGCACAAGTGTAAATTACAGTACATACAGTAGGCGCAAAATGAAACTGAGAAATGTGCGGGGAGCGGGGGAGAGAGGGGGGGCAGGAGGAGGAGACAATGAAAGGCAAACTACCGGTACGAATTCAAATGTTGGGACTGGTGCGCCAAAACTAATAACAAGAAAAACAAATGGCCGAGGCGAACAAAATAAGATTAGTGTCAAGAATAGTGCTATTTTCAATGTGGCCCACCAACTCGCTGTAGTGGTTTTGGTTACTTTGCCACACAAATAATGATAGCAGTACATCCATCCATCCATCCATCATCTACCGCTTATCCGGGGCCGGGTCGCGGGGGCAACAGCTTTAGCAGGGAAGCCCAGACTTCCCTCTCCCTAGCTACTTCGTCCAGCTCTCCCCGGGGCATCCCGAGTCGTTCCCAGGCAAGCTGGGTGACATAGTCTCTCCAGCGTGTACTGGGTCTTCCTCGGGGTCTCCTCCCGGTGGGGCATGACCGGAACACCTCACCGTGGAGGCGCTCAGGAGGCATCCGAATCAGATGCCCAAGCCACCTTCTGGCTTGGGCAATGTGAGCTCACATTGCACCCGACCTCTTTGGCCCCTCTCATGGGTGGTGAGCCCATGGGAAGGGGGACCCACGTTGCCTCTTCGGGCTGTGCAACATTTTGTCACAAAAAGATGCTCATCTGGTCTTTGCAAAAATTCATTGCAATGTATTAACAGGAAAAAAATATATTAAAAAAATATTCCATATCATGTACTGCTATCCCACCAGGACACCCTAGGCCGCAGTTCGATGATCGACTTTGAAGTTGTATCATCGGATTTGCGGCCGCATGTTCTGGACACTCGGCTGAAGAGAGGGGCGGAGCTGTCAACTGATCACCACCTGGTGGTGAGTAGGCTCCGATGGTGGGGTAAGATGCCGGTCCGTCCTGGCAGATCCAAACGTATTGTGAGGGTTTGTTGGGAGCGTCTGGCGGAATCCCCTGTCAGAAGGAGTTTCAACTCCCACCTCTGACAGAGCTTTTCCCATGTTCCGGGGGAGTCGGGAGACATTGAGTCAGAGTGGACCATGTTCCGGGCCTCTATTGTTGAGGCGGCCAATCTGAGTTGTGGCTGTAAGGTGGTTGGTGCCTGTCGTGGCGGCAACCCCCGTACTCGCTGGTGGACACCAGCAGTAAGGGATGCCGTCAAGCGGAAGAAGGAGTCCTATCGAGCCTTTATGGCCTGTGGGACCCCAGATGCAGCGGACGGGTATCGACTGGCCAAGCGGAACGCAGCTTCGGTGGTCGCCGAGGCAATAACCCGAGCGTGGGAAGAGTTCGGTGAGGCCATGGATGAGATACGCCCGGAATTCCTCAAAGCTCTGGATGTTGTGGGGCTGTCCTGGTTGACACGC
The DNA here is from genome assembly GCF_025434085.1 of Hippocampus zosterae. Taxonomy (NCBI): domain Eukaryota; kingdom Metazoa; phylum Chordata; class Actinopteri; order Syngnathiformes; family Syngnathidae; genus Hippocampus; species Hippocampus zosterae. The sequence goes on from NC_067451.1 coordinate 37,363,465, forward strand.
CTCTGCAACATCGCGTGGTCAACAGGGAGAGGGCCTCTGGATTGGCAGACCGGGGTGGTAGTCCCTCTTTTTAAAAAGGGGGACCGGAGGGTGTGTTCCAACTACAGAGGGATCACACTCCTCAGCCTCCCTGGTAAGGTCTATTCAGGGGTGATGGAGAGGAGGGTCCGTCAGGAAGTCGAGCCTCAGATTGAGGAGGAGCAGTGTGGTTTTCGTCCCAGCTGTCGAACAGTGGACCAGCTCTACACCCTTAGCAGGGTCCTCGAGGGTATGTGGGAATTCGCCCAACCAGTCTACATGTGTTTTGTGGACTTGGAGAAGGTGTTTGACCGTGTCCCTCGGGGAGATCTGTGGAGGGTGCTTCGAGGGTATGGGGTACCGAACCCCCTGATACGGGCTGTTCGGTCACTATACCACCGATGTCAGAGTTTGGTTCGCATTGCCGGCAGTAAGTCGGAATCGTTTCCAGTGGGGGTAGGACTCCGCCAAGGCTGCCCTTTGTCGCCGATTCTGTTCATAACCTTTATGGACAGAATTTCTAGGCGCAGCCGAAGCGTTGAGGAGGTCCGTTTTGGGGGCCTCCGTATTGCATCCCTGCTTTATGCAGATTATGTGGTGCTGTTGGCTCCTTCAAACAGGGCTCTCCAACTCTCGCTGGAGCATTTCACAGCCGAGTGTGAAGCGGTTGGGATGAATATCAGCACCTCCAAATCTGAAACCATGGTCCTCAGTCGGAAAAGGGTGGAGTGCCCCCAGACAGGCGGATCGGTGCAGCGTCTGCTGTGATGCGCACGTTGGTGAAGAAGGAGCTGAGCCAAAGGGTGATGCTCTCAATTTACCGGTCGATCTACGTTCCAACCCTCATCTATGGTCACGAGTTATGGGTCGTGAACGAAAGAACGAGATCCCGGATACAAGCGGCCGAAATGAGTTTTCTCTGCAGGATGTCCGGGCTCTCCCTTATAGATACGGTGAGAAGCTCGGTTATCCAGGAGGGGCTCAGAGTCGAGCCGCTTCTCCTCCAAGCGGAGCCAGATGAGGTGGCTGGGGCATCTGATTCGGATGCCTTCTGAGAGCCTCCCTGGTCCCTTGTCCCACCGGGAGGAGACCCCGAGGAAGACCCAGGACGCACTGGAGAGACTATGTCACCCAGCTGGCCTGGAACGTCTCGGAATCCCCCGGGGAGAGCTGGAAGAAGTAGCTAGGGACAGGGAAGTCTGGGCTTCCCTGCTAAAGCTGTTGCCCCCGCGACCCGGCCCCGGATAAGCGGTAGATGATGGATGGATGGATGGATGGATGCTGCTCTTGTTTTTTGGGGTTTTTCCATTCAAATTTGGTTTCTTGGTATTCTTTTTGTTTATTTTACCTTCCACCCATCCAAGTGCTTATACAGGCCCACTAAAAAGAACTAAAGAGTGAAGAGGGTTGTAATAGTAACAAATAAAATGTAAACAAAATGATAATATGCTCATTTGATCAAAACTGAACAAATAAGTGACACGAAAGACAGTCGCGACTCCGCCACATGATGCATGGGGGACACATTAATTTAAAATATTAAATGCGCAAGAAACGAGGATGGAAAAACATTGATTTGCTGGTGTTTTTCTCATTTTCATCATCAAAATGAATGAACGAATAAACATGAGGCCGCACTGAACGGCCTGCAGCTGAGGCCCGCGCTGTGAAGGCTTTGAGAGTTTCACTCCTGTCTTTCAGGACGCATGGAAGTGGCTGGCTGGTTGTGGAGGTTCATTCCTCTGATTTTTCAAATGACAAATTATTATCAAGAATGGTCTTTCCCGACAAGTGGTACAGGTACCTCTCAGGTAATGTTAGCACATTGCAGGGGGTATGTGGAAAGATTTTATAATTTATTCCCAAAATCAATAGCATATTGTTTAGGCACTCCCAAATCACAGCAGTCTTGCGTGTCAACACAATGTCTCATGAAAGCTCATATACCTGATGAGAAAGTAAGTAGTTGGTCTGACTATTGTTCTTGTTCAGTGTTTCGTTCCTGATATTTAAAGCTTAAATGCCTGCTTCAAGGAAACTCATTCAAAGGAGTAGCTCTTTTTTTGTGATAAAAAATGTTCTGACTTTTTTAAAGACAATGCCTGACAATTAACTCATTCACTCCCAAAGACATGTCTTTCCACACTCCACACTTTCAACCCCAGATACGTTTTTTCTTTTTCCTTACAGTAAAAACAAAACAAAATGGGGTCTAGGAGGTACTGCACTAAAGCTAAGTTCATGGTGAGAATGAAAGCTGGGCAACCTAGAAAACGATTACAACGGCTATGTGAAGTACCACCTGAAAGTCTCATGGAAAGTGTGTATGCAGCACTGAGGGGATCCCTACCGTAACGATCACGGAAACCAATGAGCTGATATACGCTTCAGCATCAGTGATCCTTGAGATGCTTGGCTATAAGAGCAACCATGGGAGCCATGAGATACGTTACCCACTATGGAAAAGAAGGTTGGAGGCTAAGATCAAGGCGGCTCGGAAAGATGTGACTCAATTGACGGAGGCCCAGTGTGATGAAAAGACCGATACCCGAGAGGTACATCCAGATGACCATACCTGAAGCACTCGAAACTGCCAAACAAAGGCTCCAAGCCTTGTCCAGCCGCCTAAAGCGGTACACGAAAGAGAATGAGGCCAGATGAATAAACAGGCTGTTCGCAACACAACCTGCAAAAGTGTACGCTCAGTGGCAGGGTCCTAACAACAGAGCTGACCCACCAAGACTGGAAACTGAAAGGTACTGGAAAGGCATATGGGAGAAGGAGGTTGCGCATAACAGCAGTGCACAATGGCTGGTGACCCTGAGAGAGGAGCACAGCAACCTCCCTGAACAGAACCCAGTTACCATAACAGTGGCAGACATACAGGAAAGAGTCTCAGATATGAAGAACTGGACAGCACCAGGCCTGGACATAGTCCACACCTATTGGCTAAAGAAACTCACAGCACTTCATGAGCGCCTAGCAGCAAATGAACCAGCTGCTGAAGGATGGGACTCACCAAGGATGGCTAACCGAAGGGGGAACGATCCTGATCATGAAGGATCCCTCAAAGGGTGCAGTCCCATCCAACAATCGGCCAATAACCTGTCTCTCCACAACATGGAAACTCATGTCAGGCATCATTGCGGCTAAGATAAGTGGACACATGGATCAATACATGAGCGAAGCACAGAAGGGCATTGGGAGAGATACCAGAGGAGCCAAACATCAGCTCCTGGTTGACAGAACAGTCGCACAAGACTGGTGGCCCACCATAAGGAGAGACAGTAAGAGATTTGTCACGGCCTGCACAGTCTGCGCTCGCAGCAAGGCTTCCCACCAGGCACCTGCAGGTCTGCTGCAGCCACTTGCTACGCCCAGTCGGCTCTGGTCCCATGTGGCAGTGGACTTTGTGTCTGGACTTCCCCCTTCTGAAGGTAACACTGTGATCCTAACGGTGGTGGACCGTTTCAGCAAGGGAGTTCACCTAGTGGCCCTGCCTAAACTACCGTCTGCCTCCGAGACTGCGGAGCTCCTCATGGCCCATGTGTTCCGCCTGCATGGTCTTACCAAGGATGTTGTCTCGGATCGAGGACCCCAATTCGTGCCAGTCGTGGTGCCAACCGTCGTCGTCGTTCAGCACCGGCTTACCGACCTGGGAAGAAGGTGTGGCTGTCATCTTCCTCTTCAGTCGGGTGACAAGAAACTCAACCCCCGGTTTGTTGGACCCTATGTGATTCAGAAGGTGCTCGGTCCTACAGCAGTGCGTCTGAAGCTTCCCCCCCCCCTCTATGAAGATCCATCCTGTTTTTCATGTGTCTCGGGTTAAACCTGTGTCTGTCGACCCCCACGATGCCTGCCTGTTGTTGTGCTATTGGGGTCACATCCAGACCCTAACAGTTTCAAGTTGGGTTTTTTTTTCAATAATTCAATTGAACCGCAATTCAGAAACAGGGTCTGATTTTGAAATGGAATTTCATGGTCACAACAATAAACATTGTTTGAAAAGGAGTCCAAGGCTTATGACGAAAAGCACACAATCTCCACTCTGAAACATGATGGTGGATCTCTGAGTTTTATTTATTTTTGAGGGGAGCTACAGTGACAATCAAAATTTATGAATGCAGCATGTTATCAGAAAATACTGGAGGCCAATTTGCATTCATCATCCCAGAAGCTCTACCTGGATTTTACAACATGCCAGTGATCCAAAACAAAACCAAAGTCTGTGGCAAAACCAGAACAATGTTAGCATTCTGTAGGTGCCCCAGTTTTGTGACCTCAATTTCCTTGACACACTCGGAGGAGATCTCAAATATGCTGTTCATGTAAGACAACTGAGAAATTAACAGGACCTGATAAATGAATGAGTTGGCATGTATTGGTGATGTATTGATGATGTCAAATACTACATGTGCTGGATGACCCTCCCATTCTGATACCATCATCAACTCCTAACCTCCAAACTTCTCCAGCTCGGTGTGTCATCTACGATATGCCAGTGGATCCTCAGCTTCCTAATTGGACGGACACAACACGTGAGGTTGGGAAAGACAACAACATCAACACACACCACCAGCACTGGAGGCCAGCAGGGATGCGTCCTCTCTCCGCTGTTCTTGTCCCTCTACACGGACGATTGCACCTCAACAGACCCAGCCAAACACAACCTAGAGCTGAACACACTCAACATGGTACAGATGATCGTGGACTTCAGGAAACATCCTTCACTACAGCTGCCCCTTACACTGTCCAACTGCCCTGTGTCAACCGTCGAGACCTTCAAGTTCCTGGGAATCGCAATCTCCCAGGGCATGAAGTGGGAGGTCAACACCAACTCCATCCTGCTGTACATCCTGAGCCTGCTGAGGAAGCATGGCCTGCCACAGGATGTGCTCAGACAGTTCTACACAGCAGTCATCGAATCAATCCTATCTTCTTCCATCACGGTTTGGGGCCGCCACAAAAAAGGACAAAATCTTACTCCAATGGACAGTTAGGACTGCGAAAAAAATCAATGGCACCGCCCTACCCACTCTTGTGGACTTGCACACCAAGGGCATGGAAAATCCTACTGGACCCCCCATACCCTGCCCACCACTTTTTCCAGCTACTCAACTCACGCAAGTGCTACGTATCCATGCATACAAATTCCACCAGACATTCAAACAGCTTCTTCCCTCTAGCCATTAACTCCCTAAACAGTAATCCAAATCTACTTGTATCGACTTGTATGCAATTTTAAACACCCCTGTGGAACAGCATTACCGCAATACTCTTTTTAGCTCCAGCTCTGTACCGACTTGAACCATTGTTACTGATCTCTATTTCACCAGAGCACCAGACACTTGAAAGTTCTCAATTACCTCTGTACAATTGCACACTTAAACTTGCTCTATAAATACTGCTAATGGGCACTTTAAAATGGTGCAATGATTATCTGCACCAACTGCACAACTGTTATAGTATTGTATTCTACAACTGATCACTTGAGCTCAACTTGATACTTTGCACATTGTCTCACAGCTGTCATTGGGTGGTAAAACCGCACAACAATACCCTTAAATAACGGAATGTCTTTCCATACTTATTTGCCATGTCCTTGTTTATCGTAGCTGCTTGTTATTGATGATAGTAGGGTAGCCTGTCAACGTGGGTCCCCCTTCCCATGGGCTCACCACCCATGAGAGGGGCCAAAGGGGTCGGGTGCTATGTGAGCTGGGCGGCAGCCAAAGGCGGGGACCCTGGCGGTCCGATCCTCGGCTGCAGAAGCTAGCTCTTGGGACATGGAATGTCACCTCTCTGGCAGGGAAGGAGCCCGAGCTGGTGTGTGAGGCAGAGAATTTCCGACTGGATATAGTCGGACTTGCCTCCACACACAGCCTGGGTTCTGGTACCAGTTCTCTCGAGAGGGGTTGGACTCTCTTCCACTCTGGAGTTGCTCACGGTGAGAGGCGCAGAGCAGGTGTGGGCATTCTCATCGCCCCCCGGCTCAGTGCCTGTACATTCGGGTTCACACCGGTAGACGAGAGGGTTGCCTCCCTCCGCCTTCGGGTGGGTGGACGGGTCCTGACTGTTGTTTGTGCATATGCACCAAGCAGCAGCTCAGCATACCCACCCTTTTTGGAGTCCTTAGAGGGTGTGCTGGAGAGTACTCCTGCTGGGGACTCCATTGTTCTGCTGGGGGACTTCAATGCTCACGTGGGCAATGACAGTGAGACCTGGAGGGGCGTGATTGGGAGGAACGGCCCCCCCGATCTGAACCCGAGTGGTGTTTTGTTATTGGACTTCTGTGCTCGTCACGGATTGTCCATAACGAACACCTTGTTCAAACATAAGGGTGTCCATATGTGCACTTGGCACCAGGACACCCTAGGTCGCAGTTCGATGATCGACTTTGTTGTTGTATCATCGGATTTGCGGCCGCATGTTCTGGACACTCGGGTGAAGAGAGGGGCGGAGCTGTCAACTGATCACCACCTGGTGGTGAGTAGGCTCCGATGGTGGGGGAAGATGCCGGTCCGTCCTGGTAGACCCAAACGTATAGTGAGGGTTTGTTGGGAGCGTCTGGCGGAATCTCCTGTCAGAAGGAGTTTCAACTCCCACCTCCGACAGAGCTTTTCCCATGTTCCGGGGGAGGCGGGGGACATTGAGCCCGAGTGGACCATGTTCCGTGCCTCTATTGTTGAGGCGGCCAATCTGAGTTGTGGCCGTAAGGTGGTTGGTGCCTGTCGTGGCGGCAATCCCCGTACTCGCTGGTGGACACCAGCAGTAAGGGATGCCGTCAAGCTGAAGAAGGAGTCCTATCGAGCCTTTATGGCCTGTGGGACCCCAGAGGCAGCTGACGGGTATCGACTGGCCAAGCGGACCGCGGCTTCGGTGGTCGCCGAGGCAAAAACCCGAGCGTGGGAAGAGTTCGGTGAGGCCATGGAAGCCGACTTCCGGACGGCTTCGAGGAAATTCTGGTCCACCATCCGACGTCTCAGGAGGGGGAAGCAGTGCACCACTAACACTGTGTACAGTGGGGATGGGGCGCTGCTGACTTCGACTCGAGACGTTGTGAACCGGTGGGCAGAGTACTTCGAAGACCTCCTCAACTCCACCAACACGCCTTCCTTGGAGGAAGCAGAGCCTGGGGACTCTGAGGTGGGCTCTCCTATCTCTGTGGTTGAAGTCACCGATGTGGTTCAAAAGCTCCTCGGTGGCAAGGCCGCAGGGGTGGATGAGATCCGCCCGGAGTTCCTCAAGGCTCTGGATGTTGTGGGGCTGTCCTGGTTGACACGCCTCTGCAACATCGCGTGGTCAACAGGGAGAGTGCCTCTGGATTGGCAGACCGGGGTGGTAGTCCCTCTTTTTAAAAAGGGGGACCGGAGGGTGTGTTCCAACTACAGAGGGATCACACTCCTCAGCCTCCCTGGTAAGGTCTATTCAGGGGTGCTGGAGAGGAGGGTCCGTCAGGAAGTCGAGCCTCAGATTGAGGAGGAGCAGTGTGGTTTTCGTCCCGGCCGTGGAACAGTGGACCAGCTCTACACCCTTAGCAGGGTCCTTGAGGGTATGTGGGAATTCGCCCAACCAGTCTACATGTGTTTTGTGGACTTGGAGAAGGCGTTTGACCGTGTCCCTCGGGGAGTTCTGTGGGGGGTGCTTCGTGGGTATGGGGTACCGAACCCCCTGATACGGGCTGTTCGGTCACTATACCACCGATGTCAGAGTTTGGTTCGCATTGCCGGCAGTAAGTCGGAATCGTTTCCAGTGGGGGTAGGACTCCGCCAAGGCTGCCCTTTGTCGCCGATTCTGTTCATAACCTTTATGGACAGAATTTCTAGGCGCAGCCGAAGCGTTGAGGGGGTCCGTTTTGGGGGCCGCAGTATTGCATCCCTGCTTTTTGCAGATGATGTGGTGCTGTTGGCTCCTTCAAACGGGGCTATGCAACTCTCACTGGAGCGTTTCGCAGCCGAGTGTGAAGCGGTTGGGATGAAAATCAGCACCTCCAAATCTGAAACCATGGTCCTCAGTCGGAAAAGGGTGGAGTGCCCCCTCCGGGTCGGGGAGGAGATCTTGCCCCAAGTGGAGGAGTTCAAGTATCTTAGGGTCTTGTTCACGAGTGGGGGTAGGAAGGAGCGGGAGATCGACAGGCGGATCGGTGCAGCGTCTGCTGTGATGCGGACGTTGTATCGGTCTGTCGTGGTGAAGAAGGAGCTGAGCCAAAGGGCGAAGCTCTCAATTTACCGGTCGATCTACGTCCCAACCCTCATCTATGGTCACGAGCTATGGGTCGTGACCGAAAGAACAAGATCCCGGATACAAGCGGCTGAAATGAGTTTTCTCCGCAGGGTGTCCGGGCTCTCCCTTAGAGATAAGGTGAGAAGCTCAGTCATCCGGGAGGGGCTCAGAGTCGAGCCGCTTCTCCTCCACATCGAGAGGAGCCAGATGAGGTGGGGCTTGGGCATCTGATTCGGATGCCTCCTGAGCGCCTCCCTGGTGAGGTGTTCCGGTCATGTCCCACCGGGAGGAGACCCCGAGGAAGACCCAGGACACGCTGGAGAGACTATGTCACCCAGCTTGCCTGGGAACGACTCGGGATCCCCCGGGGAGAGCTGGAAGAAGTAGCTAGGGAGAGGGAAGTCTGGGCTTCCCTGCTAAAGCTGTTGCCCCCGCGACCCGGCCCCGGATAAGCGGTAGATGATGGATGGATGGATGGATGGGTAGCCTGTACTAATGGAGAAAATTCCTTGCGTGTTCTTCATACTTGACCAATAAAGATGATTCTGATTCTGATTGCTTCAGCAACTCGTCCGATTGGTCAAGAATGTGGCCCAGTCTGAACAGGGCCAAATCTGATTTGTGCACTTGCTAAAAACAATGTGGCTAATCAGATATGTCTGTAGTCTGAAGGCAGCCAAAGATGAGCCAAACAATTTTGCAACACAAAACAAGAACAGCAGATGATGTGGTACTGTTGGCTCCTTCAAGCAGGGCTCTCCACTCTCTCTGGAGCGTTTCACAGCCGAGTGTGAAGCGGTTGGGATTAAAATCAGCACCTCCAAATCTGAAACAATGGTCCTCAGTCGGAAAAGGGTGGACTGCCCCCTCTGGGTCGGGGAGGAGATCTTGCCCCAAGTGGAGAAGTTTAAGTATCTTGAGGTCTTGTTCACGAGTGAGGGCAGGAGGAGCGAGAGATCGACAGGCGGATCAGTGCAGCGTCTGCTGTGATGCGGACTTTGTATCGGTCTGTCGTGATAAAGAAGGAGTTGAGTCAAAGGACGAAGCTCTCAATTTACCAGTCGATCTACGTTCCAACCCTCATCTATGGTCACGAGCTATGGGTCGTGACCGAAAGAACAAGATCCCGGATACAAGCGGCCGAAATGAGTTTTCTCCGCAGGTTGTCGGGCTCTCCCTTAGAGATAAGGTGATAAGCTCGGTCATCCGGGAGGGGCTCAGAGTCGACTCACATCTCCTCCACATCGAGAGGAGCCAGATGAGGTGGCTTGGGCATCTGATTCGGATGCCTCCTGAACGCCTCCCTGGTGAGGTGTTCCGGGAGGAGACGCTGAGGACGACCAAGGACACGCTGGAGAGACTATGCCTCGGGATATCCCAGGGAGAGCTGGAAGAAGTAGCTGGGGAGAGGGAAGTCTGGGCTTCCCTGCTAAAGCTGCTTCCTCCGTGACCCGGTCCTGGATAAGTGGTAGAAGATGGATGGACGGATGGATGGATGGATGAATGAAAACAAGAACATCGCAACTCAGAGCAATGCACATGTTGAACAGCCAAATTATTCATAGATACAAGAAGCAAGAACCCACAACAGCACCAAGATATTGGGCATAGTCCTACAACAGGGGTGTCAAAGTCAAATGGACGAAGGGCCAGATAAAATGTTTTGCTGCAAGCCGTGGGCCGGACTGATCAAACATTCATTAAAATATGTAACAATTACAACATATAGTTTATTTAATCAAATTTAATCGACTGAAAACCTAACAAGTACATTCCAATATGATCAGATAAAAAAAAGCAACATTTTCTTATGGCTCTGTCAGTAAACTTTAATTTTCAACAGGCACAAAAATCAAATTTCCCTTGTATAAAAATACCCATAACATGAATGAAAGAAGCAGGCATTATTCAGAATCAGAATCAGAATCAGAATCAGAATCATCTTTATTGGCCAAGTATGTAGAACACACAAGGAATTTGTCTCCGGTATAACACGCTGCACTAGTATCATCGTAAACAAGAAAATCATTGAACCATTTTAGAGTATACCAGTAGTTTTGTAGTACCATTTTGTGGTGCAAGAAGAGTGACTATGTCAGTGACTGTTTAAGGAGTTAATGGCTAGAGGGAAGAAGCTGTTTAAGTGTCTACTGGATTTGGTGCGCATGGATCTGTAGCGTCTGCCTGAGGGGAGTGGCTGAAAAAGGTGGTGGGCAGGGTGCGGGGGATCCAGGAGGATTTTCCGTGCCCTTGTCTTGATTCTTGCAGTGTGCAAGTCCTCAAGAGTGGGTAGGGCGGTGCCAACGATTTTTTCTGCCGTCCTAACTGTCCGTTGAAGTCGGATTTTGTCCTTTTTTGTGGCGGCCCCAAACCAAACCGTGATGGAAGAACACAGGATTGATTCGATGACTGCCGTGTAGAACTGTCGTAGCACCTCCTGTGGCAAGCCATGCTTCCTCAGCAGCCTCAGGAAGTACATCCGCTGCCGGGCCCTTTTCAGGATGGAGATGGTGTTGACTTCCCACTTCATGTCCTGGGAGACTGTGATTCCCAGGAACTTGAAGGTCTCGACGGTTGACACAGGGCAGTTGGATAGTGTGAGGGGCAACTGAGGAGAAGAATGTTTCCTGAAGTCCACGATCATCTCTACAGTCTTGAGCGTGTTCAGCCCGAGGTTGTGTCGGCCGCACCAGAGCTCCAGCTGCTCCACTTGTTGGCGGTACGCAGACTCGTCGCCGTCTTTGATGAGACCGATGACCGTGGTGTCGTCTGCGAACTTTATGAGTTTGACAGCTGGATCTGTTGAGGTGCAATCGTTTGTGTAGAGAGAGAAGAGCAGTGGCGAGAGGACACATCCCTGTGGGGCTCCAGTGCTGGTGGTGCGTATTGATGATGTTGTTGCTCCCAGTCTCACCTGTTGTGTCCGTCCCGTCAGGAAGCTGAGGATCCACTGGCAGATCGCAGGGGACACACCGAGGTGGAGTAGTTTGGGGGTGAGGAGTTCCGGGATGATGGTGTTGAACGCAGAGCTGAAATCCACAAACAGAATCCTTGCGTAGGTCCCTGTGCTGTCGAGGTGCTTGAGGATGTAGTGCAGACCTATGTTGACTGCGTCTTCCACAGACCTGTTTGCCCGGTAGGTAAACTGGAGAGGGTCCAGCAGGGGTCCAGTGACGTTCTTTAGGTGGTTCAGCACAAGGCGTTCAAAGGATTAAATTACCACAGACGTCAGGGCGACACGCCTATAGTCGTTCAGTTCCGATGTTGCCGATTTCTTGGGAACTGGGATGATGGTAGACTGTTTGAAGCAGGATGGGACCTCACACAGCTCCAGGGATCTGTTGAAGATCTGTGTGAAACCCGGAGCCAGCTGGTCAGCGCAGACTTTCAGGCAGGAGGGGGACACTTTGTCGGGCCCCGGAACTTTCTTGATCTTTTGCTGCTTGAAGAGCCGTCTCACGTCCTGTTCGTGGATCTGTAGTGGAGAAAAAGAGGGTGGGGGGGGCTGGGGGTAGGTAGAGTGGTTTCTGGTAGAGGTGGGTGTGTGTGGGAAATGGGGCTGTCCTTTTCAAATCGGCAGAAAAACATGTTTAGTTCATCAGCAAGACCCTTATTGTTCACTGTTTGGGGGGATGGCATTCTATAGTTAGTGATTGCTTTCAGGCCATTCGATACAGATGCAGAGTCGTTAGCAGAGAACTGGTTTTTCAGCCTCTCTGCATAGCTTCTCTTTGCGATGTTAATTTCCTTCGTCAATTGGTTTCGGGCATGTTTGTACAGTGCCCGATCTCCACTTCTAAATGCGGCCTCTTTCTCTTTCCTGAGTTGCCTGAGTTTGGGAGTAAACCATGGCTTGTTATTGTTGAACGAGCGGAAGGACTTCGTTGGTACACACATGTCCTCACGGAAACTGATGTATGATGTTACAGTGTCTGTGTATTCATCCAGTGTGCCCGTTGAAGTTTCAAAGACGCCCCAATCAGTGCAGTCTAAGCATTCTTGTAGAGCTAGCTTTGCTTCATCTGTCCATTTTTTCACAGTCGTAACAACCGGTTTAACACATTTGAGTTTCTGTCTGTATGTAGGTATTAAGTGGATTAAATTGTGGTCAGAAAGACCCAATGCTGCACGGGCGACCGATCGGTATGCATTTTTGATTGTTGTATAGCAGTGGTCTAGAATGTTGCCTTCTCTGGTGAAACAGTCGATGTGCTGCTTATATCTGGGAAGTTCACGGTTAAGATGTGCTCTATTAAAATCGCCCAAAATGATCAGGGTGACTCTGGGTATTTTAGCTCGAGTTTGTTTACTTGTTCGTCTAGCGTTTGTATCGCCGTGTTAGCGTTAGCTTGTGGCGCAATGTAAACACCGACTAGTAAAAAGGAGGTGAACTCACGTGGCGAGTAGAATGGCTTGCAGTTTAAAGACAGCGACTCCAGGTCCGGGCTGCAGTGTGCGTCGAGCTTCGTGACATCAGTGCACCATTCTTCGTTGATATAGAAGCAAATCCCACCACCTTTCGATTTCCCTGATAGCTCCGTGTCGCGGTCGGCTCGGAGAAGGCGGAAGCCGGGTAGATGTAGCGCGGGATCTGGATGGCGGTCACTGAGCCAGGTTTCAGTGAAGCAGAGCGCAGCAGAACGTGCAAATGTTTTGTTGGTCTTTGTGAGGAGAATAAGTTCATCCATCTTGTTTGGCAGAGATCGTAGATTAGCAAGATGGATCGATGGGAGCGGGGTTCGAAATCCACGCTGCCGGAGCTTGACGAGCACGCCGGCTCGCTTCCCCCTCCGGCGGCGTTTCCATGCTGCGTACAGCGCAGCCGCTCCGCTCGCGATTAGCTCCGAAAAACCTTGTGGATTTTCGTGTACTGGTGAAAAAAGACCGAGCGTAGACTCCCCAATGCGCAGCAACTTTTCCCTCGTGTAAGTAAGCCGCTCAGGGTCGCCAAAAACAAACGAAAATGACAAAAACAGGGATAATACTAGGGAGCGTGTGACCGAGGCTGCCATACCTGTCGGCGCCTGATGACCATATTATATGGTCTATCATATCAATAGTCCATATTTTTTTTTAATGAAATCCTCCTCCATAAGTGGCCGGGCTGATTTCGCGATCTCTTCTGACGCAATAAAACTGGCCATGACAGCAGCCTGGCTTTGTGATTTGGCTTTTTTGAACAGAGCTTGTTGAGATTTAAGACTTCGTTTTAATTCCTCAACCTTCTGTAGCCTTTGTTCCATGTCCATATTCTTGTTTTTGTTTGTGTATTTCGTTTCATGATGTTATCTCAGATTACACTCTTTCAATACCGCCACACTTTCGCCGCACAAAAGACACACAGGTTTTCCAGCTACGTCCGTGAACATGTATTCCAACTCCCACCTTGTTTGAAACCCCTGGTTCTCAGTGTCCACCTTCTGTTTTGCCATTTTTGATGGGTATCCGAAAGCTAACGTCACTGTTATGCGTGCGACTGCTGCACTAATAAATATTGAAATAAAGCGGCCGACTGCTTGCCGCGTCACCATTGCATTGTGGGAAATGCAGTATTGGTGCGTGTAAAAGATCTGCAGGCTGCCAGGTTGCTGCGGTCTGCGGGCCGGTTCTAAGAATAAATCAATATCATCCCAGGGTCACTGAAAACTTTCTCGCGGGCCGGATCTGGCCTGTGGGCCGTCACTTTGACATATTTGTCCTACAATGTCAAAATAATAAGAGAGTTCTTGGTTCAGCAACAGGGTCTTTCCATTTTGACAACACTGAGCATTCCTGTCTGCAAAAGAGATCAATTGAAATACAGCCACTTTTTGGTGTTGTTCCAGCGTAGTGCAAAGAGAAAAACTGAGAACTGAGTATTGTCTATACTTCATGCAATAACGCACAGGCAGAAAGCCCAGAGTTGGTCAGGAGTTGTTGGCACATGAAACCAGATCACAGTTATTGGGAAGCTAAGAGCCCCCTTGGAGGAACATTTTAGAAATGCATACACTAACACAACGGCATGCATCAAATAAAGCTTTGAATTGGCCTTCCATAAAGGCAGACAGTGAAGTTACACAGAACTCGCAGTTTCTCAACACCTACTGTATATCACTCGCCTGTCGGATGTGGGTCACCTGGATGAGTCACTGACATGAAAGCCATCATCAATTAACACCCCTAATTGAGGAAAAAGCGGAGAACTGTTGCAACTGTTGCTTTGAGACTCATCAGAATCAAGCTAAAAGACCCGAATGTTAAGAACTAGTTGAGTTCGTATGCAGCGTTGGCTGTTTGAAAGTGCTCTATAAATACAGATGAGTTGAGTTGAGTTCATCAACATAGAGGCACAGATTGAGCTCTATTGGCAGTTTGATGAGATCAAGGACAAGATCAAGAGCAAGCAAAACGTAAAACGCACAATGGCAGGGACACATTGTAAAGTTTGGACAAGACACAACAGATAAAAGATATGAGAAGAAACCTTTGTCTGACAATGGAGAAATTCGCAATCTACAGCAGCAAAATTTGGAGGGAAGAAAGTAGAAAAAAACATGGAGTAGATCCGCTGCTAGACAAGTTCTTTCACAGACATCTTTGTCATAAGGATGGGAAAGTTTTACCCAGCCATGTCATGCTTCTTGTATTGTTTCAATTTACGGGGAATGTATTAGAATTAAATAAACTTTTCTGCAGCATCTGGTTTCAGCACTTTTTCCCATTGTCATGGCAGGAGAGTATTACCTGTTTGTGTTTAATACATGTAAATGAAAACTTCACATAATTGAGATGCCACGAAGATGGTTAAAATATAACTCATACTGCACAGTATGTAATAATATTAGCAAATGACTTATGTTCAACAAAATTCCAAGGAGTTTTCTTCTTTTTTTTTTTGTGGATCAATTCCTGGCGACTTTTCCCAGCTCAATGACTCTACTCCACCGGGATTTGTTTACCCATCCAAACCACGCGGCTCAAGGTCACGGAGGTGGTCTCGCGCCATTATACCACGAGAAGTGGAAAGTCCTCTCTCCCTTGCACTCTCCTCATTTGAATGCCTCACCTGTCAAATTCCCTGACCCACTCCCACAATTATTGCCTCAGTCTACCGTGCCCCCAAACCTCATTGTGACTTTTTAAATGAATTGTCTGCTGTCCTGACCCATCTCTCCTCTCTCTCACCAAATATAATTATTCTAGGGGATTTCAATATACACATGGACAATAGCGCCCTTGCTCTCACCATGGACTTTGCCTATTCACTTGACAGTTTTGGCTTCCATCAGTTTGCAGACTTCCCCAGACACATTAAAGGGCACTCCCTGCATCTGATTTGTTGCTCTGGTCTCAACCCCTCCAACTGTACTGTTGATGAACTTCCTATAACGGACCACTTCCTCATTTCATTTAATGTTACCCTGTGGCTCTCTATCTCAGAATCACCCCGTATCATCTCTTACCATAATATCAAAGACATCAATATTATCTTTCTCGCTGCAAAGATTGCCACCTTGACTCCGGACTCAGACTTCTCTCCTGATGATTTGGTTTCCCAATGCAGCGCGGATCTCACCATACACTCTCAATATGCTCGCTTCTGTCAAGTCCTGCTCTGTCTTTTTTACTTGGTCTGCCCCCTGGTTCACCCCTCATCTCCGTTCCATTAAATCCAAAACTCGGCAGCTTGAAAGACTGGTCTTACTGTTCACAGGGACATCTACACAGCTCAACTTTCTCATTACAAGGACTCCATCTCTCAAGCTAAATCACAATACTACTGTGGACTCACCTGCTCCAATACTGGAAATATTAGGACTGCCAGTTGGAGGTTGCCATTGGCTTGTGGTATACCAAGGTACTTGTAGCTGTCCTAAATGTCTACTATTGTTCCTTCAGGGAGTGAGACCCCTTCAGTGCGGACTACCTTTCCTCTTATAGTCACCATCCGACTACATTTCTCAACCCCGAATGACATCTCGATGTCGCTGCTGTAGATCCTGGTTGTGTATCAGGGAGTCTGTCCCGTTCCCTCTTAGCATACAGCTTTATCCATGTAGAGGAGGTGTAGAGGACCTCCACATACCGCTCCTCGGTGACTGTCACTGCTGTGCCATATTCTTCGATGAAGATTGGTCCAATGATGTCTCTGGTCGAGATTTCTGGTTCTTGAGAAAAACGAAGTCTGCAACTATGGCTTAAAACCACTATCGGCTGAGTACTAGTTTACCTTAGATGTCCACTTTATAATGTTATATTGCTGTTTGGATTCCATAAAAAGAGCTGTGAAAGCAGCTTTTGTGTGACAAAATATTTTTTTCACTGTTGTTGATGGACAGTCATATTGTGTTAGAGATTATGTGTGAATAAATGTAAAATTCCATCCATCCATCCATCCATCCATCATCTACCGCTTATCCGGGGCCGGGTCGCGGGGGCAACAGCTTTAGCAGGGAAGCCCAGACTTCCCTCTCTCTAGCTATTTCTTCCAGCTCTCCCCGGGGGATCCCGAGTCGTTCCCAGGCAAGCTGGGTGACAGTCTCTCCAGCGTGTCCTGGGTCTTCCTCGGGGTCTCCTCCCGGTGGGACATGACCGGAACACCTCACCGGGGAGGCGCTCAGGAGGCATCCGAATCAGATGCCCAAGCCACCTCATCTGGCTCCTCTCGATGTGGAGGAGAAGCGGCTCGACTCTGAGCCCCTCCCGGATGACCGAGCTCTTCACCTTATCTCTAAGGGAGAGCCCGGACACCCTGCGGAGAAAACTCATTTCGGCCGCTTGTAACCGGGATCTCGTTCTTTCGGTCACGACCCATAGCTCGTGACCATAGATGAGGGTTGGAACGTAGATCGACCGGTAAATTGAGAGCTTCGCCCTTTGGCTTAGCTCCTTCTTCACCACGACAAACCGAAACAGCGTCCGCATCACAGCAGACGCTGCACCGATCCACCTGTCGATCTCCCGCTCCCTCCTGCCCCCACTCGTGAACAAGACGCCAAGATACTTGAACTCCCCCACTTGGGGCAAGATCTCCTCCCTGACCCGGAGGGGGCACTCCACCCTTTTCCGACTGAGGACCATGGTTTCAGATTTGGAGGTGCTGATCTTCATCCCAACCGCTTCACACTCGGCTGCGAAACGCTCCAGTGAGAGTTGGAGAGCCCTGTTTGAAGGAGCCAACAGTACCACATCATCTGCAAAAAGCAGGAATGTAATACTGAGGCCCCCAAAACGGACCCCCTCAACGCTTCGGCGGCGCCTAGAAATTCTGTCCATAAAGGTTATGAACAGAATTGGCGACAAAGGGCAGCCTTGGCGGAGTCCTACCCCCACTGGAAACGATTCCGACTTACTGCCGGCAATGCGAACCAAACTCTGACATCGGTGGTATAGTAACCGAACAGCCCGTATCAGGGGGTTCGTTACCCCATACCCTCGAAGCACCCCCCACAGAACTCCCCGAGGGACACGGTCAAACGCCTTCTCCAAGTCCACAAAACACATGTAGACTGGTTGGGCGAATTCCCACATACCCTCAAGGACCCTGCTAAGGGTTTTAGAGCTGGTCCACTGTTCCACGGCCGGGACGAAAACCACACTGCTCCTCCTCAATCTGAGGCTCGACTTCCTGACGGACCCTCCTCTCCAGCACCCCTGAATAGACCTTACCAGGGAGGTTGAGGAGTGTGATCCCTCTGTAGTTGGAACACACCCTCCGGTCCCCCTTTTTAAAAAGAGGGACTACCACCCCGGTCTGCCAATCCAGAGGCACTCTCCCTGTTGACCATGCGATGTTGCAGAGGCGTGTCAACCAGGACAGCCCCACAACATCCAGAGCTTTGAGGAACTCCGGGCGGATCTCATCCACCCCTGGGGCCTTGCCACCGAGGAGCTTTTTAACCACATCGGTGACTTCAGCCACAGAAATAGGAGAGCCCACCTCAGAGTCCCCGGGCTCTGCTTCCTCCAAGGAAGACGTGTTGGTGGAGTTGAGGAGGTCTTCGAAGTACTCTGCCCACCGGTTCACAACGTCCCGAGTCGAAGTCAGCAGCGCCCCATCCCCACTGTACACAGTGTTAATGGTGCACTGCTTCCCCCTCCTGAGACGTCGGATGGTGGACCAGAATTTCCTCGAAGCCGTCCGGAAGTCGGCTTCCATGTCCTCACCAAACTCTTCCCACGCTTGGGTTTTTGCCTCGGCGAACACCGAAGCTGCGTTCCGCTTGGCCAGTCGATACCTGTCAGCTGCCTCTGGGGTCCCACAGGCCATAAAGGCTCGGTAGGACTCCTTCTTCAGCTTGACGGCATCCCTTACTGCTGGTGTCCACCAGCGAGTACGGGGGTTTCCGCCACGACAGGCACCAACCACCTTACGGCCACAACTCAGATTGGCCGCCTCAACAATAGAGGCACGGAACATGGTCCACTCGGGCTCAATGTCCCCCGCCTCCCCCGGAACATGGGAAAAGCTCTGTCGGAGGTGGGAGTTGAAACTACTTCTGACAGGGGATTCCGCCAGACACTCCCAACAAACCTTCACGATACGTTTGGGTCTGCCAGGGCGGACCGGCATCTTCCCCCACCATTGGAGCCTACTCACCACCAGGTGGTGATCAGTTGACAGCTCCGCCCCTCTCCTGACCCGAGTGTCCAGAACATGCGGCCGCAAATCCGATGATACAACTACAAAGTCGATCATCGAACTGCGGCCTAGGGTGTCCTGGTGTCCAAGTGCACATATGGACACCCTTATGTTTGAACAAGGTGTTCGTTATGGACAATCCGTGGCGAGCACAGAAGTCCAATAACAAAACACCACTCGAGTTCTGATCGGGGGGGGCGTTCCTCCCAATCACACCCCTCCACGTCTCACTGTCATTGCCCACGTGAGCATTGAAGTCCCCCAGCAGAACAAGGGAGTCCCCAGCAGGAGTACTCTCCAGCACACCCTCTAAGGACTCCAAAAAGGGTGGGTATGCTGAGCTGCTGTTTGGTGCATATGCACAAACAATAGTCAGGACCCGTCCACCCACCCGAAGGCGGAGGGAGGCAACCCTCTCGTCTACAGGTGTGAACCCCAATGTACAGGCACTGAGCCGGGGGGCAATGAGTATGCCCACACCTGCTCTGCGCCTCTCACCGTGAGCAACTCCAGAGTGGAAGAGAGTCCAACCCCTCTCGAGAGAACTGGTACCTGAACCCAGGCTGTGTGTGGAGGCAAGTCCAACTATATCCAGTCGGAAATTATCTGCCTCACACACCAGCTCGGGCTCCTTCCCTGCCAGAGAGGTGACATTCCATGTCCCAAGAGCTAGCTTCTGCAGCCGAGGATCGGACCACCAGTGTCCCCGCCTTTGGCTGCCACCCAGCTCACATTGCACCCGACCCCTTTGGCCCCTCTCATGGGTGGTGAGCCCATGGGAAGGGGGACCCACGTTGCCTCTTCGGGCTGTGCCCGGCCGGGCCCCATGGGTGTAGGCCCGGCCACCAGGCGCTTGCCAACGAGCCACACCTCCAGGCCTGGCTCCAGAGGGGGGCCCCGGTGACCCGCGTCCGGGCAAGGGAAACCTTGGTCCATATATTTTGCTCATCATAAGGGGTCTTTGTCTGGCCCCTCACCTAGAACCTGTTTGCCATGGTTGACCCTGCCAGGGGCATAAAGCCCTAGACAACTTAGCTCCTAGGATCCTAGGTTTGAGACACACAAACCCCTCCACCACGGTAAGGTGACGACTCACGGAGGGGTTGTAAAATTGAAAATCGAAATTGTTATCTCAGTAAATATTTGCATTTTGCACATAGAAAACTGATTCATGATTCCATGTTAATGAGAGCATTAAAATGGGGAAAAATAGGACAAAAAATATAAAAGGAAATTCAGAAATGGTAAAAAAATGCATGCGGAAACATTACGATTCATTTTTTTAATTTGAGTTAATTATGACAGTTGCATTTTTAATTAGATTAAATATTTTAATCGTTTGACAGCTCTAAAATATATATATTTATGTATGTACACACACACACACACACACACATTTTAATAATGTTACTGAAGCTACATAACCTCTGTAGACAGCACATCCATCCGTCCATCCATTTTCTGATCTGCTTATCCTCGCAAGGGTAGCGGGGCATGCTGGAGCCTCTCCGAGCTGTCTTCGAGAAGTAGGTGGGTTACACCCTGTACTGGTAACCAGCCAATCACAGGGCACACATTGACAAACAACCATCCGTGGTCACACTCACACCCAGGGACAATTTAGAGTTTTCCATTAACCCGCCACGCATGTTTTTGGAATTTGGGAGGAAACCGGACTGGCCAGAGAAAACCCACGCAGGCTTGGGGAGAACATTAGACGTACCAAGAACTAAACTGAGGCTCAGAGGGGATCAAGCCTTTTCTGTTGCTGGTCCCTCTCTGGTGACCTCCCACTGAAAATTCGGCAAGCCTCCTCGCTGCCCATCTTCAAAACCCTCCTCAAAACTCACTTGTATTCTTTGGCATTCGACTCAGCATGACTTAGATTTGTTCTTGGTTTTACTGTTTGTGTTACGAACTCGGGTAAACCGAGTTAGGGAGGGGGATCCAAAAAACATAGACAAGAACAAGGTCTCCAATGTAAAGACAATTTAATGTCTAAATCGAACCGAAAATAAGCGAGAACATAAAGCGCTGGTCCGCAATGAGGACCAGGAGGTAAATCAAAAACGACTAACAAAAGGTGCTTGCACAAAAGAGCAAGAAAAGGAAAGTAAAGCCCACAAAATATGAACGAAAAACAATGTAACACTTTGTACACGCATGAAAAGCCAGATCATCAAAACAAAATGGTACTTACACACAAACTTGGTACCGAGACTACACGCGAAAACACGACGAGGTCAAAAGCCACTAGTCAATGAGCAATGAGGTAAGCAATGCCATAAACAATACTCCCACAACGGGTGTAGAACGTAGGAGTCCTTAACTAGCGTCTCTCTTGATTAATGATTGCCAGCAGGTGTGCTAGGAAGACCGCTCATGCCACCTGCTGCCACCTACCCCTGCGCCGAGAGTCCAAGATTTCACGCACGGTGTACACTGGTTCGCCGTCGACGATTTGTGGAGGAGGCGGCAACGTTGGCGGAGGAGCCAGGGGACTGGTGACCACCGGCTTCAACAGGGAAACATGGAAGACGGGGTGGACCTTCATGGTGGGCGGCAGTCGGAGCTTGACGGAGACGGGGCTGAGGACCGATTCCACCTCGAACGGTCCAGTGAATCGAGGCCCCAACTTGCGAGATGTACTGGCGAGTCGCAGATCCTTAGTCGCCAGCCACACCTTCTGACCCACCTGATAGCTGGGTGCTGGGCGTCGGCGACGGTCAGCGATCTGCCGGTTCCGCAGAGCCATGCGTGACAGTGCTACTCTGGTCTCCTTCCATACGCGATGGGCCCGTCGTAGATGTAGCTGTATGGAAGGGAGTTCCACCTGACCCTCCTGGGAAGGAAACAGAGGAGGTTGGTAACCATACGCCGCCATGAAAGGAGACCGACCGGTAGCTGATGAGACGAGGGTGTTGTGGGCATATTCCACCCAAGGCAGGTGTGCCGACCACGAGGAGGGGCGATGGAGGCAAACGCAGCGCAAAGCTGCCTCCAAATCCTGGTTCATGCGCTCCATTTGGCCATTGGACTGTGGGTGGTATCCAGAGGACAGACTCGCCGTGGCCCCCATGGCCTGACAGAAACGTTTCCATACTCTGGAGACGAATTGAGGGCCCCGATCCGACACAATGTCCACCGGAATTCCATGAAGACGGAAGACGTGTCTCACTAGAACGTCGGCGGTTTCATGGGCAGAGGGCAGTTTGGACAACGCAACAAAATGGGCAGATTTAGAGAAGCGGTCAACTATGGTGAGTATGACTGATTTTCCCCGGGAAGGAGGCAGGCCGGTAACAAAATCCAGGGAAATGTGGGACCATGGTCGAGAAGGAGCAGGCAGCGGTTGCAGCAAACCAGCCGGCAGTTGGTGGGACGCCTTACTGCATGCGCAGGTGGAACAGGCCTTGATATAGTCCTGGGTATCCTTGCGTAGCTCCGGCCACCAAAACCGCTGCGACACGAGGTCCAAGGTCCGGTTCACCCCTGGATGGCATGCCACCTTAGAAGTGTGCCCCCACTGTAACACCTCTGCGCGCAGAGGTGGGGGTACAAATAGTCTCCCGGCCGGACAACCAGCCGGGACTTGAACTCCGTTCTGGGCCTCCTTGACCCTACGTTCGCCGGCCCACCTGAGTGCCCCCACAACACAATGGTCCGGAACAATGCTTTGGGGTTCGTTGTCCCTCTCCGCAGGGTCATGGATGCGGGAGAGGGCATCCGGTCTAATGTTCTTTGAGCCCGGGCAGTAGGTGAGCGTGAAGTTGAAGCGAGTGAGGAGAAGCGCCCACCGTGCTTGGCGGGAGTTTAGTCTCTTGGCTGACCGGATGTAAGCAAGTTTCTTGTGATCAGTGTACACCGTGAATGGCTCTTCAGTGCCTTTGAGCCAATGTCGCCATTCTTGTAATGCCAAAACGACGGCTAGCAGTTCACGGTTCCCCACGTCGTAGTTGGCTTCTGCTGGGCTGAGGCGACGAGAGAAGAAGGCGCAGGGGAGAAGTCTTTGGTTGACTGGGGATCGCTGCGATAAGACGGCCCCCACGCCGGATTCCGACGCGTCCACCTCTACGACAAACGGATAAGAGGGGTTAGGATGCTGTAATACTGGAGGGTTCGTGAAGGCTTTCTTTAATTCGGCGAACGCGTGGTCAGCATCAGTGGCCCACCTAAAGGGGATCTTGACCGAGGTTAGCCGGGTCAAAGGCAGGGCTCTCTGGCTGTAGTTGCGAATGAAGCGGCAGTAAAAATTAGCGAAACCCAGGAAACGTTGCAACTGCTTTCTATTGGTAGGCGTGGGCCAGTCTACTACGGCCTTAACTTTGGGTTCGTCAGCTCTCAGCTGACCCTTCTCGATAATAAAACCCAGAAATGAGATGGACTCGACGTGAAACTCGCACTTTTCTGCTTTTACGAATAACCGGTTTTCTAGTAGGCGCTGCAAAACCAGCCTGACATGGTGTTGATGTTCTGCAAGTGTCCGAGAGAAAATTAAGATGTCATCTAAATAAACAAAACAGGTTCAGAAAATCTCTTAATACGTCGTTAATGAGGCACTGAAATACTGCGGGCGCGTTGGTCAGCCCAAATGGCATGACTAGGTATTTGAAGTGCCCTAATGGGGTCTTAAATGCTGTCTTCCATTCGTCCCCCTCACGAATACGAACCAGATGGTAAGCGCTTCGTAAATCGAGTTTGGAGAATATAGTGGCAGATTGGAGGGGGGCGAACGCCGAATCTAATAACGGAAGTGGGTATTTGTTCTTGATGGTGATTTCGTTCAGGCCCCGATAATCGACACACGGGCGTAACGTCTTGTCTTTCTTTTCGATAAAGAAGAATCCGGCCCCCAAAGGGGATTTAGACGGCCGAATGAGGCCAGCCGAGAGTGAGCTATCGATATATTCTCTCAGCGCCTCTTGTTCCTGAGAGACCTGATATAGACGGGAATTCGGGAGTGGGGCGTTCTCTAATAGATCGATGGCGTCGTACGGCCGGTGAGGCGGCAAGGACTGGGCACGGTCTTTACTAAACACTTGGCGCAGGTCATGGTAAATACGCCGAACCTTATCCAAACAAATAACTTCTGGTGGCTCGTTACGGGTCGGCCCTCTCTTTTCTGCCACCGAGCACAAACAGTGAGTATAACAAAATGCGCTCCAACTCTCGATTGCCGGACGTTCCCAGGAAATGACAGGGTTATGTTCGCGCAGCCACGGCAACCCCAACACTAACGGTACGGATCGAGACCGCATGAGATAGAATCTACGGTATTCGATGTGATTGCCTGATAATTTTAGTTTCACCGGCGCGGTGATTTCTTTCACTTCCGCCAGGAGTCGCCCGTCAAGATCGTGAACCCGCTTTGTCTCTCTTAGGACCTCAACCTGGCAACCCAGTTCCTTAGCCAGGCTGGGGTCTACAAAACAATTGTCCGCCCCAGAGTCCACCAAGGCCCGAACAGAAATGACCCGTAACGGACCATAAAGAGTTCCGTCCAACTCGAGTCTTGGTGGATGTCCCGGATGGACCTCCTCCCGTCTCAACTCACGTGACGCAGTATCGGGCACAAACTCACAGTTTTCGGGGCGCCCGGACGGGCGGGCCGGTGTCAAGGAACAGTTGGAAACCCGGTGTCCAGGTTGGCCGCAGTAGAAGCAGGCTCGATCCCGAATCCGACGCTCTCTCTCCGCTGGTCCCAGGCGTCCGCCTCCCAGCTGCATGGGCTCCTCCTCGGCGTCGGCTGGATCGGAACACGAATGATGCTCTGGTCCGGGCGGTCGCCAGGACTCATGCTCAGCCGGTCGACGACCCATACGTCGGGGTGGAACACAGGTAGTTCCTCGCTCTTCCATACGTTCCCTCTCATGCTCCCGCATGCGGTTGTCCACAATGAGGGCCAAATCGATGAGCTCCTCCAAGTTGTTGCTATCGTCGCGGGTTGCCAGTTCGTCCTTTAAAGCAGCACTTAACCCGCGGCGAAACAAACCACACAGGGCGTGGTCCCCGTAACTGCTACGGGCGGCCAAAATGCGAAATGAGATTCGGCAACGGATTGTCGTCCTTGCCAAATAGCTAATAGCCGACCTTCGGCCTCTCTTCCCATAACCGGATGTTGAAATACGCGACGGAACTCGGCGACAAACTCTGGGTAGGAAGACCGAAGCCCGGGTTGAGCATTGCTGATCTCTACTGCCCAAGACGCCGCCTGACCAGTCAACAGGCTCATAATGAACGCCACCTTCGTGCTATCTTTCTCGTACATAGCTGGTTGTTGGTCGAATATCAGAGAGCACTGGTGTAAAAATTGCTTGCAGAGAGCCTGCTCTCCCCCGTAGCGAGGGGGGTGGGGGAGATTGGGCTCTCGCCCCATGATCGGGGAAGAGGTTGTCCCGGATGAAGCCGCCGGGACCCTTGGGGGTGGCGTTTCTCGGGGGGTCGCGTGTTCCCCTTGGGAACACAATATTTCCAGCCGCTGGGCTAGGACGGCGACTGCCTCCCGGAGCTCCGTGAGCTCCTGTCTTTGCTGGCCCACTAATTGCCCCTGGCTGGTCAAGGCGGTCATGATCTTGTTAATGTCTACAGGATCCATTTTGGTGGGAGTATTCTGTTACGAACTCGGGTAAACCGAGTTAGGGAGGGGGATCCAAAAAACGTGGACAAGAAAATGGTCTCCGATGTAAAGACAATTTAATGTCTAAATCGAACCGAAAATAAGCGAGAACATAAAGCGCTGGTCCACAATGAGGACCAGGAGGTAAATCAAAAACGACTAACAAAAGGTGCTTGCACAAAAGAGCAAGAAAAGGAAAGTAAAGCCCACAAACTATGAACGAAAAACAATGTAACACTTTGTACACGCATGAAAAGCCAGATCATCAAAACAAAATGGTACTTACACACAAACTTGGTACCGAGACTACATGCGAAAACACGACAAGGTCAAAAGCCACTAGTCAATGAGCAATGAGGTAAGCAATGCCATAAACAATACTCCCACAACGGGTGTAGAACGTAGGAGTCCTTAAATAGCGTCTCTCTTGATTAATGATTGCCAGCAGGTGTGCTAGGAAGACCGCTCATGCCACCTGCTGGCCAGACCGAAAAACCGAAACGTGACAGTTTGGTGCTTTCTACCGTCTTTATTTATACGTATATTATTTATTTTACTGTTTATTGTATATGTAAATTTGCTCCATGTACAGCACTTTGTCTGCAGCGATGGCTGTTTGAAAGTGATCTATAAATAAAGTTGAGTTGAGTTGAGAACATACAAACTCCACACAGGAAGGCCAGAGCCAAAATCGAACCCTACAACTCTGCATTATGAGACCGATGCGCTCACCAGTCGACCTCCAGGCCGCCAACATGCTGTACAATAAACCTGAATATTTTTGTTATTTTTTTTGCGAATACAAACTCATAATAGTGACAATCTTTCCATCTTGAAAATAGGAGTCTGTAGGAGTTCCTCCAGTGCTGTTCATGGACAGTAGTTGTTGTTGCCATCAATGTGCTGAAAATGAGATGTGAATTGGCATGCTCCCACAATGACTCATCATTTTTAAGCTGTAAATACCATCGTTTCGCTTTCTTACATGTAGTAAAATATATGGTTATTTGCATCATGACTATGGTGAGCACTGTAGTGTTTGGAAAATCCTCTCCTTGGGGCAAGATCTCCTCCCCGACCCAAAGGGTGCACTCCACCCTTCTCCGACTGAGGACCATTGTTTCAGATTTGTCGGCGCTGACTTTCATCCCAACTGCTTCACTCTCAGCTGCGAAACGCTCCAGTGGGAGTTGGCGAGCCCTGCTTGAAGAAGCCAACAGTACCACATCATCTGCAAAAAGCAGAGATGCAATCCCATTTTGTGTGTTATCAAGTCAAGTCAACTTTATTGTCAAATATGCTCTTTGTCCAACATACAGCACAGATCAAATTTCTTTCCTCTCAACCACATTGCAAACACAGGAGAGAGGAGCTGCTGCGGGTACAAACAATACAACACTACACATAATCACAAGTGCCCTTGGTTGTCTGTTGTTGCTATTTGTTTATTTATTTTATTTTTTTATTTGCCATATTTATATATTTATGCCTTATTTAATTTTATGTAAATTTTCACTCCTGTGTTCAATGCACGACATGGTTGCACTGTGGTTGAGAGAGGAAAGTAATTTCATCTGTGCTGTATGTCACATAGAGCATATTTGACAATATCAAATCAATGAATCAGAGATTTCATGCTGAAAATGTGCAAACGTGCAATGTTACAAGCTAAGTATGAAAGCAAACAAGAAGCTGGTGTCCACTGATGTAAAAAGAGTCACATCTCCTGCCCCAAGGTAAAAGCGCTTCAATTCCAAGCGGCAACTCCCAGTTCCACATACGCATTTGTGCTATGCTATTCCTTTCTTCTCATTGTCGGCTCCACAAGCAATCTATCCGTCCAGCCGCAGACTGTCCAACAGCACCAACATTTCTGCTGAACAAAACGGAGCTGTGAAAAATGCTGCCCATTACAGGCGCAAAAAACACAAGCGCCCTGGTGCTGTCCAGCACTGACAGTCAAATGGCACCGACATTCCTCCCAATCAAAATCAGTGCTGGTACACTTGTGCTGCCAAGAAGGCGCAACCACCAAGCACAAATTCTTCTCCTTTGATGAATGGCCAAAAAAACCCCGCTGAAAACAGCCACATCAGTTATGGATGGGACGTCAGAGATAAAAAGGCTTGGCAGTGGAGTTTAAGTGGTAAGCATTGACCATAGTCTAGATAGAGGCCATCTCGGTAGCCCTGATTTTCTTTTCCGCTGACTACCGTGCCTACCAGACCCGACACCCAGGTACCTGCTTGGGCTCAGGTAGCAAGTGAATGACTTGTGATTGAAAGACTTGTATTTCAATTAAATGGATTCTATTGAATGGTAACAGTTATTGAGGTTAATATGCAGGTTATTTTGTTCAAAAGGTAAGATGAAGGTCTTGTAGTTTCAACAATTTTGTTATAAAAATGATTAATCACAATTTCAAAGACTTGTATGATATAGCTGCTGAGGTGAATTTCTTAGTGTTTTGTATTTTCTGTCTTAAAAGTGAACCTGTCACATGTACAAACATGAAGATTGCTAATCAAGTGTAAGAAATGGTTCTAACCAAGACAGATACAAATGTCAAGATCGATGAAGCATGGATGTCATTAAATTCAAGAAAAAATACTTATTTCAGGGCAAGTAGTACTTTCTTACTCTGCAACAGTGAAAATTAATAGTTGCCTCTGACCCTTACATACTGTATGTAACCAGTGACATTTTTCTCCTGCGGCATCCACCCAACTTGGGGTTTGAAACCAGACCACCACTCCCACCACTAATGTATGTCTCCCGTTTATGAGCGGTGAGCACTGACCAGTGACAGTGAAAACCCACACAGGCCCGGGGAGAACATGCAAACTCCACACAGGGAGGCCGGAGCTGGAATCAAACCCGGTACCACTGCACTGTGAAGCCGACGTGCTAACCACTGGACTACTGGGCCGCTCCACACACAAACAAACAAAAGAGGTTTATTTTAGTGATGGGTCCAGCAACAGCGATGTGTCAACGCACACGTCGAACACACAGAGCAATCCCTGCGTCAGCGCGTGAACTGCTTCAAGACGATCATGTGACCAAACATGAACTGCGTCGACTATGTCGACGCCACAAAAGCCAGCCAAACTGTGTTTATAAGGAAGTGCGTCGAGTTACGCAATGGTGCCTGAAGAAACAAGCCAGACCTCACCCTCGCTCAAATTAAAAATATATATTTGGGCACAAAGGAAAACACACAGATTCGCAGAGAAACGTGTCCATCTGACTTTGAGCATCGTGTAAGCTAGGCTAGCTTAGCTGTCGTCATAGTTCAAAGCATCTTTGATATGTGACATGGGTTGCGTCGGCAGAGGGCAGCGGACTATTACTCAAATTGTCCGCCGTGTAGAGCCATTTTCATCTCATTTTGGAAAATAAGGTATTTATTCAAATCTCCTTGTCTCACCAAGTGCCTCTGAATCTTTGTCATTTCTTATTCCATTCTAATTCAAATTAATTTCATGGTAATTCCTAGTTTACTATTCGCATAATTTATTGCAGGTGAAATGTCGAATTTGCCATACAGAAACATCAAATACCAACAAAAGCTTCCTCTGCAACTTCATCTGGCATGTTACTCATCATTATTAGTTTCTTTATTTTGAAATTGTTCTAAATGCCAAATTGGTTAGATTTGGTTTTTTAGATGACCTGTGGCAAAATTTGGATGATGAGGTAGGGAGACTGGGAAGAAGTGCAACAGCAGATGCTATACCTGAGGTTCAGGGATACCTGGCAGAGGGGAAAATTGCACGCAGTCAAGACCGCTGTTATAATTTAAGGACCAACACACTACTTTTCGAAACCTCTCCCACGTCGCAAAGCAGTTTCTCTGTACACCGGCATCACCAGTGCCATGCGAGCGTGTGTTCTCCACAGCAGGGGAAATAGCATGCAAGAAAGACAACAGACTGAAATTCAAAACACTGGAGCGACTTATTTTTCTGAAGAATAATTTGTGAAGACAAAGCCCCCAAGCATCCTCATTTACATAATTTTCACATTATTCAAACATATTGAATAATATAATATGAATACATCGATGTGAATGATATTGTATACACTTCATCATCAAATCAGTCAGTGTAGTCTGTCAAGTGAGTTGCGTGCAGGGATTTTTTTAAGTCCAGCAGGTATCAAATACTAAGCTGAAACAAATACTCACAAACCCGAATTGACAATGATGAGCAACTAGTAACATGAACGAGAGCTCTAGGAACAAAGCATTGGGCAAAAGCAGTGAACAAGGGCAATTGTCCGACAACAGGGACAAGAAGTCAGTGTCCTTAAGTAGGCCACCACTAGATTGCCTTGATCAGGTACAGGTGCAGCGCTGAAAGGTAACGCCCCACACTCCAGCTGGTGCTGAAACACAACAAGAACAAAACAAAAGAGCAGAACATGACAGAGTCGGCAGCCTGGGGAAAATATATAATAAAAAATGTATTGTAATAATAATATAACACACAAACACACATACACACACACACACACACACGCAAAACGTATTTTTTTTCCTGCTCCGACATCTCGCGACTTGGCAACAGTCGACCAGTTGACCGCGATCTCCTCATTGGACACTCGTGTTCTTTGACATCCAACAGATATGCATTTACTGCCTACATTTGTATTAAGCAGGATTATCTCATAAAAAAAATACTGTATTTAATCTTCATTGTCATATGTTTCAGAAAACTTTGAGTATAGAAGTCCAGATGAGGATGACCTCAACAGAAATTGTACCCCAGATTCAGAGGCACCAGATGGATCCTCTTGCAGTGAGGAGAGCAGTTCAGCACTGCTCTTTAGTGGGGACAGAGATGTTGACCAGCAAAGCCTCCAGGATCCAATCAAACCGACCAAGAGTCCCAGAAGAGGCCCAACAGCCCAAATCACCAATGTACAGCCCAATGGGAACCAGGGCCCACAAGGAAAGCCTAAGAGAAAACGTTCAGGCTCAGACTCCAAGTCAGGGAAACCTCGCAGAGCTCGTACTGCATTCACCTATGAGCAGTTGGTTGCACTGGAGAACAAGTTCAAGTCTACAAGGTACCTATCTGTGTGTGAGCGTCTCAACTTGGCACTTTCGCTCTCCCTCACTGAAACACAGGTCAAGATCTGGTTCCAGAACCGCCGGACAAAGTGGAAGAAACAGAACCCTGGCGCTGACACTTCTGCTCCCACTAGTGCAGCTGGCACTGGGGGAGGAATAGGAGGTTCTCTGGGAAACCTGAGTCCACTCAGCCCATCACCTCCAATTAGTGGACATCTAGCCATGCACACAGGCTATGCATCAGGCCATCATCACCCTTCGGCAGGCAGCCTGGTCCAGCTTCCTTTCCTCACTACCAGCCATGTTCTATCCCCATTCATGTTGGGGACACAGAGCTATGCTGCACCTGCCTTCTACAGCTCCCACCTGTAGAAACACAAATACAAGAAACACATGCACACTGAGCCAAGAGATTGACATCTTTCAACATGTGAATAAATATATCCTTTCTTCAACTCAGCTTGAGTTTTCAATTGTTATAATGTCAAAGGTCGATTTTTACGGATCATTTTGAATGAATGCTACTCTATATAAAAGTGTAAATAGTGTAATGCTTTAGCTCCATATTCTGAATGCTGTTAAACGAAGACAAGCTGATCTGTCCATAGCTGGGTTTCCATTGCCCCTAGAAATGTGCAAAATGCAAATTGCGCAATAGCATACTGGTGATGGAAACAGAAAATTCCCCCCAAAACGTTGTAAAAAAGTTTTTTTTTGATGAAGTGATTTTTTAGACATGTTGATGTGAAAGTATACCTCAAAAGTGTAATGAACATTTTTTTGCATTTTCACCAGTCATGTGACCCGGTCATGTTCAAAGGGTGGGACACAGTACTTCAGCCCCTCCAACAATAGCATGCGGTTCAGAAACACCTCCAACAGCCACAGCAATGAGTGTCAGATCGACGGAGGACTGCTGGGGGCACAAAGGGAATAGGGGTTTACCAGGTGACCCCATCAATCCAGATCATCTTCACAAGGGCAGATCAAACGGCACATCCCCGTGGACTCCTGACACCCGTTAGTGGACTGGTCCGGACCCAGGTAGAGCTGAGGCAGCCAGGCTGTGAACAGGTTGCCACGTCCAAGTGGAGGGCACAGCGAGCACTGCCCTAAGCCACGGGTGAAGTGGCAAGGTCTGGGCAGGAGAGGGCTGCCTCCCCACACCACAGTCATCCCAAGCCTTGGCAGCCTGTATCTGTTGTGGCGCACATCGGCGAAGGAAGTGCGCCCAGCCATGCCCTGATGTGGGGGTCACCGCGGAAGGAGACACTATGCTTCCTGGAGGTCCCGTACCCACTAAGTTAATGAAATTTCCCTTGTAGATTGCACAGGCCCCACACGTTTACCACTCAATGGTTTTACACCATGTCATGAGTCTCGTGAAAACAGTTCATGAGCTTTTATAAGAATTACAAGATCTCATGAGATGTGATGTTACTCTTCATTGGAAATACCTTCACGTAGCAATTGTAATTTTCTCGAAATTGTACAAATACCACTTTTATTTTGCGAAAAACTGTAATGGAAACCCAGCTTATAAAACTGTACAGAAACTGGATGTGATAAATCACTCAAGGAATGACCAGATCTATTATAAATCCTGTGTAGCTTCAGCAGTGCTTTTGTTTGGCCATTTTGGCGAAGGTGCCACAGGCAAACTGATATGCAGCTCATATGGTTACGTATTTGATAATAAACTGACGAAAAACACAAGCTGGTCAGTGTGTGTGTGTGTGTGTGTGTGTGTGTGTGTGTGTGTGTGTGTGTGTGTGTGTGTGTGTATATGTATGTATATATATACAGTATATATCAGAGGCGGGCCGTGCATTTCAACCTTAGGCCTTCAGTGACGACACATACATTAACACAATAGGCTCGTCAAGCAGCACTTAATTTCAGGAGCATTTAAAACCAAGTAGGCATTCACAATTAAGAGCAGGAAACTAAATATATAGATATTGTCAAAAATACCCCTCCGTGAGTCGTCACCTTACCGTGGTGGAGGGGTTTGTGTGTCCCAATGATCCTAGAAGCTAAGTTGTCTGGGGCTTTATGCCCCTGGCAGGGTCACCCATGGCAAACAGGTTCTAGGTGAGGGGCCAGACAAAGCACGGCTCAAAGACCCCAATGATGAAAACAATAAATGGATCTAGGTTTCCCTTGCCCGGACGCGGGTCACCGGGGCCCCCCTCTGGAGCCAGGCCTGGAGGTGGGGCTCGTTGGCAAGCGCCTGGTGGCCGGGCCTACACCCATGGGGCCCGGCCGGGCACAGCCCGAAGAGGCAACGTGGGTCCCCCTTCCCATGGGCTCACCACCCATGAGAGGGGCCAAAGGGGTCGGGTGCAATGTGAGCTGGGCGGCAGCCAAAGGCGGGGACCCTGGCGGTCCGATCCTCGGCTGCAGAAGCTAGCTCTTGGGACATGGAATGTCACCTCTCTGGCAGGGAAGGAGCCCGAGCTGGTGTGTGAGGCAGAGAATTTCCGACTGGATATAGTCGGACTTGCCTCCACACACAGCCTGGGTTCTGGTACCAGTTCTCTCGAGAGGGGTTGGACTCTCTTCCACTCTGGAGTTGCTCACGGTGAGAGGCGCAGAGCAGGTGTGGGCATACTCATTGCCCCCCGGCTCAGTGCCTGTACATTGGGGTTCACACCGGTAGACGAGAGGGTTGCCTCCCTCCGCCTTCGGGTGGGTGGACGGGTCCTGACTGTTGTTTGTGCATATGCACCAAACAGCAGCTCAGCATACCCACCCTTTTTGGAGTCCTTGGAGGGTGTGCTGGAGAGTACTCCTGCTGGGGACTCCATTGTTCTGCTGGGGGACTTCAATGCTCACGTGGGCAATGACAGTGATACCTGGAGGGGCGTGATTGGGAGGAACGGCCCCCCCGATCAGAACCCGAGTGGTGTTTTGTTATTGGACTTCTGTGCTCGTCACGGATTGTCCATAACGAACACCTTGTTCAAACATAAGGGTGTCCATATGTGCACTTGGCACCAGGACACCTTAGGCCGCAGTTCGATGATCGACTTTGTAGTGGTATCATCGGATTTGCGGCCGCATGTTCTGGACACTCGGGTGAAGAGAGGGGCGGAGCTGTCAACTGATCACCACCTGGTGGTGAGTAGGCTCCGATGGTGGGGGAAGATGCCGGTCCGTCCTGGCAGACCCAAACGTATAGTGAGGGTTTGTTGGGAGCGTCTGGCGGAATCCCCTGTCAGAAGGAGTTTCAACTCCCACCTCCGACAGAGCTTTTCCCATGTTCCGGGGGAGGCGGGTCCGAGTGGACCATGTTCCAGGCCTCTATTGTTGAGGCGGCCAATCTGAGTTGTGGCTGTAAGGTGGTTGGTGCCTGTCGTGGCGGCAATCCCCGTACTCGCTGGTGGACACCAGCAGTAAGGGATGCCGTCAAGCTGAAGAAGGAGTCCTATCGAGCCTTTATGGCCTGTGGGACCCCAGAGGCAGCTGACGGGTATCGACTGGCCAAGCGGGCCGCGGTTTCGGAGGTCACCGAGGCAAAAACCCGAGCGTGGGAAGAGTTCGGTGAGGCCATGGAAGCCGACTTCCGGACGGCTTCGAGGAAATTCTGGTCCACCATCCGACGTCTCAGGAGGGGGAAGCAGTGCACCACTAACACTGTGTACAGTGGGAATGGGGCGCTGCTGACTTCGACTCGGGACGTTGTGAACCGGTGGGCAGAGTACTTCGAAGACCTCCTCAACTCCACCAACACGCCTTCCTTGGAGGAAGCAGAGCCTGGGGACTCTGAGGTGGGCTCTCCTATCTCTGTGGTTGAAGTCACCGATGTGGTTAAAAAGCTCCTCGGTGGCAAGGCCCCGGGGGTGGATGAGATCCGCCCGGAGTTCCTCAAGGCTCTGGATGTTGTGGGGCTGTCCTGGTTGACACGCCTCTGCAACATCGCGTGGTCAACAGGGAGAGTGCCTTTGGATTGGCAGACCGGGGTGGTAGTCCCTCTTTTTAAAAAGGGGGACCGGAGGATGTGTTCCAACTACAGAGGGATCACACTCCTCAGCCTCCCTGGTAAGGTCTATTCAGGAGTACTGGAGAGGAGGGACCGTCAGGAAGTCGAGCCTCAGATTGAGGAGGAGCAGTGTGGTTTTCGTCCCGGCCGTGGAACAGTGGACCAGCTCTACACCCTTAGCAGGGTCCTCCAGGGTATGTGGGAATTCGCCCAACCAGTCTACATGTGTTTTGTGGACTTGGAGAAGGCGTTTGATCATGTCCCTCGGGGAGTTCTGTGGGGGGTGCTACGAGGGTATGGAGTGCCGAACCCCCTGATACGGGCTGTTCGGTCACTATACCACTGATGTCAGAGTTTGGTTCGCATTGCCGGCAGTAAGTCGGAATCGTTTCCAGTGCGGGTAGGACTCCGCCAAGGCTGCCCTTTGTCGCCGATTCTGTTCATAACTTTTATGGACAGAATTTCTAGGCGCAGCCGAAGTGTTGAGAGGGTCCGTTTTGGGGGCCTCAGTATTGCATCCCTGCTTTTTGCAGATGATGTGGTGCTGTTGGCCCCTTCAAACGGGGCTCTCCAACTCTCACTGGAGCGTTTCGCAGCCGAGTGTGAAGCGGTTGGGATGAAAATCAGCACCTCCAAATCTGAAACCATGGTCCTCAGTCGGAAAAGGGTGGAGTGCCCCCTCCGGGTTGGGGAGGAGATCTTGCCCCAAGTGGAGGAGTTCAAGTATCTTGGGGTCTTGTTCACGAGTGGAGGCAGGAGGGAGCGGGAGATCGACAGGCGGATCGGTGCAGCGTCTGCGTTGATGCGGACGTTGTATCGGTCTGTCGTGGTGAAGAAGGAGCTGAGCCAAAGGGCGAAGCTCTCAATTTACCGGTCGATCTACGTCCCAACCCTCATTTATGGTCACGAGCTATGGGTCGTGACCGAAAGAACGAGATCCCGGATACAAGCGGCCGAAATGAGTTTTCTCCGCAGGGTGTCCGGGCTCTCCCTTAGCGATAAGGTGAGAAGCTCGGTCATCCGGGAGGGGCTCAGAGTCGAGCCGCTTCTCCTCCACATCGAGAGGAGCCAGATGAGGTGGCTTGGGCATCTGATTCGGATGCCTCCTGAACGCCTCCCTGGTGAGGTGTTCTGGGCATGTCCCACCGGGAGGAGACCCCGAGGAAGACCCAGGACACGCTGGAGAGACTATGTCACCCAGCTGGCCTGGAACGCCTCGGGATCCCCCGGGGAGAGCTGGAAGAAGTAGCTAGGGAGAGGGAAGTGTGGGCTTCCCTGCTAAAGCTGTTGCCCCCGCGACCCGGCCCCGGATAAGCGGTAGAAGATGGATGGATGGATGTCAAAAATAAAAAGATGATTTAAAAATACAAAATAAAATGCCACCCAAATTTTAAACAATCTTAAATCTTAACAATCTTAAACCTTAAACAAGTCTGTCCAATAAATTGTGCAATGTCGCAGTTTCATATAAGACACCAACCAAACAATAGCAAAACAAACTATTCTTTGACAATAAAGACCACGTTAAGACCCGAAAGCTCCTAACCATGCATGGAGGGTTCCATCCCAAATCCAGCACCCTGAGACTGTACGCAAGCCGAAAGGATGGAGGCAGGGGACTAGTGAGTGTGAGAGCCACTGTCCAGGATGAAACATCCAAGCTCCATGAATACATCAAGGAGAAGGCTCCAACGGATGACGTACTCAGAGAATGTCTCAGACAATGGGGAACAGAAGATGAGGCGCTGGAAGAGGGACCATCATGGGAGGACAAGCCCCTACACGGGATGTACCACCGGACCATAACTGAAGTGGCCGATCTCAAGAAGTCCTATCAGTGGCTAGAGAGGGCTGGCCTGAAGGACAGCACAGAGGCACTCATCCTGGCTGCTCAGGAGCAGGCCTTGAGCACCAGAGCCATCGAGGCCCAGATATACCACACCAGACAAGACCCAAGGTGTAGGTTGTGCAAAGAGGCACCTGAGACGATCCAACACATAACTGCAGGGTGTAAGATGCTGGCAGGGAAAGCCTACATGGAACGCCATAACCAGGTGGCTGGCATAGTCTACCGAAACATCTGTGCGGAATATGGACTGGAAACCCCAAGGTCAAAATGGGAAACACCTCCGAAGGTGGTGGAGAATGACAGAGCGAAGATCCTCTGGGACTTCCAGATCCAGACTGACAAGATGGTAATGGCGAACCAACCAGATATCGTGATCATAGATAAAGGGCAGAGGAAAGCCGTTGTAGTGGATGTAGCGGTCCCAAGTGATGGAAACATCAGGAAGAAGGAACATGAGAAACCTGAGAAATACCAAGGGCTCAGAGAGGAGCTGGAGAGAGCCTGGAAGGTAAAGGTGACAGTCGTGCCTGTGGTGGTCGGAGCACTCGGGGCAGTGACCCCCAAACTAGATGAGTGGTTGCAACAGATCCCGGGAACAACATCGGACATCTCAGTCCAGAAATGTGCAGTGCTGGGAACAGCAAGGATACTGCGCAGAACCCTCAAGCTTCCTGGCCTCTGGTAGAGGACCCGAGCTGAATGAGGGACGGACACCACCCGAGGGGTGAGATGAGGATTTTATATATATATATATATATATATATATATATATATATATATATATATATATACACACACTGTATATATGAAAAAAACACGCGGCCCGGTAGTCCAGTGGATAGCACGTCGGCTTCACAGTGCAGAAGTACCAGGTTCGATTCCAGCTCCGGCCTCCCTGTGTGGAGTTTGCATGTTCTCTCCTGGCCTGCGTGGGTTTTCTCTGGGTGCTCCGGTTTCCTCCCAAGTTCCAAAAACATGCATGGCAGGCTGATTGGACGCTCTAAATTGTCCCTGGGTGTGAGTGTGGGCGTGGATGGTTGTTCGCCTCTGTGTGACCTGCGATTGGCTGGCAACCGATTCAGGGTGTCCCCTGCCTACTGCCCGAAGACGGCTGGGATAGGCTCCAGCACCTCCCGCGACCCTGGTGAGAATCAAGCGGTTCGGAAATGGATGGATGGATGGAAAAAACACAATTAATGAAAAAAATGATCAGGCGCCGACAGGTATGGCAGCCTCGGTCACACGCTCCCTAGTATTATCTCTGTTTTTTGTCATTTTCGTTTGTTTTTGGCGACCCTGAGCGGCTTACTTACACGAGGGAAAAGTTGCTGCGCATTGGGGAGACTACGCTCGGTCTTTTTTCACCAGCACACGAAAATCCACAAGGTTTTTTGGAGCTAATCGCGGGCGGAGCGGCTGCGCTGTACGGAGCATGGAAACGCCGCCGGAGGAGGGGGAAGCGAGCCGGTGTGCTCGTCAAGCTCCGGCAGTGCGGATTTTGAACCCCGCTCCCATCGATCCATCTTGCTAATCTATGATCTCTGCCAAACAAGATGGATGAACTTCTTCTAATCACAAACACCAACAAAACCTTTGCACGTTCTGCTGCGCTGTGCTTCACTGAAACCTGGCTCAGTGACCGCCACCCGGATTCCGCGCTACATCTACCCGGCTTCCGCCTTCTCCGAGCCGACCGCGACACGGACCTATCAGGGAAATCGAAAGGTGGTGGGATTTGCTTCTATAATCAACGAAGAATGGTGCACTGATGTCACGAAGCTCGACGCACACTGCAGCCCGGACCTGGAGTTGCTGTCTTTAAACTGCAAGCCATTCTACTCGCCACATGAGTTCACCTCCTTTTTACTCGTCGGTGTTTACATTGTGCCACAAGCTAACGCTAACACGGCGATACAAATGCTAGCCGAACAAGTAAACAAACTCGAACTAAAATACGCAGTCACCCTGATCATTTTGGGCGATTTTAATAGAGCACATCTTAACCGTGAACTTCCCAGATATAAGCAGCACATTGACTGTTTCACCAGAGAAGGCAACATTCTAGACCACTGGTATACAGCAATCAAAAATGCATACCGATTGATCGCCCGTGCAGCATTGGGTCTTTCTGACCACAATTTATTCCCCTAATTACCTACATACAGACAGAAACTCAAATGTGTTAAACCGGTTGTTAAGACTGTGAAAAAATGGACAGATGAAGCAAAGCTAGCTATACAAGAATGCTTAGACTGCACTGATTGGGGCGTTTTTGAAACTTCAACGGGCACACTGGATGAATACACAGACACTGTAACATCATACATCAGTTTCTGTGAGGACATGTGTGTACCAACGAAGTCGTTCTGCTCCTTCAACAATAACAAGCCATGGTTTACTCCCAAACTCAGGCAACTCAGGAAAGAGAAAGAGGCCGCATTTAGAAGTGGAGATCGGGCACTGTACAAACATGCCCGAAACCAATTGACAAAGGAAATTAACATCGCAAAGAGAAGCTATGCAGAGAGGCTGAAAAACCAGTTCTCTGCTAACGACTCTGCATCTGTATGGAATGGCCTGAAAGCAATCACTAACTATAGAATGCCATCCCACCAAACAGTGAACAATAAGGGTCTTGCTAATGAACTAAACATGTTTTTCTGCCGATTTGAAAAGGACGCCCCCATTTCCCACACACACCCACCTCTACCAGAAACCACTCTACCTACCCCCCCACCCTCTTTTTCTCCACTACAGATCCACGAACAGGGTGTGAGACGGCTCTTCAAGCAGCAGAAGATCAAGAAAGCTGCGGGGCCCGACAAAGTGTCCCCCTCCTGCCTGAAAGTCTGCGCTGACCAGCTGGCTCCGGTCTTCACACAAATTTTCAACAGATCCCTGGAGCTGTGTGAGGTCCCATCCTGCTTCAAACAGTCTACCATCATCCCAGTTCCCAAGAAATCAGCAACATCGGAACTGAACGACTATAGGCCTGTCGCCCGGACGTCTGTGGCCATGAAGTCCTTTGAACGCCTCGTGCTGAACCACTTAAAGAATGTCACCGGACCCCTGCTGGACCCTCTCCAGTTTGCCTACCGGGCAAACAGGTCTGTGGAAGACGCAGTCAACATAGCTCTGCACTACATCCTCGAGCACCTCCACAGCACAGGGACCTACGCAAGAATTTTGTTTGTGGATTTCAGCTCTGCGTTCAACACCATCATCCCGGAACTCCTCACCCCCAAACTTCTCCACCTCGGTGTGTCCCCTACGATCTTCCAGTGGATCCTCAGCTTCCTGACGGGACGGACACAACAGGTGAGAATGGGAGCAACAACATCATCAATACGCACCACCAGCACTGGAGCCCCACAGGTATGTGTCCTCTCTCCACTGCTCTTCTCTCTCTACACAAACGATTGCACCGCAACAGATCCAGCTGTCAAACTCAAAGTTCGCAGACGACACCACGGTCATCGGTCTCATCAAAGACGGCGACGAGTCTGCGTACCGCCAACAAGTGGAGCAGCTGGAGCTCTGGTGCA
This sequence comes from Hippocampus zosterae, assembly GCF_025434085.1. Lineage (NCBI taxonomy): Eukaryota > Metazoa > Chordata > Actinopteri > Syngnathiformes > Syngnathidae > Hippocampus > Hippocampus zosterae. The sequence continues at coordinate 37,403,402 of NC_067451.1, forward strand.
GCCGACACAACCTCGGGCTGAACACGCTCAAGACTGTAGAGATGATCGTGGACTTCAGGAAACAGTCTTCTCCACAGTTGCCCCTCACACTATCCAACTGCCCTGTGTCAACCGTCGAGACCTTCAAGTTCCTGGGAATCACAGTCTCCCAGGACATGAAGTGGGAAGTCAACACCATCTCCACCCTGAAAAGGGCCCGGCAGCGGATGTACTTCCTGAGGCTGCTGAGGAAGCAAGGCCTGCCACAGGAGGTGCTACGACAGTTCTACACGGCAGTCATCGAATCAATCCTGTGTTCTTCCATCACGGTTTGGTTTGGGGCTGCCACAAAAAAGGAAAAAATCCGACTTCAACGGACAGTTAGGACGGCGGAAAAATCGTTGGCACCGGCCTACCCACTCTTGAGGACTCGCACACTGCAAGAATCAAGACTAGGGCACGGAAAATCCTCCTGGATCCCCCGCACCCTGCCCACCACCTTTTCCAGCTACTTCCCTCAGGCAGACGCTACAGATCCATGCACACCAAATCCAGTAGACACTTAAACAGCTTCTTCCCTCTAGCCATTAACTCCTTAAACCAGGGGTGTCCAAACCTTTTGCCAAGGGGGCCAGATTTTATGTGGTAAAATGTCGCGGGGCCGAGCTTGGCTGACATTCTTTACATTGAACAACAATATTGTTCAACAAATTTTAGGAAGCCAGTCTGTTTCACATTTCCATTTTTATTTTAATTTCAACAATCTTAAGAATTTCTTTTGGTTCATTTGAAACAGGTATATCACATGCAACTGCTTATTCACTTGACTTTTTCTTAAACAGAGTCTCCTGAGTGCAAATTGATTGATTTGAAACAAAATGTATCACCATGACTTTTCAATAGTCACAAAACCTTTGACTCGAACAACAGGGAAATGAACAAGCAATACACATATCCACAACTGCAAGGATCATTTGAAATATGACATATCAGTCAATATAAACACGGAGTGATGTCTTGTTAACTCGTGAGTGATGCACTCTAGTGTCTAAATGCTATTACTCATTTAGTGAATGCTATTACTCATTTAGCCACTAGAGGGAAGCAGTACTCTATGAAACATCACTCACCAGTCTACGAGACCTCAGTCAATGCAACACGTGTTCCATTGCGCCCAACCTGCGGGCCAGAAGGCACTGATTTTATGACAGGGGCCGAGGGCCGGATTAAATTCGACCGCGGGCCGGATTTGGCCCGCGGGCCGGACTTTGGACATGTCTGCCTTAAACAGTCACTGACGTAGTCACTCTTCTTGTACTACAAAATGGTACTACAAAACTACTGGTTACTCTAAAATGGTTCAATGATTTTGTTGTTTATGATGATACTAATGCAGCGTGTTATACCGGAGACAAATTCCTTGTGTGTTCTACATACTTGGCCAATAAAGATGATTCTGATTCTGAAATAGTGATTATTTTGCAAAGTATGATGTGCATGCCGAGTTACATATGTTATCATGCATTTTAAGACCATCAAAATCAACATAATTTTTTTGGGCATACAACGCGAAACCCCGGCAACAGTGTTGAGTAAAATAAAAGGCTCAGATGTTCCTGGTCGTCTAAATATCTCAGAATGAAACACGCAGTTTCAAGAAAATATCTGAGTTTTATTTTAAATGTAACCTTTGTCAAAGGCTCAGCATGTAAAAAAATTTAAAATGGCAGAGTTTCCGTTTGCTACAGCATATTGTTCCAAGATACTTTTTTTGTAGGGTTGTGACAAATGCCTCCAAAATGTCTGCAATCTCGGCCCGGTGCGTCAGTGGTGAGCGCATTGACCTCACAGTACAGAGGTCGTGGGTTCAATCCTGGCTGCGGCCTTCCTGTGTGGAATTTGTTTTTCCAAAAACATGCATGGCAGGCTTATTGAACACTCAAACGTGTCCCTCGATGTGAGTGTGAGCGTGGATGGTTGTTTGTCTCTCTGTGCCCTGCGTTTGGCTGGCAACCGGTTCATGGTGTCCCCCACCTACTGCCCGAAGACGGCTGGGATAGGCTCCAGCACCCCCCGCGACCGGTTCGTGGTGTCCCCTGCCTACTGCCCGAAGACGGCTGGGATAGGCTACAGCACCCCCCGTGACCCGAGTGAGGATAAAGCAGTTCGGAAAATGAATAAATGAAAGTTTTTCTCTTACCATGCGTGTTTAGTGCCTGAGTGCTGGGACTTTTGGCATTCCTTTTCTTGAACAATCCTCTTCAAATCTAGTTTGTATTCCATTGTTGCCACTCAAAACAGGGCATTGTCTGCATGTGAGCTGCAGTGGTTACTTACTTGGGTCAGCTCGCTACATATTTGACCAAAGATTGACTTTTGAAGTGAAGAACCTCTCACGATCGACCCGATCGCACACGTGCAAGCATGTACAGAACAATTTGTGTCCAAGGACCGGCAACACGAGACCAAGGCCAAGGACTTGACTCCGAGGCCAAGGCCAAGGACTTGGAAAATTTTCCGAGGCAAGGCCAAGGCCAAGGACTTGAGACATTTTCCAAGGCCAAGGCCAAGGACCACGGACTTGCCTCGAGGCCAAGGCCAAGGACCAAGGACTGATTTTGGAGCTGAGGCCTAGCCGAGGACATGTATAAAACAATGCTATCATACCACTTGGCAGGTCTTCATGATTTGCAACACCCCTCCATCATAACCCCTTGCACTCCCTAACACTTGAATGAAGTGTTTTTATTCAAAGAGATCAGTCAGGGTACGTGTTATTTATACTGGAAAAAAAAATAAAATCATATATGAATTTATTTATTTATTTATGAATTAATGTTTTAGTACAGTAGTTTCTTATTATGAAGTAAATCAACACTCAACAGGCACGACGTGGCACGGAAGACAAGTTGAGAAATGACTTTGCATAGAAGTCAATCACTGAGTGCAGAAAAAGTGGTAATCTCTGCATGATAATTTTACAGATTACCGGCAGCGAGTCCCAGGGACTCTTTGATGAGAAAAGTATGAGTCCCATTATGCATTGAGAGAGTCACAAATTTCGAATTCTGAAATGGTCTACTTATTCAATTGCATATGATAATAACACAACAACATATACATACAATTATAAACAAATGCTGCAAAAATTTAAATCAGTAGCAGGCCTGAGATTTTCGGAAATTCATGGTAACCGTTTTTCGGTTCCGTCCGATTACCCAATGGGAAACCATGGTAACGAATGTTGGGTTCAGTAAACGTTCATCATGGGAACCCATTTTTCTGTTTTGACTGATATTCATAATCAAGAATCCTGACACTCAAAAGTATAATGTTTCAAGGGTAAATGTTTGACAACGATGCATTAACAATGAACATTACATCAGTAGCTGTGTACTCCAGGTTTATTCCAAAAAATAAATGGATCAAAAACTGGTGTACTCATGTGGCATCATCAGAGTATTTTTATTTTTTCCAATCTCATACTGCAAAGATTAATTTACTGGTAATCATTAATACAGGTAAGTATTGATGTGGCTTGACATCCTCTTCCTTTTATGGTTAAACTATTTTTCGGTACCGTTGAAATGACGCCACGGAAAAGACACGCTACCGGTAACGATTGTTCCCGTGAAATCCTGAGGCTTGCCGTAGTTTTTTTTGTTTGTTTATTTGTTTTGACTGAGAAATTTCCTTGCGTCCCAAAAATGCACATTATTTGGAACTGTGCGTCCCGTGGGAAAATTATGCGTCTCGGACGCGGGACGCAGAGGTAACGAGATGGCTGAATCTCTAAACATTCTCTGGGTACTACTATTTTTACAACTACCACTAATACTACATTAATTAACACCTTCAACTTCACAATAATAATAATAAATAATTAAATCAACCATTATGTTAAACTATGTATTATCAATATTCATTATTCCAAACATGAGAAAACATTCAGCAAACACAACTGGAATCGAGCAAAAGGACTCCAAATCCCAACGGCCAAACCCACAAGTGAAGTGCCGACATTATTGACTCCAGCTGTAACGCAAATTACATGGTTCAAACAAACATTCTAGTGTGACTGCACAAACGTGACGACTGTGCAAAAATAACTAAATAAAAGACACCACTGTTACAGAAAGGCTTTACACGCTATTTAAACTGCCGAGCGCGAACGGAACGTTGTTTGATTTCTTTATGATTTTTGCGGTCCTCTGGCCCACTTTACACTTGTGGACGAAGGATTAGAGGCTCTAATCCCTCGTTGTGTCCGAGGTCCCAACCCAAGGCCAAGGCCAAGGACTTGACTCCGAGGCCAAGGCCGAGGACCAAGGACCGCCCTTCGGTCCTCGAGCCAGTCCTCGAGGCCAAGGACCGGCTCGAGGAACACATCACTGATACACACACACACACACACACACACACACACACACACACACACACACACACACACACACACACGCACGCAACACGCGGGTACCCAAGCACACACATGTGCGCATACGCACGTACGTGCGCATGCCGAGATGAGGGACAGACGGAACGTCACCGACCATGAAGGAAATTGAAACACATAGACACACAATGTTGTCCCCCCCCCGCCCCCCCCCCATTCCCTGCTCCCAAACCTCGCGGTCGACTTGGGACCAGTCTGCTGGCTCCGCTTGATGAATTGGGCACCTCTGCCTTAAAATCAGAGGTAATTCACTGACTAGCTTAGCACCGTTGTTTGCGCATGCGCGGTGATTCAGTTGTCATCTGACTGGCTGACATCGTTAATTCTGCTGTACATAGCGCCGTTGTTTGAATGTCAGCGCCACCGCGGAGGCGTTTCAACGCTTGTCATGTGAAAGCCCAGGAGTCACATTGAACCAACCCAAGAGCCGCATGTGGCTCGCGAGCCGCGGGTTGGCTACCACTGCTTTAGATATTTCAGACAAAGATTACAACAGTACACGTATTTACTTCAATCTTTAATGATAAAACCTTCGACAGTAATTAACATTCATCAACATTGCCTTCTTAGAGAGGTGAAGAAGCTTGTGTTGGTGGCGTAGACGAAGGCTCTCAATTGATTCGGAGGTTTTGGTTTCATGCGAGACTCTTCTGCTGGAGGCATTGACACTGTAGCTGATATTTTTAAATTGCAGAAAAATATGCTGACGGGTAGCGCTATGACGTTCGTCTTGTCTTCTTATTAGTTGAAATAGGTTTCAGATTTTGTTTTTTTTTTGAGGCATGGTCTTTTGGTGAAGAAAAAAAAAACACTGAGCTGACAGTTTCAGTTTTCATTTTAGCCTTCGTCTGAGCTGACTGTGTCGCTGCTTCCTTGTGACGTGTCTAAAAAATGACTGGGTCAGGAAACCTTCAAAATAAACCGGTCAAGCTTGCAAACCAAGAACTCCCCACCGCCACTGTTGAAACAACGTGTACCTGTTGATGGTGCCATCTACGACGAATGGGCTTGAAACACTTCCATACAGCCAGGAAGCATTGCTTCAGCGTCGGCAAGGGGTTGGAGCGCAGCCTAACTAATATAAAAAAATTGTCATGAACACAACACTAAGATACAGCATGGGAGTCAAAAGACTAGCGATGATGCACAGCCAATCATCTCCCAGAAGTCGCGTCAGCACTTTGTTCAGCATGCAGGGAAACCTCCTCTCTCGCACATCAACATGACGCAAAGCGTCTTTCTGCAATATGAGTGTCGATATGGCTGTATTCTTTAGTCTGCTTTTTCAATTTTGGGGAAAACCCCCCCGCAAAACACTGAAGCCACAAAACTTAAAGTGTGAAGTGGTGAAGGATCACTGTACAGTTATTGATAAACAAAACAAATAATGAAAAATAACCGTGAAGGTCAGTTGAGGGCATAGTTGAATTGGTTGGAAAACTTTTCATGCTTTTTCCTGTCAACTTTATTCATCGTCTCAGCAACTCTGCGCATGGCGCTCCTAGAGGGAAAATTGAGAAAATAAGGAAAAGTAGAAAAAAAACAACAAAATACGATCTGTGTTACATAGACAGTGTTAAATCATGAGATTGCACCTGAAAATAACCTACTTGTTGAATATCCGCTTCTCAAGCCGAGCCCGTGATGTGTTGCCGCTGTCCTTCAGATTGCTGAGGTTGGGGTATTTATTCTTCTTTCTTCTGCGCCGTTTATCCAGTCTTTCAGAACCTAGGTTTTGTCCTGTTGCAATCTCAATGTCTCGAACTAGCCCTGCATCATGCCAGTCTGCAACATACAACACAGATAACATAGATCAGATCAAAAATCTGAGAGGGCAAATAACACACAATAACATTAAGATAAGATCACCTTTATGTGTCCCACACTGGGGAAATTTGCAATTCTCAGTCTTCCCATTTTGACTTCCCATGTTTGTACAGTTGAAACAGGTCAGTGCACTATTTCTCAGAATATAAGATAAGATATCCCTTTATTTGTCCCGCAATGGGGAAATTACGGTAAGTATATACAGTAAGTCAGACTTTTTCTCATAGTTTGGCTGGTCCCGTGACTTATACTCAGGTGTGACTTGTATATATTAAAAATTGAGCTCAGACTGGCACCCAAAATCTCCACTCGCAGACCCTGTTGACTATCCTTTGGTGGTTCGTGAACTTAAATACTGTTGACTTGACTTGGTGCGTCACTGTAAGTGGACAGAAGGTGGCAGGAATGCAATGGCCAACTATGAAAATAAAGTGAGGAAAAAATGGAAAAAGATGATGATGAATGTGAAGAAGTAAGAATCAGAAGATATGGAAGAACAAATTAAAAAATGGAAAAGGGGCGCGACGCGGCCCGTCCAACCAGCTGCACGGTCAGCCGAGCGCTCAGCGGATCATTCCACGTCGCGGGGTAAAAGAATAGGAACGATGAAGACGGTGATGATGAGGATGTGTATGCGTGTGTGATGGTCTGGTTGTGTATGCGTGAACAGGCCGCAGCTGCTTCGTCAAGCTTCCGTGCATACCTTCCATCCAGGGGAAAGGGGTCCAAATAGCGTTGTTTCTTTTGGAGGGACGGCCGCCAACAATTTCAGGTGGCCGTGAGTCCGTGGCTGTATCCCTTCATTGGCGCCGATCAGCCAAATCCTCAATTCCTTTTTGAAGTGAGAATTCCGACTTCTCCATGTTGTTGTGGATCGTACAGAGACGCTCCAGAACCGCAATTGCGGGTGAGCTCAGTCACCGCTTGAGTCTGAGTGTTGGACATTCGCGCTAGACCAGAGAATGACCAGCAGCTTCTTCACTTCCAATAAAGCTTCTCCGTCAGTTGGATTTTGCGATAGAAAAGGAAACTTCTAACACCAAACTGCAGCATACCTGCTATCAGAAGGCTGATAGTGTAGATGTTTTCCTCCTCCTCAACGGACAGTATTGACAGGCACACCATTCTCCGCTTCCTCCATGGATCTATGGTGTACCCGGCAGCAAATGTCCCGAGGGGCAAGCAGGCTCTCCGCTGCCTGCTCTTCTCGTTGAGAAAATTTTGTCGATTGCATCACGAGACCAGCCAACCAATTCCATGGTTTGTTTTTAGGATGAAAAATACGGCGGAGGCTAGGAAAAGACAGCACAAGGACAGCACATAGACTGAGTGGCGAGCAAGAAGGGGGGGGGGCAGGAGCAGGAGGAGAGCAAAAAAGCGTCCGCCTTCGTCGAGAGCCAAGGAGAAAAAGCTCCATCCATGTCAGGCCACGCCCAGCCAAAGGGTTGCCGCTGCTTCTTGATCCTGTTCTCCGGCGAGACGAAGGTCGTCGTCGCTTTCGTTCCAGTTCCTCGGCGAGGCAAGCCTTTGGACAATTTTGGGACGTCTGGGATCCGTCCCTTGAGGGACGGGTACTGTCATGATTCGGTTTGGGACCAACAGGGGGCACTGCAGGGCTCTCCATGCAGCTGCACACCTGTTTGTCATTATGTAGTTAGTGCTTTAAAAGGATTCCCAGCCCGAACTCAGTGTCGGTGTTCGGGCTTGGCTACCGTTTGTTTGCTGCAATCAGGTTTGTTTCAGTCATGTTTTGGTTGCTGTTATGTTTTATCTTTAGTCATGATTTTTGTTTGATACTTTGGACATTGTTGGTTTTGGATTTAGTTTTCTCTATGTTTAATACAATTCGTCAAGTACACCCTGCTCCTCCCTCTTGCGAGGTAGGTGGTGGACCCCAAAAAGCAGTTTTGGGTTCCACCATCACCTCGCAAACGTGACAGAACTCAACTGGACCCTGAGCTCGACATAGCGGGGGGCATGTCATTGCCTACTTCCTTTACTGTATTCTAAAGAACGAGGTGGTAATTTACCAAAAGTATTTGCAAACCGTCAAACAAATGTTGAAGAAAGATAAGATATCCTTTATTTGTCCCACACTGGGGAAATTTACAGCCACCAGCAGCAAGAATGTAGGTAGAAAGAAAAAAGAAGAAAAAAAACAACAAACACAGTTCAATTAAGTGCAATATAAACACAAAATGGATAAATCGCAGTCTTTGAATTGTCTTTCACATCATTTAATTATTAATTATTATTATTATTGTTATTTATATTCAGCAGCCTGACAGCAGTCGGTAGGAACGAGTGTCGGTATAGAAAGTCTTAAGGAGCGACCCCCGAACCCCAAAAGACCTCCGTTTCCTGAGTAGGAAGAGTCGGCTCTGTCCTTTCCTAATCAGGGTGTCCGGGTTTGTAGACCAGTCCAGTTTGTTGTTCAGAATAAATGGAAGTAGAAGAAGCAGTAGTCATGGCAAAAAATGTGTGACGTATAGCTAGTTCAGCATATGGCTTCCTTACACCACAACATGGATTTACAGCAGTAAAAATCATGATAACCAAACAGGATTCTACCTTTGGCTACTGGACGACATTGCGATAGTTATAAGCATACATTTCATCCAAATAGAACTCGTTTGCAGCCATCAACACAGGGTGCGTTGGTAAATTCATTCTGATACCCTGACAAAACGTTCAAGGGATTGAGTGTGTGCATCATTTCAATATTGTAGGAAGGAAGAGTTCAATTTTCCTGGCTTTTGGGGCACAATTTTTCAGCCAGAATTAATATATTCTCTTGCAATTCGTTATTAAAAAAAGAAAAAACCCAAACACAAAACTGGTTGATCATCGGTTGATTTAATGCTTCACACATTTCCCTTTGTTAGAGAAAGTCAAGATTTCCATTGGGGGAAAAGGTCTAATGGAAATGTATAGATATGTGCCTGGCATATGACAACTTGGTCAATTATTTTGCATGTAAAGACTTCTACGATGAACAAAAGGCAGAAAGTTGTGAGGTGTGTGAGACAATTCAACAGTGAGCCAGAAAAATACATCTTAAACAACATGATCTAAGCAAGGCAGCCCAGCACGCCTGACTCGTCTGGGTTTCATATTCAGGCCTCAGTTTTTCTGTGTGGAGTTGGTGCTTCCTCCCCGTGCCTTGGTGGGTTTTCTCCGGAGACACTGGTTTCCTCCCACATTAAGTTAATGGAACACTGCCCATAGGTGTGATTGTGAGTGTGAATGGTTGTTTGTCTACATGCGCCCTGCACTTGGCTGGCAACCAGTTAAGGGTGTACCCCCGCCTATTGGCTGACGACAGTTGGGATAGACTCTAGCACACCCGCGACCCTCATGAGAAGTGGTTTGGATAATGTATGGATGGATGGATCTTTCTTGCTTTTTTTCTTTCTTTTTTTTTAATGGGGGAGGGGGGGGGGTTCAAAAACGAAGCCCTTCCAACAAGTACAGTACAGTGTTTTAAAAAAAATAATCTTTGATGTCTTTTTATCGGGTTTCAGGATAATTTGGTTTGGAATAAGTAGCATGGCCTTTCTCAATATATAATTCTCAGAAATGCCTGTAATTTGGAACTGGAATGATGAATGGATGATGGACAACCAATGATTAAAGTTCCTTCTGTCTCATATTTATAATTGAACATGTTGGTTGCTTTATGTCAGGGATTGTATTTTTATTTTTTTTGATTATTTACATGACATGTTTCCGTGGAGGTCATTCGCCTTCTTCAGAGTGTCAGATGATGGTGCTTGACACATCTTTATCAGGTGATGTTCAATGAATGAATGCATTTCAAAGATATAGATAGATAGATAGATAGATAGATAGATAGATAGATAGATAGATAGATAGATAGATAGATAGATAGATAGATAGATAGATAGATAGATAGATAGATAGATAGATAGATAGATAGATAGATAGATAGATAGATAGATAGATAGATAGATAGATAGATAGATAGATAGATAGATAGATAGATAGATAGATAGATTCTAAATCCCCAACGGTGAAATTCAAGGTCATTAGTAGAAACACGTACATTCATACACGGTGCACGACGTCAACCAAGAAGACACAAAGCCTGGGGCATGTAAACATGAAAAAATAAATAAATAAACAAACAAACAATAATAAGGCAAACATTATTCACAATGGTTGCAAGAGCCATTTGCCCAGTCTAATGGTGGCCAGTACAAATGAGCACCCGAATCTCTCAGTCTTGCAGCGCATGGAGAGGAATCTGTTACTGTGACTGCTGATGCCGTAGACAGACTTCATCTTCCTCCTCATTCCACTCTCCAAATGCGCCTTCCTCCCCATCATTGCCACACACTTCCTTAAAACTTTATTGTGGCGGTTCACTTCCATACCCGTAATGTTCGCCAGCACACCACAGCAAAAAAATACAGCACTGACCACAAAAGTGTTTAAAAAAATTAAACAGCATCGCATTGCAGATATCAAAAGATTTTAACTATCTGAAAAAGAAAAGTCTGCTCTTTCCCTTTTTTATATGTCCAGTATGCATTCCAAGTGGACACGCAGAAATTTCTATGTGGTGACCACCCCTAATTTGAATGGGCAGATGCTGAGATCTTCGCCTTTCAAAACCCACAACGATTAATTACGCAGATTCAAATGAACAGGTTCAATGTCAGGCTTCCACAGAGTTTGCTGATGATCTGATCATTTGAATCAGGTGTGTTGCAACAGGAACTTGGAAAACATGCAGGACAGCGGCCTTCCAGGACCTGAGTTTGACACCTATGATGCATTGTATTGTATTGTATTAGCTGTATTCAACACCAGCCCTTTGTCTCTGCTCCACTGTGTGAAGTCACAAATCACGCTCCTGTATTCCCCTTGAACCTCTCCTTTTAGACAAGCCACCAAATTTTGTCAGAAATAGGAAGAAAATACTCAATATCTAAGTACACTTTGCTCCGATTAGGTCGCTTTTTTCCATAATTTGATCTAGTTCGGGTCATGGGCATGCTGGAACCTATCCCAGCTGTCACTGTGTGAGAAGCGGGGTGCACCCAGAACTACTCTCACCACAAAAGGCGATTCAATATGATTCTCGATACATAGTGTACAAAATGATGTCACAACTTTCAAATTCCATTCGGTGGGATTACATCTTGATTTGATCCTGGGCCGTCAGTAAAATTTGAGCCGGCAATGGGGCACTCTGAGCCGGCCATCGCAGCGCGCTGACCTGGTTGACCTCCACGGTGATGCCTTACGACCTCATGGCCGGCGAGCGAATAGCCAGAGGTGGATTCACCAACACAAAGCTACTGTCTCAGGCTGGTTCTCAGTTGTAATCAGATTTTTCTTTCTTTTTTTGAATCGACCCATTTCGTAACACTGTGCAAATTCGCAGTCACCAGATGGGACTGACCACCAATATGTGTGTCCAGTATGTTTTGCTGTGTCACTTCAAACCCTGAAATGTATTTAAAGTATGTGTGAAAGCGTACGTTACAATACAATACAATACAATACATGCTGATTTATATAGCGCTTTCACAACATCGGCAGCTGTAACAAAGCGCTTTACAAAACAGTTAACATAAAGTAAAATAATAAACACAACACATAACAAGTGGTTAGAACTGCATGACTGTCCGTGTTTTATGTTAAGATAAGGATATCTTATCTTAACATAAAACATAAGGATATCTTATCGTAGATAAGGATATCTTAACATAAAACACGGACGGTCATGCAGTTCTAACCACTTTTCCATCACACGCTTTGTTGTTTGAAGCGGGTTGAGATGAAAGAGGAGAGAATCAAAGTGTCCTTTAACCAGTGGATCAGAGACGTCATGCTCAAAATGTGCACACGTCGGCGACAAGCTAAGTTTCAAAGTCAACAAGAAGCTGTAGCATCCATTGACGAAAAAAGAGATTGGTTCACTTCTCCTGTCCCATGGAAATCCATTTCAATTCCAAGCGACGACTCATGGTTCCAAATACGCATCGGCGCTCTTCGCCAACGCTCCTCTCTCCTCATCCTCAACTTCAGCGGCCATCCATCCAGCCGCACCAACGCCAACTGTCCAACAGCGCTGACATAGCCACTGAACAAATCGGGGTTGTGAAAAATGCTGCGCATTGCTGGCGCAAAAAACACAAGCACCCCAGGTCTGTCCAGCACCGACAGTCAATGGCGCCGACATTCCTCCCAATCAAAATCTGTGCTGGTACAGGCGTGCTGCCGAGAAGGCGCAACCACCAAGCACAGATACTGCTCCTTTGACGAATGTCGTGGCCAAAAAGCGCTGAAAACAGTCCATATCAGGTCCACACAATGAAACAACAAACAACACGTGACAAAACAAAAGACGAAAACAGCAAAAAAAGAACAAAAAAGCAAGGCTCTTGAAGAGCACTTGCCGAAGGCTGCCTACCCGGGCGCCATCTTGGTTGTACGTTGATGAATACATATTCCACGCACTGTGCCTCAACACACCACAATTCTGGTTACAAAACAGATAGAAGCCATTTATTCCTCACCTCCCCCGAGGTTGACAGCTGATGAAAAGTTTCAGCTTTGTACAAGACACAGGTGTGTTGTTTCCGTCAGCCATTTTTCCCGAGTTGAGCGGGCGTGAAGTAACCACAAATTGGACTGGGACTTGAATCATGAGTTACTAAGTCACAGTGACAATTCTGCTCGTGTTTGGAGGCCTTTTCTTTTCACAGCGTATGGAAATGACAAACCTCATATATGTCAAGCTTAAACCATTCAAAGACTCCTTTTGACCTTTTGTAGAACAGTGATAAAAAAGTACAGTATTGTGATGGCATGAGAACTCTCTGAAGGAAAACATACCATGAAATCTTGACCTTAAAACGTACCAGCACCGAACTATACAGTTTTTACAAACCAAAATGTCACACATTTAAAGAATGAGGCTATTTCTCTGTCAGATGGCATCCCAGTAGCTTGAAACAAATGGAAATTGGTATGCTGCCTAATCTTTCGACTGGAAACACATGATGTGGTGAGAGTAGTTCTGGGTGCACCCCGCTTCTCACCCATGATGTGATAACATAACATGGTCCATTGTATTTGGCCCGATGGTCCAGTGGTTAGCGCGTCGACCTCACAGTGCAGAGGTCGTGGGTTCGATCCGGCCTCCCTGTGTGGAGCTTGCATGTTCTACCCGGGCCTGCGTGGGTTTTCTCCGGGTACTCCGGTTTCCTCCCACATTCCATAAACATGCATGGCAGGCTGATTGAACACTTTAAATTGTCCCTACGTGTGAGTCTGAACGCGGACGGTTGTTCGTCTCTGTGTGCCCTGCGATTAGCTGGCAACCGGTTCAGTGTGTCCCTCGCCTACTGCACAAAGACAGCTGGAATAGGCACCCCCTGCGACCCTTGTGAGGATAAGCGGATCGGAAAATGGATGGATGTATGTAGAACAATCTTATTCATTATATTCCAAGGATGTGGTCCATTATTACAATGATCACACATTGTCAACATCTCTTATCATTTCTGTGATGTCCCTGTTCATTAGAACAGGAACATGTTCAGACTACCCAATAATGTTTTAACCAGGGGTTTTCTCTCATATTTCGTTTCTAAATTCAAGACAATCCCGATTTTAGGTCATTTCAAGCAACATTTGTGGCTGTTGTCCCTCTTAGACTCAACCTCTTTTAATCCACCCAGGCAATACTGCAGGGGTGCCCAACATTTTTTGACTGAAGATCTCGTTTTCGATTATACAAACTTTCCGCGATCGATCCGTTACTGCACACGCGTGCAATAGGCACACACTTACACACCATGCCATGATGAACAACTGCCATAACAGCCAGAAGATGAATGAAACATAAATATAAAGTAGACAGAAGAGTTTGTGAAAATCACTGCCGACCTTCGTCGAGACCTGGGAGGCATAGGACGCACTTTTGCAGCAATTGTAGCATGAACAATATTCAGCGTTCAACGCCGTATCCTGAAGTCAATGTCTGTGAGCAAATCTGGACTCTGTCTGACATCAAATCAATTTGAGCACAGAAGCTCTGGCTCATAAAATCCATACAAAAGTTAAATAAAAACTAGAAGAAATTAACCATCATCATTTGCATCATTTAGAAGTATTTAGCATTTGATTGGCTTGTCTTTGTGGGACATAAAATTTGACATGATGATGATCACAAACAATTAAGTGTGATAAATAGGAACAAATAGTGAGGAAAGGGGCAAACACTTTCTCCGGGCACAGGATGATATAAATGCCTCCAAGACTTGGTCATGCCTTCTGTAAGAATATGCCATGCTCTTTCTTGCAAGTTTCATTCTGGTTTGCTTTCTGTCTATCTGAACTGGCTGGGAGACCAATTACTGTGTGGCTTTCAAGAAGAAAAAAGGAAGGGGAGCAGGTAATACGAGCACTAAGAAAGACAAGAGAATGTGGATTTGTTTTAACCAACTCAAAAGGATAAACCAGAGAAATCCATATCTGGTATCAATGCTGCAGCGGTGCCCGTTTCTCTTTCAACACCCTCGAGCCACCTCAGATGGGGTTCTCTCTATTTGTTTTTACAAGTTTGTGTCTGAGTAGGGGATCAAAGTGCAGACCACACACATGACTACAAACACTTGGTGTGCCTTTGGTTAGTTTCAGGTTTTAGCTCATTACAATCTCAGTGCATGAACAGTCTGCACCTGTGACACTACTAATTTAATAATTAAAATATATATTTTACCAATTATAATCCCTCAACGGAAAATACAAATTGCACTCTGCTGTACATGTTTTGTGGCGCACCACGCAGTATCAGATTAAACACACATGCAGGCACACAAGGAGAGAGAAGGGAGCGCAAACAATGCTTCACAGATGAGCCACTTGCACTCAAGCTACTAGATATTCATATATGCATTGCGATACGATGAGTTGCATGTTGTACTCTGGTAATCTTGAAACATGTTCCTCGTAGTGGATATATATGAGGCAGAGTGGACACCCACCATTCGCAGATAAGGACAGGGTCATCCCGTGAATAGTCAAAATATGAGTGCAATTGATGGTCATTGAAATGCAATAGGAAAAGAAGATGTTTTATTTTCTAAACCCATAAAATTCTTCAAAAAATGATAATTAACCTCCAATATACTTTTTTTTTTAAACGGGAAATGCCGATCCAAAAAAAATAGAGAACCAAAATTTTAAATATTGGAACAAAATAAGTTGGGGTGGGGGTGTCAGCATATTCAGGAATCTGAGTATGTGGGGGTTCATTGTATAACTAATACAACTGCAGTATAATGTGTAATTTGAAAAATGGAATGTCTTTAATCAGTTTGGCCTGATTTTGGTCCAATACTTTTCCTGCATAAATGTTTCACGGTGGATTCAAACCAGTGTTTTTAAATCTTTTTCGAGCCAAGTCACATTTCTTTCATTGAAAAAAATCCCGCGGCACACCACTACCTGAAAATGTGAAAAAAGCGTATTTTAAGAATTAAGTGTTATATTGTTACCATAAGCGGTTTTTTTAAACATTGAAAAATAATGTAAAATTATAACACAGGAATCAAATCAACATCAATCCAATATTTGGTGCATTCATTTTAATGGCAAGTAAAATATCGTCAATTACAACTTTAACATGCTCAGGGACGGATTTTGTTCTGTGTGACAGTATTTAATGGTATTTAATATGCATGTTTTGTTAGGGTTGGAGCTATAATTTGAGTCTCGTGATGAATTTAAAATCTTTACTGGTGGAATGCATAAAAAATATTCAGCGTGCTATCAGTCTGAGTCTTCACGTTTTTTTAAAATCTATTCCAAACATGATGCTTCCGCCACGATGTACGACAGGGGGATGATGTTTTTCGGATTACTTTTACGCCCAAAAAAAATAATTTAGCCCAGAAAGTTCAATTTTGGTCTCATCTGATAAGAGCACCTCCTTCCACATGTTTGTTGTGTCCCCCAGTTGGCTTGGCAAACTTCAAATGGGACTTTTCATGGGCGTGTTTGACATCTGGCTTTCTTCTTGCCACTCTTCTACATAGGCCATATATGTGCGGTGTGCAACTAACAGTTGTTCAATGGACAGATTTCCCCACCTTAGCTGTGGAGATCTAATTCGGAGTAATCATGGGCGTCTTGGCAACATCTCTGATCAGTGCTCTTCTTGTTTGGGCCGTTAATTTTGGTAGGTATTCAGTGATCTGATACGCTTTCCATCTGAATCTGACTGATCGAACAGTGCTTGTTTAAACATGTTTAAAGCTTGTTAATTTTTTTTCAGATCCCAATCCTGCTTTAAATTTTTCCATAACCTGCCTTGCGTGTTCCCTAGTGTTCATGCTGTTTGTGGCGTAATAATCTTTTCACAGACCTCTGCAGCCTTCACAGAGCAGGTGTATTTATACTGACACTAGATTACACACAGAAGGACTATTTGTCATCATCCGTCATTTAGGTCAACGTTGAATTGGCTGCACCGACAGTTAAAAGGGCAGAATAATATCACATGCCGCACTTTTCAGTTTTTTATTTTTACAAAAAGTTTATGTTTATCTCTATGTTTGAAGCCAGACATGTGGCGATGGGTCAAAAAGTTCAAGCGGATCGAATACTTTTGCAAGTCTCTGTATAGAGTACAGAGAAAAAGCATTCAAACTCTTCCAGATTTGTTGTTGTTTTATTAGTCTCAAGACATTTTGGGTCATCAAGCCAATTGCTCACAAAAAAAACGCAAGTAAATACAAAATGCAGTTTTCTGGAAAGTTGTGATCAATTTCACTGGCTACTTACTCATGCCTCCTGTAACAAAATTTTGTTACGCAAGGAATCTCTTAAATCAGGGTTAACAAACTCATTGTAGTCCAGAGGCCACGGAAAGACTACCGTAAATTCCGGATTACAAGCCGCTACTTTTTTTTTCACACTTTCAACACTGCGGCGTGTAATATGAAGCAGCTATTTATTTTTATTATTTGTATTTATTTATTTAATTTCCATCGCGGGAAAAACCTGGAACAATAAAATTAATGAGTCTTTCACTGAGGTCCAATGAGATTGTATGACTAATCACAACTTCCGCTCTTTTTGCCATAGCGGGGGAAAAATGTGTTACCCGGCAACAGTCGACCAATAAAATTAATGAGTGGTACACAGGGGTCCAATGAAAATGTATGATTACCGGGAATCACAACTTCCTGATTTCAGTCTTTCTTCTAACCAGACAAAAAGCACATGATGCAGCTTTTAAACTAAAAGCGATCACTCTGGCAGTTAAAGAAGGAAATCGAGCTGCGGCCCATAATCTTGGCATAGGGACGGGTCAATGGTGCGAAGGTGGAGGCTCTGACAGGAGGAACTGAGCCAGTGTAAAAAGACAACCAAAGCTTTTAAAGGTGGGCCGTCGTGGTATTATGATTCATGAAACGTAAAAGCCTGTCTATTAGGGCACGCACGACGTTGTGTCAGCAGCTCCCTCCCAATTATGAGGACAAACTTGCTTCATTCCACACAATCACACAAACAAAGATAGCGGAAAATTCCATCAGCCCAGATGAAATAAGAAATATGGACGAAGACCCTCTGACGTTTGATTTGTCTCTCACTCGGACTGTAAATAAAAAAGGTGACTCCTCCGTCATACTGAAAACAAGCAGCCACGAGAGAACACAATTTACCTGTGTTTTGAGCCGCGCAGCATCGGGCCTAAAGCTGCCAACGATGATCATTTTTAAGCGGCTGACTGTAGAAATTATTTCATACATCTTTTCCCATTTATATGATTTGCATTATTGTATTGAAAGCCTAGTGGGCTGTAGTATTTCTCCTCGTAATTACGCAAATGCACATCAAGATCTCTCTTTGTCTGGCCTCTTATTATGTGTTTAAACGTAATTTCGTTGTGCAAATGCATTTATCATGCTCATAAAAATATGGAGATTATTTTAACTTGAAGAAATGTTGCGTTTTTTTCTCTGCGGGGGTTCAGCGGCCTCAACCGGAGGCGCTCCACGGTGGCAGGGACGCAGAAGCAAACCCCCGCCTACTCATTGGCCAGCGGTTTATAGTACGGTGTGGCGCATACAATTACAAAATTGATTTTTCTTCATAAGTCTGAGCATGCGACTCTTAATCAGGTGCGGTCTGTAGCCCGGAATTTACGGTAATTTGGGACATTAAGACCAAAATTGATAACAAGTTGGTGGTTCCCTGGTTATTTTACGAATTCATTCATTCCCCGAACTCATTATCCTCACTGGGGTCACGGGTATGCTGGAGCCTATCCCAGTCGTCTTCGGGCAGTAGGTGGGGGACACCCTGAACCAACTAATCGTAGGGTACACAGAGACGAACAGTCATGCGCGCTCATGCTCGCAGCAAAGGACAATTTTGAGTCTTCCATTAAACCATCCCATTAATGTTTTTCGAATGTGGGCGAAAACCGGAGTGCACAGAGAAAACCCACCCAGGCCAGTGAGAGCATGCAAACTCCACACAGCAAGGCCGGAGGCTGGAGGCCGGAATCGAGCCCTCCACCTTTGCAATGTGAAGTCGATGCGGTAACAGTCGCCTGTGTATGAAACATTGCCAGAGATAGGGCGCTTTTTTGCAGCATGATACATATTTTCAATATTTGCACCTTGGGAGGCAGGCCATTCGAATAGCTACATAGAAGATGAATTCAAATAAAAAATGAATAGGAAATACCACCAACTATGTCACTGTCACACATTTCTGCTTCACGTAACTAAATTACACTGAAGACCCCCTTTATGGCGTCTAAGTGATGTAAATAATCATGCTGTCATTTTCTAAATTTAGAAAAATATTCTTTGTGCAACATTCAATCAACTTACCATGTTTCTTCTTTGTCTTCGTCCTATGCTGCTCTTCTCTCTGATGGTCCTCCTGGCTGCAGGGCCGACCCTCCTGATCTCGTGGAACAATACAGCCATGGAAAGGGCACTGAAAGACACAGAGTGTATTGGGTGACAAATCAGTAGATTAGATGAGCATTGAAAAACCTACTCATATAGTTGTGACCCCGGCGACTTTACTCCTCTTGAAATGAACCATTTCATGTAACCTGTAACCTCCATCCATCCATCCACCTTCTACCGCTTATCCGGGGCCAGGTCGCGGGGGCAACAGCTTTAGCAGGGAAGCCCAGACTTCCCTCTCCCTAGCTATTTCTTCCAGTTCTCCCCGGGGATCCCAAGGAAGACCCAGGCCAGCTGGGTGACATAGTCTCTCCAGAGTGTCCTGGGTCTTCCTTGGGGTCTCCTCCCGGTGGGACATGCCCGGAACACCTCACCAGGGAGGCGTTCAGGAGGCATCTGAATCAGATGCCCAAGCCACCTCATCTGGCTCCTCTCGATGTGGAGGAGAAGCGGCTCGACTCTGAGCCCCTCCCGGATGACCGAGCTTCTCACCTTATCTCTAAGGGAGAGCCCAGACACCCTGCGGAGAAAACTCATTTCGGCCGCTTGTATCTCGTTCTTTCGGTCACAACCCATAGCTCGTGACCATAGATGAGGGTTGGAACGTAGATCGACCGGTAAATTGAGAGCTTCGCACTTCGGCTCAGCTCCTTCTTCACCACGACAGACCGATACAACATCCGCATCACAGCAGACGCTGCACCGATCCGCCTGTCGATCTCTCGCTCCCTTCTGCCCTCACTCGTGAACAAGACCCCAAGATTGCAGAGGCGTGTCCACCAGGACAGCCCCACAAAAACCAGACCCTTGAGGAACTCCGGGCGGATCTCAGCCACCCCTGGGGCCTTGCCACCGAGGAGCTTTTTAACCACATTGGTGACTTCAACCACGGAGATAGAAGAGGCCACCTCAGGGTCCTCAGACTCTGCTTCCTCCAAGGAAGACGTGTTGGTGGAGTTGAGGAGGACTTCGAAGTACTCTGCCCACCGGTTCACAACGTCCCGAGTCAAAGTCATCAGTGCCCCATTCCGACTGTACACAGTGTTAGTGGTGCACTGCTTCCCCCTCCTGAGACGTCAGATGGTGGACCCAAATTTCCTCGAAGCCGTCCAGAAGTCGGCTTCCATGGCCTCACCGAACTCTTCCCACGCTCGTTCCGCTTGGCCAGTCGATACGTGTCAGCTGCCTCTGGGGTCCCACAGGCCATAATGGCTCGATAGGACTCCTTCAGCTTGATGCCGTCAAGCCACCAGCGAGTGCGATGGTTGCCGCCACGACAGGCACCAACCACCTTACGGCCACAACCTGTAACCTGATACCATGATAACTGCTGTCCCTGAAAGGGTTCATATCAAAAAAACATTTTAGAATGACTAAAACATCATAATCTTCAGGGAGGTAAAAATGCATTCATTAGTTTTTTTTTCCAATCCCTCACTTGACAGCAACTGCTATAGCACAGTAAAGAAACTCATGTGGAGTTACACACACGCATGAGTTAGAGAATGTTAAATGGGTGGTGTGATGCAGGAGGACCATGCAATGACAATGTCGCTTGGAGAAACATAATTCGAGTCGCTTTGTGATTGGACCTCTGTTGTAATCCTAGCCTGTCTGTGATGAATACCAGGAATAAACTTGAATCAGTCACTCCATCTTCAGAACACACCCTTACGTACACACAGTTAAGTGAGAAGTGAGTTTAAAATGATAAATTCTAAACATTAAATATAATGATAAATCAGAACTAAGTTGATAAATTGAGAAAGGTATTGAAATATCCATTATGAATACAAGAGAAAATTGACACAAGAGTGCCAGGGTGAGGATGTATATAATCCCGATACAAACCAAAAGTTGTAAAAATATCACGGTTAAGGGTAAAGTATGAGCCTTAATGGAGACTTCTTCGTACTTGTTCTTTTCTGATTGATATAAAAATGATTTAGTAGATATAAACACATAACGGGGTAGGACTAGATAAGTTTTTTACTTCATCCTACTCCCTTGAACATAACTGTGTTGAATGAAGACTGATTTCTTTTTTACTTTATCTACCATAAATGACATTTTCTGTCAAATTATTACTGTATATGTTTTATGTTCAATAAACAAACAAACAAACTGTCAACCAGTCACCACCTTGTGATGAGTTGGATTAGATGGTGGGGAAGGATGTCAAACATAGGATGTCAGACATAAAACTTGGAAGGCTCCCAGATTGTTCAAAAAAGAGGTTAGAGTCACCAAAGAACACACTTGCTGGCCTCTAGATGTGCAATATTTTGTTGACTTATGAAAACAACACCATTCTTTTTGGGTCCTGCATCATTTGTTAGCATTGATTTCAAATACATAATACACTGTGGAGACAGTGAAGCATGGGGTAGGATGCAAAATATATATATTTTTTCCATACTATTTACCACACAGGAGCATTCATGGATCCGTTTGAATACAGCAGAATACTTGAGGAGGTCATTGTGCCTTATGCGGTTGAGATAACCTCTTGAAGTGGGTGTTTCAACAAGATAATGGCCCCCAAACACACGAAAAAGCAAGATAGGTCATCTTATATCACTTGAACAACTGTACTTGAGATAAAAACTTGCTTGGAAAGAAAAACAGTTTCAAAGCTTGTTAAGTGTCAGGAAAATGAAAGCAAATCCCAAAAGGAACAAAAGAACAGATCTTGTTCTAGATCAGTGGTTCATAGCCTCGGTTCGATCAAATCCGATCGGTTCGGTTAATCAGTCTCAGGGGTTCGACAGAGCCTCTGCCATGGCGGTTAAGATACACCCGGAACAATATATTATATAAATAACAATTAGTTATGACACGCCCCCTTGGCCATCAGTGGCTGGTTCATTTTGTGCACAATTAAAAAACTCATACTTTATACTAAGTCTGTTTAGTTTTTTCTGTTTTCAATAAATGCATTTTTAATGTCTTGAATTTGTAAAAAACAAAAAAAGGAAAAAAGAAAAAGAAAAAAAACCCTTATTTTTCACTCATGAAGGGCTTAGTGAATGTGCATATGAACTGGTTGGTTTCGGTACCTCTAAAAAGGTTAAGAACCACTGTTCTAGATAATTCTGCTGTAATTTGCTTTTTCTATAAGCATTGGGTATTTATTTTATTTACACTTTTATTTGCACTACAAAGCAGACTTTTAAACACGCAACAGCTAAATTTAGCTATAGAAAAGTAGACATTCAGGAGCTCACTCAGAAGAGTTCAATCAATACCAACCAATATTCTACATAGACAATCTCTGTCTTGATACTGCATATCATGTGATGTTGAAATCGATCTCCACGTGTCACACGGCTGTTCCGATTAATGTAGTGGTGCACATAAACAGCAGATCAGAAAAGATCACCTCGGATTTAATCATTGTTTTCATTCACTTTGTTCTTGAGTTTTCATTCTAACTGGAGTAGATGAATCTATGTAAAGTTTACATTGTAAACCATGCCTGATATGAAGATTCAGTATGAGTGCGACCTCGGACAGTTTCATTGGTCCACGGTAACATGTTCGGAAATTTCATACGTCAAATGTGACGAGACTATTGGGTAATGTATTGGCTCTTTAGTAAAAAACACATGAATTAACGGTGTCATCATTACAGTACATTATATTGGAAATCTGATTTTATTATAAAGCCATATCACCCAGGCCAAAATTTGTCCTGAAATGTTCTCTCCCTAACCTCCATGCTAACGTTGTACCTCTCCGACCAAAGTACACGATGTGTGGTATGAATGCTATCAATGATAATGATTTAGATGCATAATTCTGTTCTGGCTCCATTCCTGTTTATCCTCTGCACCTCGGACTTCAGACACACCACTCCAAACTGCTACTTTCAGAAGTTCTCTGATGACTCTGCAATTGTAGGCCTCATTACAGAGTGAGACGATCGGGAGTACAAGGGACTGATGAAGGACTTTGTGGACTGGTGCCAGCAGAATCACCTCCAGATCAAACCTTGGAAAACTAAGGAGTTGGTTGTGGATTTCTTCAGGAAAGAGTCCTCACCTGCACTGATGAACATCCAGGGGATGGACATAGAGAGGGTGACCTCCTACAATGACCTAGGTCAGGGGTGCCCAAACATTTTGGATCGAAGATCTACTTTTTGATCAACTAACCTCACGGGATCTACCCTTACCGGCGCGCGCACGCACACACGCACACACAAATTAAAGATTTACCTGCTTTATTTTATTTTTTAAATATATTTTTTAGTGAAAATGAGACTGATTAGTGTGCAGTGTATATTAACAAATATATTACTAACATGTACAAAGACACACAAACGGTTGTTTTTTTTTTTTCTTCTCGACACTCCTCGGATCTACTTGGGACCTGTCTTAGATCTACCAGTAGATCAGGATCTACCTAATGGGCACCCCTGACTTAGATGTTTTTCTAAACAATAAACTGGACTAGTCTACTCACACGGACACCGTGATTAGGAAAGTACAGAGCCGGGAAACTGAGGTCTTTTGGAGTTCAGGAGGTCACTCCTTCAGACTTTCTATAACTTGGTGGTGGCTTCGGCCATCCATTATGGCATTGTTTGCTGGTCACGTAGCATCTCGGCCCGGGAGCGACTGGTCAGAGGGCCAGTTCTGTCCTGGGCTGCTCCCTAGACACTCTGGAGGAGGTGGGCAACAGGAGGATGCGAGCTAAGCTAAAAGCTATGATGGACAGTCCCTCCCACACCCTCCAGCCAGCCCTGACAGCACTAGGTAGCTCCTTCAGCCAGAGACTGTTACACCCGTGCTGCAAGAAGGAGAGATACTGCCGCTCATTCCTACCAACTGCTGTCAGGCTGCTGAATAAAAAATAAAATGATGGGATGTGACAAACAATTATAAATGGCACAGCCACCTTATCTATATATTTATATTGCACTTAATTGAACGGTGTACATTGAAACTGTAACATTTGCTTAGTGAATGCAAACACTTTGTTTTTCTTCTTTCTACCCACAATCTTGCTGCTGTAGACTGTAATTTTCCCCAGTGTGGGACAAATATAGGATATCTTAATTGAATAAAGTTCTGTTACCTTCAATCGGTCTTGTCTCTTACACATCTTCCCATTGCCTAATGGTGCATTACAATAGTGGCTGACAGGAGTGAATTGCCCAGGGAAAGAGATGTATCTGCATCTGCTCTCAGCCTTAAGCTCTTTGTTTTCCACCTCTTCTTCCACATCGACTGGAACCCAGAATTGATGCTGAGAGGCTGATCTGAGAATGAAACACACAAGAAGATTTGTATGTAGATAGAAAAGTTACCGTTTGGATGTATCCGGCCTGTTTTACATATTCCAGGTATAGTACTTGGTGATCTTGCCGGAGTTAGGCTGCTCCTGGCCCCAGTAATACAAATCTAAACCAAATGGAACGACTGGAGCCTGAGAAGTTGTTTGGTCTTTGTTGGACTGAGTTGAACTGGGTTCAGATGTGCTACTGCAAGAAAAAAAAGAAAATGTGAGTAACTTTTTCAAAAATTTCAATACTATTGCAATTAAGTGTTTATTTCCACAATACAACAAAGCACCCAATAAATCAGGTGTGCATGCAGGAAAAATATATCAAAGTGAGAGGTCTGCTAAAAGGTGTTGAACTCTTGAGCACTGTGAGGGTTGAGTCCCAATTAGACGAGCGGCTCGGTAGCAAATAACTCCAATTTAAACCTTCTGCTGTACATTCATCTTAAAACCAAGCTCGGGAGACACGCAAGTGGCTATGAAGATGAGCTTTTTTTATCGTGGAGTTTTTGAATAGTTTCAAACAATATCAACATGCCTTGTTTCAAACAATATCAACATGCCTTACTGTTGTGTATCAAATTGGAGTGGGGAGGCATTAATTATTTTTTTCTTTCTTCCAAGTGGAAGCAAGCCATTTCAAAAACACTGGAGGAGCCTTTGGCTGCAAACTGTTGTCACGCATAGACGAAAAGGACATTATCAGGACTGCCTGCGTTCTTACTACTGGTTACGACGCAACTCTCTTCTCATTCATTCCCGCAATTTCATTGCATTAAACTGTGTGGACGCTGAGTGTCTGCAGCGCGGACGCTGGGCATCTCGAGAGTAGTCCCAATGAAACGAAACGAGTCATTGTATAAATGATGGTTTTGTCCCGCACATCGGACGCTCAGCATCTCTGGGAGTCTATGGACACTGGGCATTTATCGGCTGATCCGGATACTCAGCTTTTCTGCATGATGATTGGATGATCTGTCTGAGGCTGAATCTCTTTTTGATTCACAGCGAAATGTGCCAATCACCAATCTTTTGGTGTAGGCATCAATTCTCATTCTGTTCTGAGTTGAACTGGAGACTCCTTCTAATCATCTTAGCGACACTCTCTTTGTTAAAAACGACTAGCGACAGATTAATCTTTTATTTCTGGTGTGTTTTATTGTAGTTGCTTGTGTTCGCAGACTGATTTATATCACCCCAGTTAAGACCCTAGAAAAGACGCCTTGGGGAATGGAGAGTATAATTCACATGTAAATAAACGGACACATTTTATGATGAACAATGAAACTCCTCTAGAACGAAACCTACATGGGCGAAAATACCCCCTTATGTGAAAAAACTGCATTCACACCATTCCCATTCTCCTGCCCTCCGTACGACAAAAGAAAACCCTGTTGCGTTATACGAAATCATTTTCTCTGCTCCAGCCTCGTGAAGATATTCACTACAACGAAGTCTAATCCAACAGCAACCTCTACTGGTTCATTCGGAAACTGCAACAGCAACCACCACACTGGTTTACATAGTGAACGATGTTTATTTCGGTCACAGCTGTAAGTTTTCTGGACTCAACGTACTCATAGCTGCTCTGCCATTGGCTTACCGAGCATCATCCTGGCCTCCGATTGGTCAAGAGGGACCTCACTGTCTATGTGTGTAGATACTGAAGTCAAGTCAAGTCAACAGTATTTATAGAGCACTTTCGAACAGCCATCGCTGCATACAAAGTGCTGTACATGGAGCGATTTAAAATATACAATAAACAGTAAGACGAATCGGTAATAAAGGCGGTGGAAAGCACCAAGCAGTAAAATCAAGGACAAATCATGCCGAGTCGAACGCCAAAGAATACAAGTGAGTTTTGAGGAGGGCTTTAAAGATGGGCAGCGAGGAGGCTTGCCGAATGTTCAGTGGGAGGTCATTCCAGAGAGAGGGACCAGCAACAGAAAAGGCTCGATCCCCTCTAAGCCTCAGTTTAGCGCTTGGTACCTCTAACAAAGACTGGTCCACAGACCTGAGGCGCCGGGCAGGTGTGTAGGGGCGGATGAGCTCAGAGAGGTAAGGTGGCGCGAGATTATTCAGAGATTTGAAAACAAAGAGGAGGTTCTTGAAAATAACTCTAAAATGAATGGGGAGCCAGTGAAGGGATGCCAGAGTGGGAGTTATATGCTCCCTCTTACGAGTACCAGTCAAGAGGCGAGCAGCGGCATTGTGGACCAGCTCAAGGCGCTTAATGGAGGACTGGCTGACTCCAAAGTACAAGGCATTGCAGTAATCCAGCCGGGATGTGACAAAGGCATGAATTACTGTCTCAAAGTGGTTATGTGAGAGGAGGTTTTATTTTGGCCAGCTGTCTAAGGTGAAAGAAGCTTGATTTAACAACGGCACAAATTTGCCGATCAAGTTTGAAATCACTGTCCAGGTTAAGGCCCAAGTTTGAGACCGTTGATTTCAGATAAGGAGACAGGGGGCCCAAGTCTACAGGATGGAATGTACAAGGGCCACTGGGACCAAACAATATCACCTCTGTCTTCTTTTCGCTGAATTTCAAGAAATTTTGTGCCATCCAGGTTTTGATTTCTTCCAGACAGGATAGGAGTGGCCTTAATGAGAAGGCGTCTTTCTTGCTCAGTGGGACATAGATCTGGCAGTCATCTGCATAGCAGTGGAAGGGAATACCATGTTTCCTTAAGATGGAACCCAATGGGAGCAGATACAGCGAGAACAGCAAAGACCCCAGAATTGAGCCCTGTGGAACACCACATGACAGGGGAGCAGTGCGTGACTCAGAGCAGCCAAGGCTGACACAAAAGGTCCTGTCAGCTAGATAGGACCTAAACCACTCAAGAGCACTGCCGCCAATGCCCACCAAGTGCTGCAAACGAGTCAGCAGAATACTGTGATCCACTGTATCAAATGCTGCAGTTAAGTCCAATAAAACCAGACACACGTGGGCTCCAGAGTCATTTGCCAGGAGGATGTCATTAGAAACGCGTAACAGGGCTGACTCCGTGCAAATAAACGAACGTTTCCTCGAATGCTTTACTTGTCATCATGCTAAAAACAGCCACGAGACGCTTTGTAGTCCTCGATGGCCATAGTTAGCTCTCAAAGGCTAAAAAGGTTACGCTAACTGGAGCGCTAATCAGAGAGAAGCCTCCAGTTAGCGTAAGGTTTTTAGCCTTCGAGAGCTAACTATGCCCATCGAGGACTACGATGCGTCCCGTGGCTGGCTTAAAAGTTCATTGCATGCCAGGAAGTATGTGTTATTGTTAGATTCAGACGAGGATGGACGTTGTATTGCTAAAAAGGCTACAAAATGGACCTTTTGATGTCAAGCAGTTAAGACAAGAAGAGCTCTGATGCTGGAAGAGAGGGTAAACGTGATGAAAATGAAAGACGGAGCAAGCAAAATAAAATACAATACAATACATGCTGGTTTATATAGCGCTTTCACAACAGCGGCAGCTGTAACAAAGCGCTTAACAAAACAGTTAACAAAGTAAAATAATAAACACAACAAATAACATAAAACACGGACAGTCGTGCAGTCCTAACCACTTCTCCGTCACACGCTTTGTTGTTTGAAGCAGTTTGAGATGAAAGAGGAGAGAATCAAAGTGTCCTTTAACCAGTGGATCAGAGACGTCATGCTCAAAATGTGCACACGTCGGCGACAAGCTAAGTTTCAAAGTCAACAACAAGCTGTAGCATCCTTTGACAAAAAAAGAGATTGGTTCACTTCTCCTGTCCCATGGAAATCCATTTCAATTCCAAGCGGCGACTAGACATTATACAAGAAATTGCTGAAAGTGAAAGTGAATGCTGATCGTAAATTTCACAATTTCTTTCCCTTTTTTTCTTTCTACACTGACAATATGAAGTGTCAAATAAGTGTGTGCTCGTACTTATGCACTATTGGAATAAAAATAGAGTACACATATGTTTGTCTGTGGGGGTATGTGTGTGTGTGCTTACATCTGAGATCAAATTTGCTACAGTGAAAAACCCCCTGTTGTGAAAAATGTCTTGGTGCAAAAATGATTTCGTTGTAGAGGAGTTTCAATGTATCCCGAAATTGAGCTTCCCCTCCTTGACAGACCAGTATCCGCCACTGTTCTCCGCCAACAATCCAAAGGACACCCTGATTATGTCATCTTCCCCAGGGTGGGAGGCAGGAGGAGCCGAAAATCAACTGACCAATTTATAATATACCTTTGACGTAGATGTAATTGCCCAAAACCTACAAAAAGCCTTTCTGAGCAATATGCTAAAGTTAGGAAGTCTGTCATCTTCAATTTCCTTACACATTTGGACCCATTTTTGGTCTTTTAGAGAGGTCTCATTTTCATTTTGATGGCCTTAACATTTGTGAAAACATGAAACCTGTCGTTTGTCCAAATAATCACTATGCTATGAGAATTTTTTTTGTGGTTAAAAAAAAAAACAAATGCCTTAGTGTGCACTCTAAAAATATTTAGTGAGACAGTCCCTGTTGAACTTTTTTCCAAGATCTATTAAAGGTTGGAGGGACATGCAACAGCCCAAGAGCAGAAAAAAAGTCTCTGGAGCTCTACTCGAAACTCAAAAGGAAGTTGGAGATTCATTTTCTTTATAATTTTATCTACCCTTTGGCTGTTTATAAAGTACATCCTTCATCAAAATAACTTTTAATCTGATTTACTTTATTTTCTAAAAATTTCAATTCCAATGTGTGACCTGAAGACACGTACCTGGTAATACAAGGGGTGTCCAAAGTCTGTCCTCAAGGCCCGCTATCCTGGCTGTTTTCCAGATCTCACAGGAGCAACACACCTGATTCAAATAATCAGGATCATGCTCATGCTGCTTCAGAGCTGGCTGATGGGCTGATCATCTGAATCACGTGTGTTGCAGCCAGGAGAGCTAGAAAAAAGGCAGGACAGTGGCCCTCCGGGTCTGCCTGCGTTATACATACAGTGCCACTTAGTAATGACTAGAAATGTCATTAGCCACAATTTAATAAGCCTGTTGAAAGAATCGAACAGAAATGTTGACATATATATATATATATATTTTTTTTTTTTTCACCTGGATGATGCAGTCATGGTACGTTTTTTTTGGAAGATGTGGAATGTTGCAGCAGCACAAGTTGGGTCCTTTTCCTCATCTTTGAGTCTTGTCAATCTCCTGTAGTAGGCGGAGGGAGCTTGTGGTCGAGTGGAAGATGTTCCAGTAACAATGCTTTTAAGGACATGCTGTGATGGTGCTGGAGTGGATGAAGTCGGACCCAAACCTAAAATAAAAATAATAATCATAATAATACATTTTATTTATTATAGCACTTTTCTAGATACTCAAAGTCACTTTACAGAGGTACAATCAAAGTGACAAAGCAGCAAAAGCATACAACTATTAAAAAAAACACTCAGAAAAGAACATTTAAGAAAAAATACAAATGATCAGAAAACATGAAATCAATTTTGAACGGATGGGTTTAGAGGTTTTTTTTTTTTCCAAAGGTGCCGAGGGCAAGGAATGCTTGGGGAAATGAGTTCCAGACTGTGGCGGCAGCTATGGAGCAAAAACAGGCAACAAATATGGTGACGTTTCAATTAATATCTGTTTTACATCGGAATTTATTATATAACAGACTTCCACGGCTGAAATGTATATCACAATATGGGTATTTCATATTATTTGGATTTTTTTTCCCAACTATTGAAAATAAGGACCTGGAGAAAAAAAGATTAGAGAAAAAAAGACTATCATCCTAAATCTTTAACAATAGGTCAATTCAACGATGAAAAAGTCAACTGGTTGATATAAAGATGAAATAAATGTCTTTGTGAACAAAATATGCTAAAACAATTCAACTGTGTGTACACTGTTGTGTTGGAAGACCAGGCTGGGAAGAGGAAAGTCTGGGCTTCTCTGCTGAAGCTGCTGCCTCCGCAACCCGACCCCAAATAAGTGGTAGCAAATTGATGGATGGACGGATAAAATAGGTCTATCATTTTCTGAGATCGATTGATGAGAAAAGTGCATATTTTTACTTTGAACCTAAAGGTGTTTTTGAAATCAAATTACAGTCTCAACCAGTTGCGCAAGAAGCAAACTATCAACTCAAACATTTCCCTGCTCTTTTTCGACTTTGATAAGCAGTCGTGCTGACTTGAGCCCTCATCTACATGGTCACCAATGTGATCCTTGGGAAAATGACTTATTTGGAGACAAGCCTTTTTCTGCTCCCAGTCTTGACTGTAGTGAACGGTCACACTCATGTATGGCTCACATGTTTGACCATGTCGCTGGTCAACGGGTCATGTTATCGAACTGTTCAGCAAGGCTTCGCCTGACTTCAGCGTATATTTGCGGTAGTCTTTCTCAGGCAGAGTAGGTGTGACTAAGAAGGTCATATCACCTCTAGATCTATGAAAGTGGAGAGGCATACATTATGTATGTAACAGGCCAAGACCTAAAAATAAGTCTTTGGGAGCCAAACCTAACACGAAGTCTGTCATTTTTTCTCTATTTTGTAATTCGGTGCCATTTTTGGCCTTTTATCTAGGATGGATTTTAAGAAACCAATCCTAGAGAATTCAAACAATTGTCTTCAAGCTCAGCGTGTTTCACCTAAATGTGTTGAAGATGAAAAGTTATTGAAAGCTTTTGATTTTGAATGCTGTTGCCATGGCGAGGCTCTGTTTGCAAAGAAAAATCATGCTGTTTTTGAGGGTGTGAGGGAGAATACTCATGAAACTTCACACGCACACACATAAGGCTAGGATTACGAGGGCCATTTAAATCTACTTGCAGCTCTGGTTGTTTTTATTTTTGGCAATTCTACATGTTTTGATGCAATAAAATATTTTTTAATGCTTTTTTTCTTCATTCAATTACACATTACAACATTTTCTGCGGTTTTTCTTTGTGGGCAGGGGGGGGTGATAGTGATTAATGACAATTCAATTCCAATTGGAAGATTTGAAATATGAGTGTTTTCAGTTACGACTGTGGTCATAGAAATAATTATATCTCAAGGCCACACTGTATTTAAGTATGGAATTTAATATTTTGCAAATGACTGTGTTAATGCCCTCATTTTAAGTAAAGTATTTTAATCAGCTCAAGCTTCTGCAAGGTGTCTGTGTTGTTAACAAACCAAATGATTGACAAATAATTAACCTTAAGCTATAACCATCCATCATTGCGGAGTGGTGAATGTAACGGGACGAGTTCAACCCCAACTAAGGATCGAATGACAGCACACATGATAAACTAATAGAAAAAACAATATTGTACCACTTTGTTTCAAGCAAACCATGCAAGCAATGATAGGTGTGTAAACAGCCTCAGGGTGTAAAGCGGACACACTTCCACTGGATCTGGGATGGTCATAGGTAAACTGCATTGTAACTGTGAACGGGGCATTGAGTGGTAATTTACCTCAGTTCCACCTGCACGAATGTCACATCTGTCAAACGGAACTCTCATCTGATTGTCAATACTGACAACTAGAAAAAAACCTGTCAAGTTTCTTGCTCTTTCTAATCATATTAATTTACAATGCGTGTAACACATTTTCTGTAAACATATATTTTTTTTGCCTCTTGAACGCCTGTAAATATTTTTATGAATTCAGGTTACTGAATCGGTCGCAAATGGAATGATGTTTTTGATTACAAAGTAATTACAGAACATTTTTTTAAATAAAAATGCAACCAGTCATACCCTTTGTTGTTTTTCTGTATAAAATGCAACCATTCATGCTTAGGGGCATGTGATTGTCTGTTGTTGTCCTAAATCCACCGTTTATATCACTCTCATTCCGTCTGAAATGTGAAAAAAAGGCTCAATTTGCTGTTAATAGACATTTTTTTCTGATGTTGTCAAGATACATATAAATCAATGGCAGAAAAAGTGTGTGTGTGTGTGTGTTTGTGTGCGTGCGTGTGTTTGTGTGTGTGTGTGCACATGCATGCGTGTTCACAGAACAACAAAGTGAGGAAATGAAAATCAGGAGAAAAAAAACAGAAGAACACTGAAAGAGGTATTGATTTTCTAGGGTAAAGCAGGGCCTGTAATTAACATGTTAATTTGAAAAAGAAGGAGAGTAAGTCCTGACGAGCAGGGATAAAAGAACTGATTATCAATCCAACAGAATAAGAAAGAAGAAAGGCTGTGGGGGTGGCATATGGACAATAAAAGCAAGAGGATGTATCCATCTTTTTCCTTAACTAGTTAACAGTCAGAATGCATTTTCCAAATATAGTCTGTATGCGAGTGTGTGTCTTTCCGTTTGTGCATGTGTCTGTTTGTGTGTCTTTGTCTGTTTCTCTCTCACTCTCTATGTATTGATGGTCACATATGTACTACGTTCCAATAAAATGTAACAGGGCGAATAAATATATAAGTAACTTTCGGATTCAAACATGAACCGATCGATGGCTCACCTCAGCTTTATTTATAGAGCACAATAAAAACAACCACAGCTGCATATGTTAGTGCCAGACATGAAATAAAATCATGGATTTAAAGACAAAAACAGTTAACTTTTTGTTAACTTAACCCATTTAATCCCACATTTGTGAAGGACAACAATGATTTAATTTAAAGGGCTCTAAAATATTTTATTACTGATTACTTAAAAGGGCGACCAATGACACCTGATTTTGACTTTTAAATGTCTGGGAAATCTTTGGGCTTAAATGGGCTAAACGTAGATTTGACTGTAATCAGCATAGCAGTGAAAGGAAATACTTTCTTACGATAGAACCCAGAGGCAACAAATACAATGAAAACATCTGGGGCACCAAAATTGAACCCTGTGGAACACCACATGAAAGCATGGTGGGCAGAGTGGGACTCAGCTAAACCAAAGCCAACACAAAAAGTCCTGCCCCTCAACTAGGATCCAAAACATTCTACCAAAAATCCCCACCTGGGACTGCAAACGAGCCAACAGAATACTGTGGTCCACCTTATCAAAGGCTGCAGTCAGGTCTAACAAAACAAGACACAGATGGTCAGCAGTGTCATTAGCCAGGAGAATGTCATTAATAACTCAAAACAGGACGCTGTGCTCTGCACCATCTAAAAATCTGACTGGAAAACATCCATGACATTATGAATGAATGAATGAATGAATATTTTATTTATAAGCGCCTTTCAAGACACCCAAGGACACTTTACAATAACAAAAAACACAAAACAATACGATACGGGTTGAGCAGCGGCAGCCAAAACGCGCCAGCGTTCACTCAACCCGAAAGTCAGAAAGAAACCACAAGGGAGGGAGAGGGGGAGAAAAAAACCCCCCCGCTTGAATTACCCTGATTTTGAGGATAATTTGAGTGAGGCAAAAAACTCCTGCACAAGCATATGACAGTTACAACAGGTCACAAGACATAAACAATGAAGACGGTGAAATAAGGGAATGTATGAGGGAGGGGGTGATGGTGGGGGACTAGCTTCCGTGCATATTTTCATCAGGGGAAGGTCGAGAGAGCAGATGTTGTTTTTGGTAGCAGGCTGCTCAAGAATTTAAGACAGCCTTGAGTCCGTGGCTTATGTCTCTTTAGTGGCGTCGATCAGCCAAATCCGTGATTTCAGTCAATATTTGAGCATGGATTCCAGTTTCTCCAAGTTGTTGTCCATCCTGCAGTGACGCCCCAAAACCGCAACAGTTTGTGGTTGAGCACAGTCTGATTATGTTCATCATATGCCAGATAGGGAAGATTTTTTTTCTTTCTGTGTCAGGTAGGGCGTTTTAGGATAATAACAATAATAATACATTTTATTTATAAGTGCCTTTCAAGACACCCAAGGACACTTTACAGCAGTGGTCCCCAGACTTTTTCCTGTGAGGGCCACATAACTTTTTGCTTCAGTTTGTAACAGCAAAAGTGTGACTGCAAGAGTACCTCGACGTAAAAATGTATTGTTTCCCAGAAACCCACACAAAATCAAATAACTTTTTTGATACACTTGCGGTATTAAATAATAATAATAATAATACATTTTATTTATAAGCGCCTTTCAAGACACCCAAGAACACGTTACAATAACAAAAAAAAAAAACAATACGGGTTGAGCAGCAGCAGCCAAAACGCGCCAGCGTTCACTCAACCCGAAAGTCAGAAAGAAACCACAAGGGAGGGAGAGGGGGAGAAAAAAACCCACGCTCGAACTACCCTCATTTTGAGGATAATTTGAGTGAGGCAAAAAACTGCACAAGCATATGACAGTTACAACAGGTCACAAGACATAAAAAAGGAAGACGGTGAAACAAGGGAATGTGTGAGGGAGAGGGTGATGGTGGGGGACGAGCTTGTTTTTAGGATGAAAATACAACAGGAGGCTAGGAAAATTCAGACAAAGACAGCACATGGACTGAGTGGCGAGCAGGGAAGGACTTCCCCCTTCTTAGGGTAATACTGTGATCCTAACAGTGGTGGCCTATTTCAGCAAGGGGGTCCACCGAGTGGCCCTGCCCAAACTCCCATGGGCCTCCGAGGCTGCTGACCTCCTCATGACCCATGTGTTCCGCCTGCATGCTCTTCCCATGGACATTGTCTCCGATCGAGGACCCCAGTTCATCATCCGTGTATTGCAGGCATTTTGCAGGGGGCTGGGTGCTTCTGGTAGTCTCTCCTCAGGATATCACCCCAGACTAACGGGCAAACTGAGAGGGTGAACCAGAGCGTGGAGTCCGCCCTTCGTTGTCTCGCCCTGAAGAAGCCTGCCTCCTGGAGCCGGTTTCTCCACTGGGTCGAATATGCAATCATCTCCCTGGTCTGCTCTGTCATCAGACTCTCACCTTTTGAGGTATCTCTGCGTTACCAGCCGCCCATCTTCTCTGCACAGGAGTCTGAAGTGGCAGTTCACTCAGTGCAGAACCACCTGGTTGGTGCCACCGTGTCTGGGATATTGCCCAAAACGCCTTGCTTTGTGCAATGGAATATGCCAGTCGAGGAGCCAACCATCGTCGTCGTCCGGCATTGGATTACCAACCTGGGCAAAGGGTGTGGCTGTCCTCAAAGGATTTTCCTTGCTCAGTCCTGCAGTGGTGTGTCTGTGGCTCCCTACCTACATAAAGATCCACCCAGTTAAGCCAGTCTCCGACAGTCCCCTGATGCCTCCGACCCCAGCCCCACCTCCACCTGAGATTGCGAACGGGCATCAGTGGAAGGTCCGTAGAATGATGGACGTCCGGCGCCGAGGATGAGGGTTCCTGTATCTGGTTGACTGGGAGGGCTACGGCGTGGAGGGTCGGAATTGGACCTGGAACTGATTGTTAAATTTCATCGCTCCCATCCTGACAAACCTGGCAAGTCACCATGTGGCTCCCGTAAGGTAGGGTGTACTGTGAGGAAGGGGCCAGCCAGGCAGCCTCCTCAGCCAGGGTGCTCTGCACTTCACACCTGAGGCTTGCCAGCTCATCACCCACCTGTAGCTCATCAGCTCATTTGGGCTGATATAAGTTGGCTCCCAAACCAGTCCTCAGTGCAAGTTCGTGTTGTCACCACTCTGCAGCAAGCTCTGGTAGAAACCTTGTCCAGTTCTTGCTTCCTCTGTGGACATTTCCTCTCCCTGTGGAGTCCTTGTGCTCTCGCTTGAATGCTAAGGAGGTTTTCAGTTCGAATTCTCCTGAGTTGACTTTGCAAGACCAATAAAAAATGCTAAGTTTCAGCTAATGCCATCCTTGTCTGTTGTCGTGCGTTTGGGGTTACTTACAAACCCTAACAGGATGAACTCGCCATGACGACCCCAGCTGACACAGACCGGATCTGGACTCGATTTGATCCAAGATGCTCTCGTCAAGCAGATCACCTGACCACTACCCACACCCAGCAATTACAGGACACTTCGGCAGCCTTACAGGGCCTTCAGGCTCAAATCCAGCCTGTGGTGGAGGCCTTGACTAACCTGCAGATGGTGTTGGCGAAGCAACAGGCAGAGGGTTTGACACAGCCTTGACATCAGCACTCGTCAACCGACCGCAAAACCCGCCTGCTCCCGAAGTTTCAGCCGCAATACCCCCAGTGGTACAAGCCCCTGCTAACCCTGTAAAACCTAACCCAGCCCACGACCATTCAATGGCAACTTTGAGACCTGCGCCACGTTCATCATGCAGTTTGAGCTGGTTTTTGTTTCCCAACCCAGCATGTTCGCAACTGACTCTGCCCGTATTGCTTACATGACAATCTGCGCACGGGTCAAGCAGCACAGTGGGCCATCGCTTCCTGGTCCATGGGTGCCAGCTTCTGTCACTCATACACGGACTTTGTGCCAGAGTTGCAGAAGGTGTTCCACCACACCATTTGCGGTAAGGATCCTAGCACTCAGCTGAGTAGTATCCAGCAGGGCAGTGGCAGTGTCGTTGACTACTCAGTGGAGTTTAGGCTGGCCGCGGCGGAGAGTGGCTGGAATGACCAATCACTACGTGTTACCTTCCGGAATGGAATCAGCAACGTGGTCAAGGACTAGCCGGCCACCCGGGATGAGCCTTTCTCCATTCACGAAATGATAAATCTCTCAATCCGTATCAATGGACAGCTCTGAGAGAGAAAACATTAGAGAGAACTGAGTAGATATCTGGTCACTCCTCAGACGCCAAGAACCCACATAAGAGCCACTGCTCCCTTCTCCACTACCCTTTGGTCTTAGCCCGTTACATCCCAGGCCACAGTAGTGGAGGAACCCATGCAGCTCGGACGCACACATCTCACTAAAGCTGAATGAGAAGTCCAGTTCAAAACCAGCCTCTGCCTTGACTGCGGCCCCTTATCACAGGCTGCCCCAACCGGCCAAAAGATTAGGCTCACGAGGACACCGGCAGATCCTGGTGAGCCGTCTATCCATCCATCCATGCATCCATAAATTTTCTGATCCGTATATCCTCACAAGGGTTGCGAGGCATGCTGGAGCCTATCCCAGCCAATCACAGTATTTAACAAATCAAAACAAAAAAGTAAGTCACCCACGATGGCGCATGACCTGCATCGCCGGAAGTTGTCAATGGTCTGCAATAGCAGCTTTCGATCAGAGCCATTGCTATGTATTTGCCAAGTATGGAACACAGGGAATTTGTCTCCAGTAATATAGGCTATCCAATTATAGTAATAAACAAATAACTTTGATAAACAAGGACATGCCACATAAGTACAGTATATAAAGAATTTCCGTAATGTACGGGTGCCATTGTGCAGGAGCAGAACTCAATCACAGCTGTGTGACAAAGTGCAGAGTCATCGACCAGAGGTTAAGTGATCAGTGGTGCAATACAACACTATGATGGTTGTGCAGTTGCTGCAGATCAACGCAACACCATTTTTAAGTGACCAGTAGCAGTAACTGAAGTACAGGTTTAGGTGTGCAATTCTACAGAAAGTCCTTGAGTGCTTTAAAATATCTGGTGCTGTGGAATATTGATCAATGACAATTGTTCAGGTATGTAAAGAGCTGGAGCTATACTGTTCCACAGGGGTGTGCAAAAATTCAAAGATCCACCATAGATTTGAGTCTCTGTTTATGGAGTTAATGGCGATAGGGAAGAAGTTGTTTGAATGTCTGCTGGTTTTGGTGCGCATGTTTCGATAGCGCTTACCTGAGGGTGCTGGAAGAGTCTACTGGACCCCTCACACACTAACCACCACGTTAGGGTGTGGGGGGTCCAGTCGGATTTTCCGTGCCCTTGTCTCAAGTTCTTGCGGTGTGCAAGTCCTTGAGAGTGGGTACGGGGGAAACTGATCTATTCCACAGTCCTAACTGTCCATTGCAGTCGGATTTTATTCTAATTTGTGGCGGCCCCAACCCAGACTGCAATGGAGGAAGACAGGACTGATTCGATGACTGCCGTGTAGAACTTTCTCAGGAGTTCTTTTGACCGTGCCCATCTCAGTCATTGTTGTGCCATCTGGATACATGCCAGAGCTGACGTGTCCCGCACAGACCAGCATAACTGTCAACTGGCGGATAGACATTGGTCTTGGTCTCTTTCCGCAGACGGATCACCTAGGGCAAATGGTTTGGCTGTCTACCCGTGACCTTCCCCTCCAGTCTGATTCCTGTAGTTCTCAGGTTCATTGGCCCTTTTGAAATTGAAAGGGTCATTTACCCTTCTGCCATCGTCTGAAGCTCTCAGCCTACCTCCATGTGACCTCCACTTTTCATGTCTCTCTCCTGAAGCCGGTCTCCTCGAGTATACTCTGCCCTCCATCTTCCCCTCATCTGCCACTGGTTATAGACATCATCTTGCCTACACTGTACTCAAGACTGTAGATGTACATCACTGTGGTCGAGGTTTTCAGTATTTAGTTGACTGGGAGGGTTACTTTGGAGGAACGTGATTGGGTTTCTAGGTCCCTCATCTTCAGACCATAGCCTCTTCTAGGACTTCTATGTGAGTTCCCTCACAAGCCTGGAGAGGCACTGGGAGTTTGGCTCATTGGGTCCTTGATGCTGTTCGTTACTTTGGTCCTTTATTTATAGCGTTCAGTGATTTCTGTAACACAATCTTGACAATGTATAATACCTGGTAATGCTGCAATCTGGCTTCAATTCACAACCACACCAAATGTGTCGCTAAAAATCCCTATCTCCAAAACGTGTGTATGCATGGGTTAAAGTTTTCGTACTTACACATCCTTTTCACCATCATTTTTTTTTTGGAGGGACTAGGTTCTTTGTGTAGAAAGTTGCGTACGCATTTTTCAGACATTTTGTGTATATGCCGCGTTGAAAAGTGAGCCCTCTGGGCTTTTTGATCTGTAGCAATTTGCCAGATATTAAACATAACAAAACCTCAAGCAACTGAAGTGACCAAATACGATAAATTCTTTTCTTTTTGGTGGTGCTTTCTGTGTTTAAAGCCAACACATGTGACAGCTGTTTTTTCCACATACATGGCGGCCAATAGATAACTCCTTTTTCATATGCTTGCCACTATTGTTGATTAGGTCTTGATTAGGTCTCGTGTGATGATAGCAGTTCAACACATTTTTTAATTGCATTTAAGGTGCACTTTTTCCATATAAATGTAGTCATAAATTCTGAATCGTACCACCCGTGGTGCATTTGACTGTTCTACGACAAATATAGAGTTTAAGAGCAGTGAAGTTTCAAAGGATGCAGTAGATGCAAAATTGATAGATGGGTTATGTCTTGAACGTGTGTGTTAAACTAACCATCTTCCACTTGTAGATGACCAGAGATATCGGACTCATATCCTTCTTTTTCTGGTACCTCAATGAAATCACTGTCGTCGTCATCATCCTCTTCAACTGATGAAGCCTTGATGTGAGAAGAAAATATGTTTGAAACATTTAGTCCAAGTCGTAAATCTCCTGATGTAAAGTCATTTTCACATTGCACTCGTTCAGTGTGATAGAGCTATGCAGCAGTGCAAAACAACCTGCCCATATACCATCCATTTTCCGAACCACTTGATCCTCACTAGGGTCGCGGGGGGTGCTGGAGCCTATCCCAGCCGTACTCGGACAGTAGGCGGAGGACACCCTGAATCAGTTGCCAGCCAATCGCATGGCACACAGAGACGAACAACCATCCACGCTCACAACTAGGGACAATTTAGAGCATCCAATCAGCCTGCCATGCATGTTTTTGGAATGTGGGAGGAAACCGGAGCACCCAGAGAAAATCCACGCAGGCCCGGGAAGAACATGCAAACTCCACACAGGGAGGCCGGAGCTGGAATCGAACCCGGTACCTTTGCTCTGTGAAGCCGACGTGCTAACCACTGAACTACTGGGCCGCCCCTGCCCATATACACTCAAAGAAATACTTTTACAGAGCTGACATGACAGGACTACTAGCACTGCAATTGTCTTGTTGGTATTCAGAGGGAACAAATAGATGAAAACGTTAAATTACATTGACGTGAAATGTAAGTAGAACTTGAAATATTTTAATGGTGTTCCATGTATGTTTGGGATGGATTCTTTACCTTGCATTATCCAGATTCAATTGTTCGCATGTAGAAGATCAAAACTACAATATGTTCTGGTCTGTCAGAATTAGCTGTGGTTGGATTGATTGCATTTTGAAGTCAATTACTTATTATACGCAAAGCCGAATCTGAAAATACATTTTCAAAAAAACGACTCATCAAAGAAGTTGCAAAAATACCTAGAAAAACATCCAAAGAAACCCAGAGCTCACTGCCCTCAGTTTAGGTCAGGGTTCTCGGTGGTCATAAAAAAGACGGTGGCCAAAAAATGGCATACATGGGAGAGTTCCTGTGCGAAAGCCACCGCCGTCCGAAAGGAACACAAGGTACACAAAGGTTGGTCTCACATTTGCCATCTTGATGATCCTCAACACGTTTGGAAAAACATTCTGTTGACTGAAGAGTAAAAAATACTTTTGCGTACAGTCTCAGGGTGCTGAATATGGGATGGAACACTCCATGCATGGTTAGGAGCTTTCGGGTCTTAACGTCCGTGGTCTGAATCTCTTCCTTTGGCCACATTATTCCTGCAGGGTCGGATGGTGACCAAGGGAGGAAAGGTAGTCCGCACTGAAGGGGTCTCACTCCCTGAAGGAACATTAGCAGACAT
The DNA here is from genome assembly GCF_025434085.1 of Hippocampus zosterae. Lineage (NCBI taxonomy): Eukaryota > Metazoa > Chordata > Actinopteri > Syngnathiformes > Syngnathidae > Hippocampus > Hippocampus zosterae. The sequence continues at coordinate 37,444,486 of NC_067451.1, forward strand.
TGAGGACAGCTACCTCGGTATACCACAAGCCAATGGCAACCTCGAACTAGCAACAAGGAAAGCGGCTACGGCCAAATACCTCCAGCGGGTGAGGCAAGTCCTAAGAAGCCAGCTCAATGGCAAGAATAAAACCCGGGCAATAAACAGCGATGCCCTGCCAGTGATCAAATACCCTGAACCCCGAGACTGTACGCAAGCCGTAAGGAAGGAGGCCGGGGACTAATGAGTGTGAGAGCCACTGTCCAGGATGAAACATCCAAGCTCCGTGAATACATCAAGGAGAAGGCTCCAACGAATGACGTACTCAGAGAATGTCTTAGAACAGGGGTCCACAAACTACGGCACATTTGACCCGGCCCTCTACCCCTCCTGTTGTCCTCAGGTCAAAGGGTTATTTGGTTATGTGTGGCTTTCTGGGAAACAATTTTTTTAAGCTCCCCTACGATCGTTGATGTTACAAACTTACACCGGCCCCCCATCAGAGAAGGGAAAAGTTATGTGGGCCTCACAGGAAAAAGTTTGGGGACCCCTGTCTTAGACAATGGGGACGAGAGGATGAGGTGCTGGAAGAGGGACCATCATGGGATGTACCACCAGAACATAACTGAAGTGGCTGATTTCAAGAAGTGGCTAGAGAGGGCTGGCCTGAAGGACAGCACAGAGGCATTCATCCTGGCTGCTCAGGAGCAGGCCTTGAGCACCAGAGCCATTGAGGCCCAGATACACCACACCAGACAAGACCCAAGTTGTAGGTTGTGCAAAGATGCACCTGAAAGGATCCAACACATAACTGCAGGGGGTGTAAGAAGCTGGCAGGGCAAGCCTACATGGAACGCCATAACCTGGTGGCTGGCATAGTCTACCGAAACATCTATGCGGAGTATGGACTGGAAACCCCAAGGTCAAAATGGGAAACACCTCCAAAGGTGGTGGAGAATGACTGAGCGAAGATCCTGTGGGACTTCCAGATACAGACTGACAAGATGGTAATGGCGAATCCAACCAGATATCGTGATCATTGATAAAGGGCAGAGGAAAATGTAGTGTCGGCCCCGAGCCGGACCCATGCCTCTTCCCGTAGGCAAAGGGCGCGCGGAAACGTCTCGCCTCTCCCGGGGGTCGACGGCAGACAGGATGGCCGACACTGATATTCCTTCGTTGAGCTGCAGACCAGCGGATGCACCAGATGTCCCTGAGTTCAAGGCCGCAGTTGATCAGAAACTAAGTGTAAACTTAGTCATGAGTCCAAGTGAAAGGCTGGTCACAAGCGAGTTTTATTCAATCAAAACCCAGAGAGGTACAGATGTGCACATCAGAACTCTGAACTCTCCAGGGACAAAACACAGGTTTTCTCAAGTTTTGTGGGCCCAACTCCTTTCATTTCATTGGCTGGTACCTAGGGACGCCCCTCACTTTATCAATTCTAATGGTATCATTAAGATATCCTTTATTTGTCCCACACTGGGGACATTTACAGCCTCCAGCAGCAAGAATGTGGGTAGAAAGAAGAAAGAAGAAAAAACAAACAAACACCATTCAATTAAGTGCAATATAAATACAAAATGGATAAATCGCAGTGCTATTTACAATTGTTTTTCACATCATTTAATTATTATTATTATTGTTGTTGTTATTTTTATTTTTATTCAGCAGCCTGACAGCAGTCGATAGAATGAGCGTCGGTATCTCTCCTTCTTACAGCGCGGGTGTAACAGTCTCTGGCTGAAGGAGCTACACCTAGTGCTGTCAGGGCGGGCTGGAGAGGGTGGGAGGGACTGGCCATCATAGCTTTTATCTTAGTTAGCGTCCTTCTGTTTCCCACCTCCTCAGGGGGGTCAAGGGAGCAGCCCAGGACAGAACTGGCCTTCCTGACCAGTCGCTCCAGTCTCTATCTGTCCCGGGCTGAGATGCTGCCTGACCAGCAGACAATGCCATAATGGATGGCCGAGGCCACCACCGAGTTATAGAAAGTCTTAAGGAGCGACCTCTGAACCCCAAAAGACCTCAGTTTCCTGAGTAGGAAGAGGCTCCGTCCTTTCCTAATCAGGGTGTACGTGTTTGTAGACCAGTCCAGTTTGTTGTTCAGAAGAACACCTAGGTACTTGTAGGAGGTCACCCTCTCTATGGCCATACCACTGGATGTTCATCGGTGCTGGTGAGGACTGTTTCCTGCAGAAATCCACAACCAACTCATTAGTTTTCCTAGGGTTGATCTGGAGGAGATTCTGCTGGCACCAGTCCACAAAATCCTTCGTCAGTCCCCTGTACTCCCGATCGTCCCCCTCTATAATGAGGCCAACAATCGCAGAGTCATCGGAGAACTTCTGAAGGTGGCAGTTTGGAGTGGCGTGTCTTAAGTCCGAGGTGTAGAGGATGAACAGGAATGGAGCCAGAACAATCCCCTGCGGCGCTCCAGTGCTGCAGAGAAGCCTGTCCACAGATCTGCAACCTCACGTACTGCGGCTGATTTGTGAGGTAGCTTATGATCCATGATGTGTTGTGTAATTCTGATTGGCCATGACAATCTTTGTCAGCTAGATTTTAATGATAATATAAACATAGGATATATATATATATATATATATATAAACAGTTTCATACCTCGGTTCAAATTTATAATGGTATCACAATGGGCTTTATTTTAAAATATAATAGGACTGTGCTTTTGTGTGATTGCATACGCTTTTAGATTTAACCATATCCATGATATGCACCGTATGCTTGGCAACCTAACGATGATTATTGCAGAACAGACAATAGTCATGACATGTATGCACGTCGCTACTTATGTTCACTTTGCTAATCTCATGATGACCATTGCAGATCAGCTAACGGGCATCTTTGCTAATCTAATGATTACCATTGCAGATCAGCTAACAGGCATCACATGCATGCATTTTGCTCCTGATTTGTTCACTGTTTGCCTTGTTCATTGTTTTGTCTGGCAACCATATGGTTATCTTATACTCGTTACGTTGTGATATGTTAAGTTATATATTTTTTCCTACAAAACAGACACCACAAAATCAGTTGTCGTGGATGTATCACGTATCAAGTACAACTTTACCGGTCCCAAGTGATGAAAAAATCAGAAAGAAGGAACATGAGAAACTAGAGAAATACCAAGGGCTCAGAGAGGACCTGGAGAGAGCCTGTAATGTAAAGATGACAGTTGTGCCTGTGGTGCTCGGAGCACTCGGGGCAGTGACCCCCAAACTAGATGAGTGGTTGCAACAGATCCCGGGAACAACATTGGACATCTCAGTCCAGAAAAGCACAGTGCTGGGAACAGCAAGGATATTGCGCAGAACCCTGAAGCTTCCTGGCCTCTGGTAGAGGACCCAAGGATGCATGGGGGACAGACACCACGAGGGGCGAGACAAGGATTTAAAAAATATATATATATTCATTCATCTTCCTAACCGCTTGATCCTCACTAGGGTCGCGGGGGGTGCTGGAGCCTATCCCAGCTGTCTTCGGGCAGTAGGCGGGGCACACCCTGAATCGGTTGCCAGCCAATCGCAGGGCACACATAGACGAACAACCATCCACGCTCACACTCACACCTAGGGACAATTTAGAGTGTTCAATCAGCCTGCCACGCATGTTTTTGGAATGTGGGAGGAAACCGGAGCACCCGGAGAAAACCCACGCAGGCCCGGGGAGAACATGCAAACTCCACACAGGGAGGCCGGAGCTGGAATCGAACCCGGTACCTCTGCACTGTGAAGCCGACGTGCTAACCACTGGACTACCGGGCCGACAAAATTATATATATATATATATATATATATATATATATATATATATATATATACACAGGCTCCAGCACCCCCCGCGACCCTAGTGAGGATCAAGCGGTACGGAAGATGAATGAATGAATGAATATATACACAGGTATATATATGTTTTTATTATATATATAAAGAGAGGTAGCACGAAGAAGAAAAATTAAAAAATGCGGTAAGACAGAAAAGAGAAGAAAATAATCAGATAACAGAAAATGGAGAAACGTGCGACAGTCTGGAGAAAAGTGGGTTGAAGCTCAGCCAGGTTAACCAGCAGCTGAGGAGAAGTTATGATGTAAACTTCAAGATGATCGTAATAAAAGAGGCAGAGTCTCGTAAAGCTTGCATTTTACTCACTTAGCTGGATGCCTCATTGCAATGCACTTTAAACAAACTTGGTGCTACGCAGACACTTGTTCCACGTCCGTTTCCACAATTCCAATCACAGATAAGTGCCAGCGGGCATTACAAATCTTGGTAATCTTATTGATTAAATGTGGAGTAACTTCTTTATGTTTCTTGGGGTTCATTCATCAAACATAATCGTCAAATTTATCATTTTAATATTTGACCACTTTACAACTTGCACAGATGCATTCTAATTTGTCACAGCTCGAGTAGTCCGACACTATAGTCTCGTGTGTGTGTGTGCTCAAACATCAGAGATACTTAAATCAAAGTTGAGCTTTTTATTGTACATGGACAGAACTCCTCCGACAGCCATTAGAAAGACACTTCTACACACACGCGTTCCGACAAATGATGACAGCCAAAAATCCCAAAATACACAACACACATTGACGTTTCTTCCCCCCCCCAACCCTCTACACTGTGAATTTTTTCACCTTGATAGGCAAAAAAAAAAAAAAATCAAACATGCTTCAATGTTCCGTGAAACAGAAACCTCACGTGAAACTACCACAGCAATCATGTGCCTCCTCTGAACCCCTCTGTGACTCCCTCCTCCTACCTCACTTCTCTAGTAACCTTTTTCTCCCCTCTGCTCCTCAATAATATAATGACCTGTCAAATCACAGTCTTCGTGTTTAAAAAAAAAAAAAAAACGTTTTATCAAATTGCGACCTTAGAGCAAATGCAATTCATCATTCAACCGTAGATATCCGCCCCACCCACCCATCCACACACACATATATCATTTCAAGTTCATACATTTTGGTCAAATATGAGAATTGTAAAGAATTATACTTGCAAGTAAATATTTTGTGACCAAAACTCCTTTTTCATCGTTGGTATGTTCCATCCATCCATCCATCTTCTACCGCTTATCCGGGACCGGGTCGCGGGGGCAACAGCTTTAGCAGGGAAGCCCAGACGTCCCTCTCCCTAGCTACTTCTTCCAGCTCTCCCCGGGGGATCCCGAGACGTTCCCAGGCCAGCTGGGTGACATAGTCTCTCCAAGGTGTCCTGGGTCTTCCTCGGGGTCTCCTCCGGGTGGGACATGCCCGGAACACCTCACCAGGGAGGCGCTCAGGAGGCATCCGAATCAGATGCCCAAGCCACCTCATCTGGCTCCTCTCGATGTGGAGGAGAAGCGGCTCGACTCTGAGCCCCTCCCGGATGACCGAGCTTCTCACCTTATCTCTAAGGGAGAGCCCGGACACCCTGCGGAGAAAACTCATTTCGGCCGCTTGTATCCGGGATCTCGTTCTTTCGGTCACGGCCCATAGCTCGTGACCATAGATGAGGGTTGGAACGTAGATCGACCGGTAAATTGAGAGCATCGCCCTTTGGCTCAGCTCCTTCTTCACCACGACAGACCGATACAACGTCCGCATCACAGCAGACGCTGCACCGATCCGCCTGTCGATCTCTCGCTCCCTCCTGCCCTCACTCGTGAACAAGACCCCAAGATACTTAAACTCCTCCACTTGGGGCGAGATCTCCCCCCCGACCCGGAGGGGGCACTCCACCCTTTTCCGACTGAGGACCATGGTTTCAGATTTGGAGGTGCTGATTTTCATCCCAACCGCTTCACACTCGGCTGCGAAACGCTCCAGTGAGAGTTGGAGAGCCCTGTTTGAAGGAGCCAACAGCACCACATCATCTGCAAAAAGCAGGGATGCAATACTGAGGCCACCAAAACGGACCCCCTCAACGCTTCGTCTGCGCCTAGAGATTCTGTCCATGAAGGTTATGAACAGAATCGGTGACAAAGGGCAGCCTTGGCGGAGTCCTACCCTCACTGGAAACGATTCCGACTTACTGCCGGCAATGCGGACCAAACTCTGACATCGGTGGTATAGTGACCGAACAGCCCGTATCAGGGGGTTCGGTACTCCATACCCACGAAGCACCCCCCACAGAACTCCCCGAGGGACACGGTCAAACGCCTTCTCCAAGTCCACAAAACACATGTAGACTGGTTGGGCGAATTCCCACATACCCTCGAGAACCCTGCTAAGGGTGTAGAGCTGGTCCACTGTTCCACGGCCGGGACGAAAACCACACTGCTCCTCCTCAATCTGAGGCTCGACTTCCTGACGGACCCTCCTCTCCAGCACCCCTGAATAGACCTTACCAGGGAGGCTGAGGAGTGTGATCCCTCTGTAGTTGGAACACACCCTCCGGTCCCCCTTTTAAAAAAGAGGGACTACCACCCCGGTCTGCCAATCCAGAGGCACTCTCCCCGTTGACCACGCGATGTTGCAGAGGCGTGTCAACCAGGACAGCCCCACAGAACCTTGAGGAACTCTGGGCGGATCTCATCCACCCCTGGGGCCTTGCCACCGAGGAGCTTTTTAACCATATCGGTGACTTCAACCACAGAGATAGGAGAGCCCACCTCAGAGTCCCCAGGCTCTGCTTCCTCCAAGGAAGGCATGTTGGTGGAGTTGAGGAGGTCTTCGAAGTACTCTGCCCACCGGTTCACAACGTCCCTAGTCGAAGTCAGCAGCGCCCCATCCCCACTGTACACAGTGTTAGTGGTGCACTGCTTCCCCCTCCTGAGACGTCGGATGGTGGACCAGAATTTCCTCGAAGCCGTCCGGAAGTCGGCTTCCATGGCCTCACCGAACTCTTCCCATGCTCGGGTTTTTGCCTCGGCGACCACCGAAGCTGCGTTCCGCTTGGCCAGTCGGTACCCGTCAGCTGCCTCTGGGGTCCCACAGGCCATAAAGGCTCGATAAGACTCCTTCTTCAGCTTGACGGCATCCCTTACTGCTGGTGTCCACCAGTGAGTACGAGGGTTGCCGCCACGACAGGCACCAACCACCTTACGGCCACAACTCAGATTGGCCGCCTCAACAATAGAGGCACGGAACATGGTCCACTCGGACTCAATGTCCCCCGTCTCCCCCGGAACATGGGAAAAGCTCTGTCGGAGGTGGGAGTTGAAATTCCTTCTGACAGGGGATTCCGCCAGACGCTCCCAACAAACCCTCACAATACGTTTGGGTCTGCCAGGACGGACCGGCATCTTCCCCCACCATCGGAGCCTACTCACCACCAGGTGGTGATCAGTTGACAGTTCCGCCCCTCTCTTCACCCGAGTGTCCAGAACATGCGGCCGCAAATCCGATGACACGACCACAAGGTCGATCATCGAACTACGGCCTAGAGTGTCCTGGTGCCAAGTGCACATGTGGACACCCTTATGTTTGAACAAGGTGTTCGTTATGGACAGTCCGTGACGAGCACAGAAGTCCAATAACAAAACACCACTCGAGTTCTGATCGGGGGGGCCGTTCCTCCCAATCACGCCCCTCCAGGTCTCACTGTCATTGCCCACGTGAGCATTGAAGTCTCCCAGTAGAACAAGGGAGTCCCCAGCTGGAGTACTCTCCAGCACACCCTCCAAGGACTCCAAAAAGGGTGGGTATGCTGAGCTGCTGTTTGGTGCATATGCACAAACAACAGTCAGGACCCGTCCCCCCACCCGCAGGCGGAGGGATGCAACCCTCTCGTCCACCGGTGTGAACCCCAATGTACAGGCACTGAGCCGGGGGGCAATAAGTATGCCCACACCTGCTCTGCGCCTCTCACCGTGAGCAACTCCAGAGTGAAAGAGAGTCCAACCCCTCTCGAGAGGACTGGTACCAGAACCTAGGCTGTGTGTGGAGGCAAGTCCGACTATATCCAGTCGGAACTTCTCTGCCTCACACACCAGTTCGGACTCCTTCCCTGCCAGAGAGGTGACATTCCATGTCCCAAGAGCTAGCTTCTGCAGCCGAGGATCGGACCGCCAGGGTCCCCGCCTTTGGCTGCCGCCCAGCTCGCATTGCACCCGACCCCTTTGACCCCTCCCACGGGTGGTGAGACCATGAGAAGGGGGACCCACGTTGTCTCTTCGGGCTGAGCCCGGCCGGGCCCCATCTGTGTAGGCCCGGCCACCAGGCGCTCGCCAACGAGCCCCACCTCCAGGCCTGGCTCCAGAGGGGGGCCCCGGTGACCCGCGTCAGGGCAAGGGAAACTGAGTACCATCGATTTTATTTTTCATAAGGGGCTTTTGTGAGTCGTGCTTTGTCTGGTCCCTCACCTAGGACCTGTTTGCCATGGGTGACCCTGCCAGGGGCATAAAGCCCCAGACAACTTAGCTCCTAGGATCATTGGGACACACAAACCCCTCCACCACGGTAAGGTGACGGCTCACGGAGAGGCGTTGGTATGTTGTCGTAAAGAAAGAAAGAAGTGTTCAGATCAGAGGTCTCCAACTCCGGGCCTCAGGAGCCCCTAGCCAGCCTGTTTTACATGTTTCCCTAGCTTCAAAACCCAGGCTGAACAGGCTTGTGCAAGGGTTGCTGATGATCTGATCATTTGAATAAGGTGAGTTGGGGCAGGGAAACATCTAAAACAGGCTGGATAGGGGCTCCCGAGGACTGGACTTGGACACCCCTGGTTTAGATGTTTCAGATGCAAAAAATTGTCAAGTCAATTTCTGCTTGAAACAAATCTTTCCACAAAAGGCTATTTTTTTCTGTTCTCCTGCTGATTCTAAAGAACACAAAGGTTGAGACAAATTTGTTTTCCTACTGGAAAAAGAGTGTCTAACCTTTATTTTGGTAGGTTCCTTGTGTATAATGTATAGCTGGAACACAATAGTCTGTGGGCCTTGAAAGATTAATCAAAATCCTCCAAAATAGAGTTAGCTGCTCAGAAAACGGCTGACAGTGAATGTGTGATTTATTTGAGAAAGCTGGATTCCCTCATGAACCCTCTGCATTTAACTTTAACTGGGTTTGGCACCATCCTATCGTTTTTACTGGCCCCGAGAGAATCAGGATCAGAATCGCCTTTATTGTCATTGTATAGCATACAACGAAATTTGGGTGCCACTCCTAAGTGCAAAGACTAACCGATTCATGGACAATTAATGTATTATCAAATGAATCGATTATTGTATTGTTAGGGCGGCACGGTGGGCGACTAGTTAGCATGTCTGCGTCGCAGAGGTGCAGGGTTTGCTTCCAGCTCCGGCTTTCATGTATGGAATTTGCATGTTCTACCTGTGCTGGCGTGTGTTCTCTCCGGGTACTCCGGTTTCCTCCTAACATTCCAAAAACGTGTGGCAGGTTAATGGATCTCCCTAAATCGTCCCTATGTGTGATTGTGAGCAGAGATGTTTGTTTGTCTATGTGTGCCTTGCAATTGGCTGGCAACAAGTTTTGGATGTACCCTGCCCACTGCCTGAAGACAACTAGGATAGGCTCCAGCACCTTCTGCGACCTTTGTGAAGAGAAGCAGTTTAGAAAACCATGGATGGATGGATAGATGAATGGATTATTTTGATAATCGAGTAATCGTTCAGGGACCTTGTTTAATTTAAAATTGCCAAAATACATGCAATTTTATCCTCTCAACAGAAAGCATCCTGCTTTTACTTTGGAAAACAATGATGGACGTTTTTGCCTATTTTTTTTTAATTGTGACATACCAAAGCAGTCACTGAATCATAATTTGTGTGAGCATTTTTTGCATTGTATATTTCAAGTTTTTGTGGGAAAGAATGCAAATTCATTTTTTTAACTGATTCATGGACAAATTTATTTTGTAAAATAATCATTCATTGCAGCCCTAATTGAGAATGAGCTTTTGTTATGTTCTATCAAAAATAATTAAATTAATGACAAATTCCCACATATTCAATCATTTGATGTACAGACGCACCCAATCACCAAAATAGCACTTTTAAATAGAATGATCTTGGCCTGTTTTTGAAAATAAGAAACAGTTGTGTGCTGCATTGGACAACTGCTACCCTCACTTAAATTGTCTCTCAACAAGGGAGATGGGACTACATTTAAAAACCCATTCAATCTTATGAACTGAAATTTAAATGTACTACACATTGTGATGGGCATTTGGTGCTGTGGCTATTTATATGCTAATGTACACTTGGTCTGCCAAGTTCTGGCAAATGATCACTGCACTGGGAAGTGTGTGTGTGTGCATGTGTGTCTGTGTGTTTGCGCGCACGCCTGCATGTGTGTTTGAAGAGGTGGAGTGGGGGATGTTTAGTCGATGTGAGGTTATCAAGGCAATAGAAAAGAAAAAAACAGAATGGAGAAATAAGGATAAGGATGGGAGCATACAGTGAGGTGAAAAAGTGAAAGAGTTGTATGATACTGTCTTAATAATCCATTAACTCCCGAGAGAGTCACTGACGTCGTCACTCTTCTTGTACAACAAATACTGCTACTGGTCACTCTAAAATGGTTCAATGATTTTCTGCACCAACTGTATAAATTGTCATAGGATTGTATTCTACCACTGATCATTTTAGCTCTGCTTGATACTTTGCACATTGTCTCACAGTTGTCACTGGGTGGTACCAATGCACTAGGGTTCACTCACATTACGAAATGTCCTTCCATACCCATTTGTCATGTCCTTGTTTACAATGATACGAATGCAGCGTGTTATGCCGGAGACAAATTCCTTGTGTGTTCTACATACTTGGCCAATAAAGATGATTCTGATTCTGATAATCAAATTGGTTTGGAAAAAAAAGGCAGGGTAAATTATAAAAATATCAAAAAAATATGGCTTTAGACCAGGGGTCCCCAACCTGTTTTGCCCCCCGGACCGGTTTATGTCAGACAATATTTTCAGGGACCGGGATTTAAGGTGTGGCGGAAATAATACGACAAAATAATATGGTATAAGCTGCATGAAAACGGTGGTGTATTCGAAAAATATAATAATAAACACAAGGAGCGTCTAATCTGGCCGCAACACTCATATCGCGATGGTCATGTTTAATGCCTTCAAAATACGATACAATGCAAATTCAAAGTGCATGAAAATGACGACTCACCACAGCCCCGAGCTTGATTTTCTGCAACGAGACGGTCCGATCTCGCGGTAATAGGAGACAATGACACCTCAAGTGTGTGTTTTATGTCCAGTCTACTTCGTAATTTTGTTTTAGTCGGCGTTGCTGCAGAAAACCCCGCCTCACAATACACAAATATCTGCTCCAAAGTTAGAGAGGATGTGTTCAACTCGATTGTTTATTGTAGTAAAACTGAAGAGAGAGAAAGAGAGCTAAATCTCTCTACATATATATATATATATATATATATATATACATATATACATATACATATATATATATATACACATATACAGTACATATACATATATATATATATACACATATACATATACATATATATATATATACACATATATATATACATATATATATATACACATATATATATACATATATATATATATACATATATATATATATATACATATATACATATATATATATATATATATATAAATAAATCCTCATCTCACCCCTCAGGTGGTGTCCGTCCCTCATTCAGCTAGGGTCCTCTACCAGAGGCCAGGAAGCTTGAGGGTTCTGCGCGGTATCCTTGCTGTTCCCAGCACTGCACATTCCTGGACTGAGATGTCCGATGTTGTTCCCGGAATCTGTTGCAACCACTCATCTAGATTGGGGTCACTGCCCCGAGTGCTCCGACCACCACGTGCACGACTGTCACCTTGACCTTCCAGGCTCTCTCCAGCTCCTCTCTGAGCCCTTGGAGTTTCTCGTGTTCCTTCTTTCAGATGTTTCCATCATTTGGGACCGCTACATCCACTACAACGGCTTTCCTCTGCCCTTTATCTATGATCACGATATCTGGTTGGTTCGCCATTACCATCTTGTCAGTCTGGATCTGGAAGTCCCACAGGATCGTCATTCTCCACCACCTTCTGAGGTGTTTCCCATTTTGACCTTGGGGTTTCCAGTCCATACTCCGCACAGATGTTTCGGTAGACTATGCTAGCCACCTGGTTATGGCGTTCCATGCAGGCTTTCTCTGCCAGCATCTTACACCCTGCAGTTATGTGTTGGATCGTCTCGGGTGCCTCTTTGCACAACCTACACCTTGGGTTTTGTCTAGTGTGGTATATCTGGGCCTCAATGGCTCTGGTGCTCAGGGCCTGCTCCTGAGCAGCCAGGATGAGTGCCTCTGTGCTGTCCTTCAGGCCAGCCCTCTCTAGCCACTGATAGGACTTCATGAGATCGGCCACTTCAGTTACGGTCTGGTGGTACATCCCGTGTAGGGGCTTGTCCTCCCATGATGGTCCCTCTTCCAGCGCCTCATCTACTGTTCCCCATTGTCTGAGACATTCTCTGAGTACGTCATCCGTTGGAGCCTTCTCCTTGACGGTGGCTCTCACACTCACTAGTCCTCGGCCTCCTTCCTTTCGGCTTGCGTACAGTCTCTGGGTGCTGGATTTGGGATGGAACCCTCCATCAGAATCAGAATCAGAATCATCTTTATTGGCCAAGTATGTAGAACACACAAGGAATTTGTCTCCGGTATAACACGCTGCACTAGTATCATCGTAAACAACAAAATCATTGAACCATTTTAGAGTAACCACTAGTTTTGAAGTACCATTTTGTGGTGCAAGAAGAGTGACTGTCAGTGACTGTTTAAGGAGTTAATGGCTAGAGGGAAGAAGCTGTTTAAGTGTCTACTGGATTTGGTGCGCATGGATCTGTAGCGTCTGCCTGAGGGGAGTGGCTGAAAAAGGTGGTGGGCAGGGTGCGAGGGATCCAGGAGGATTTTCCGTGCCCTTGTCTTGATTCTTGCAGTGTGCAAGTCCTCAAGAGTGGGTAGGGCGGTGCCAACGATTTTTTCTGCCGTCCTAACTGTCCGTTGAAGTCGGATTTTGTCCTTTTTTGTGGCGGCCCCAAACCAAACCGTGATGGAAGAACACAGGATTGATTCGATGACGGCAGTGTAGAACTGTCGTAGCACCTCCTGTGGCAGGCCATGCTTCCTCAGCAGCCTCAGGAAGTACATCCGCTGCCGGGCCCTTTTCAGGATGGAGATGGTGTTGACTTCCCACTTCATGTCCTGGGAGACTGTGATTCCCAGGAACTTGAAGGTCTCGACGGTTGACACAGGGCAGTTGGATAGTGTGAGGGGCAACTGAGGAGAAGAATGTTTCCTGAAGTCCACGATCATCTCTACAGTTTTGAGCGTGTTCAGCCCGAGGTTGTGTCGGCCGCACCAAAGCTCCAGCTGCTCCACTTGTTGGCGGTACGCAGACTCGTCGCCGTCTTTGATGAGACCGATGACCGTGGTGTCGTCTGCGAACTTTATGAGTTTGACAGCTGGATCTGTTGAGGTGCAATCGTTTGTGTAGAGAGAGAAGAGCAGTGGCGAGAGGACACATCCCTGTGGGGCACCAGTGCTGGTAGTGCGTATTGATGATGTTGTTGCTCCCAGTCTCACCTGTTGTGTCCGTCCCGTCAGGAAGCTGAGGATCCACTGGCAGATTGTAGGGGACACACCGAGGTGGAGTAGTTTGGGGGTGAGGAGTTCCGGGATGATGGTGTTGAACGCAGAGCTGAAATCCACAAACAGAATCCTTGCGTAGGTCCCTGTGCTGTTGAGGTGCTCGAGGATGTAGTGCAGACCTATGTTGACTGCGTCTTCCACAGACCTGTTTGCCCGGTAGGCAAACTCGAGAGGGTCCAGCTGGGGTCCAGTGACGTTCTTTAGGTGATTCAGCACAAGGCGTTCAAAGGACTTCATGACCACAGACGTCAGGGCGACAGGCCTGTAGTCGTTCAGTTCCGATGTTGCCGATTTCTTGGGAACTGGGATGATGGGAGACTGTTTGAAGCAGGATGGGACCTCACACAGCTCCAGGGATCTGTTGAAGATTTGTGTGAAGACCGGAGCCAGCTGGTCAGCGCAGACTTTCAGGCAGGAGGGGGACACTTTGTCGGGCCCCGGAGCTTTCTTGATCTTTTGCTGCTTGAAGAGCCGTCTCATGTCCTGTTCGTGGATCTGTAGTGGAGAAAAAGAGGGTGGGGGGCTAGGTAGAGTGGTTTCTGGTAGAGGTGGGTGTGTGTGGGAAATGGGGCTGTCCTTTTCAAATCGGCAGAAAAACATGTTTAGTTCATTAGCAAGACCCTTATTGTTCACTGTTTGGGGGGATGGCATTCTATAGTTAGTGATTGCTTTCAGGCCATTCCATACAGATGCAGAGTCGTTAGCAGAGAACTGGTTTTTCAGCCTCTCTGCATAGCTTCTCTTTGCGATGTTAATTTCCTTTGTCAATTGGTTTCGGGCATGTTTGTACAGTGCCCGATCTCCACTTCTAAATGCGGCCTCTTTCTCTTTCCTGAGTTGCCTGAGTTTGGGAGTAAACCATGGCTTGTTATTGTTGAAGGAGCAGAACGACTTCGTTGGTACACACATGTCCTCACAGAAACTGATGTATGATGTTACAGTGTCTGTGTATTCATCCAGTGTGCCCGTTGAAGTTTCAAAGACGCCCCAATCAGTGCAGTCTAAGCATTCTTGTAGAGCTAGCTTTGCTTCATCTGTCCATTTTTTCACAGTCTTAACAACCGGTTTAACACATTTGAGTTTCTGTCTGTATGTAGGTATTAAGTGGATTAAATTGTGGTCAGAAAGACCCAATGCTGGGCGGGCGACCGATCGGTATGCATTTTTGATTGTTGTATAGCAGTGATCTAGAATGTTGCCTTCTCTGGTGAAACAGTCTATGTGCTGCTTATATCTGGGAAGTTCACGGTTAAGATGTGCTCTATTAAAATCGCCCAAAATGATCAGGGGTGACTCTGGGTATTTTAGTTCGAGTTTGTTTACTTGTTCGGCTAGCGTTTGTATCGCCGTGTTAGCGTTAGCTTGTGGCGCAATGTAAACACCGACTAGTAAAAAGGAGGTGAACTCACGTGGCGAGTAGAATGGCTTGCAGTTTAAAGACAGCGACTCCAGGTCCGGGCTGCAGTGTGCGTCGAGCTTCGTGACATCAGTGCACCATTCTTCGTTGATATAGAAGCAAATCCCACCACCTTTCGATTTCCCCGATAGGTGCGTGTCGCGGTCGGCTCGGAGAAGGCGGAAGCCGGGTAGATGTAGCGCGGGATCTGGATGGCGGTCACTGAGCCAGGTTTCAGTGAAGCAGAGCGCAGCAGAACGTGCAAATGTTTTGTTGGTCTTTGTGAGGAGAATAAGTTCATCCATCTTGTTTGGCAGAGATCGTAGATTAGCAAGATGGATCGATGGGAGCGGGGTTCGAAATCCGCGCTGCCTGAGCTTGACGAGCACGCCGGCTCGCTTCCCCCTCCTCCGGCGGCATCTCCATGCTCCGTACAGCGCAGCCGCTCCGCTCGCGATTAGCTCTGAAAAACCTTGTGGATTTTCGTGTGCTGGTGAAAAAAGACCGAGCGTAGACTCCCCAATGCGCAGCAACTTTTCCCTCGTGTAAGTAAGCCGCTCAGGGTCGCCAAAAACAAACGAAAATGACAAAAACAGGGATAATACTAGGGAGCGTGTGACCGAGGCTGCCATACCTGTCGGTGCCTGATGACGTATGTATGTATGGTCAGGAGCTTTCGGGTCCTAACGTCCATGGTCTGAATCTCTTCCTTTGGCCACCTTATTATTCCTGATGTGTATTTGATCACTGGCAGGGCATAGCTGTTTATTGCCCGGGTCTTATTCTTGTTATTGAGCTGGCTTCTTAGGACTTGCCTCACTCGCTGGAGGTATTTGGCCGTAGCCGCTTTCCTTGTGGCCAGTTCGAGGTTGCCATTGGCTTGTGGTATTCCGAGGTACTTGTAACTGTCCTCAATGTCTGCTATTGTTCCTTCAGGGAGTGAGAGCCCTTCAGTGCGGACTACCTTTCCTCTATTAGTCACCATCCGACTACATTTCTCAAGCCCGAATGACATCCCGATGTCGCTGCTGTAGATGCTGGTCATGTGGATCAGGGAGTCTGTGTCCCTTTCGCTCTTAGCATACAGCTTTATGTCATCCATGTAGAGGAGGTGACTGATTGTAGCTCCATTTCTGAGGCGGTATCCATAGCCTGTCTTGGTGATTTACTTGGCTTAGGGGGTTCAGTCCTATGCAGAACAGCATTGGGGAGAGTGCATCACCTTGGTATATGCCACATTTGATGGACACTTGGGTAAGTGGCTTGACATTGGCTTCAAGTGTGGTTTTCCACATCCTCATTAAGTTCGCAACGAAGGCTCTTAGGGTCCTGTTCAACTTATACATATCCAAGCATTCAGTGATCCATGTGTGTGGCATCGAGTCATAGGCTTTCTTGTAATCAATCCAGGCTGTGCACAGGTTGGTACGTCGGGACCTGCAGTCTTGTGCGACTGTTCTGTCAACCAGGAGCTGATGTTTGGCTCCTCTGGTATCTCTACCAATGCCCTTCTGTGCTTCACTCATGTATTGATCCACTTATCTTAGCCGCAATGATGCCTGACATGAGCTTCCATGTTGTGGAGAGACAGGTTATTGGCCGATAGTTGGATGGGACCGCACCCTTTGAGGGATCCTTCATGATCAGGATCGTTCGCCCTTCGGTTAGCCATCCTGGGTGAGTCCCATCCCTCAGCAGCTGGTTCATTTGTGCTTCTCGGCGCTCATGGAGTGCTGTGAGTTTCTTTAGCCAGTAGGTGTGGACAATGTCCGTGCCTGGTGCTGTCCAGTTCTTCATATCTGAGACTCTTTGCTGACTTTTCCAAGATGGCGCCCGAGTAGGCAGCCTTCGGCAAGTGCTCTTCAAGAGCCTTGCTTTTTTGTTCTTTTTTGCTGTTTTTGTCTTTTGTTTTGTCACATGTTGTTTGTTGTTTCATTGTGTGGACCCGATATGGACTGTTTTCAGCGCTTTTTGGCCACGACATTCGTCAAAGGAGCAGTATCTGTGCTTGGTGGTTGCGCCTTCTCGGCAGCACGCCTGTACCAGCACAGATTTTGATTGGGAGGAATGTCGGCGCCATTGACTGTCGGTGCTGGACAGACCTGGGGGGCTTGTGTTTTTTGCGCCAGTAATGGGCAGCATTTTTCACAACCCCGATTTGTTCAGTGGCTATGTCAGCGCTGTTGGACAGTCGACGTTGGTGCGGCTGGATGGATGGCCGCTGAAGTTGAGGAGGAGGAGAGAGGAGCGTTGGCGAAGAGCGCCGATGCGTATTTGGAACCGTGAGTCGCCGCTTGGAATTGAAATGGATTTCCATGGGACAGGAGAAGTGAACCAATCTCTTTTTTCGTCAATGGATGCTACAGCTTCTTGTTGACTTTGAAACTTAGCTTGTAGCCGACGTGTGCACATTTTGAGCATGACGTCTCTGATCCACTGGTTAAAGGACACTTTGATTCTCTCCTCTTTCATCTCAAACTGCTTCAAACAACAAAGCGTGTGACGGAAAAGTGGTTAGGACTGCACGACTGTCCGTGTTTTATGTTATTTGTTGTGTTTATTATTTTACTTAATGTTAACTGTTTTGTTAAGCGCTTTGTTACAGCTGCCGCTGTTGTGAAAGCGCTATATAAATCAGCAAGTATTGTATTGTAATGCTGTTCACATTTTGACATCAAGACATCATCTGTAAATTTCCCCAGTGTGGGACGAATAAAGGATATCTTATCTTATGAGACCAAGATGACAATTAACAATGGATGAACAGTACTTGCCATTGTGATGCTTCAAACAGGGTGTTCTCAGACACAGGTTGCCACTGAGCTATGAGTATCATCAGCAGGTTGCAATAGAGATAACGAGAGACTGGAAGAGTCACAGAAAGATGTAAAAGAGGAGGTTCTTTGGCAACATCCCATGCTGATCCCCGCGAGATTGTGAACAATGCTCTGAGAAACCGGATGATGAATGCCACTCAATTCCAGGCATGTTAAAGGGAGGTGACAGGCACCCAAGTGTCACGTCAGACCATTCGAGACAAGTTACATAAGCGTGGTCTGCGTGATTGACGACCTGACCACACCATTAGGCACAGGCGTCATCGTCAAGGAGCATTTACACAGGTGTGTTGCAACAGAGAGTCGGAAAACATGCAGGGCAGGGGCCCTCCATGACCTGAGTTTGACATCTATGTTCTCAAAGCTCTGTGGTAAGCAAGATCTGATGTAGCACCCAAATGTGGGGCACGAAAAATATAGTTGTGGCTCTGATGAACCCAAGTAGGGTTCTTTAGAAGTTTCCATAAATTTGCAAACACTTTACTGACAAACTGTCATGTCAGAGGACCCTGTGTTGACCTAAAATAGTCTCTTTGCAGAAGATACATTTCTGGGAAAGAACTTATTTATTAGTCATATTTTTTGTCACAGAGCTGAAAGAGGCTCACCACAAGAAAGATAGAACTGTTTTTTGTCAAAGACAAGGGTAACAGGAGTCCTTTTATTTTTTTAAATAATGTGTGTTTTTGAGACGCAAGGAAATTTCTCGATCAAAACCAAAAAAAAAAAACTACGGTAAATCTTTTTTCCAACAACGATCACAGTTTGACCATCGCCGCCATGTTGTTTTGATGTCGCATTAAGTAATCTCGCAAGGCGAGATTGGCGAGCTTGGCCTTCACCTCGCGGGAAGCAGACGATTTCCAAGTTGTGTAACGTTAAAACAAGTGTTGCGAACAAGTATTGTGAAAGTTGATTGCAGCGATATCACAGAGGAAGCAGCTAAAGTTGGATAGCCTTGCATCATTGGAAGCACAGAAAAGAGAATTTATGAACTCAAAGACTGAACCATTGGATGAATTAAGAACCTATTTCTCAACAAATCTTGTATGCCTGATTTTTTAAATTTTTTGCAGCATTTGTTTATAAGAAATAAACCTATTATCAATGTATATTGTTGTTGTTTGTGTTATTATCATATGCAATTGAATAAGTAGACCATTTAAGAATTCAAAATTTGGGACTCTCTAAATGCATAATGAGACTCGTACTTTTCTGATCAGTGAGTCCCTGGGACTCGCAGGACTCAAACTGTAAAATGATCACTGCAAAATTATCAAAAAAAAATTTTTTTTTTCATTCAGGGTGTCCCCCGCCTAATGCCCGAAGACGGATAGGCTCCAGCACCCCCCCCCCCAACCCTAGTGAGGATTAAGTGGTTCAGAAAATGGATGGATAGATGGAAACTACATCTTTTCTTCGATTTGATTCTTCTTGGGACAATTTTTCCTTTGATCACCACCTTGGTCCAAAGATAATTTTGCGTTTAGTGGAACTCTATTAACAGTGGATTACAATTTTCTATGGTAATTTTCAATTTTCTATAAAACCACACGCACTCAAATTGCTTGTCCTGCAAGTACAGTAACGATGCATGAGTGCCGCTGACTAACCAGGAGTTGCAGAACATCCCAACCCAAACCTATGGGAGGTTTTGGAAGGAGAATCTACAACTACTATACTTGCAAAGAAGCAAGATGGCCACAAGAAGGGGTGAGGCAGACCACGGACCGGGACTCTCTCTTGAGGAGCCCCAGCCTACCCTATCTGTAAAGAAATCTCAGGATTACATACTTTGCTTGTTCAACTTGTTTTAGATCGAAGAGAACAGGAACCCTGGACACCAAAGATAAGAGGAGTGATTGAGGAATTAAGTCCATCCACCCGGAAGCAGGAACTCCCAACAGTAATGGTGAATCATTTTAATTTGAATAAACTGGCTGAGATGATGGTGTATCGTAGTAATCTATCCTGATGTTAGCACTTCCAAGAAACAAACAGATGGACACACACACGCGCACACACACACACACAAACACACACACACACACACACACACACACACTTTGATTGTTGCCCACAAATATGCCTTTACTACACTGTGTTGTCAAAATACTTGGCGTCACCATCCGTTTGGAAGATCAACTCAAGGCTACTGGTACATAGACAAAGCCCACAGAGACAGCAGGATAACATGCAAACAGGGCTGAAATGAACAAGGGCCCCTGTTGCTTAAGCTTGTAGCACATTAACAATTTATCACCAATATAGTCTTTTTTGCCCATCTCATATCCATTTAGATTTTGCTCTCCTGATTGTTACTGTATGCCAAGAAATGTATCTCACACTAATGAAAAACCTTTCCCTCCTTGTCTCTCTTAACTACATTCTTTTTCACTGTTCAAATGTAGCCCTCAGTTTGGCCAAAACACACATGACTTCTTTGTCTCAAGGGAGTAGTCAGGTCGAATGATCAGTAAAGTGACATCTTTATATCACTAATCTTCTGTGGCAGGTCTATTAGCCAGCCCAGAGCTTTCCAAACCATTTTCTATCAAGGAGAATTTTCTCAGCTGTCTAGTTAACGTCCCCTTTCTATCTATCTTGTCCAGATCATCCATAAAAACGTCATTCTACATTCTCACCATTCCAATCACGAAATTAGACTCTATTTAACATGGCACCCCCTCAACTACCTTAAGATACAAAATTATTTTTCTACAAAGAACAACCATATACAGTAAAAGCCACACTTTATTTGTGGGGCCCAGGAATGAAATAACATACTAATTTAGGGACGATAAAGACACAAGCAAATCCATCCGATCCAGCCTGATGATCCAAATGGATCTAGCAGTTGTAATGGGGAAACCAGCTTCTCATATACAGTACAATGAAATCAATAAAAGCCCCTTGAACAAGTGTGTGCCTCCAGTAACAGTTTATAATTATACGCGACAAACTATATATAGAGTACATAGAGTATATGTCAAACGATCAAACTATTTAATCGAATTAAAAATGCAAATGTCATAATTAACGCAAATTAAAATTAATCGTGATTACTCACATTTTCCTTTTTTTTGTCCTATTTTTTCCCGTTTTATTGCTCTCATCAACATGGAATAATGAATTAGTTTTCTATGTGCAAAATGCAAATATTTACTGAAACAACGATTTTCAATTTTACATGAACATTTTTCACTTGGAGCAGTTATTCAAACATAATCTCTCACACAATATTACTGTCTCCCAACAACAGTGAAAAAATATTTTGCCACACAACAGCTCCTTTAACAGCGCTTTTTCGGGAATCAAAACAGAGCAATATAACATTATAAAGTGCACATCTAAGGTAAACTAGTACTCAGCCTGTAGTGGATTTAAGGCATGGTTGCATATTTCGTTTTTCTCAAGTTTGCCTTGAACACAGCATTCAGGCTATGTTGATTCTGTTGGTCCTTCTTGCGCGCAAGTCTCTCTATGGTTTTGTGTAGACATCATTTCAGATGACTACACTTGTTTCGAGGCACAACACAACACTGGAGACATTTTATTTTCAGTGTGTTCGCTACAACTGCCCCGCTGAACTCTCGACGTGCCTCAGCGCACAGTCACCGTCAGATGAACACAGAGAAGCTCCACCCCCTTTATTTATATGGACACGGAACACGGTAACCTGCCACACAAAATAGTTTCAAAAAAGTAACAGTCGCGTCAGTGGCATATATTGTACTCAACAGGCTAACTGCTCTTTATTCACCAGAAGCTCATCAACCTCGTCTCTTATTTCTCTCCCAAAACAGTGTATTCTCCCGCTTAGTGTACCTTAGCCTTCTCCGCTACGTACAATCTCTGTACACAGCTTGTAACGGAGGCTCTCGCTGGCAATCCGTAGTGGAGTCGTTAGATGCCATGCGAATGATTTCAGCTTGAGCCAAGCTGTGGACAATGTTGACAGGCTTGCATGCAGTAGACATATATTTTTACAGTGCAAAACAAATGTGCAAGGACCTGTGCAGCGCGCTTGTTGTTTTGTTTCTGGTTTATTTATAGAGCAACGTAACATCCGCTGTGACGTGTGACGCGTTAATCTCGCGAGAAAAATTTTAATCATGTTAAAATTCATTTAAAAACGCGCTAAACTGACAGCTCTAAATATATATATATATATATATATATATATATATATATATATATATATATATATTCAGTGTATGTATGTATACAGTATGTTTTTATTGTTTATATGTACTATAATATGTCTGCCCGTCTCAGTACAATGGGGTGCAGAGCCTTCAGTCGCTCTGCCCCCAAACTCTGGAACTCACTTCCTCCCAACATTCATATTGACTCTCTTTCCATATTCAAAACCCAGCTCAAAACCTACCTATTCAGACTTGCCTACCAGCCTTAAATCTTTCTTTCTTTGTTTATTATTTTATCTGTGTTTTACTATTGCTCTTGGTTGTACAGTGTCCTTGAGTGTTATGAAAGGTGCTTGCAAATGTGATGTATTATTATTATTATTACAGTACATGTATATGTATGTCTGTATATATAGATAGAGAAAAAGAATCAACCCATGAAATTTGTACTACGAGGTGGATATGCTAACCAGTCAATGATCCCCTTAATTTTATGGGATACTTAAGTAACTAGCGGCAGAGTTTGCAGTGCAGAGGTGCAGGTTTCAGTTCCAGCCTTCATGTGTGGAGTTTGCATGTTCCCCCGGTACCTGCGTGGGTTTTCTCCAGGTGCTCCAGTTTCCTCCCACATTCCAAAAACATGCATTTCAGGCTGATTGAACACTCTAAATTGTCCCGAGTTGTGAATGTGAGTGCGGATGATTGTTCGTCTCTGTGTGCCCAGCAATTGGCTGGCAACTGGTTTAGGGTGTCCCATTCCTACTGCCTGAAGAGCGCTGGGATTGGCTCCAGCACCCCCCGCGACCTTTGTGAGGATTTAGCGGATTGGAAAATGGATGGATGGACTTGACTAACTCTCAGTTCCAAATACGTGTCTGTGCTCCGCACCAACGCTCCTCTCCCCTTTCTCCTCATCCTCGACTCCACGAGCCATCCATCCAACCGCACGAAGGCTGTCCAAAAGTGCCAACATCTCTGCTGAATGGGGCTGTGACAATTGCTGCCCATTGCAGGTGCAGAAAACACAAGTATCATGGGGCTGTCGAGCGGCGACGGTCAAATAGCGCCAACATTCCTCCCAATCAAAATCTGTGCTGGTAAACACGTGCTGCCGAGAAAACGCAGCCATCAAGCAAAGATTCTTCTCCTTCAACGAATGTCATGAAAACGGTCCTCAACAGGTCCACACAAAGAATAACAGACACCATATCAAAAAACAAAAGGCTGCCAACTCAGGAGACATCTT
Source organism: Hippocampus zosterae (assembly GCF_025434085.1). Taxonomy (NCBI): domain Eukaryota; kingdom Metazoa; phylum Chordata; class Actinopteri; order Syngnathiformes; family Syngnathidae; genus Hippocampus; species Hippocampus zosterae. Next base: position 37,467,695 of record NC_067451.1, read on the forward strand.
GACATTTCTCTCAAGAACATGTTGATAATCTTGGAATTTCACTAAACCGTGCACAGATTCAAGACACCCTGTGCCAGACGCAGATACTTCCAAAACAAAGTTCTGGTTGTCAAAATCGGAAAAAGAGGACATATTAAGATTTTGAAGGCAATCTTTTCAGTGGTAGCTTCAAATATTCAATCATGGTCTGATCCGTTATCCATCATAAATCAAGCTTCGGCGGCACATAGAGCCGAGCCAATCAGAAGCCATAGTAGCGGAACCAATGAGAGGATGGATAAATTCACTTGTTACAGGGCCTGCGAGTGAATCTACAGTCTGATTGGCTAAAATAAGAACCAGCAATTTCAGTGATGTGTGTGTGTGTGTGTGTGTGTGTGTGTTCGACACATGCTATCGAGGTCCAGAAGGTGTGGGAAATAATATGTGGATCGAAGCTTAAATCTTATTGGACCAAAGAAAAAAAACCCCAAAAAAGCCAAAAAGAACTCCAAACATTTTTAATGACCCACAGAGGTCTGGAATCCTCCGTCTCAAAGAGGAAAAGAAACAACTGTTATGGACACAACGTTCAAAAGCAAACATCTGTGATGATATGGGCTGTGTTTAGTGCCAATGGCATGGGTAACATACACCTCTGTGAAGGCACCATTAATGCTGTAAGGTACATCAAGGTTTGCATCGCTGTTTTTGCATCAAAATTAATATTTTGCACCTCATTACTGTATTACATATTAAAAAACAGCTGAGAATGAAAGGCTGACCGTCCAAAGTTGTAATGGGTATTGGAAGCAGTTCTCATGTTCATTTTCAAAAACACCCACATTTTCCAATTTTAAATTGCCTAAAACTAATTGTCAATTCTTCACTGACTGCAGCAGCCGAATGCTTTGAGGCAGTAAGAACTCAGAGAGCAGATTCAACTTTCAGGAATAGTGAAAAATCTGAGGGAAAGCAGGAAAAGAATGGATATCTGGACACACACTGGAGCCTAATTTCGTGAAGTAGGTGGGGGACACCCTGAAGTGGTTGCCAGCCAATCGCAGAGCACACGTAGACAAACATCCACGCTTCCACTCACACACCCAGGGACAATTTAGAGTGTTCCATTCACTTGCCATGCATGTTTTTAGAATGTGGGAGGAAACCAGCGTAGGCTGGAGCTGGAATCAAACCCTGCAGCCCGAGGCCGACATGCTAACCAGTCGAACACCATGCCGCCCTGCACTGCTCTTATTGATAAAAAGTTCTCTGGATGCCGTTTTCTTTCAATTGCTTGCATTTAACCGTTTTTTTAAATACTTTTTGGGGGGAGCTTTATGGAGAGTAAATTTAAAAAAAAACTTTAAATAAATTTGACTTTGTAGAATTCATTACAGCGAAGCTTTTTAAAATAAATTTAGCTTCTCGACAAGAAAAAAAGTTTACTGTTATATACCAAATTAATTTAAGGATAAAAAACTATTGTTTTATGTGTGTTTAAAAACTGTTCATTCATTGTATTGTTATATTTTATTGTTTAATAAAATCCTTGCTTGAGTTCCCTGAACTTGAAAGTTGCTCTTCAAATGAAAAATATACAGTATGTATGTATTTTAAACCGTGTGTGTATGTGTGTGCGAGTGTGTGTGTGTGTGTGTGGGGGGGGGGGGGTAAGTGTAGATAGATTGATCGACAGAGCGTCAGACAAAGCGATTGATCCTGCAGGAGCTCAGCAGTAAGTTGAGGTAAATTTGAATGGTTTGAATCTGTAACAAGATGTAAAAGGACCAGGTAATCATGTAAAATTACTGCATTGATTTGAGAATAATGTCATGAAAAATGTGGAATCGTGAAAAATAGTTCCCAAGATGTTTTTAATGAGCTCAACTGCTCAAAGTTAGAAAGATGAGCTTTTTTTGTTGTCCATTCACATAAATGTATTTGCTTGTTGCTGTTTTTTTTTTTTAATTCATGAAGAAAACGTGGGGTTGTGGGACAGCTGGGAAATCTTGGACTGTGGAAAATAGTTCCCTGAATGTTGAACATTTTATGAATATTTGGAAGTTTGAATTGATTGAGAAATGTGGAATCCTCTTCAACATTGACACCATAATGATATATTTTTGTTTCAGCGAGAAAAAAAATGTACATTGATTTTGAGCCATACTGTGTTGCATTTTGGAGGTTCCTATATTACAATGTGCAAGGTGGGAAGGTGAACATGGGGAGAAAATAAAACCTGTACTTGTGGTTTTTGCATCAAAGACTTTCAATATGTGTGGTGGTCTGCAGGCTCTCTCTAGCGGTACACTAAAGGATTACAGCCAAAGTAAAATGCAGTTATATTTTTAATTTTTGCAATCATTTTGCATTTAATCTTTCCGAATTGTTTGTTTAAAAGCATTTAGTCCGGTGCATTGTTATTTTACTGTTATGTGAATTAAAGTTTAATCGAACCATTATTCAAACTTTTTTTCCCCTATGTTTAACCGAAGTGTGTTTTTATGTTCAAACTGCATGTTAATGCGTCTTATAATAATGTTAAATATCCCTTTTAGAAATAAAATCTCTGCACCACAGAATTTCTGTGTTGGCCTTAAGGGTGGTGCTTTGACAGCCAAGCATTAATTGGGTGATACTTTGTGCAAAATGTTTGAGAACCACAACATCTAGAGTAGAGTCATCAATGTTTTAGATAAAATAATATAATTAACTCATCATTCAAAGTCACATTTAAAATCAACTTTCACAAAATGCTAACTCACCGTTTTGTTAACTCTGTTCTGAGAGTCAATGTTCAACTTGGTCAATTTCAGCAGGGAAGCTTCGAGGGAGCTTTTAAGATACAGTGCTCGACTCAAGAGATGCTGATTAGCACCAGACTTCGTGAAGACCTATGAACACACAAACAAATGCACCTTTATCCGTTGCCAACATACACGTGTATTCATCAGATTACTCCAGATTAAAATCATACTGATGCCGGGAATAATATGGGAAGAGAATAAAGCGGGCTGGGGGCGATTTGGGGGACAAATTTTAAACAATAAAATTATTCAAATATTGCTGATGAAGCTCAAATGCTTCGTCTTTGAAAACCAGGAGTTGGATCTCCCCAAAACATCCAACCTCCCTTCCCCCAAATAGGATGTTTTCTTTTTTAAATACACTCAGTATTCCCATCCCCGGAATTCAATGGAAAGGAATATCCTTCACCCGGAATTAAAACCTATGGACTGCGATATTACGTGTTACCGGAACTTGCGTAAGCGGCAATTCCACTACCCGTAACCCTGATGGAGGTGGAGTGCCGCGGGAGCTTAAATACACGCAACGCCCACCCGATGCGACGGAAAAGACACAACGCTGAAACACTTCGCACTTTTCGATCATCAGATTCAAAACGACGATGTGTGAGTGAGTTTTTATTGCCGTGCGTTTTACTGTCATTGTGAATGATTTTAACTTTATTCACTCACGTCCTGGAGAACGCGGCACGAGCTTGAAAGCTGCACCCGCTCGACATGTCCAAAGAAACGTGTTCGCATCGCCGTTTTCATTCATCAGATTAGAAACGAAGATGTGTAAGCAACTTTTTATTGGCGTGCGTTTTACTGTAATTGCGAAAGATTTTAACTTTATTCACTTACGTCGTGTAGATCATCGCATCGAAACGTAGAAGAACTGTAACGACTGGAGCGGAGCGAGTGAAATGCATCCGTTTGAGCGAGGCTGGACACAAAGTTAAAAAGATCCAGCAGACGCAAATCTACGAAACTTTAAAAAACAAGGCATCGATTCAACTCCTGATGACAAGCCACCATCCAGCAAGGAAGCAATGCAAATGGCAACAAAAATCCTTCAGTATGCACATGAATTACCAGACAACAGTGATCAACGGGACAGTTACTTGCAACTAGCAAGAAAACTGTATGACACGCAGGCAAACATTGTCATAAACCAAAGAATGCATCCAACAAAACAATCCAAAATACAGTACACATTTTTTCCCAAGACAGAAAAAATAAACATTAAAATACTGTATGTATTTTACTGTTGTGTTTTTTTGGGGATACACCTGGATTGCAGTTTTGGTTATATAAACAGTTTTTGGACAGTATAGTTTTGTATTTTATTGATTGTGTTGTTACACGTGCATTTTGTCAACATACTTGCAGGTTCATAAAGGACATGTACCATGCTCATTTCCCAAATGAGGAATAGCTGTTATCAGGACAAATTAGACGGCGCAAACACGAGTCCGTACTAGAGAATATTTACTGTATTGAAAATCTCCGAATCAGTGAATCCACAGGCACAAACTATATGGGGTTCCATTGTTGACTGGAAAATAGAGGTCGACAGTAATCCCTCGTTTATCGCGTTTAATGGGGACCAAAACCACCCAGATAAACGAAAATCCGCGAAGTTGCGTCCAATTAACATAAACGGGTAAAAAAAAGTTTTTTTTAAACTCCGCAAACGGTCCGCGAGAAGCTGCAATACAACAGCAAGTCACTTAGAGCAACATATAAAATACATGTACTGTACACCATTATATGTAAAAATAAAATAATAATACATTTTATTTATAAGCGCAAACAATACGGGTTGAGCAGCGGCAGCCAAAACGCGCCCGCGTTCACTCAACCCGAAAGTCAGAAAGAAACCACAAGGGAGGCAGAGGGGGAGAAAAAAACCCCACGCTCGAACTACCCTCATTTTGAGGATAATTTGAGTGAGGCAAAAAAAAAAAAAAACTCCTGCACAAGCATATGACAATTACAACAGGTCACAAGACAAAAACAATGAAGACGGTGAAACAAGGGAATATATGAGGGAGGGGGTGATGGTGGGCGACTAGCTTCTGTGCATATTTTCATCAGGGGAAGGTCGAGATAGCAGATGTTGTTTTGGTAGCAGGCTACCCAAGAATTTAAGACAGCCTTTAGTGGCGTCGAACAGCCAAATCTGTGATTTCAGTCAATATTTGAGCACGGATTCCAGTTTCTCCAAGTTGTTGTCCATCCTGCAGTGACGCTCCAAAACCGCAACAGTTTGTGGTTGAGCACAGTCTGAGTGTTGGACATCCGCGTTATGCCATCCTTTGACCGGCAGCCTCTTCCAATAGAGCCGCTCCCGTCGGTTGAATTTTTCGATAGATCAGGAAACTGCTCACACTAAACTGCAGCATACCCGAAAATGTAGATGTCATCCACATCCTCAACGGGCAGTGTTGACAGGCACACCATTCTCCACTTCCTCCAAGGATCTAGGGTGTACCCAGCAGCTAAAGTCCCAGAGGGGCAAGTAGGCTCCCCACTGCCTGCTCTTCTCATCGAGAAAATGTTGTCAATGGCATCAAGAGACCAGCCAACCAATTCCATGTTTGTTTTTAGGTTGAAAATACGAAAGGAGGCTAGGAAAAGTCAGACAAAGACAGCACATGGACTGAATGGCGAGCAGGGAAGGGTGGGGGTGGGGTTGGGGGACCGGATAGAAAGCAAAAGCGTCCGCCTTCGTCGAGAGCCAAGCAAGAAGTGTTTGAAAAAATCTGTGATACACTGAACCCGCGATGAATGAACCGTAAACGTCCCAAGTGATGGAAACATCAGAAAGAAGGAACTAGAGAAACTCAAGAAATACCAAGGGCTCAGAGAGGGGCTGGAGAGAGCCTGGAAGGTAAAGGTGACAGTCGTGCCTGTGGTGGTCGGAGCACTTGGGGCAGTGACCCCCAAACTAGATGAGTGGTTGCAACAGATCCCGGGAACAACATCGGAGATCTCAGTCCAGAAATGTGCAGTGCTGGGAACAGCAAGGATACTGCGCAGAACCCTCAAGCTTCCTGGCCTCTGGTAGAGGACCCGAGCTGAATGAGGGACAGACACCACCCGAGGGGTGAGAAGAGGATTTTTTTATCTATATATGTACGGTATGTAGTGTATAGTATATCACTGGAAACAAGTTTTTTGTACATCCCTACAGTTAATATTTACATATACAGTACTAGCTGGTTCGCCGCCCTCCGGGCGGCTCATCAGCTAGTTCCTGCGGAAGGCTGGTAGGGTGGGGCTTCGGCCCACAAAAGTGTTGTTGCTTGGTTCAACTTTTTGTTCATCTTCATTGCTTATCGCGAAAATAAAGATGTTTAGCTCTACTAAATAACTAACAATTTCATTGCAATGCTTGTGGGTAGACAACATTTTTTCGCTAAGATGCCCGCGCGATCGTAGTGAGCCACTGCCTGAGCGGCGCAGTAGCGGCGCACAGCGGCGCGGTGAAGTAGGTACGTTTTGAAAAGGGACAGACGGAAGGACAGACCGCGTGCGGGACGACGCGCAATATATATATATAGAAGATGACAACTGGTTAATTTATTCATCAGTGATGTTCTACATCTGGCGGCCCGGTAGTCCAGTGGTTAGCACGTCGGCTTCACAGTGCAGAGGTACCGGGTTCGATTCCAGCTCCGGCCTCCCTGTGCGGAGTTTGCATGTTCTCCCCGGGCCTGCGTGGGTTTTCTCTGGGTGCTCCGGTTTCCTCCCACGTTCCAAAAATATGCATGGCAGGCTGATTGAACACTCTAAATTGTCCCTAGGTGTGAGTGTGAGCGTGGATGGTTGTTCGTCTATGTGTGCCCTGCGATTGGCTGGCAACCGATTCAGGGTGTCCCCCGCCTACTGCCCGGAGACGGCTGGGATGGGCTCCAGCACCCCCCGCGACCCTAGTGAGGATCAAGCGGTACGGGAGATGAATGAATGAATGAATGAATGTTCTACATCTACAAACCTGAACCCATCGGCGCACAGCTGGTAGGTGCTTGGTTGACAGTAGTCTTTGTAGATCTAACAATGTGGAAACTACAGCTTCATTATCCTCCGTCTCTTCTACATGAAGACCTGTGTCAAATAAAAATAAGACGCATATGAAAATCCTACTATTTCCACGTCTATTGAGGAAAGTAATGCAATTACAAGACAAATCAATTGAAAAAAAACCCATTTTATACAAGAAACAATGAAAGGTATTAATATGGTTAAAAAAAAAACAAGAACAACTCACAGTGAACCAAAAGCTTTGAATTAAACTGATGAGTACTGTGTTGAAATGACAAGTGTTTAAAGAGAAAAAATGCAATCTAAAAAAAAAAGAACATTAGACATTTTTGAAAATGCCTCATTACCATTTTTTTCAAAAATGTTTGAAAATGGAAAAAGATGGGAGGGGAATATATATATTTTTGGTTTAAATATGGTTTCTGTCACAGGACAAAAATGACACAAACATTATGAATGTTTTCCGATGCTGTAAAAAGCCTGCGACATGTCGGGATGTCAGTCAGATGTAAAAAAAAAAAAAAAATTTAAAAAGGTTATTTTCATGTACAATTCACCATGGGTATTTGCTAAGAATGGGAATCTGAGCGGCTAAGAGAAACATTTTTAAACGGTACACGCGAGCTACTTTGTGTGAAAGTGTGTCCCGTGCCTCGTTCATCTTGGCCGTTGCAGATTACCAATTACCGTAATACCTCAAAAAGGTTTTTTTCTGAACAGATTTCTGCTGTGTGTGGCGTGTTCAGATTGATCGATCTCAAATAGGGGATATTCAACATGTTGGATTGTTTTCACCTAACTTCTGACTTTTTTGGTGTGCCCCAAGGACAAACAAGCACGCAGCGGTTGACAAGTGACGTGCAGCCAATGAAAAAGGGATGAGGTGTTAAGGGAGTAAGGCGGGAAACCCAAAATCAAATGGTCCGGCAGAAAGTACCGTATTTTCACGACTATAAGGCGCCATTAAAAGTCTTAAAAATTTTCTCCAAAATGGACAGGACGCCTTATGGTGCGGAGCGTCCTTTGTATGCGCTGAGTTCCAAAATCTGACTGAAAGCCGACACGCTGTTTATATAGAGAAAATGCGGAAGTGACTGTGGCCAGGCATGCGGGAAAGAAGTCGGCCAATCAGAGAAGGGTGGGCGTGTATATATACATATGGAGAGGGAGAGAGAGAGAGGACAGGCAAGCTGGGGAGCAGTCCGCGAATGGTGAAGGGTGGGCGTGTAAGTGGACGCTAAAGGGATGCCGCAAGCAGGCACCAACACCTGTATAGAGTGTGGCAATGTGCATTGTTGCAAAACAACTCCGGTTTTGGTTTCTAAGAACCCCTGAAAATAAATTTGACAAAGAGACACGCCTACGAAGCTCAGTTCAAACTGAAAGCCACCGGTTATGCTTTTGGCATGCGTGCCCATCTCACAGCAGCGGTGAAAAACCAAGTCAAGCAAATGAACTCCGAGCTTGCCGTTATTCCCGGAGGCTTGACTAAAGAACTCCAACCGCTGGACATTGGCATCAACCGGGCGTTCAAAGTAAAGTTGCGAACAATGGATGATCGATGGCAAACACAACTTTACAAAGAGTGAGAGGCAGCGCTGGGCGAGTTACGCCACAATTCGCAACGAGAGGGAACGCAGCTTTTTGATGGATTACGGTACTTGCACAATTGTTCAATTCTTTCTACACACACACGCGCTGCCACCATGTTTCGCTCTGTTCTTTACTTTCAAATGTGGGAAAGCTTCACACGAGAGAAATGTTGACCTTGCTGTTGCTGCTCCTTCTTTCCGCTCGGCAATGCGTAGCAACTCACACTAGCATGTGATGCGTTCAATGACAACTGGGATGTGCAGTCCTCTACTTATGATACAGAGGATGAGGACTTTGATGGATTTCTGGGTGATGATTGATCGAAAAACGTGAGAACATTGTACGATGGCTAAATAAAATACATCCGAACTCAGTTCTGCTTTCGTTGCCTTTTTAAAAACGTGTTTTTAGCTTGTATCTGTACGTCTTGGCATGCTACCGTATGCTTCAAGCTAACGTGTTAGCGTGCGCGCATGCATGCCGTATGTTTAAGCTGGCGTATGTTTTACCACTGTAAAACTGCGCCCATTGGTACAGTGTGGTCTGTCTATGTGTAAAATACAGAAATGTCACCCATTAATGAGACTGCGCCCAACCGTACGGTGCGTCGAATAGTATGTGCTCGCGCTGTCTCAACTCCTTTGACCAATGGCTCTTTCAATTGCTTTTTTTCTACCAAAAACAAACCATAAACTGTCGCACTGCTTCCTCTTTGTTTCGTCTGGTATCAGGTTTAATCTTTAAGTCAAGTCAAGTCAAGTCAACAGTATTTATAGAGCACTTTCAAACAGCCATCGCTGCATACAAAGTGCTGTACATATACATATAACATATACAATAAACAGTAAGACGAATCAGTAATAAGTAATAAGTAATAAGGCGGTAGAAAGCACCAAGCAGTAAAACCAATAGCAAATCTAAGTCATGCTGAGTCAAACGCCAAAGAATACAAGTGATTTAAAGATGGCAGCGAGGAGGCTTGCCGAATGTTCAGTGGGAGGTCATTCCAGAGAGATGGACCAGCAACAGAAAAGGCTCGATCCCCTCTGAGCCTCAGTTTAGTTCTTGGTACGTCTAGCAAAGACTGGTCCACAGACCTGAGGCGCCGGGCAGGGGTGTAGGGGCGTATGAGCTCAGAGAGGTAAGGTGGCGCGAGATTATTCAGATTATTCTTTAGGATGTTTTATGAAATTTCCTGTCTGATGTGCGAACATTCATAAATGAAATCCGTTCATGTCCACGAAGAGTTGATTTTGCCGTGAAGCTGCACACCGTGCATGCAAAACAGTGATCCCCAATGTATAATCGTAATCTGTTATTTTAATAAATATATTGCATCAACCACATAATTTTGAGAATGCAGTCATAAAGTTAAATGTACACTTATTTATTCCTTCACATGTAATTTATTGTGCTCTAACAGTGATACATCCATCCATTTTCTGAACTGCTCTTCTTCACTAGAATAGTTTTACCAAAATTAATTTTTTAAATTAAATTTTTATTTAATGTTATTTTATTTTATTATATTTTGTTTTCATTCTGAGCAACTTCATACCTGGTTTACCAGGGGAGGTCAAAAATACATAAATTGCTCCTGAATCTGCCTTTCAACTTCTCAACGTACCCACTTCTCTAGAGCCCTGAACAGACTGTGACTGGGAGGTTGAGGAGTCTGATCCTCCTGTAGAACACACCCTCCAGTCCCCTTTCTGAAAAAAAGGAACCATCTCCCCACTCTGTCAATTCAGAGGCACTGCCCTGATGTCTGTGTGATATTGCAGAGCAGTGTCAACCAGTCCTGACCCACAACATTCAGAGCATTTAGGAACTTTAAGCATCCCACCACCCAGGGCCTTGCCACCAAGGAGCTTTTTAACCACCTCGGTGACCTCAACCCCAGAGGTAGGAAAGCCTGCCTCAGATATCCCAGACTCTCCTCATGGGAAGACATGTGGGTGGAATTGAGGAGGTCTTAGAAGTATTGTGCCGTGCGACACAACATTGACTCAAGACTTGCCGAGTTGAGATTAGCAGTGCCCCATTCCCACTATACACAGTGATGTCTGTGCACTACTACTTCCACCCGAGATGCTGAATGGGGCGCCAGAATTTCTTCTGGCTGTCTGGAAGTTAACTCCTCCCATGCCAGAGTTCTCATCTCGGTGACCGTCAAGGCTGTATTCCGATTGGCCAGCCAGAACTCATTCACTGCGTCTGGAGTCCCACAGGCCAAAAATGCCCGAAAGGACACATCTTCAGCTTTACAGCATCTTCTCACCACTCATGAACACCAACAGGTTTGTAGATTGTCACCACAACCAATTTTCGTCATCAGGCACCGACAGGTATGGCAGCCTCGGTCACACGCTCCGTAGTATTATCCCTGTTTTTGTCATTTTCGTTTGTTTTTGGCGACCCTGAGCGGCTTACTTACACGAGGGAAAAGTTGCTGCGCATTGGGGAGTCTACGCTCGGTCTTTTTTCACCAGCACACGAAAATCCACAAGGTTTTTCGGAGCTAATCGCGAGCGGAGCGGCTGCGCCGTACGGAGCATGGAGACGCCGCCGGAGGAGGGGGAAGCGAGCCGGCGTGCTCGTCAAGCTCAGGCGGCGCGGATTTCGAACCCCGCTCCCATCGATCCATCTTGCTAATCTACGATCTCTGCCAAACAAGATGGATGAACTTCTTCTCCTCACAAAGACCAACAAAACATTTGCACGTTCTGCTGCGCTCTGCTTCACTGAAACCTGGCTCAGTGACCGCCATCCAGATCCCGCGCTACATCTACCCGGCTTCCGCCTTCTCCGAGCCGACCGCAACACGGAGCTATCGGGGAAATCGAAAGGTGGTGGGATTTGCTTCTATATCAACGAAGAATGGTGCACTGATGTCACGAAGCTCGACGCACACTGCAGCCCGGACCTGGAGTCGCTGTCTTTAAACTGCAAGCCATTCTACTCGCCACGTGAGTTCACCTCCTTTTTACTAGTCGGTGTTTACATTGCGCCACAAGCTAACGCTAACACGGCGATACAAACGCTAGCCGAACAAGTAAACAAACTCGAACTAAAATACCCAGAGTCACCCCTGATCATTTTGGGCGATTTTAATAGAGCACATCTTAACCGTGAACTTCCCAGATATAAGCAGCACATAGACTGTTTCACCAGAGAAGGCAACATTCTAGATCACTGCTATACAACAATCAAAAATGCATACCGATCGGTCGCCCGCCCAGCATTGGGTCTTTCTGACCACAATTTAATCCACTTAATACCTACATACAGACAGAAACTCAAATGTGTTAAACCGGTTGTTAAGACTGTGAAAAAATGGACAGATGAAGCAAGGCTAGCTCTACAAGAATGCTTAGACTGCACTGATTGGGGCGTCTTTGAAACTTCAACGGGCACACTGGATGAATACACAGACACTGTAACATCATACATCAGTTTCTGTGAGGACATGTGTGTACCAACGAAGTCGTTCTACTCCTTCAACAATAACAAGCCATGGTTTACTCCCAAACTCAGGCAACTCAGGAAAGAGAAAGAGGCCGCATTTAGAAGTGGAGATCGGGCACTGTACAAACATGCCCGAAACCAATTGACAAAGGAAATTAACATCGCAAAGAGAAGCTATGCAGAGAGGCTGAAAAACCAGTTCTCTGCTAACGACTCTGCATCTGTATGGAATGGCCTGAAAGCAATCACTAACTATAGAATGCCATCCCCCCAAACAGTGAACAATAAGGGTCTTGCTAATGAACTAAACATGTTTTTCTGCCGATTTGAAAAGGACACCCCCATTTCCCACACACACCCACCTTTACCAGAAACCACTCTACCTAGCCCCCCACCCTCTTTTTCTCCACTACAGATCCACGAACAGGACGTGAGACGGCTCTTCAAGCAGCAAAAGATCAAGAAAGCTCCGGGGCCCGACAAAGTGTCCCCCTCCTGCCTGAAAGTCTGCGCTGACCAGCTGGCTCCGGTCTTCACACAAATCTTCAACAGATCCCTGGAGCTGTGTGAGGTCCCATCCTGCTTCAAACAGTCTACCATCATCCCAGTTCCCAAGAAATCGGCAACATCGGAACTGAACGACTACAGGCCTGTCGCCCTGACGTCTGTGGTCATGAAGTCCTTTGAACGCCTTGTGCTGAATCACCTAAAGAACGTCACTGGACCCCAGCTGGACCCTCTCGAGTTTGCCTACCGGGCAAACAGGTCTGTGGAAGACGCAGTCAACATAGGTCTGCACTACATCCTCGAGCACCTCAACAGCACAGGGACCTACGCAAGGATTCTGTTTGTGGATTTCAGCTCTGCGTTCAACACCATCATCCCGGAACTCCTCACCCCCAAACTACTCCACCTCGGTGTGTCCCCTACGATCTACCAGTGGATCCTCAGCTTCCTGACGGGACGGACACAACAGGTGAGACTCGGAGCAACAACATCATCAATACGCACTACCAGCACTGGTGCCCCACAGGGATGTGTCCTCTCGCCACTGCTCTTCTCTCTCTACACAAACGATTGCACCTCAACAGATCCAGCTGTCAAACTCATAAAGTTCGCAGACGACACCACGGTCATCGGTCTCATCAAAGACGGCGACGAGTCTGCGTACCGCCAACAAGTGGAGCAGCTGGAGCTTTGGTGCGGCCGACACAACCTCGGGCTGAACACGCTCAAAACTGTAGAGATGATCGTGGACTTCAGGAAACATTCTTCTCCTCAGTTGCCCCTCACACTATCCAACTGCCCTGTGTCAACCGTCGAGACCTTCAAGTTCCTGGGAATCACAGTCTCCCAGGACATGAAGTGGGAAGTCAACACCATCTCCATCCTGAAAAGGGCCCGGCAGCGGATGTACTTCCTGAGGCTGCTGAGGAAGCATGGCCTGCCACAGCAGGTGCTACGACAGTTCTACACTGCAGTCATCGAATCAATCCTGTGTTCTTCCATCACGGTTTGGTTTGGGGCCGCCACAAAAAAGGACAAAATCCGACTTCAACGGACAGTTAGGACGGCAGAAAAAATCGTTGGCACCGCCCTACCCACTCTTGAGGACTTGCACACTGCAAGAATCAAGACAAGGGCACGGAAAATCCTCCTGGATCCCCCGCACCCTGCCCACCACCTTTTTCAGCCACTCCCCTCAGGCAGACGCTACAGATCCATGCGCACCAAATCCAGTAGACACTTAAACAGCTTCTTCCCTCTAGCCATTAACTCCTTAAACAGTCACTGACAGTCACTCTTCTTGCACCACAAAATGGTACTTCAAAACTAGTGGTTACTCTAAAATGGTTCAATGATTTTGTTGTTTACGATGATACCAGTGCAGCGTGTTATACCGGAGACAAATTCCTTGTGTGTTCTACATACTTGGCCAATAAAGATGATTCTGATGATTCTGATTCTGATTCTGATTTAAGGCCACTGTGTGTCCATTTAACAATGGAGACACACTGGTACACTCTTACTCCATGTTTCTAGCCTCCCACGGGATGTGGGTGGAGTTCTGCCTCAAGTGGGAGCTGAAATTCTTTCCGGCAGGGCATTCTGTCATATGTTCCCAGAAGACCCTTAACAGGGATCCTCCCCCACCATTGGAGCCTACACAACAGCAGGTAGTGATCATTTGGACAGCTATGCCCCACTCTTAATCTCCATCCATCCATCCATCCATCCATCATCTACCGCTTATCCGGGGCCGGGTCGCGGGGGCAACAGCTTTAGCAGGGAAGCCCAGACTTCCCTCTCCCTAGCTACTTCTTCCAGCTCTCCCCGGGGGATCCCGAGGCGTTCCCAGGCCAGCTGGGTGACGTAGTCTCTCCAGCGTGTCCTGGGTCTTCCTCGGGGTCTCCTCCCGGTGGGACATGGCCGGAACACCTCACCAGGGAGGCTCTCAGCTCCTTCTTCACCACGACAGACCGATACAACGTCCGCATCACAGCAGACGCTGCACCGATCCGCCTGTCGACCTCTCGCTCCCTCCTGCCCTCACTCGTGAACAAGACCCCAAGGTACTTGAACTCCTCCACTTGGGGTAATATCTCCTCCCCGACCCGGAGGGGGCACTCCACCCTTTTCCGACTGAGGACCATGGTTTCAGATTTGGAGGTGCTGATCTTCATCCCAACCGCTTCATACTCGGCTGCGAAACGCTCCAGTGAGAGTTGTAGAGCCCCGTTTGAAGGAGCCAACAGCACCACATCATCTGCAAAAAGCAGGGATGTAATACTGAGGCCCCCAAAACGGACTCCCTCAACGCTTCGGCTGCGCCTAGAAATTCTGTCCATAAAGGTTATGAACAGAATCGGCGACAAAGGGCAGCCTTGGCGGAGTCCTACCCCCACTGGAAACGGTTCCGACTTACTGCCGGCAATGCGAACCAAACTCTGACATCGGTGGTATAGTGACCGAACAGCCCGTATCAGGGGGTTCGGTACCCCATACCCACGAAGCACCCCCCACAGAACACCCCGAGGGACACGGTCAAACGCCTTCTCCAAGTCCACAAAACACATGTAGACTGGTTGGGCGAATTCCCACATACCCTCAAGGACCCTGCTACGGGTGTAGAGCTGGTCCACTGTTCCATGGCCGGGACGAAAACCACACTGCTCCTCCTCAATCTGAGGCTCGACTTCCTGACGGACCATCCAGCACCCCTGAATAGACCTTACCAGGGAGGCTGAGGAGTGTAATCCCTCTGTAGTTGGAACACACCCTCCGGTCCCCCTTTTTAAAAAGAGGGACTACCACCCCACTCTTAATCTGAGTGTCCAAAACATGCGACTGCAAATCTGATGATAGGATCAAAAACCCCAACCTATGGTGTCCGAGTGCCAACTGCCCGTATGGACATTCTTGTTTGAACATTCTTGTTTGAACAACAAGCGTTGGTCATGGACAATCTGTGACAAGCACAAAAATTCAAATACACAACACTAATTGTGTGATCTGATTGGTGGGAGGACGGGCGAGGGGGCGGGCTGGAACACAATCAAGACAGACATGACAGCGAGGATGACTAAACACTTTTGATGAGTGATTCAAATCGCTCATTTATCTTAGCAACTGGCTGCAATTACTCATTTCATGTCACGCTTCTTAATTTTTATGGTCAAAACTTTGAAAAACCTGCTTTTTTGTAAGATATTTAATTTATTGTCTGACGTCTCTGATACACATCGAATTATGTGGTGATTTTAATTGTGTGCTTGATACTCATTTGGATATATCAGCACAATCAAATCTGTCACCTACTTCCTCCTACATTAGTTTAAATCATTTGATGACCGCCACAAATTGGGTTGGAATTTTGAGAGTGCAAAACCTGACATACAGAGAATATACATTATTGTCTCAAATGCATAAATCTTATTCGAAAACAGACTACTTCCGACTTGATATGAATAGAATAAAAAAGTGATTTTTCTCAAAATAGAATTACCGTATTTTCTGCACTATAGGGCACACCAAAAAGTCTTCAATTTTCTTAAAAGCTCACCAAGCCCCTTAAAACCCGCTGTTTCTTTTTTATGGTAATTACGGTAATACATCGACTCCAAGATGGCTCCTTCATGGAGACATGCCTCCAATGTTATAGCTTGCTGTTGGATCAGTGAACTGTATCGCTACTTTATTAAATAAGTTTTTGTTGCAGCTCCGAAAAAAAGGAGGAGAGCTGTGGTGTTAATTTTTTAAAACAGTCTCAACAAATACAGGTACGTCTTTGTCTGTCTACCTGCCTTCTTCCGTTCGACTCGAGAGGCGTTCAAGACCGCCTCAGAAAAACGTAAATGAATGATTACTTCAATGAAACTACGAAAATTGAAAATAATACATCAAAACTGAAAAGCAAGCAAGGATATCACTAAATAAATTCTATAGACACCCCGACAGAATTTATATTGTGATTTCATCATTTGTGAATACACAACAAAGGAATAAATAACTACTACTGACATATGATCGTAGTCGTCGTGGCGCTATGATCTAGGAAATGCAAATGCGTTTTTCAGAGGCGGTCATGAACGCCTCTCGAGTTGAACAGAATAAGACAAGGCACAGAGACGGACAAAGACTCACCTGTAAACAGCTCACCTTGAAAAAAGGAGAGCTGTGGTTTTATTTTTTAAACGCAGACTTTACCCCTACCCCAGCCATCTTCGGGCAGTAGGCGGGGGACACTCTGAATCAGTTTGCCAGCCAATCGCAGGGCGCACAGAGACGAACAACCATCCACGCCCACACTCACACCTAGGGACAATTTAGAGCGTCCAATCAGCCTGCCATGCATGTTTTTGGAATGTGGGAGAAAACCGGAGAAAACCCGCGCAGGCCCGGGGAGAACATGCAAACTCCACACAGGGAGGCCGTAGCTGGAATCGAACCGCCCTAAAAGATAATCATTCTCTTTTAAGGTCTCCAAATACCCACCATGTTATTTGAACCAAATATTTCACGGTTATTAAAGGAGGGCATGGACTTCAGACGTGAAGATTTTGTCAAACAGGCTAACCACATCTACATTTAATCAATTATCCATGCATGTCAGGCTTTCTTTGTTGCTGA
Source organism: Hippocampus zosterae (assembly GCF_025434085.1). Classification (NCBI taxonomy): domain Eukaryota; kingdom Metazoa; phylum Chordata; class Actinopteri; order Syngnathiformes; family Syngnathidae; genus Hippocampus; species Hippocampus zosterae. Next base: position 37,484,704 of record NC_067451.1, read on the forward strand.
TATTTTGATCATTGAACATCATGTATCATAAACATGAGAAGAGCTCTGAGATGGCCGCCATTTGCTTTGACGAAGAACAGACATTTGATCAAGATGATTGCACATACGGTGAACATTATTTATTTTGTGATTTAGGACACTGTATGCTTGCCCATCCTCCTCAAACCTTACAAACCGATTGAGATCAACATATTTTTTATTGCACCATGGAACTCACCACGGCTGTCCCCTGAGTCTATTGCTTTTTGCACTTGTTACTCAACCGCTCGCTGTCAGCATTAGAAATCACCCATTGACTGACCCCATCTGATTAGGGAATGTGGATCATCCCATTTCACTGTATGCGTAATAAGTTATTTTTCTGTCTCAAACTGACCAATCTGTTCCTGTTTTACTTAAATGTTTAATATAAATTTTCAGGATATACAATTAACTAGCAGAAGAGTGAATTTGTGTCATTGGGTGCTGATCTTGATACGGAATGTATTGAATCTCTCCCACTTAAATTAAAATATCGGGTTAGCTTTGCTAAATGACGCCAGGCTAATTTTTAATTTGAATCTCTCCCCGATAGTGGGAAAGCTGAAAAAAGACATTGAATAAAGGAGGGTCCCAAGAGTCTTGGTACGATACCGGCCTGCCAGCAGTCCGAGACCTGTGTCCCATTGAAAATATGTGGTTCATTATGAAGTGACAAATACGACCGTGGAGAGCCCAGGCTGTTGAACAACTGAAGTTTTACAAAAAGGAAGAATGGGAAAGAATTCTAACCCCAATGCTTTAACACTGAATGTTTTTGTTCCCAAACGCTTGAGTTTTATTAAAAGAAGGAGACGTAACATACTCCTTGGAGGGTTCCCCTCTTTAAAAAAAAAGTATTTTATAGATATACAGTATATGTATACATAGTAGAGCTGTCAGTTTTTATCGGCATTAATTTAAATGAATTTTATCGGGATTAATTTTTTTTCTTGCGAGATTAACGCAGCACACGTCACGGCGGATGTTACGTTGCTCTATGAATACACCACAAACAAAACATCAAGCGCGCTGCACAGGTCCACGCACATGTTTGTTTTGCCAGCCACGGCAGTGCCAGACACCGAAAACAGATACTTAAAGAGTTTATGAATGGAAAGTTTACTTTTAAAAAGTTGCTAGATTCTTCCACTGACAAGACCAAAGTTACCTGTATGTTTTGCAGTCGTAAACTGAGCTATCATCGCAGCACGTTGAGTTTGAAATACCACTTAATGGCCAAGCATATAGCTGATGTGAGTACTCCGCCCTCTCGTCTAAGACAGACAGCGATGGATCATTTCAAAGCGAAGAAAATGGATGACATGACGAAGAACAAATTGGCTGAAGCCATAGCTAAATTTATGGCTACTGCATTCAAGCCTGTCAACGCTGTCCACAGCTCGACTCAAGCTGAAATCATTCGCATTGCATCTAATGACAAAGCACGGCTCACAAGCCCCTTCTGATAAATAATATCAATGGCACTCAGTTTCCCTTGCCCGTACGCGGGTCACCCCTCTGGAGGCAGGCCTGGAGGTGGGGCTCGTTGGCGAGCGCCTGGTGGCCGGGCCTACAACCCATTGAGCCCGGCCGGGCTCAGCCCGAAGAGGCAACGTGGGTCCCCTTCTTATGGTCTCACCACCCGTGAGAGGGGTCAAAGGGGTCGGGTGCAATGCGAGCTGGGCGGCAGCCAAAGGCGGGGACCCTGGCGGTCCGATCCTCGACTGCAGAAGCTAGCTCTTGGGACATGGAATGTCACCTCTCTGGCAGGGAAGGAGCCCGAGCTGGTGTGTGAGGCAGAGAAGTTCCGACTGGATATAGTCGGGCTTGCCCCCACACACAGCATGGGTTCTGGTACCCGTTCTCTCGAGAGGTGTTGGACTCTCTTCCACTCTGGCGTAGAGCAGGTGTGGGCATACTCATTGCCCCCCGGCTCAGTGCCTGTATTGGGGTTCACACCGGTAGATGAGAGGGTTGCCTCCCTCCGCCTTCGGGTGGGGGCCGGGTCCTGACTGTTGTTTGTGCATATGCACCAAACAGCAGCTCAGCGTACCCACCCTTTTTGGAGTCCTTGGAGGGTGTGCTGGAGAGTACTCCTGCTGGGGACTACCTTAATAATAATAATACATTTTATTTAGAAGCGCCTTTCACGACACCCAAGGACAATTTACAATAACACAAAACAATACGGGTTTAGCAGCGGCAGCCAAAACACACCAGCGTTCACTCAACCCGAAAGCCAGAAAGAAACCATCCTTATAAACAGTAGAACGTGTAAAACAACTTATTTAAGCCCTTTCACAATTGGGGTTTGTGCAAATAAAATGTAAACAATTTGGCACCTGAGACTCACAGCTGTTGCTGTGGTGTAAACACAAACAGACTACCGTATTTTCACGACTATTCGACGCATCGTACTAATGGCCGCAGTCTCATTAATGCGTGACATTTCTGTATTTTACACATACACAGGACGCATCGTACGAATAGCCGCAGTTTTACAGTGGTAAAACATACGCCAGCTTAAACATACGGCATGCATGCGCGCACTCTAACACGTCAGCTTGAAGCATACGGTAGCATGCCAAGACATACAAATAAGATAAAAACACGTTTTTAAAAAGGCAACGAAAGCAGAACTGAGTTCGGGTGTATTTTATTTAGCCATCGTACAATGTTCTCACGTTTTTTGATCAATCATCACCCAGAAATCCATCAAAGTTCTCATCCTCTGTATCAGAAGCAGAGGACTGCACATCTCAGTTGTCATTGAATGCATCACATGCTAGTGTGAGTTGCTACGCATTGCCGAGCGGAAAGAAGGAGTAGCGACAGCAAAGTCAACATTTCTCTCGTGTGAAGCTTTCCCACATTTGAAAGTAAAGAACAGAGCGAAACATGGTGGCAGCGCGTGTGTGTGTGTAGAAAGAATCGAACAATTGTGCAAGTATCGTAATCCATCAAAAACGCCGCGTTCCCTCTCGTTGTTGCGTATTGTGGCGTAACTCGCCAAGCGCTGCCTCTCACTCTTTGTAAAGTTGTGTTTGCCACCGATCATCCATTGTTCCCATGCCGTTTGCAACTTTACTTTGAACACCCGGTTGATGCCAATGTCCAGCGGTTGGAGTTCTTTAGTCAAGCCTCCGGGAATAACGGCAAGCTCAGAGTTTATTTGCTTGACTTTTTTTTTTCACCGCTGCTGTGAGATGGGCACGCATGCCAAAAGCATAACAGGTGGCTTTAAGTTTGAACTGAGCTTCGTAGGCGTGCGTGTCTTTTTGTCGAATTTATTTTCAGGGGTTCTTAGAAACCAAAACCGGAGTTGTTTTGCAACAAAGCACATTGCCACACTCTATACAAGTGTTGGTACTGGCTTGAGGCGTCCACTTACACGCCCACCCTTCACCATTGGCGGACTAGCTTGTCTGTCCTCTCTCTCCCTCTCCATATATGTATGTATACACGCCCACCCTTCCCTGATTGGCCGACTTCTTTCACAGTCACTTCCGCCTTTTCTCTATATAAACAGCGTGTCGGCAGTCAGTCAGATTTTGGAACTCAGCGCATATAAAGGACGCTCCGCACCATAAGGCGTACTGTCCATTTTGGAGAAAATTTAAGACTTTTAATGGCGCCTTATAGTCGTGAAAATACGGTACTCACTGAGTGTATTATATGAAATAGCGATCCCCATTGGACAGACAAAACCCACAATTGAAACAATGTGGCAGTCACAGCCTCAAAGCTGCTGTGTGTATTGTAGCGTACACAGACCGCTCTCACTGAGTGTCAAAATGAAATGTCCAAAAGAGTCACCCATATATAGTTTTCCCTTGCGCGGTCACAGTGAGCTGCAAGGGGACCCCCAAAATAAGAGGCGATTTTTTTTTTCTGATCCTGACCTGATTTGCCGAGAGTTTCTCCGGTGTCCAACGAGGAACTGGACGGGGAGGCAGGGAGGGGGCGGGAAACTTGTCGGTGATGTGGTGCCATCGTTTTAAGTGGTCTGCATATTTGTGGTGCTGCCATTGTATGGCTTCGTAGTGCGACATTCTTTGCAAATTACGGAGGTTTTATCAAGCTTTCCGTCTTTCTTTTCGAAGCCGTAGTATTTCCAAACATAAGATCTGAATGTTACGGGAGCATTAAATACAGTAGTTTCCTCGCTGCTGCTTGCGCGAACTCCATAGTGTTTCACTAGTTGTGTACTGCACAACTAGTGCACTGTATGCGACTCACGGCTTCCGTCCGTATTCAACACAAAATAATGATGGTGCATTCATTGCGCCTAGGAAAGGGCAGATAGGTTATGTTTAACATGAATAAAACGGCGCTTGAATCAGATTTTACAGATACCCACCAATGCATCATGATGATTCTAGATTTCACCCGTCAATCGCGTCATACCCAGTGAATGAGCCGATGCACTCTCATCACGCACGTGCGCATCGATTAATATCGATTCTTTTCCACACCCTGAGTGTCCATATGTGCACTTGGCACCAGGACAGCCTAGGCCGCAGTTCGATGATTGACTTTGTCAAGTCAACAGTATTTATAGAGCACTTTCAAACAGCCATCACTGCATACAAAGTGCTGTACATGGAGCAATTTAACATGCACAATAAACAGTAAGACAAATCGGTAATAAAGGGGGTAGAAAGCAACAAACAGTAAAACCAAAAACCAAAACCAAGTCATGCTGAGTCGAATGCCAAAGAATACAAGTGAGTTTTGAGGAGGGCTTTGAAGATGGGCAGCGAGGAGGCTTGCCGAATGTTCAGTGGGAGGTCATTCCAGAGAGAGGGACCAGCAACAGAAAAGGCTTGATCCCCTCTGAGCCTCAGTTTAGTTCTTGGTACTTCTAATAATGTCTGGTCCACAGACCTGAGGCGCCGGGCAGGTGTGTAGGGGCGGATGAGCTCAGAGAGGTAAGGTGGCGCGAGATTATTCAGAGATTTGAAAGCAAAGAGGAGGATCTTGAAAATAACTCTAAAATGAATGGGGAGCCAAGAGCTTAGCCCTTTGGCTCAGCTCCTTCTTCACCACGACAGACCGATACAACGTCCGCATCACAGCAGACGCTGCACCGATCCGCCTGTCGATCTCTCGCTCCCTCCTGCCCTCACTCGTGAACAAGACCCCAAGATACTTAAATTCCTCCACTTGGGGGGGATCGAGCTCAGAGGGGATCGAGCCTTTTTCTGTTGCTGGTCCCTCTCTCTGGAATGACCTCCCACTGAACATTCGGCAAGCCTCCTCGCTGCCCATCTTTAAAGCCCTCCTCAAAACTCACTTGTAGTCTTTGGCGTTTGACTCAGCATGACTTAGATTTGTTCTTGATTTTACTGCTTGGTGCTTTCTACCGCCTTTATTACCGATTCGTCTTACTGTTTATTGTGTATGTTAAATCGCTCCATGTACAGCACTTTGTATGCAGCGATGGCTGTTTGAAAGTGCTCTATAAATACTCTTGACTTGACTATGGTCACGAGCTATGGGTCGTGAACGAAAGAACGAGATCCCGGATACATGCGGGCGAAATGAGTTGTTTCCGCAGGGTGTCCAGGCTCTCCCTAAGAGATAAGGTGAAAAACTCGGTCATCCGGGAGGGGCTCAGAGTCGAGCCGCTTCTCCTCCACATCGAGAGGAGCCAGATGAGGTTGCTTGGGCATCTGATTCGGATGCCTCCTGAACGCCTCCCTGGTGAGGTGTTCCGGGTATGTCCCACCGGGAGGAGACCCCGAGGAAGACCCAGGACACTTTGGAGAGACTATGTCACCCAGCTGGCCTGGGAACGCCTCGGGATCCCCCGGGGAAAGCTGGAAAAAGTAGCTAGGGAGAGGGAAGTCTGGGCTCTCCTGCTAAAGCTGTTGCCCCCGCAACCCGGCCCCGGATAAGCGGTAGAAGATGGATGGATGGATGGATGGATGGATGCATCTAATGACTCCACTACGGATTGCCAGCAAGCGCCTCCATTACAAGTTGTGTACAGAATGTGTATGTAGAGGAGAAGGCTAAAGTACACCAAGTACGGGAGAGAAAGAAGAGACTAGGTTGATGAGCCTCTGGTGAATAGAGCAGGTAGTCTGTTGAATACGATGTATGCCACTGACGCGATTGTTACTTGTTTGGAACTATTTTGTGTGGAAGGTTAGAGTGTTCCGTGGCCATATAAATAAAGCGGGTCGAGCTTCTCTGTGTTCGTCTGACAGTGACGGCGCACTGAGGCACGTCGAGAGTTCAGCGGTGCAGTGGTAGCGACCTAGCGAACACACTGAAAATAAAATGTCTCCAGTGTTGTCATCTAACTAAGTGTAGTCATCAGAAATTATGTCTACACAAAACCGTAGAGAGACTTCCGAGCAAGAAAGACCAACAGAATCAACATAGCCTGACTGCTGTGTTCAAAGCAAACTTGAGAAAAACGAAATCTGCAACCATGGCTTAAATCCACTATCGGCTGAGTACTAGTTTACCTTAGATGTGCACTTTATAATGTTATATTGCCCTGTTTTGATTCCATAAAAAGAGCTGTTAAAGCAGCTGTTGTGTGACAAAATATTTTTTTCACTGTTGTTGATGGACAGTAATATTGTGTGAGAGATTATGTGTGAATAACTGCTCCAAGTGAAAAATGTTCATGTAAAATTGAAAATCGAAATTGTTATTTCAGAAAATATTTATTTTGCAAATAGAAAACTGATTCATGATTCATGTTGATGAGAGCATTAAAATGGGGAAAAAATAGGACAAAAAAAAATATAAAAGGAAATTCAGCAACAATAAAAAATTCGTAAGTAATCACGATAAATTTTTAGTTCATTTGAGTTAATTATGACAGTTGTGTTTTTTAATTAGAATAAATATTTTAATCGTTTGACAGCTCTTTTATTATATATATATATATATATATATATACATATATATATATATATATACATACATACATGCATACATACTGTATATATCCAAGCTCCATGAATACATCAAGGAGAATGCTCCAATGGATGACATACTCATAGAATGTCTCAGACAATGGGGAACAGAGGAAGAAGTGCTGGAAGAGGGATCATCATGGGAGGACATGGCCCTCCACGGGATGTACCAAGGGACCATAACTGAAGTGGCTGATCTCAAGAAGGTCCTGAAGGGCAGCACAGAGGCACTCACCCTGGCTGATCAGAAGCAGGCCCTGAGCACCAGAGCCATTGAGGGCCAGATATACCACACCAGAGGTGTAGAATGTGCAAAGAGGCAACTGAGATGATCCAACACATAACTGCAGGGTGTAAGATGCTGGCTGGGAAAGCCTAATTGGAATGACATCACCAGGTAGCTGCCATAGTCTATCGAAACATCTGTGCGGAGTATGGACTGGAATACATACATAAATTATTTGAGTCAGCGTATTGTATTTACATTATCTATAGGTAGGCCTGTCACAATAGCAATTATTTTTCCAGTTGATGGATTTACCAAAAAACTACTACAATAACCGATCGTATTATTTCATTGTTGTTGTTGTTTAAATGCCACCAATAAACTGATGATAAATCGCAAATAATTGAAGTACCGGTCCTGCCCAAAATGGTCGTACCATAGCCCGGCAGGGGTCAGGAAGGGCAGGAAACCCTGCACCTCTCGTAATGCTGTCACAGCTTTCTTGGAATTCATATAAAATGAAAACTTGTTTTTCATTTTTAAACATCAAAATCTTGTCTTTGTCATGTACCCGTGAACCCAGCTTAAAAGGGAATTGTAAATCGTTGTCTTGTATTTATTATTATCGTTTTATTATTATTATTATAGTATGATCGAGAAGGACAAGGACTGGGCAGATGGACTGAACCATTTTTTCAACCGTTTCGACCAGTCGTCTGTCCCTTCCCCCAACCACAAACTGCAACCTCTCTCACTGAGGACTTCTTCTACTCCCCCTCCTCTTTCGACCAGCTCTCATCAACCCAGTATGTCACCTGGTTCCTGCCTGTCCGTCACAACAGAGCAGGTAAGGAACCAACTGAGGAAGATGAATGTGAGGAAGGCAGCAGGTCCGGACAAGATCAGTTCCCGGCTCCTCAGGACCTACTCTCACCAGCTGTGTAACATTGTCCAGCACATCTTCAACCTGAGCCTGAAGCTGGACAGAGCTCCACAGCTGTGGAAAACTTCGTGCCTGGTCCCAGTGCCCAAGACCCCCCACCCTAAGGAGCTGAACAGCTACAGACCGGTGGCGCTGACGTCTCACCTGATGAAGACGCTGGAGAGACTCATCCTCGCCCACCTTCGACCGCTGGTGAGCCCGTCACTGGACCCGCTGCAGTTTGCCTATCAGCCTGGCATCGGCGTGGAAGACGCCATTATCTACCTCCTCCACTCAGTGCTGTCACACTTGGAGAAGGCTGGGAGCACTGTGAGAATCATGTTCTTTGATTTCTCCAGTGCCTTCAACACCATCCAGCCCAATTTGCTGGGAGGCAAACTGCAGAACGCCGGAGTGGACCACCATCTCACAGCATGGATCATAGACTACCTCACAAATCGGCCGCAGTACGTGAGATTGCAGAGCTGTGAGTCGGACCGGCTTCTCTGCAGCACTGGAGCGCCGCAGGGGACTGTTCTGGCTCCATTCCTGTTCATCCTCTACACCTCGGACTTCAGACACGACACTCCAAACTGCCACCTTCAGAAGTTCTCCGATGACTCTGCGATTGTTGGCCTCATTACAGAAGGGGACGATCGGGAGTACAGGGGACTGACAAAGGACTCTGTGGACTGGTGCCAGCAGAATCTCCTCCAGATCAACCCTAGGAAAACTAAGGAGTTGGTTGTGGATTTCTGCAGGAAAAAGTCCTCACCAGCACCGATGAACATCCAGGGTATGGACATAGAGAGGGTGACCTCCTACAAGTACCTTGGTGTTCTTCTCAACGACAAACTGGACTGGTCTACAAACACGGACACCCTGATTAGGAAAGGACAGAGCCGACTCTTCCTACTCAGGAAACTGAGGTCTTTTGGGGTTCAGGGGTCACTCCTTAAGACGTTCTATAACTCGGTGGTGGCCTCGGCCATCCATTATGGCATTGTCTGCTGGTCAGGCAGCATCTCGGCCCGGGACAGAAAGAGACTGGAGCGACTGGTCAGGAAGGCCAGTTCTGTCCAGGGTTGCTCCCTTGACACTCTGGAGGAGGTGGGCAACAGAAGGATGCTAACTAAGCTAAAAGCTATGATGGCCAGTCCCTCCCACCCCCTCCAGCCCGCCCTGACAGCACTTGGTAGCTCCTTCAGCCAGAGACTGTTACACCCGCGCTGCAAGAAGGAGAGATACCGACGCTTGTTCCTACCGACTGCTGTCAGGCTGATGAATAAAAAATAACAATCATAATACTAATAATAATTTTTATCCATTTGTGTTCATATTGTATTTAATTGAAAGATGTTTGTTGTTTTTTTTTCTCTCTTTCTCCTTTCTTCTTTCTACATACATTCTTGCTGCTGGAGGCTGTAAATTTCCCCAATGTGGGACGAATAAAGGATATCTTATCTTATCTTATCTTATGTTTTGGACAACATGATTGGAATTGGAGTGTGCAAATTACAACATACCTGGGTATCTCCAAATCGGATATCTACCGGAAATATTATTTTTTGGGGGTGTGCATTAGAAATAACACTGGTAGTGTAGTGCAGTATAAGCGGCTATCTTTCACCAAGACAAATTCTTCAAAATACAGGTGACATTTCGCGTTCAAATATTGTGAAATTGAAAAATTGCACTTACCAGAACCAAGGTTCAAGTCCAGACAATATGAGCGAGAGATAAGGCCAGAGTTTCGAATAAATGAGTCTCCATGAAGGGGGTCCTCCTCTTCTACGTCACATCTGGTCTTGTCCTCATGTTTCATCCTATACCTCTGTTCCCCTTCCATTTCACCTTTGTTTTGTTTGTCACTCCTGTTTAATTCTTCATTTTCAGACCTTTTATGCTTCTTTTTCTTTGTTTTTTTCTCCTCCCACTCTTCTCTATTTACATTGACATTTTCTTTGCTTTCTTGCATCTTCCGTGTTCTGTCATTCATTAAGTTTTTGCTAGAGCAGGGTTGTTCATCATCTGACACACATCCAGTGGTTGGTTGTGTGAGCGGGCAGGTATTAGTTGTCAGGTTGTCTTGAAGGGGGAACTCATGGTAAAGCAGCTTCAAACAGGAGTCTAATTCTGTCAGTGCAACCTCAATATCTGGGGAGGAGTCTGTAAAATAAATATTTTTGTTAAAAATTGTTACTGTTGAAAAAAATCAGATTTACCTCATAAAATGGTGCCTGGAGATGACCGTTTTAATTCATTCTGTGACCACGCTCGTTACAAAAACACATCTCACATCTTTCCCCGTTAAAATGAATGGAAATATAATGAATCTGTTCCAACCCATTCCGAATAGTCTTCTATTCAAATTAAAATTCACCATAACTCCCTACACATTGCACAGAGATTTACTTTTATTGCCAGGCTTATTAAGGCTGGTGCAGAGAATGCTGCAAGAAACTTATTATTTTTGGAATCCTACAATAATAACAATAATAATAATTATTATTATTAAAGGCAGCCTGGTGGTCCAGTGGATAGCACGTTGACCTCACAGTGCAGAGGTCATGGGTTTGATCCGAGCTGCGGCCTTCCTGTATGGAGTTTGCATGTTCTCCCCGTATCTGTGTGGGTTTTCTCTGGGTACTGCGGTTATCCATTTCACCAAGAGCAATGAAAATTTGGTGGTATATGTAATCACCCAAGACCAACAAAAAAAATCTCTTTGATCCATAGGTGACACCTAACAGGAACTCCGCCATTTTGAATTTACTTTAAAATTTGCCTTGCCGTGACTACAAAATCTTCTGTAACTTTACCCACATGATTATATCGTGTCAATATTTGACAAAGATTATGAGTCTCGACCTGAAGATATTACATTTTTTTATAAAAGGCAGCACCACCTATTGGCTGAAGGAAATATGTTTTACGCTTTGATGTTTCTCTCCAAGCGAGTTGAATACCTCATATTTGTGCAGAAGCGCGTTTAGGACTTCAAGATGTTGCAACACGAAGTTTGAATTTTCACAAAAAGCTGTTGCCATGTTATTCGGCAAGATAACAACACTACATTTAAGGGTCTAAACCAGTGGTTCTAAGGGGTTCGGTGAATCAGTCTCAGGGTCTCGACAGAGCCTCTGCCATGGAGGTTAAAACACCCGACTCAACATGTCAATTAGTTATGACATGCCCGCTTGGCCATCGCTGGCTATATCATTTTGTGCACAATTAAAAAAACGTATACTTTATATTTATTCTAATTGTGATTACTTTTTTCTGTGTTTAATACATGTGTTTTTTTGTCTTGAATTTGTTTAAAAATACATGTTTGTCACTAATGAAGGGTTCGGTGAATGTGCATATGAACTGGTTGGGTTCGGTCCCTTTAACAAGGTTAAGAACCACTGGTCTAAACATTCATAAAAACACATGTCACTCTGCGAACACATCCACATTTTTATGTTTTTTCCATTTTAGTTTTTTCATTAATTTTCATGAACTAAAATAACCTTGATGTGGGCTAATATGATTTAACTACAGCATTTGATACAGTGGATCACAGTATTCCGTTGGCACTTGGTGGGCATTGGCCGTAGCGCCCTTGAGTGGTTTAGAGCCTGTTGAGCTGACGGAACCTTTTGTGCAACAACAGATTTCACCGATTTTTTTTTTTTGGTCCATACAGTCGGTGACCTGCATTATTAGATACCCTGTCTATTTTGGAGAAAATGTAAGACTCTAATGTGCATCTTCTGGTCGTGGGAAATACAGTACATTTACCCTCCAAATCTCTCATGGCTGCTTTCAGTCTCTTGCTGTATATCCTCTCCATTTTCCTTTGTCTCTCAGTTTCTCGTTCTCGCTCTGCTACTGTCCTGGCCTCAGCATCCTGAAAGTCCACCTAAGAAAACCCAAAAAATGTTTGTATTATGAGGTACGATTAGCAATAGATCTATTCCACTAGGGAAATTAAAATCGAAAATGTTTCAAAACACTGTTTTTCGAGTTGCCATTGTTCATCCAAGTACAATGTTGTGAAAAAAGTATTTGCCAACCTCCTGATTTCTGGGTTGTTGTTTTTTTTTTGTGTGGGGGGGCACATCTAGCCACACAAAGGTTTCAAATCATCAAACCACTTTTAATATCACTCAACTGTATTTATAGAGCACTTTCAAACAGCCATCACTGCATACAGAGTGCTGTCCATGGAGCAACTAAAATATACAACAGTAAAGCAACAAATCGGTAGAAAGCACCGAACAGCAAAACCAAGAACAAATCTGAGTCATGCTGAGTCAAATGCCAAAGAATACAAGTGAATTTTGAGGTGGGTTTTAAAGAGGGGCAGCGAGGAGGCCTGCTGAATGCTCAGCATAACTTAGAGAAAACCCAAAGAAACACAACATGCATGTTTCAAATAACAATTCGGAAAATGGATGGATGAATAATACTTAGTATTATTATTATTGTTATTCTGTAAATTATTATTGTCACTATTATTATCCATCGATTTTCTAATGTGTTTATTCTTACGTTTATCGTGGGAGTGCTGGAGCCTATCCTAGCTGTTTTCGGGCAATTTAGAGTGTTCTATTGCATGCATGTTTTTGGAATGTGGGAGGAAACGGGAGTACCCGGAGAAAATCCACGCAGGCATGGGGAGAAAATGCTAACTCAACACAGGAAAACCGGAGCCGGAATTGAAACCTGCACTTCTGCACTGTGACATGGACGTGCTTGCTAAACAGTCAACCGTGCTGCCGGGATTAAAATATACTCAACATTTATCCATATGAATTATGTCATGTCAATGTAAATGGGAAATGAGAAGACAAATTATATTGCTCACCTTTTTAAACTGTTTGAGAAAATAATAACCCAGCTCCAACTTCTTATATGCTGACCCATAAGAGGATTGCCAGGACTGGATAGTCTGGATAGCAAGTGATCGAAGTTTCCTGGCTACTTGTTGAGGAGGGGGCAGAGGCCGCTCAATGTTGGTCTCTAGAGTTAACTCCAAGAATTCCTGCCAGAAAGGATGGCTCATAATGAGATAACCCAAACAAAGCCGACTAAGATACTTTCGTGACAGATCTGGACGACTGAGTAGAATCAGAATCAGAATCAATTTAATTGTCCTTGTCAGTGAAAGATACAGTTTCAAATATGACTTTTTAAAATGTTGTTCAAACCATCTTGTTATTTATTTTACATGTCGTAGCTGCTATATAAGTACATTCATTTTAAACAAACAAACAAACAAAGACAACAGCGTTAATTTGAATACCTTTGTTTTAGTGTTTTTCTCAACAAAAAAATACCATAAGTAGAAGAACACCGTTAAAGTACCCGATTGATAGGCAGTAGCGTTAAAAGTAGTAGTATCATTAAAATCTGAACAATACTCATCCCTACTGACAAATTCAGTCATATAGTATGTATGTAAAATGACAACAAATTCAGTGCATCACACCCTCCTGAACTGAGCCGTAAGATATAAGTTTTTCTCAGGTGCGTTGGTTCATTTCCGAGATCACACTTGAATTTACGGGAATAGAAATCACAGTAGGTAATTAATTCTACAGATAAAAAACAAAATAAACAAAAAAATAGCATGGTTGGGGGCCAATTTTTTTTTCACGAAATAGCCCCAATTGAACATTTCACCGAGACCTACCAAAATTAGCAGGGACATGTAAAAAGCCCAAGACCTAAAGAGTAGTTAATTTCCTTTCAAATGTTGCCTTATTTTTTACATTTTACAGAGGTCATTTCTTCTAATAATAGCTCATAGGGCCCCTTTCAGTAGCTTGCCGCTCTAGTGTTGATTTGTTTTTTTCTTTGTAATATGCAGTGCTATCTTTTTCCTTCTGTATCGCACTGACATAGTTTGTCAACAAATTACAGTAAAAGTGGCATTTGCATTTAAACCAGTCTCTTGCAGTCAATTGTCCACATGCAAGAAGCTGTAACTTTTCAATGTAAAATAATGATTTTGTCAAGAAAACTTAAGCAGCAGTTAACATCAGAACATCCTTCCAGAACACACGATTATATTACTAACATGACTCAGCATTTGGACTTATACATACACAGTGACACAAAGACCTGCGGTTTTCATGGCACTGACATATTTTGTGTTTTTTGTTATTGTAAAGTGTCATTGGGTGTCTTGAAAGGCGCTTTTAAATAAAATGTATTATTATATTATTATAAATAAGATTTACTGAGGATTTCGAGAAAGAAAATGGCTTTTGCATGGGAACCATAATGTTTTGCCATCAGCATGTATTGTATTGTATTTGTACGAATGCACTTGCTGTTTTGCAAAATTCAATTCTGATCTGAAAAACATGCCAAAGCGACTGAGAAAAACTGGAACAGCATTTCTTCTCTCAGCAGACACACCACCAACCAAGTTGGCTGGTTCCATGAGCAGTTATGATTAGGATTTTCACTAAGAATATACTTTTACAGAGAATATTATAAAATTAAAGGTAAAATTTACCCCAGTACCTGGAAGTTGTCCACCAGGAGGGTTCTGAAGTGATGTGATTTGGGGAAAAGTTCACTGGTTGTCTGAAAGGCTGACAGACGGATCTCAGCATGGTCTTGGTTGAGCTGGGACATTAATGAGTGGTAGACATGATCGATGTAGTCATTAGACTCCCTACAGGGAATACAACAAACAGCAACAACAAAAACTTGAATTAGTGGAATAACAAATGCCATGACACTGAACTTTGTGGTTACTGTATGTGTGATGTGCATTGTTCAAATGCCACTGCTAAGTAGATTTTTCTAGCAAAAATGAGGACTTGTGCTCAAGCTGACCAATCAGGTGTGTTTGAGAAGGAGACATGCTGGATTGGGCCACTCGAGGACCAAAGTTGGACACCGCTGATTTAAACACAGAATGACTTATTAATTCAGATATGGTGCTTGGATCACTCCGACACCTCTTCAATTACCGGTATATTATTCCTCGATTCTTAGCACTGCCATTGACACTATCCATCATAATGTACTCTTAAGAGGCCTTGAAACCTGTCTTGGTATTTGAGACTCTGCACTTTCTTATATCTCAGAGAGGATGCACCATGTAATTCATGGAAATGGAACTTCTGAGTTTTGTAATGTGGAGTATACCGCAGGAATCGGTACTCGGCCCGCTATTTATTTCTCTTTTTAAACTACTGTGCATGCTTCTACTTGTTGATATGATACGTAAACATTCATTTTCACTGTTATGCCAATGACACCCAATTATACATGCCCTGAGAAATAACAAAACCATGCAATTGGGCCCCCAGTGCCTTATCTAAAGTGATCAATCTCGAACCTAGGTTTCAAATTGGACAGTGATTTTAAATTGGATAGGCCAATTGGTGCTGCTGTTAAGTCCAGTTTTTTTTCATTGTAGGGCAGCTGGCTAATATGGCTCTCTCTTCTCAACAACACTTCGTTACATCTCGGCTGGATTACCTTAACACACTTTATTTTGGCGTGAGCCAGTCCTGCCTTAAGTTTCTCGAGTTAGTGCAAAATGCTGTAGCTTGCCTTGTAACTAGTGCTCGTAGGAGGGAGCACAAAACTCCAACTGTGGCTTCCATTCACGGGCTCTCTTTGCATTTTCGACTTTATATTAAGATACTTTTGTTTCCAAATCTTTAAATGGTCTCACACTATCATACCTCTATGAGCTATTCCACCTCTTCCCACCTGCTCCGTGCCGGAGGTCAACACACCAGACACTGCTGAAGGGACCACAGACAACGCAATGGCACAGAGGTGATTCAGCCTATTCCATTGCCGGTCCATCCTTTTGTTTTTAAAACTTGTCTTAAAGCACAATTTGACTGTACATTTTTTTGACTGAGCATGAGACTTTGCATTATTTTGGCGTTTTACAGTCTCTGCTGTATTTGTGTTATTGATTTATGGGTTTTACTTGGGATGTTTCGATTAGGGTTTTAAGATGCCAATATCGATACCAATCAAGAATGCTGGTTATAATCCGATACCGATAATGATCATATGGATTCGTGGAGAATTTTCAGTTTTAGAGGTTAAACTTTAGCACCCGAGTCCGAGAGCGAGTTTTTGGTTTTAAGTATCTGCCGATACCGACACCTGATCCAATTCATTAGCAACCCATTAAGAAAAAAAATAGCATTCTTCAATGAGTTAAGTATAAATAAATAAAAATATGGAGTTGACTTACTTGCATATCTTCTTGACTTCCCTGATTTTTTCCTTGTCGATCTGCAGCTGTCCAGAAGTGGTAAGCTCCTCGACAAGCTCAGAGAGCCTGTCTCTCTGAGACAACTCCATCCCTAAATGTAACTCCTGTGTAAGATAAGATAAGATATCCTTTATTAGTCCCACACTGGGGAAATTTACAGCCTCCAGCAGCAAGAATGTAGGTAGAAAGGAGGAAAAAAAACAACAAACACTGTTCAATTAAGTTCAATATAAACACAAAATGGATAAATCGCAGTGCTATTCACAATTGTCTTTCACATCATTTAATTATTATTATTATTATTATTGTTATTTTTATTCAGCAGCCTGACAGCAGTCGGTAGGAATGAGCGTTGGTATCTCTCCTTCTTGCAGCGCGGTTGTAACAGTCTCTGGCTGAAGGAGCTACCAAGTGCTGTCAGGGCGGGCTGGAGGGGTTGGGAGGGACAGGCCATCATAGCTTTTAGCTTAGTTAGCATCCTTCTGTTGCCCACCTCCTCCAGAGTGTCAAGGGAGCAGCCCAGGACAGAACTGGCCTTCCTGACCAGTCGCTCCAGTCTCTTTCTGTCCCGGGCTGAGATGCTGCCTGACCAGCAGACAATGCCATAATGGATGGCCGAGGCCACCACAGAGTTATAGAAAGTCTTAAGGAGCGACCCCTGAACCCCAAAGGACCTCAGTTTCCTGAGTAGGAAGACTCGGCTCTGTCCTTTCCTAATCAGGGTGTCCGTGTTTGTAGACCAGTCCAGTTTGTTGTTCAGAAGAACACCTAGGTACTTGTAGGAGGTCACCTCTCTAGAGTAACAAAGAAGTTTAACAGCAGTCTTTCAAAGCAGCGTTTGCAGTTTACTTCACCCTACTCCTCACAACCTGTTTGTATAATTAGAGAGGTGACTTAAGCATATTTATAATGCACTTAATTGAACAGTGTTTGTTTGTTTTTTCTTCTTTCTACCCACATTCTTGCTGCTGGAGGCTGTAAATTTCCCCAGTGTGGGACAAATAAATGATATCTTATCTTATCTTAAGATCGGGTGTTGTCTCGCTGTGACCTTTCCTCCTGGCTCAGCATCTTATCTATGACACCCTTGGCATATACAGTATATAATTTCAGCAAAGATCGTAGAATCACATAAAGTCCTTGTAGGTGGCCGGCCAAAAGTACTAGAGTGGGAATCTTGGGTGAAGGAGAAGCAATCTCGCAGGAAAAAGGAAAGGCTCCATGGCTGTTCCCGATCTTACTGGCATTCATTAACTAGGTCAACTGAGAATATGCAATCTCCTGGTCATTACGATTAGCATAATGAGCATTTAAAATAAAAGAACTCAACTCGAATGTATTAAACAGCGCTTGCTAAGAACTGTACATGGAACATAAATAAGTCACACAACAGCAAAGACAGTTAAACCATTAAACAAATAGTGAAAATAGCAAAAAGGCAGTGAGGGGACTTGCCGAACGTTTAAGTGGGAAGTCATTCCGAAAAGAGGGACCAGGATTGGAAAAGACTCAATGCCCTCTGAGTCTTTGCCTAGTCCTTGGTACGCCTAATAGCATCTGGTTCACTGACCTCAGGCACTGGGCAGGTGCATATGGAGCTCAGAGAGGTAAGATGGGGCATTTAAAGATTTGAAAACAAAGAATAGAATCATAAAAGGAACTCTACAATGTACAGGCAGGCAGTGAAGTGAGACCAGAGTAGGAGTTATGTGTTCCCTCTTACGAGTACGAGTCAAAAGGCAAGCGGCAGCATTTTGGACTAACTGAAGAAAGACGCTTGATGTAGGATCGTCTGACTCCAAAATGAAGTGCATTTCAGTAACAGGCAATATTGCTAGCTTTCTGTATGAAACAGAGCGCTAGATTCACCTGTTGCCTACTTTTTTGCAGGTGTATGTATTTGAAACATGAACGATATTTTACTCTGGATAGTTGTATTTTATTGTATTCATCCATTTAATGTTTTTTCACATTTTTCACATTTTGGACAATTAAAAAAAAACCAATAACAGAAATATGTATTATGTATGACTGCAGAAAAATTTGCCAACCCTATTTTCTGACTTTATAGTGTTGAGCTTCAGTTTAATTGGTATTTTTAGTGCTTCAGTGACTCCTCAACTCCTAAAACATGGGGAGCTGTGAGTTTCATTTTGCTTGTTTTGTTACAAATTAAACAAAAATTCAAAGCTGTTTGCGTTTTATTTTGGTGTTTAAATTTGAACTGCAGAGTGATTGTTCTGACATTTGTCAGAAATAAAAAGAAAGGCCTTTCTTTAAAATTAAATGTCATTTGTTTGAAATTATTTGTATCAAAAATACTGTGATTGGGTGGCAAGCAGTTAAGGGTGTACCTCGTCTACTGCCCAAAGACAGCTGGGATAGGCTCTAGCACATCAAATGGATGGATGGATTGATGAAAAACTTATTGTATTTGTTACTTGGTATCGCTATTGGTGAGTACTTGTATCGGTTTGAAAAAAGTGGTCTTGAGCATCCCAACTTCTGCCACGTTGCTTACTTCTGCAAGCATGGCTTATCCATTAAAAGAACAACCGGTACTCACAGTCATAGTATGAATAACTTGTAATTGACAAGTAGGGCTGGGCAATACATCGTTATCGGATAGTCATAGAGATACGGCTGAAAATTGTTGTTGATGCTAAATCCAGCACATTTACACTGTTCATTCTTGTGTTAATGTGCACTGTCCCCATGAAATAAATAAAATAAATCTTCATTACAGACATTACCATTGAAATTAATGTATTGTCAGTCACATGACCTTGACACACTTGTGTTGCATGTAAAGCTCAGTCCAACTAACCTCATTCATCCTTTCAAGTTTGACATTAATCGACAGCTAAAGCCAGCCAATGACAATCATCTTGGGGAAGGAAGAAAGGGTCTAAAGTAGACCCAAGTAGCCGCTGCTGGACAGCACACATAAGAAATCCACTTTACTCCCTCTCATGTGATATTGCTTAATGTTTGTTTATTTTGTGCAATCATTAAACAACACCAAATAACTAACACCAATTAGTAAAATGTAATCTGGAAAAAAATTTTTAACACAAAATATATTTCTATCAGATTTTCTGATTGAGCAATAATCTTTTAAAAAATATATTAAATAATTCAATAGTGATAGCCCTACTTTGGAGTCACAGCAAAGTATATTTCTCCTTAGAATGTCCTGTTTGTGCAAATGCAAGAGGAAACGTAATAGCAGAGAATGTAATAGTTATTCGGGTATTTGCAATGCACAGGTTTAGTTTTGACATGACAGAATTATTACTTAAACACGCCAGAAAGTACTACATTTACAATGTATTCATGTTAAAAAGACTGTATATGTATTTTATTTTGATTACGCACTTTAGCCGTACATATTACTGTTAACAATGCTCTTCCAAAACAGTACAGTTGTCATTTATAACTAATAAAGTAACTTCAACCCCTCGAATTTAGTTACTTTAAAACTCAAATAATCGATGAAGTAATTAATTTACGAGTCTGCTGTGGGTCTGGTAACACTGCTCGGCATAACTCTTTTTCTTTATGCATTCATGTACAGTTTAGTATGTTGAAGATCGATGTTGTTATGTAAGCTGCCGAGGCCAACATTAGTGTCCAGTCAAAATACCAATCTAACAGTGGCTTTAAGGCAAATAAAAATCCGTAATCCACTCCACTTACCCGGTGACAGCTTCTTGGGATCTCAACCTCTTTCCGGATATCAGATTATTCAATTCAGTTTGAACGACCTTGAGCCAATCGTCAACCGTTTCCAACAGTTTCGATGTAAATAGTTTTTTGTTGTTCACTCCTTTCACAAACCGACGTTCCTCATTTGTTTCCTTCTTGTTCTCGGATTCTTGTTTTTGGCGAGGAACCGTTCCTTCGCATCCCGAGCCGATCGAGATGACACGGAAGTACTTGACAGACAGGACGATAGACTTTAAGAATGCTAAGGAAATGTAACTCGGTGGTTATAACCGTGTCGTGGGTGGGTCTTTGAACTCTCATTCTTCTCCCCGAAATGTCTCCGCCTCGACGCAAGCAAAATGAACCGGAAGTACTTGGAAAACAGACGCGTTCGAATTCTTTCAATGTTTCGTAAAGCTGCTTGTTTGCGACCTGCAACAGGACATCCACGTAGTTGACAGACGTAGAAACTCAAGTTTCACGCTCCATACTTAAAATATTCTGTTTAAAAAATCATACGGTGTTTTCTTTTTGTCAAATGAGGCCAGTAGGTTCAAAAGCAAACTTGGGGTTCCAGGCAAACAAAAAAATAAAAGTGTCAACACCTTTCCATAATTTATTTGCGAATGGACAATTCCAAAAGCAATGAAAAACATCATCAATGATAACCTCACAAAAACAACAATTAGATGTCCTTTCAATACACCTGAGTAAAATGAAAAAGTTCAATATCAGGCTTCCGCAGTGCTTGCTGAGGATCTGATCATTTGACTCAGGTGTGTTGCAACAGGGAGAGATTGAAAACATGCAGGATAGCGGAATTGCCCACTCCTGTATTATCTGTTCCACCAGTCCTCACCAGGATTGCAAGCGTACTGGAGCCTATCCCAGCCGCAGTCAGTCCGAAGTGGTTGCAAGCCAATCATAGCCACACAAAGACAAACAAACATTCGGGCTCACAATCACGCCTATGGAATATTTAGAGCAGGGGTGGGCAAACTACGGCCCGTGGGCCAGATCCTGACTGTTGGGCTTTTTAATCCGGCCCGCCGAAGAATGGTTCAGAATACAGTACAAGGCTTGATGTGAATTCTGCAATTTATTTCATTTTAATTGCAATGACGGGCGTTCAACACCAGGTGGCGCTGTGACTTGACAGCACTCAACAGTGAGTGGTGGGTGTTTAAGAAGGAATGGACTCCTCAATACTTGATCCAAGGCTGTATGTCTTATATGCAAAGAAACGGTTGTGGTTTTAAAAGAATACAACATCAGCCGTCACTTTTCCACTAAGCATGCTAATTACGCCAGCAACCTTTCAAACACAAGAACGTACAGTTACCGCTGACAGGTTGCTAGCAAGTTTGCAGGCGCAACAAAACACCTTTATTTGATCAACTTCCATCCAAGAAGCAAGCACGATGACACTTTTTTTTACTGGCATTCAAACTAGCAAGAGCCAGTAAGCCTTTCTCCGAAGGGAAGTTTCTTAAAGAGTGCATGTTAGAGACAGCAAGTATTTTATGTCCTGAGAGCAAGAACAAATTTGAAAAATTCAGTTTATCACGCAGGTCAGTGACTCGCCGGATTGAAGTAATTGACGAACACTTAACGAGCAAGCTAGACAAAAAAGCGGAGAGATTTTCATTATATTCTTTAGCACTGGATGAAAGCAACGATGTTAAGGACACCGCTCAGATCTTAATTTTTATCAGAGGGATTAATGAGAATTTCGAGATTACGGAGGAGTTTACGGAGGAAAAAAAAAGGAAAAACACAAGGAGAGGATTATTTAACAGCGTCTCAGCGGTCATACAGAGGCACAAGTTACCTTGGAGAACGCTCACCAACGTTACCACAGACGGATCACTGAATCTGACAGGAAAAAATATCGGGATGCTGAAGAGAATTCAGGACAGGGTGAAAGAGGACAACCTTGAGCAGGAGGTAATTTTCTGACACTCCATAATTCACCAGGAAGCACTGTGTAAATCCGAGCTGCAGCTTGACTACGTAGTGAAGCCAGTCGTGAAATTTGTCAATTTTATTCGAGCGAGGGGACTTCACCATTGTCAATTTATTCAATTCCTTGAAGAAGCTGATGCTGATCGCACTGACTTATTGTACCATTCTATTGCCCGCTGTTTACCATAAATTTGGGAAAAGTATGTCAACGTGTGTGGGAGCTCAAAAGGGGAGATTGTTTAATGTTTAGAGCAATTTGAGAACAGTGACATATTTCCTGAGCTGAATGACACAGAATGGCTTTGTGATTTTGCTTTTACTGTGGGCCTACTGACAAATATGAACGAACTGAATATGAAGCTCCAAGGGAAAAAACAGTTTTTGCATGAAATGCAAGCAAACGTCAAAGCCTTCAAAAGCAATCTGATTTTATTTTCGAAGCAAATGTCAGCCAATTCATTTGCTCATTCCCCCACACTGGCTAATTGTTAATGGAGGCACCACAACGTGAAAAAATACAGAAAATCACTGGATGACCTGCATGAGGAATTCTGCCGTCGCTTTTGTGATTTAGGAAAAATTGACAGGGCACTTCAGCTGGTGTCATGTCCCTTCTCACAAGACCTGGAAACAGTGCCACAGGAGTTGCAGTTGGAACTGATAGATCTCCAATGTGACATGATGTTAAAGGACAAGTTCCACTCCCTGAAACTGGATGAGTTTTATGCTTCGTTAAGTGCAGCCAAATTTCCAAACATCCAGAAGATGACACTGAGAATGCTGATGTTGTTTGGCTCGACATATGTGTGAGAACATACTTTTAGTGTGATGAACACCAACAAAGCACCCCACAGATCCCAGATGAGTGATGAACACCTCAGATGTGTTCTGAGATTTGCGACAACACGATTACAACCAACCACCTCTCCGTGAGCCGTCACCTTACCGTGGTGGAGTGGTTTGTCTGTCCCAATGATCCAAGAGCTAAGTTGTCTGAGGCTTTATGCCCCTGGCAGGGTCACCCATGGCAAACAGGTCCTAGGTGAGGGACCAGACAAAGCACGGCTCACAAAGCCCCTTATGAAAAATAAAATCGATGGTACTCAGTTTCCACTGCCCGGACGAGGGTCACCGGGGCCCCCCTCTGGAGCCAGGCCTGGAGGTGGGGCTCGTTGGCGAGCGCCTGGTGGCCGGGCCTACACCCATGGGGCCTGGCCTGAAGAGGCAACGTGGGTCCCCTTCTTATGGTCACACCACCCGTGAGAGGAGTCAAAGGGGTCGGGTGCAATGCGAGCTGGGCGGCAGCCAAAGGCGGGGACCCTGGCGGTCCGATCCTCGACTGCAGAAGCTAGCTCTTGGGACATGGAATGTCACCTCTCTGGCAGGGAAGGAGCCCGAGCTGGTGTGTGAGGCAGAGAAGTTCCGATTGGATATAGTCGGACTTGCCTCCACACACAGCCTGGGTTCTGGTACCAATCCTCTCGAGAGGGGTTGGACTCTCTTCCACTCTGGAGTTGCTCACGGTGAGAGGCGCATAGCAGGTGTGGACATGCTCATTGCCCCCCGGCTCAGTGCCTGTACATTGGGGTTCACACCGGTAGAGGAGAGGGTTGCCTCCCTCCGCCTGCGGGTGTGGGGGACGGGTCCTGACTGTTGTTTGTGCACATGCACCAAACATCAGCTCAGCATACCCACCCTTTTTGGAGTCCTTGGAGGGTGTGCCGGAGAGTACTCCTGCTGGGGACTCCCTTGTTCAACGGGGGACTTCTGTGCTCACGTGGGCAATGACAGTGTGACCTGGAGGGGCGTGATTGGTAGGAACGGCCCCCTCGATCAGAACGTGAGTGGTGTTTTGTTATTGGTCTTCTGTGCTCGTCACGGACTGTCTATAACGAACACCTTGTTCAAACATAAGGGTGTCCATATGTGCACTTGGCACCAGGACATCCTAGGCCGTAGTTCGATGCTCGACCTTGTGGTTGTATCATCGGATTTACGGACGCATGTTTTGGACACTCGGGTGAAGAGAGGGGCGGAGCTGTCAACTGATCACCACCTGGTGGTAAGTAGGCTCCGATGGTGGGGGAAGATGCCGGTCCATCCTGGCAGACCCAAACGTATTGTGAGGGTTTGTTGGGAGCGTCTGGCGGAATCCCCTGTCAGAAGCAGTTTCAACTCCCACCTCCGACAGAGCTTTTCCCATGTTCCGGGGGAGACGGGGGACATTGAGTCCGAGTGGACCATGTTCCGTGCCTCTATTGTTGAGGCGGCCAATCTGACTTGTGGCCGTAAGGTGGTTGGTGCCTGTCTTGGCGGCAACCCTCGTACTCGCTGGTGGACACCAGCAGTAAGGGATGCCGTCAAGCTGAAGAAGGAGTCCTATCGAGCCTTTATTGCCTGTGGGACCCCAGAGTCCGCTGACTGGTATCGACTGGCCAAGCGTAACACAGCTTCGGTGGTCGCCGAGGCAAAAACCCGAGCGTGGGAAAAGTTCGGTGAGGCCATGGAAGCCGACTTCCGGACGGCTTTGAGGAAATTCTGGTCCACCATCCGACGTATCAGGAGGGGGAAGCAGTGCACCACTAACACTGTGTACAGTGGGTAGGGGGCACTGCTTACTTTGACTCGGGACTTTTGAACCGGTGGGCAGAGTACTTCGAAGACCTCCTCAACTCCACCAACACGTCTTCCTTGGAGGAAGCAGAGTCTGAGGACCCTGAGGTAGGCTCTTCTATCTCTGTGGTTGAAGTCACCAATGTGGTTAAAAAGCTCCTCGGTGGCAAGGCCCCGGGGGTGGATGAGATCCGCCAGGAGTTCTTTAAGGCTCTGAATGTTGCGGGGCTGTCCTTGTTGACACGCCTCTGCAACATCGTGTGGTCAACGGGGAGAGTGCCTCTGGATTGGTAGACCGGGGTGGTAGTGCCTCTTTTTAAAAAGGGGGACCAGGGGGTGTGTTCCAACTACAGAGGGATCACACTCCTCAGCCTCCCTGGTAAGGTCTAATAATAATAATAATAATAATAATACATGACATTTGTAAGCACCTTTCACAACACTCAAGGACACTGTACAGCCAAGACCAATGGTAAAACACAGATAAAATAATAAATAAAGAAAGAAAGATTTAAGGCGGCTAGGCAAGTCTGAATAGGTGGGTTTTGAGCTGGGTTTTGAATAAGGAAAGAGAGTCAATATTGCGAATATTGGGAGGAAGTGAGTTCCAGAGTTTGGGGGCAGAGCGACTGAAGGCTCTGCACCCCACTGTACTGAGACGAGCAGAGAGTAGAAAAAGGTGGAGGGAGGATGAGGACCTGAGTGAGCGAGAGGGAATGGAGATTTGAAGAAGATCTGACAGATAGGGGGGCGCAAGGTTGTGGGTGGCTTTGAATGTATAGAGAAGTAATTTGAAGTTGATTCTAAGTTTGACAGGAAGCCAGTGGAGCTGTCGGAGGATGGGGGTGATATGATGGAAGGAAGGGGTTCTCGTGATGATCCGGGCTGCTGAATTCTGAACAAGTTGAAGTTTATGGAGGAATTTCTGATGGACACCGAAGAGGAGTGAGTTGCAGTAGTCAATACGGGAAGTGACGAGACTGTGAACAAGGATAGCGGTGGTGTGCAGAGCGAGTGAGGGACGGAGGCGGTTATTATTGCGAAGGTGGAAATGAGCGGACCGGGTAATGTTATTGATGTGGGAGTGAAAGAATAGTGAACTGTCAAGGATGACACCCAGACTCTTCACCTGGGGGGAAGGAGATATAGTGGCATTATCAATTGTGAGGGAGAAACTGGCTTTGTTTAGAGTGGATTTGGTACTGACGAGTAGGAGTTCAGTTTTATTGCTGTTTAGCTTGAGGAAATTGTGGGTGAACCAAGATTTGATTTCTGAGAGACAGTGAGAGAGGGATGAGGGTGGGAGAGAAGCGTCGGGTTTGCTGGAGAGATAGAGCTGGGTGTCATCCGCAAAGCAGTGAAAGTGTAAGCCAAATTTGTGGAAAATGTTTCCGAGCGAAAGGAGGTAGACAATGAAGAGGAGCGGACCGAGGACAGAACCCTGGGGAACACCAGAAGAAACGGGGAGGGGTCTATTCAGGGGTGCTGGATAGGAGGTTCAGATTGAGGATTGAGGAGGAGCAGTGTGGTTTTCGTCCCGGCCGTGGAACAGTGGACCAGCTCTACACCCTTAGCAGGGTCCTCGAGGGTATGTGGGAATTCGCCCAATGAGTCTACATGTGTTTTGTGGACTTGGCGCTTGACCGTGTCCCTCGGGGAGTTCTGTGGGGTGTGCTTCGTGGGTATGGGGTACTGAACCCCCTGATACAGGCTGTTCGGTCACTATAGCACCGATGTCCGAGTTTGGTTCGCATTGCCAGCAGTAAGTCGGAATCGTTTCCAGTGAGGGTAGGACTCCGCCAAGGCTGCCCTTTGTCGCCGATTCTGTTCATAACCTTTATGGACAGAATGTCTCGGCGCAGCCGAAGCGTTGAGGGGGTCCGTTTTGGTGGCCTCAGTATTGCATCCCTGCTTTTTGCAGATGATGTGGTGCTATTGGCTCCTTCAAACAGGGCTCTCCAACTCTCACTGTAGCGTTTCGCAGCCGAGTGTGAAGCGGTTGGGAGGAAAATCAGCACCTCCAAATCTGAAACCATGGTCCTCAGTCGGAAAAGGGTGGAGTGCCCTCTCAGGGTCGGGGGTGAGATCTTGCCCCAAGTGGAGGAGTTTAAGTATCTTGGGGTCTTGTTCACAAGTGAGGGCAGGAGGGAGCGAGAGATCGACAGGCGGATCGGTGCAGCATCTGCTGTGATGGGGACGTTGTATCGGTCTGTCGTGGTGAAGAAGGAGCTGAGCCAAAGGGTGAAGCTCTCAATTTACTGGTCGCTCTACGTTCCAACCCTCATCTATGGTCACGAGCTATGGGTCGTGACCGAAAGAACGAGATCCCGGATACAAGCGGCCGAAATTAGTTTTCTCCACAGGGTGTCTCTCCTTTAGAGATAAGGTGAGAAGCTCGGTCATCCAGGAGGGGCTCAGAGTCGAGCCGCTTCTCTTCCACATCGAGAGGAGCCAGATGAGGTGGCTCGGGCATCTGATTCGCCTCCCTGGTGAGGTGTTCCGGGCATGTCCCACCGGGAGGAGACCCCGAGAAAGACCCAGGACACGCTGGAGAGACTATGTCACCCAGCTGGCCTGGGAACGCCTCTGGATCCCCCAGGGAGAGCTGGAAGAAGTAGCTAGGGAGAGGGAAGTCTGGGCTTCCCTGCTAAAGCTGTTGCCCCCACGACCCGGCCCCGGATAAGCAGTAGAAGATGGATGGATGCATGGATTACAACTGGACTTTGATGCACTGGCTAAAATGGCTGAGCAACAACACGGCTCCCATTAAAAAGTATGTTAGTACTTTAATGCTTTTGTCCTTTTTATGTTTAATATGTTCTGATATGTTAATAAATCTATCTTGTGCTGACCCGGCCCGTCTATCAAATTTTAAAAGTCAATGTGGCCCCTGAGCCAAAAAGTTTCCCCACCCCTGATTTAGAGTGTTCCATTAACCTGCCATGCATGTTTTTGGAATGTGGAAGGAAAGTACCTGGAGAAAATCCACGGAGGCATGGGGAGAACATGCAAAATCCACGAATGAAGACCGCAGCAGGAATTGAGCAATGCACTTCTGAGGTGGACCTGCTAAGGAGTCGACCACCGTGCTGTGCAGTTTAAAATATTTATTATTCATTCATTCCACTTATAAAATATTTAATTAATAATACAATGATTATTAGATATCAAAAAACTGCAACGACATATTTCATACGAATATTCCCTTATCTTACAATTAAATGGGATGCCATAATATATCATATATTAGTCTCCTATTTATCAAAAGTGTTTTATTTCAAAATGCTGTATTTATTTCTTGATTACGGACACGATTTCCACAGCACATTAAGAGAGTTTCGCAACGCTACTCAGACTCCAACACGGCAGAGGGTGGTAATGATCCAAGTGCTGTTTAAAAAGGGGCAGGGAGGGGTTGGGGGGGAGGAGAGAGAGAGAGAGAGAGAGAGAGAGAGAGAGAGAGAGAGAGAGAGAGAGAGAGAGAGAGAGAGAGAGAGAGAGAGAGAGAGAGAGAGAGAAAGCTTCGCGGTGGGGATACACCAGGAGTTGTCGTGTAGATCCTGACCAAAGTAACGACTAAACAAAGCATGGCAGTTGCTACGAATTGGTTTGCTCTCGGTTTCGCGGAGATGTTTTTATTTTTTGCAGAAGTCGTCTCGAACGAAAATTTTACAGGTTACAACGTGAATGCTACAGCTATTCCTGACCGGAATTTCACACACGACGAGTCTGTGGATAGTTCAACGTTTGCTTTGCAAAAGG
Organism: Hippocampus zosterae; assembly: GCF_025434085.1. Classification (NCBI taxonomy): domain Eukaryota; kingdom Metazoa; phylum Chordata; class Actinopteri; order Syngnathiformes; family Syngnathidae; genus Hippocampus; species Hippocampus zosterae. The sequence goes on from NC_067451.1 coordinate 37,513,110, forward strand.
CCACTGACTTTGATTTTCCCACTTCACACACGAGTTACACTCTTACCGAAGTTACAAATCAACAACCATTTCATGTTGAGCCCCTGCCCGTCTCCGGTAATCTACCGACCCCAACGATTGACGGTAACTAAGACCGCGCGTTTTGGCTGCCGCTGCTCAACCCGTATCGTATTGTTTTGTGTTTTTTGTTATTGTAAAGTGTCCTTGGGTGTCTTGAAAGGCGCTTATAAATCAAATTTATTATTATTATTATTATTATTAAATGTACTTGCTCTGTTTTGAAGGCAACTTTAACCCCTAAAACATCTGCAATTGTTGTGTTTTCATTATCGAAGTAAACAAAAAGAGGCCCGATGCAGAAAGCATAAACTGATGTTTTTAGAACTAATCATATGATTTTGTTACTTTCTTTCAAAATTATGAGCGTGTCATGGTGTATTTGGTGTACATGAAAGACTAGTGCTTATTTCCTTGTCAAGTTGCGTTTTATTTTACTGTACAGTAATTGTAAAGTTTTGTTGCATGAAAAAAATCACATTACTGTGCGCAGTGTATATCAAATGACAATGTGAGCCAGTTATTTGATTTTTTTATTTTTTTCAAAAGTACAGTGCATTCACCGTAGTTTTATGTGTACGTTTCTACCGTTTACCTGCTAGTTGGCAACGTGTGTTCCTGTGATGAACACGAAGGTCTCTGCGACATTAACTGCTGCTGTGACAGAGAATGTAGTCAGGAGATGGCTCTGTTCACTGGCTGCTCAATGCACGCTATCAGGCAAGTGTCCGCACACGTTTGTGGGGGGAGTGGGTGGGAGTGAATATTTAACTAATGCTGGGTTGCTACATTCCACACCAGCCTTTTTGACCATCCATTTTGAATCTGAGAGCTACTTCTTGTGTACTGCTTTATACACAAGACACAACCTGCTTTGTAATATTTTGGCAAAAACAAATTTACTGAAATTTGTGAATAAATCATCCTCTGATTGGTTTGGTCATGTGCAGGAGAATTGTGAGGCACAGGCCCATGAATTCAGTGGTGCCCCAAACATCGGTCCGCAGCCTGGAAACTGTTTGGAGCCCACAGAAATAGATTTCAAAACCATAAATACAATCTTCTGTGTTGGAGCTTTTAGATGACAGAAATGTAACGGATGATTGCCAATCCACAAAATATCAGTCGGATCATGAAGCATGAGGTGGAAAATGCCTGTGCATCACTGCTCTACTATTTAGGGCTGGACTATTGAAATTTTAACCATGAAATCTTTGATCTTGATCTTTAAAAAATGTTATAATCAAAGAATTAATGTGTATAATACACTCATAGAATTGGATAAAACCTGTAGGTGAAGGTTTTTAAAATGTGACCTTTACAAAAGGCTAAACACGAGCCTGAAAAAAATTTAAAATGGCAGACTTCCTCTGAGTTTTAGCATGTGTCTCCAAGTGACTTTTTTTGTTGACTTTGGGCTGTGACATACACCTCAAAACCTTTGTTGATCTTTGTGACACCTACAATCAGTGCTGCTTTGCTAAAAATTTGAAGGTGGTGTTGTTGAACCATTTTTTTAAAATCGCACAATAACCAAATAAAATATGATGCTGTTGTGAGGCCAACATGTTTTTAAAGTCTCACGAGTTAAGTGTTATTTTTAGGTGTATGTTTAGACTGTCAAAAATAGTGTAATTTTCCTGGTGAACAGCATGTTTGATGGCAACAGTTTTTCGCGAAAATACACAAACTTCGTGCCACAACGTCATGAAACCTTAAACGTCTTCTGGGAAAATTACTTAACCCATTCTGAGAACATCCATCCATCCATATTCTGATCCACGTATCCTCACAAGGATAGCGGGTTGTGCTGGAGGCTATCCTAGCTGTCTTCAGGCAGTGGTGGTGAGAGATACCACTGACTGAGCTGGTTGCCAGCCAGGGCAAACATAGATGAACAACCATCTGGAGCCTATCCCAGCTGCAGGCGCGGTACATCCCGAAGTGGTTGCAAGCCAGTCATTGCCACACAACGACAAACAAGCCTGAACTGGTTGCCAGCCAATCGCAGAGCACACAAAGATGAAGAACAACCATCTGCGCTCACACTCACACCTAGGGACAATTTAGATTGTTCCATTAACTTGCCACGCATGTTTTTGGAACGTGGGAGGAAACCGTAGTACCAGTGAGAACATGGAAACTCCCCACAGAGAGGTCAGAGTCGTAATCAAACGCTGCATCTCTGCACTGCGAGGCCGATGCGCTAACCGTAGGTGTCAAACTCAGGTCCTGGAGGGCCGCTGTCTTGCATGTTTTCCAAGTCTCCCTACTGCAACACACCTGATCCAAATGATCAGCTCATCAGCAAGCTCTGCGGAAGCCTGACATTGAACCTGTTCATTTGAATCAGGTGTGTTGCAACAAGGAGACTTGGAAAACATGCAGGACAGCGGCCCTCCAGGACCTGAGTTTGACACCTATACGCTAACCAGTCATCAACAGGCCGCCGTTCTGAGAACATTAAAGAGTAACGCATAAACAGTATTTCCTTTAGCAAGTCACTGACAACTAACATTGCCATAAAAATAAGTTTGTAAATGTCTCCAGGCTTAGACTCATCAAATCTCTGAAGTATTGACAATTTTGACAAGATATGATCATGGTCAAATTACAGGAGCTTTTAAATTACAATTGGCGGATTTCGTGTTCAGTTTAGCAAATGGCTCCAAAATACTATTTTTGTAGGTCTTCGGCAGTTATACCACCAAATTGTCAAACAAAAAACAGACAAAAAAAACCCCAACAAACATTAAACTAACAAATATTGATGGTTTTGTGAGGCCTGGTGTTTATGGCAGAGGTCCCCAACCTTTTTTGCCCCACAGACCGGTTTCATGTCAGACAACATTTTCAGGGACCGGCCTTTTTTTTTTTTTTTAGAATAGGCCTGCAAATTACTAATGTGGTCCTTGGGTACTACCGAGTGCCGATGTTGGTGAGCCAGTTCTACACAATTTATAGTTAGTTATAGTTATTTTCTCAACCGAAAATTGATCTTATATAAAGAACAAATAAAAATGTCCCAATTCCCAATTTCTGATTATGTATTAGTCACTGAGAATCAAAAATACAAAAAAAGCAAGATTAGGCTATGATACATATGGATAATGCCTACACAACAACTTGTGTTTTGTTTGTTTGTTTGTTTGTTTTTGTTATGTAGTGGCAACAAGCAGTTCTGCAGCCATGTCACTGCGTCATATGCTTTGCAGTATACTGTGGAGGGGTACTCACAGTTGCAGTCCTTTGTCCAACAAGAGACGTCTCATCACACTCTCTGCGTTCAGTCACATCGTAAGTTCTGAATGGTCTGCTTTGATCAGAAAGTATTTCAATACTTCCCCGGACTGTTGAAGCCGTTCATCAAGCAAGAATGGGAAAGAATTCCACCTACAAAGCTTCAACAATGTAACACAGTGATATCAATGATCCTGTACCAGCTATAAAATTCTAATGATGATTACTTGCTAAAAACAATAACATTGAACATGGACTGTCTTGTCTTTGTAGTGTATTCTATTAAATATACATAGGTTGAACATGATTTGCAAATCATTATGCTCTGATTTTATTTATGTTTTACACAACTTCCCAACTTCATTGGACGTGTATTTGTGGCTGTAATCGTATGAAACATACCAGTAGTTATCCCAAAACAAAATTGCGTCAAGTGGATTGTAACTATGGGAAACCACTACCCTCAGTGCCTGGTGAGCAAACCAGTTAAGGTCAAGCCCTGGTTGTCTCATAGCTGCATTTGTCTTTTAATTGAAAACCCGAATATATTTAATCTTTAATAAAAGATTTGGCCTCACTTTTGAAGCAGATTTTTCCAAGTTTGTCTTGGAACCTTTTGCAAAAGCTGAGTTAGTGTCTCATACGTGTACTCATTTGATGTCAAACCCAAATATTTTTCATTGATGAAGATTTGGCCTGACTTTAGGAGGGGTGTGTATGGGTGGGGGTGTATGTACTTCATGTAATTTGCATCATTTCCAAGTTTGTCCAGCTTTCTAATCATCGGTTATTTTTCTCAGGTCTTGACGGATTTTATTTTCCTGCCCCTACTCTTCCACTGTCTGGAAACTTTGATTTACTCTTCAACCAGTTTAATAGGTTTGCTTTAAGTTCACCAGAGAATAATGACATGTCTCCATATATCCCTACTAAATTTTATCAGGCAAGTATGTTTAAGAAGTGAGGATTTTCTATTTTCCATCTTCACTGACAGACACAACATTTAGAATAATCAGTTTCATTTGCAAATTATTTGTGCTTTGCTTTCAGTATGGAGTTGCAATCATGTCTGTTGAAGAAGAGGGAAAAAGAGGAATATTTTACCTGCCAGCTTCCGGTATTTCTGTCGACTGTGTTGACCAGAGTCCTGCAGGTAGTTACTGTGATACTATTATTAACATTCCTGATATGTTCACACTTCACAGGTTTGGTCCAGTATTGCTCTTGGTTTGATCAATTGCAAATGTTATTGTCTTGTCCAGGGAAATCAGGACAATGAAAGTCTTTGTATAACACTGAGATTTATTTGAGCTGCAGCTTTTGAGAAACACCGTGTCACAGAGTGTAAAGTGTATAACAGAGCATCTCCTCCCCATTGGTCGGTGAAACATGATCTTCAGCGTGCTTCAGCCACACCAGAGAGGCATAATCAGACCCCCCACCACACGACCGCCCACCAGCCACAGACACGGGAGAGAAACAAAACTGCCTTTGTTACAGCCACAGATGCAGATTGCATGACAGTTTAAAATCAAAAATTTCCATCACAATTCCCCTCCTTTGAAAGAAAGGATCAACAAAGAGCCAGGACAATGACCGAATGACACAAATTTCAAACATAATAATTAGAGCTGTTAGTTCAGCTCGTTTTTATTGCCATTAATTTAAGAGAATTTTAACTGGATTAAATTTTTTCTCGCGAGATTAACGCGGCACATGCCACAGCGGATGTTACGTTGCCCTATAAAACCAGAAACAAAACAACAAGCGCGCTGCACAGGTCCACGCACGCGCAAGACACCGAAGACGGATGCTTAAAAGTTGCCAGATTGTTCCACTGACAAGACCAAACTGTATGTTTTGCAGTCGTAAATAGTGATGTGCCCAACTGTGCCGAGGCTCCGATGCGTGTGCCGAGTAAACCGGAAGAAAATCTGCGGAGCGTGCATCGAGGCGTGTGTCGATTACGCTTGTGGCCCGATGCCTCGGAACGCGCGTTGCTCCGCCCGAAGCCTCGCGGGACGGGATTCCTACATCACCGTCAATAGTTTCACGGGTGAATCGAAATAAATTTGCTGCACCGGGACAACAATGAGCTGACAGGTGACACTGACTAGATGTAAGATCGGGCCGCCCGAGCCCGCGGGTCGGGTCGGGCTTCTCTCTCGCTGACTTTTTATTTTGTTCGTTACGAGGCCGTGAATAGTTTTGGCCAAGAGAGACTGTGGTTCGCAAAAAAATAGAAGTGGCCTCATCACAACACATACTGTACTAAACTCTCGCAATGACAATTCAAAGAACTCCTTCATGTCTCTATGATCTAGCCGTCATTGTTCTTGGTCTCGCTGCTTCTCTCTCAAGTGCCACGCACGATTCTTACGGATGTACTGCTGCTGTGGTGAATGGCCCAATTTTCAACCCGTAATAATGACAGAATGCCTTAAATTTTTCCGACAACTCTTAAAAAAAAAATCCGTCAAAGATAGAAAATTGTTTGTGAATGTACCCTCTGCTGAAACTGAAATACATGTTTAAAGGATGTAAATAATTATACAGACTTGTTTAACTTAGATTTTGTGGAAAAGAAAGGCTTAAATTTGTTATCACAAATCACCCCTCCTCCTCACGAGTCATCACAAATGAAATAGGAAATGTCGTGTTTGCTTCGGGCTCAGGCCTGCAAATCAAGTTAATTGCTCGGGCCGGTTCGGGCTGGATTTTTTTGGCCCGATCTTACCTCTACATCAAATCCATGGTCTCATTTTAATCACTGTCAATACATTTATTTTCCACATGATGGTGCATTAGTAATTAAATAAAGCCTCATGATGCTTCGGCCCAGGAACGAACCAGTTGGATGGAAAGCCTAATTGCTTCATGAGGCTTCATTTTCCCATCACTAATCATAAACTGAGCTATCATGGCACGTCGAGTTTGAAATGCCACCTAATGGCCAAGCACACAGCTGACGTGAGTACCGTATTTTCACGACTATAAGGCGCCATTAAAAGTCTTAAATTTTCTCCAAAATGGACTGGACGCCTTATGGTGCGGAGCGTCCTTTATATGCGCTGAGCCGACACGCTGTTTATATAGAGAAAAGGCGGAAGTGACTGTGGCCAGGCATGCGGGAAAGAAGTCGGCCAATCAGGGAAGGGTGGGCGTGTATATATACATATATGGAGAGTGAGAGAGAGGGAGAGAGAGGACAGGCAAGCTAGTCCGCCAATGGTGAAGGGTGGGCGTGTAAGTGGACGCTAAAGGAAGGGACGCCTCAAGCCAGTACCAACACTTGTATAGAGTGTGGCAATGTGCATTGTTGCAAAACAACTCCGGTTTTGGTTTCTAAGAACCCCTGAAAATAAATTCGACAAAAAGACATGCCTACGAAGCTCAGTTCAAACTTAAAGCCACCGGTTATGCTTTTGGCATGCGTGCCCATCTCACAGCAGCGGTGAAAAAACAAGTCAAGCAAATGAACTCTGAGCTTGCCGTTATTCCCGGAGGCTTGACTAAAGAACTCCAACCGCTGGACGTTGGCATCAACCGGGGCGTTCAAAGTAAAGTTGCGAACGGCATGGGAACAATGGATTATCGGTGGCAAACACAACTTTACAAAGAGTGAGAGGCAGCGCTTGGCGAGTTACGCCACAATACGCAACAACGAGAGGGAACGCGGCGTTTTTGATGGATTACGGTAATTGCACAATTGTTCAATTCTTTCTACACACACGCGCGCTGCCACCATGTTTCGCTCTGTTCTGTACTTTCAAATGTGGGAAAGCTTCACACGAGAGAAATGTTGACTTTGCTGTTGCTACTCCTTCTTTCCGCTCGGCAATGCGTAGCAACTCACACTAGCATGTGATGCATTCAATGACAACTGAGATGTGCAGTCCTCTGCTTCTGATACAGAGGATGAGGACTTTGATGGATTTCTGGGTGATGATTGATCGAAAAACGTGAGAACATTGTACGATGGCTAAATAAAATACACCCGAACTCAGTTCTGCTTTCGTTGCCTTTTTAAAAACGTGTTTTTAGCTTATCTGTATGTCTTGGCATGCTACCGTATGCTTCAAGCTAACGTGTTAGAGTGCGTGCATGCATGCCGTATGTTTAAGCTGGCGTATGTTTTACCACTGTAAAACTGCGGCCATTAGTACGGTGCGTCCTGTGTATGTGTAAAATACAGAAATGTCACCCATTAATGAGACTGCGGCCATTAGTACGGTGCGGTGAATAGTTGTGAAAATACGGTACTCTGCCCCCTCGTCTCAGATAGACAGCTATGGATCATTTCAAAGCGAAGAAAATGGATGACACGACAAAGAACAAATTTGCTGTAGCCATAACTAAATGTATGGCTACTGCATGCAAGCCTGTCAACATTGTCCACAGCTCGACTCAAGCTGAAATCATTTGCATTGCGTATATCGATTCTACTCCGGATTGCCAGGGAGCGCCTCCAAGCTGTGTACAGAGATTGTATGTAGCGGAGAAGGCTAAGGTACTCCAAGCGGGAGAAGACACTGTTTTGGGAGAGAAATAAGAGACTAGGTTGATGAGCTTCATGTGAATAAAGAGCAGATAGCCTGTCGAATACGATCTATGCCACTGACGCGATTGTTACTTATTTGGAACTATTTTGTGTGGAAGGTTACAGTGTTCCGTGTCCATATAAATAAAGCGGGTGGAGCGTCTCTGTGTTCGTCTGACAGAGGCACATCGAGAGTTCAGCGGTGCAGTCGTAGCCACGACCATACTGAAAATAAAAAGTCTACGGTGTTGTCATTGAACCAAGTGTACTCATCCGAAATGATGTCTACACATAACCATAGAGAGACTTCCGTGCAAGAAGGACCAACAGAATCAACGTAGCCTGACTGCTGTGTTCAAAGCTAACTTGACAAAAACGAAGTATGCAACCATTGCTTAAATCCACTATAGGCTGAGTACTAGTTTACCTTAGATGTGCACTTTATAATGTTATATTGCTCTGCTTTGATTCCATAAAAAGAGCTGTTCAAGGAGCTGTTATGTGGCAAAATATTTTTTCACTGTTGTTGGTGGACACTAATATTGTGAGAGATTATATGTGAATAACTGCTCCAAGTGAAAAATGTTCATGTAAAATTGAAAATCGGAATTGTTATTTCAGTAAATGTTTGCATTTTGCACATAGAAAACTGATTCATGATTTTTCTATGTGAGATCATGAGATCATTAAAATGGGGAAAAATAGGACAAAAAAATATAAAAGGAAATTCAGAAACAATAAAAAATGCATTAGTAATCACGATTATTTTTTTGTGAATTTGAGTTCATTATGACAGTGGCATTTTTAATTAGATTAAATATTTCAATCGTTTGACAGCTCTAATAATGCTTAAACAGTAGAATGGACGTATATCTAGAGTCGAACTGAAGCATCGTCAGAGTTCAGGGTCAGTCGTCATTAACAGGGGTCCTGTAACTACACTCAAGGGAGAGTGCAATGCTGTTTTTATGAGGAACGGAATCCTTGAGGTAATACGGCAAAGCATTAGTGTCACAATGCGTGATGGTGGAGGACCCCAAAAAGCAGGCAGGAGGGAGGAGCAGGGTGAACTTGAAGAATTGTCTGAAAACAGACAACTAAATTCCAAACAAAGTCCAAAGTATCAAACAAAAATCATAACTTAATCTAAGTCAAGTCAACAATATCTATAGAGCACTTTCAAACAGCCATCGCTGCATACAAAGTGCTGTACATGGAGCAATTTAACATGCACAATAAACAGTAAGACAAATCTGTAATAAAGGCGGTAGAAAACCAAGAACAAATCAAATGCTGAGTCGAATGCCAAAGAATACAAGTGAGTTTTGAGGAGGGTTTTGAAGATGTGCAGCGAGGAGGCTTGCCGAATGTTCATTGGGAGGTCATCTAAATCTAAACCATAACAGTGACCAAAACATGACTGAAACAAACCTGACAGCAGCAAACAGACAAACAATGACCCGACACCGAGTGGTCGTGCCGGGAGTCTTTTTAAACAAACAAACTAATTACATAACGACCAACAGGTGTGCAGCTGCAGGGGGAGCCCTACAGTGCCACCCGTTGGTCACAAACAGAATCATGACAAGTAGATAGAGCAACAGTAGTCCTGTTCACACGGCACACATTTGCTCCGGCGCTGCACCGATGTATTTTGTTGCGATATATTTTGCACCGCAGCAAATTGTGTGGAGCGTTCACACGTACAAAGCCGCTGAGCATGTCTGCATCGGCACAGCGTCGGTGCAGCCCCACCTGCGTTCACACGGCAGTTTCTGCAGCTGAGCAAAACGACGAGCTGTCGTGTTGGTTCTTTTTAAAACATACTGTATATACACAACTCAAGCAACTACTGGACAGGCACGTCCTTCTCCTTCTCGGTCTCCGTGCCTTCTGCTCGAGATTGACCGCCCACGAAAACGTAAATCAACGATGGCTTCAATGACACTCAGAAAAGCAAACACTAATGCACCAATCAGAAAATCAAGAGAGGAAATCACAAAATAAATTATATGGGGGGCGGGGGGTTAAGAATAAACAACTCGGAGACAGCCCAGTCTCCTACAAAAGGAATGATGTTACCAGCCAAGTCTTGTGTCGTTATCAAACAAACACATTACGGGAGTCCGACAGAGCACGAAAGCAACGCATTCTCGCCATACGTACTCTTCACAAGCATTTGCTCTGGAGCAAATTTAACCCAGTTGCCTTCACACGTGCAAATTTACATCGGTGCTGCTTCGCAAACTAGCATTTGCTCCGGAGCTAATTTTTAAACCACCTCCCTGAGATGGATCAAATTTGGTCCGGTGTAAGCCTTTTTCCGGGGCTACGCAGGAGCTAATTTGCACATGTGAACGCTCTACTGGGGCAGCCTCGGCGCAGCACTGGACCAAATCTTGCCGTGTAAACACCACTCGTGACAGTGGTCTGGTCAGACATTACAGTGTACGGCTCGTGTCGCGGATATGCTGGAGCCTGTCCCAGCTGTCTTTGGGCAGTAGGCGGGGGACATCCTGAACTGGTTGCCAGCCAATCGCAGGGCATACATAGATGAACGACCATTCCTACTCACAAATCACACCTTGGGACAATTCAGAATGTTCCATTAACTTCGCAAAAGATCTGCGATCCCTAGGCTCAAAGGCGCAGATCAAACCGTCGCCAATTCCTAGTGGATCGCAGTGAAGTCCGTAAGGGAGCCTCCACGCCGAATTGACGGGACTTTCCATCACTGGAGAGTTGGTGCGAAGTGGTAATGACCTTCGGCTCAGCAAAATCCCGCGGGACCGCGTCCGGCGGTATACAAATCCACCGCAGTCCTGGAGTAAAGCGCCTAGCAAGGCGGCGGACCGGATCCCCAAGCCGACCATCCTCATGGGTTATGAAGGAAAGCCCACCCTTCAAAATAAAACACCGGGCCCGGCGCACCCAAGGTCCAACCTCGGGTGCTCCAGACACCTTGGACCACCACCGTCGGCCACCGCGATGCCGTGGACCCTGGCCACGGGGTCGAAGTGCAGGGGCGGGGTTGCGACCCGTCCCCCTCCCTCACGCTACATAGCCCCCAGGATGGCGATTCTCCCTCCACCCCCACTGCCCCCTCAACCCGTTTCCCCCTTCTCCCGATCCCCCTTAACCTCAAGAAGTCCGGCGGCGATGGCGCGGGGTGTCGGGGACAGGCTTAGATGAGGGCCCACGTCCCTAGTTCCACAACCACACGTCGGCGGACTAGGCACGATGGTCGCTCCTCTTGTGAACTGGTGATGGTGCAGGGGAGAGGCAGCGACCACGGTGGCGGAGCAGGACTCTTTAGTCGTAGCGCTGCTCCCCTCAATCCGAGGAAGGGCCAATAAAAGGCGGGCTAAACACGGCCATCAACAAGAGACCCGCCTCCAGCAGATTCATCCTTCATGCGGGCGAAACAAATACAAACACAATAACCGGACTGCTTTCCTGGAAATCGGCGCTTGGAATGTACGAACCCTGATGGACAATGCAAGAGCAAATGGACCGGAGCACAGGACTGCCCTCATCGCCCTTGAGATTCAGAAGCTCGGCCTGGACATTGTGGCCCTCTCCAAGGCCCTTCTCCCTGGTGCCGGGCAGATCGATGAGCCTCGGCACGGGTACACCTTCTTCTGGAGCGGACGAGCTGTGGAGGAGAGAAGAAATCACGGTGTAGGGTTCTGCGTTAAGTCGCGTCTGGTTAGGGATCACAACATCATCCCCGTAAGAACTTCTGAGAGACTGATGTCCATCACCCTACCTCTGTTTCAATCCCAATCCCTTGTGATCATCAGCGCCTATGCACCTACCCTGGACGCCTCGGAGGAGGCGAAGGAGTCCTTCTATGCCGCGCTGCGTGGCCTGATCGTCCGCGTCAACCCCCGGGATAAGCTCTTGGTTCTGGGGGATTTCAACGCGCGGGTGGGCCGGGACCATCAGCTTTGGGGAGGGATTCTGGGGAAGGAAGGCGTTGGCAACTGCAACGAAAATGGAGAACTATTCCTTGGTCTCTGCGCAGTGACGGAGATGGTAATAACCAACACACTGTTTTGGATGGCCAACAAGCACAAGACCACCTGGCAACATCCAAGATCCGGCCACTGGCACCTGATCGATTACGTCCTTACCCGCATCTGCGACTGAGCGGACGTCATGGTCACGAGGGCAATCTGCTCCATGAATGACGGATGGTCCGATCACAGGCTGGTAGCCTCAAGACATAGGCTGAAGATTGCGCCTGCGAAAAGAAGGAAGAAGATCCCCAAGAGGATACGTTTCAATGTTGGGCTGCTGAGGAATCCCGAAGTCCTCAAACAGTACCAGACGTCCCTCGCGGACAAACTGGACACTCAACCTTGGACCCTTCCTGCCACTGTCCACTCAGACTGGGAGCACTTGAAAACTGCGCTCACCAAATCCGCGGAAGAGGTCCTCGGTATGCAAAAGAGGAGAAATCCCGATTGGTTTGCCGAAAACCTGGAAGAAATTGAGCCACTGATTTCAAGAAAGAGAGAGGCTCGCATTGCATGGCAGAACTGTGTTTCCTCCAAGAGACTTGAAGAAGTCTACCGGGCGGCCAAGAATGAAGCACAGAGAGAGAGATCCGGAGGATCCAAAATCAATGGTGGGTCAACTTTGCCCACCAAATGCAGAGTTTCGCTGACCGTCACGATACCAGATCCTTCTTCGAAGCAACGAGGAAGATCATCGGTCCGGCTCACAGTCCTCCAATGGCTGTGAAGGCAAAGGACGGCACAATCCTGCAGGAAAAGGAGGATACTCACCAGCGATGGAAGGAGCATTTCATGGAGCTCCTGAACCGTCCGACATGCGCAGCAGACGGCTTCCTCGATCCTGTCCCCCAGCTCCTCGTGCAACACTGGATGATGGAGCTGCCGACTCTCCGGGAGATCTCCGGAGCCCTGAGGAGGATGAAGAACAAAGCTTGCTGGAGTCGACGACATCCCAGTAGAACTTTTACAAGCTGGGGGTGCACATCTCCTCACCCGCCTCCAAGTTTTCATCCTTCAATGCTGGGTCGAGGAGACGGTGCCTGGAGAACTGAAAGACTCCGTCATCGTCACGATATTCAAGAAGGGCCACAAACTCGACTGTGGAAACTATCGTATAATTTCCCTGCTGTCAACAGCTGGAAAACTCATCTGTCGTATACTGGCCGACCAACTCACCTGTCTCGCTGAGTGGGTTCTTCCGGAGTCCCAGGTGGGCTTCCGTCCAGGCAGGTGAACCGCGGACATGGTGTTCTGCGCCAGACAGCTCCTGGAGAAGTGCCGGGAGCAGCGGAGGAAGTTCCACGCCATCTTTTATGATCTGGCCAAAGCGTTTGATTCTGTGCCCCGAGCAGCACTCTGGAAAGTGCTGGAACGTCAAGGCTGCCCCCCCAAATTCATATCCCTCACGACGGCATGAAGGGTTGCGTCCTGACTCAGGGCGAAATGACTCCCCCACTCCCGGTTCGGACCGGTGTCAAACAGGGCTGCACGGTGGCGCCGACGTTGTTCTGCCTCTACATCGCCGCGCTCATCCACCACGTCACCCCTGTCCAGGAGCACGGAATCAGTCTACGCTACCAAACTGAAAGGTCGCTCTTCAACCTCAGCCGTTTGAGGAGCAACCATGGTCACGACCGTCAGCGAACTCCAGTACGCTGATGACAATGCTACAGTCTCCAACTCCTCCGGGGGCCTCCAGCTCATCGCGGACGGCTTCGCCGCAGCGTACAGGACCTTTGGCCTCTCCGTCAACACCAAAAAGACAAAGACCCTCCACCTGAACCATCATCCACCCCAAATCACCATAGACGACGAACCCATCGAGCAGGTCTCTGCGTTCCCTTACCTGGGTAGCATTATCCAGCAGGACGCCGGCCTCACGGAGGACCTCACTCACCGTATCCAGGCAGCCCACACAGCCTTTGGACGCCTCGGTCGTCGGGTCTTCAGGAATCACCAACACGAAGATCATGGTGTATAAGTCTGTCGTCCTCCCGACCCTTCTCTATGGCGCCGAATGTTGGACCCTCTATCGGAGCAGCATCAAGAGGCTCGAGAGGTCCACCAAGGACGACTCCGATCTCTCCTCAATGTTTCCTGGGAAGAGAGATTGACTAATAATGAGATCCTCACCCGGGCTGGCCTCACGAGTATCGAGGCCATGATCACCCTGGCCCAACTGCGGTGGGCCGCTCACGTGCAGCGGATGAGCGACGACCGTCTCCCGAAGCAGCTCCTCTACGCGGAGTTGCTGGAGGGCACCCGTCCCCGCGGTGCCCCGAAAAGACGATTCAAAGACCAGCTAAAGGGTCATCTTCAGCGGTGCCGGATTCCCCCGGCACAGTGGGCTGACCTGGCCGCGGATCGGGCGGCCTGGCGTGGGGCTGTGCGGGGCGGGGTCCGGGTCTTCGAGACTCGACGCGTCGCTGCGGAGGAGGGCCGGCGAGCGCGGAGGAAGGAGAGGGCCCTGCAACCGCCCGGCCCCCCCAACCCACTTCTGTCAATCCTCCGGGCGGTGTTTTCGGGGAAGACTGGGCCTCCACAGTCATCGGAGACACAAGCACCGTCGCCCTGTCCTGGGGGCCGCATTCCTCGATAACGAGGGCCTTCACCGACCGACCGATATTTTTGGAATGTGGGAGGAACCCGGAGTACCCAGAGAAAACCCACCCAGGCACACCGGCACACGTGCAAAGTCCACACAGAATGGCCGGAATCTAACCCTGCACCTCTGCCCTGTGAGTCAGATGTGCTAACCAGTCGATCACCGTGCTGCCCTGTATGTGAACGGCATTGCATATTACAAAAAAAACAGTGTACATTCCTTGAAAACTCGTTTTACATCCATAAGAATTTTGCATTGTATTTTTCCTCTTAATTCTTATGCATTTAACATTTCAAATTATTTTGATTAGTTAAAAAAATCAATGACGATTGATATCAACTGCTATGAAATACTTATAAACATTTTTCAGCCATATTACCCAGCCCATCACAGCATTTTACAGATGGACGATTCCACGAAGAAGAATGTAGAAACAAACCATTCAAGCAACAACAACGCAGGAATCCACTTATTCATGAAAAATCAAAACAGATCTTTTTAGGCTAATGTGGTTGTTGTGATGCATTTCATCAGTCATGGAAGTGTTGTTTTGGCTGAGTTTAAAGGGGTGCTCTCCCTGCCCCATGAGCAGCAGCCAAGACTGACTATTCATGGGGCAGGGAGAGTACCGTACAGTTGACCCCGCTATTCATGCACATACAATGCCAAGAACAGACTCAATTTTGCAAGTTGCTATACAATGATTTTTGTTCGCAGCGTATAACCTGTGAGTACTACAAAATGTTTCAGGAGGCAGTTATGAAACACTTTTGTGCTACCGCAATTTCCAGTGTCTTTTTTTTAAACAGCATTCCTCGTGGACAGGAGAAGTCGATGTTCCCGGCGTGTGGTTCTGAAAGAGGAATGCAGCTCCCTACCACCCATAAGCAAAGATACTTACACAAACATCAGCCTCTATTCTGTGAGTTACACCTCTCATGTGTCATTGCTTTTGTTGTGTGGTTGTCACTTTCTGTATTGCACTGTGTCGCAGTGGTTTCATATAAGTGTCAATTTTTGAGTTACTGGACATGTTGACTCTTTTATGACTATCCTGTTATTCATATAGTGTGATGAAAAAAGTATTTCCCTTTTCCTCATGTTCCTATTTTTAATCCCCCCCCCCCCCCCCCGTTTTCCTACTTTAATGTTGAAGATCACCAAACAAATGTAAATAGACAGAGATAGGGGTAAAACAAGTCCTGCTTGCTTGGGGAATTTTTTTTTTTGCCTCGGTTATTATGTGTGCACCTTCGGGAAGACAAGGCAAGCCAGCCTCCGCAGCAATTGTTCATGCGAGGCATGACGGTAACGCACCTCCAATGCAGTGGGAAGGCACACTTCAAAATAAAAACAGTTTAACCGGAGCAAATTTAACCCTGCTCAAGGAGGTGGTTTAAAAATTTACTCCAGAGTAAATGCTCATTTGCGGGACAGCACCAAGATAAAATTGGACGTATCGTATTTAGAAGGCATTAAACATTACCATCGCGATCAGAGTGTTGCGGCCAGATTATACGCTCCTTGTGTTTATTGTTATTATATTTCGAAAACGCCACAGTTTTCATACAGCTCATAGCATATTATTTTGTTGTATTATTTCCGCCACACCTTAAATGCCGGTCCCTGAAAATATTGTCTGACATAAACCGGTCCGTGGGGCAAAAAAGGTTGGGGACCCCTGGTATAGGCTGCTTTGCTAATTCATCACCTGGACTAATTGCTCTCGTCAATGGAACCATCGATTCTGCTTTTTGCGAGGAATCTTTTTTTGCGAGGTGGCCATCAGTTTGTGACCTTATGCTGAAGCACGTTTGAGTTCTGCAGCATTACAATGATCCAAAATACACCCAGAAGTCAACCTCTAAACAGCTGAACATTAACAAAATTATGGAGTCGTCAAAGTCCATCGATCCATCTTCCGATCCGCTTATCCTAATAAGCACAACCTTAAAAAAAGCTGTTCATATTTGAAGAATCTGCAGTGTTGCTGAATTTTAGGAAATCCACAAGAAAGCAGTCTAAATATCATCTCAGAGATGCAAAAGACTCTTTCCCAGTTATAGAAAACTCTTGTGCATGCACCAACCAGCTATTTGGTTTGGGATCTACAGGACTCAGAGGGCTTGATAGCTTTGAATAGATTGTTTTTACCCTGAATAAATAACATCCCCATTTGTAAACTTGATTTCATGTTCAGTTGGGTTATCTTTGTCGAATATTTATGTTTGGTTGGTGATCTTATACAATAAAGTGGGGAAACTTTTTGGGGTGTAACAAAAAACAATTTGAATCGGAAAATTGTTTTTGATTTAAAAGATGTGAGTGCATTGAATCAAACTGAATTAATCGTTCCACTTTCCACTTGAAAATCAAACCGTCCTTGCATCGTATGGTGCTCCCTGGTAATCGGATTTATTTCAAATCATCTTTATGGACAGATGCATACACCCAGAAACTGCAAAAAAATAAGAATATGAGAAGAGGGCAAAGGCAAATGCTTTTTCAAGGTACTGTAGTTGCATGCCACACTGCAAACGAGTGAGAGACATAATGTCACGATCATTTTTTAATTGTATGTTGTTGTTACAGGGGGAGAATGAAGATGCCACTGTAAGTATGCCTTTTTTTCCAATGACAAATTACAAATTTGTGATTGCAAATTGGTACAAATGTTGCTGTATTTAACTGATTAAAAAAAATCAATTTTCAGATCAATCATTAGCTCGTTTTACATAGAGACCCCACAAAATGGTTGCATCAAAGTAAAATGTTTTGAGAAAGCTTATGCTGTCCTAAAAAATGGTTTATCCTGCTATTTTCTGCCTCATGTGAGAACCCAATTAGCAACTTTCACATAAATATATTGAAGAGGGAGATGGGTGGTGGTGGGTCAGCGCAGGCCCCTTAGCCATATTATGCACTCACCCAACGGCTACAATGAGTCCCTATTGCAATACACCAATAGCTGAATGTCAACATATCATTATTAATTGGTGAAAAAAAGGTTGGTGTGATTTTTTTTTTAACCTGTGAGGATCATTTCTACATGCTGATGGGGAGCTTTGGAGTTTTGAAGCAGCGATCTTAAACAACTACAGTCATCAAAACAATGGTGCTGTGAGTTATAGATTTTTAATAAATTGTTAATAGTTCATCGTGTGTGAGCCACAAACAACCTGGCAACCTCGCAACCTGATCAGGTCTCATTCGCTTTGCACCGGCCTTAAAGATGCATTCATTCATGAGCATGTTATTTTGTTGAAATTACTTTCATTGCATTTATTTAAAAAATTATGCCAAAACACATGCTCCTTCAAAGTAGCCTTTGAATGATGAAATTGTGCACATCACTGGCAACGGTCATTATAATTTGCGGATTCACTTGGAAAGTTAATTTCACACCTAAAGGGGCTATATCAAGCTAAATCAACTTTTTTGAGCATTTAGTCATTTAAATGCTAATTCGTCACCAGACCCACCTCCAAAGTTCACCCATCCTCTGAGCATTCCTGCTCATTCTTCCTCACTAAGCAACATGAAGCAACATTTCTCACTTTTATAGGCCACAAAGCAACCCCGAAGAAACCAGTCAGACAAAACAGATTTGCTGCCTTTCCAGCAGCTCCTATTTATTTTGTTCTTCTACTTCTTACTCTCATAACTTTGCTGCTGTTAAGTGGGAATTTCTCCATTGTGAGACTATTAAAGGTTTTCTTATTTTATCTTATCTGATTGTACTATTGGAGCTATGATTAAAAGAAATGCAAATGGATTTTTCGGAGGCGGTCGTGAACGCCTCTCGTGTTGAAAAAATGAGAGCTGTGGTTATGGTTTTATTTTTAATTTTTTTAAACGCAGAATTTATTAATGTTTTTCACGGTCTCAGCAAGTACAGGTACTGTACATCTTTGTCCGTCTTGGTGCTTTCTTCCGTTCCACTCGAGAGGCGATCATGGCCACCTCCGAAAAACGTAAATTAATTCTTACTTCAATGAAACCACGATGAAAATCAAGCGAGGAAATCGCTAAATAAATTCTGTAGGGGCGGATATAGCATTTATTATATGACTTGATTTTCTGTTTTGATGCATTCTTTTCAATTTTCTTAGTTTCATTTAAGTACAGTCATAGTTAGTTTACATTTTTTAGAGGTGGTCATGAACGCATCTCAAGTTGAACGGATGCCTCTCGAGTTGAATGGAAGAAGTGTAGCACCATCTAGTGTACGCATTGTAGATTGCGCCGTTTAGTGTGAGGCGTCTAATATATGAAAAAAAATTACAAAATAGCCATTCATTGAAGGTGCGCCTCATAATCCAGTGCGTCTTTTCATGCGGAAAATACAGTAAGCGTTTTCCGCGTAAGTAAGCCTACGTTATTTATTAAACGTATTAACATCGTTTTTCAAACCTTTATATACTGTTATTATTATAATACCTGTAATGATGATTTTTTTAAGAACTTGATTTTTTTGGGGGTGTTCTAGCTGACAAGATGATCACATGATATAAATGTGTCATCTACAAACAGATATCTAACACTTTTTACGCTTTTTTTGTTTGATCAAATTTGAAAAAAAAAGTGTCTATCAGGGACCGTATAAGACAAAGTTTGCATCTAAAGGCATTAACACCAAAGCTTGGGTGTGATCCGTCAGATGTTGCTAAATTGGGTCCATATACATAGAGCATCCTCTTAGAATCAAATTGTTGGTGTGCGAATCCACTGCTAAGGGGTGAGGGGCACATAACAGCGAAGCCAGAGAGGATATTAAGAATATTATTCCATAAGAGCCCAGTACGATCCACAGTGGCACAGAAAAAAAAATCCAGCACTTACAGGCTATACAAAAGAAGCCTGCAGAAAAGATGGTACAGATTCACAGATCATTGAGACTTTGTCATAATACACTGATACTGAAGCTTGATTTTAAAAAAACTGTATGAGTGATTCTCAGGTTGTTCCTGTGGAGATGGCTGCAGTCATGTTGCAGTCTTCAGATGGCACTCAAAATGAAGTTACGATCGGTGAAGAGGAAAACATGAAGCCGTATCTCATGAATCCAAATGTGTGTGCAAATGTTGTTTTGAAGGTAAGGTGAATACAACTCTTTGACTTATGACAACTTGATATCGTTTCCAAATGTGAATTGGTTAACACTTGTATTGCGCTTTTTTACCTTCAAAGTACTCAGTGCTTTCTCGCTGTCGCCTCATTCTCCTACTGCGGAGCAACTGGCGGTTCAGTATTTTGCGCAAGGACACTTCGACATGATCACGAGAGCTGAGGATCAAACCCACAGCCTTTGGGTTCTGAGACTGCTGCTCTACAACCTGAGCCATGCCGCCCCATAATGTTTTTTCTTGTTGTTGCTGTTTTCGCAGGTTGCATACTTGGTGAAGTACAACAAGGCAGGCCAAGTAGTGAATGCTGCAGTACATCTGCTGCTTGGGAACTTTAATGTCACACCATTTACCCTGGAGCAGGAGTTCTCGATCAAATTTATTCAGGTATTACTGAAGCTGAAACTGTTTTTGTTTAATCCACTTCAAATGATGTTATTTACAAAAGAAAGCATTTTTTAATTGCGATCAGATTGACTTTTGGTTTAGAAAAATATTGCTTCAGGAGAGAAGGATAATATTTACCGTTTACTGCATTGTGACTGCTAAATTGGAACAAATACGTCATGTCAGGTGTGTTTGAGCTCTTCCCAGAAAAATGCGCTCTGACTGAATTAAAATGGGTTCTCTGCATCTATTCTTTTAGATGAAATACACGTGGAATCCATTCATCGCTTCGTTTTCGAATTGATAATTTTCATGCAGAACTGGATTTTTCACAGGCACAGCATGATGATTAATCTTTGACTGTCCCAAAAGTGTTGAAAGGGAGCATCTTGCTATTTTATATCGCGATATATAATTTTGAGTCATGCAACAAAGTTATATCCAATTTGTATGGTGCCGAAGTGGATTGCAACGGTGCCAAATTTGTGATCATTCCGAATTAATAGTTCATCAACAATGTAATTATTTCATTAACTATGATTATTATTATTATTATTTGATTTGATTTGACTTTTTATTTGGTCTCCCATACGAGAAACTTGTCTCGGAGGACATGCCCTGCTTGCTGCTACATGCATTGAACAATAAAAACACATACTGTAAGCTACACCACATACATTGGACAATACATACAGTGCCGGACGATATATACTCTCCACACAATGGATGGTACGTCAAAGTCATATGCACACCCCACACTGCCCTCATGTCCTCCTGCTTTTCTGTCTGCCTTCCTCTAGTTGTTTGTTAATTAGGCTGATAGCCTGCGGTATGAATTAGTTTTTGTATCGGTTTAATTTGCAGAGAAGGGTCCCGTACCTCTTTCCTGAGTGTAGGAGCTCGAATTGGAAGTGCAGCACGTGCGAAGGATTGTCTAGAATGTTGTTGGCCTGTTGAATAACGTACTGCACATATATATATCTTGGGGGCGCAGGGGGCGGGGGCTGTACGCTTACCTTCCCTGCTGTCTTAACCAAGTTGGTTATGTGAGCTTTCGATTTTACAGTGTGGTTCCCAAACCAAGTGGTTATTCCAAAGCGCAGGACTGACTCAATAGTTGCTCAATAAAAGATCAAAAGAATGCCAGGGAGTGTGTTCCAGAGCTGGGGAGCAGAGCGACTGAAGGCTCTGTTTCCCATGGTGACGAGGTGACCAGGGGGGACTGTGAGGAGGGGAAAGAGCGAAGAGAGCGGACAGGTGTAGGAATATGGATGAGGTCAGACGGGTATGGAGGGGCAAGGTTATGGATGGCTTTGAATGTAAGGAGCATGATTTTATATTGAATGTGATGTATAATGGGGAGCCAGTGGAGATGTTGGAGGACAGGTGTAATATGGTTTATGAATGGTGTGAGCGTAATAATGCGAGCGGCTGAATTTTGGACCAGCTGAAGCTTGTGGAGGGTTTTTTTTTGTGGGAGACCGAGCAGGAGGGAGTTACAGTAATCAAGTCGGGAGGTGACAAGGGTGTGAAGAAGTATAGCAGTGGAGTGAGGGGTGAGAAAATAATCATAGTAATAATAATTAGAGCTGTCAGTTTAGCGCATTTTTATTGGCATTAATTTAAATGAATTTTAACGGGATTACATTTTTTCTCGCGAGATTACCGCGTCACACGTCACAAGCGGATGTTACGGTGCTCTATAAATACACCAGAAACAAAACAACAAGAGGCGCTGCAGAAGTCCACGCCCATGTCTGTTTTGCCAGCCATGGCAGCGCGAGACACCGAAAACGGATACTTAAAGAGTTTATGAATGGAAAGTTTACTTTTAAAAAGTTGCCAGATTGCTCCACCGACAAGACCAAAGTTACCTGTTCTCTCTCAGTGTATTATACAGGTATACGATTTATGCCACTTGTTACTTGTTTGGAACTATTTGGTGTGGAAGGTTGGAGCGTTCCGTGTCCATATAAATAGAGCGGGTGGAGCTTCTCTCTGTTCATCTGACAGTGACAGTGCGCTGCTCTAGCAAAAATTAAACGTTTCCAGTGTTGTCATCAAACCAAGTGTAGTCATCCGAAATGAGGTAGACACAAAAACCGTAGAGAGACTTCCGCGCAAGAAGGACCAACATAATCAACATAGCCTGACTGTGTTAGGGGGAGTGAACCCCCCCGCCCCCTCTTTCAGAATGGTTTGCCCCAGCAGCACTGGGGAAGTGCTTGCACTTGTCTGTACTGCCGGCAGTTTTGAATACAGCGGCACATAATGAACACTGGTGTCCGGGGTCTCGTTATTCTCCAACAAACATACAGAAACAGACTGCTGTGTTCACAGCAAACTTGAGAAAAACGAAGTATGCAACCATGGTTTAAATCCACTATAGGCTGAGTACTAGTTTACCTTAGATGTGCACTTTATAATGTTATATTGCTCTGTTTTGATTTAATTAAAAAAGCTGTTAAAGCAGCTGTTGTGTGACAATTTTTTTTTCACTCTTGTTGATGGACAGTAATATTGTGTGAGAGATTATGTGTGAACAACTGCTCCAAGTGAAAAATGTTCATGTAAAATTGAACATTTTAATTGTTATTTCAGTAAATATTTGCATTTGGCACATAGAAAACTGATCTCTGATCCACTGGTTAAAGGATACTTTGTTTCTCTCCTGCGTGTGATGGAAAAGTGGTTAGAACTGCATGACTGTTCGTGTTTTATGTTATGTGTTGTGTTTATTATTTTACTTTATGTTAACTGTTTTGTTAAGCGCTTTGTTACAGCTGCCGCTGTTGTGAAAGCGCTGTATAAATCAGCATGTATTGTATTGTATTGTATTCATGATTCCAAGTTGATGAGAGCATTAAAATGGGGAAAAATAGGACAAAAAAATAAATAAAAAATGTGAGTAATCACGATTAATTTTTTAGTTCATTTGAGTTAATTATGACAGATGCATTTTTAATTAGATTAAATATTTTAATAGTTTGACAGCTCTAATAATAATACATTTTATTTATAAATAACAGAAAACACAAAACAATACGGGTTGAGCAGCGGCAGCCAAAACGCGCCAGCGTTCACTCAACCCGAAAGTCAGAAAGAAACCACAAGGGAGGGAGAGGGGGAGAAAAAAAACCCACGCTCGAACTACCCTCATTTTGAAGATAATTTGAGTGAGGCAAAAAACTCCTGCACAAGCATATGACAGTTATAACAGGTCACAAGACATAAACAATGAAGACGGTGAAACAAGCGAATGTATGAGGGAGGGGGTGATGGTGGGGGACTAGCTTCCGTGCATACTTTCATCAGGGGAAGGTCGAGATGTTGTTTTGGTAGCAGGCTGCCCAAGAATTTAAGACAGCCTTGAGTCCGTGGCTTCTAAGGGTGTGGAAAATAATCGATATTAATCGATACATCGATGCGCACGTCCGCGATCCGAGTGCATCGGCTCATTCACTGGGTACGACGCGATTGACGGGTTAAATCGCGATTCATCACGATGCATTGATGGGTATCGGTGAAATCGCGATTCATGACGATGCATTGAGGGGTATCGGTAAAATCCGATTCAATCGCCGTTTTATTCATGTTAAACGTCACATATCTGCCCTTTCCTAGGCGCAATGAATGCACCATCATTGCTTTGCGTTTTGTGTTGAATACGGACGGTAGCCGTGCGTCACATAAAGTCCAGTACACAACGAGCGAAACATTATGGAAATTAGCGCACGCAGCAGCAAGGAAACCACTATATTTAATGCAGCCGCAACATTCAAATCTTATGTTTGGAAATACTACGGCTTCGAAAAGAAAGACGGAAAGCTTGATAAAACCTCCGTAATTTGCAAGGAATGTCGCACTAAGAAGCCATACAACGGCAGCACCACAAATATGCAGAACCACTTAAACCGATGGGACCAGATCACCGACAAGTTTCCCTCCCGCTTCCCCGCCCAGTTCCTCGTCGGACACCGGAGAAACTCTTGGTAAACCAGGTCAGGATCAGAAAAAAATTGCCTCTTATTTTGGGAGTCCCCTTGCAACTCACTGTGACCGCGCAATGGCTATAACTAAGGCCACTGCTTATTTCATATGCAAAGACCTCCAGCCTTAGCGTGGTGGACAACGAGGGTTGCAGACAGCTCGTGCACGTTTTGGAACCCAGGTATAAAATACCAGACAGGTCTGTGTTCACTTACAAACATATTCCCGATGTGTACAACAAAGTGAGAAGTGAGATTACTGTGTCGCTGAACAGTGCGCAAAGAGTTGCACTTACAGTGGATGGGTGGACATCTTGCGCTATAGATTCATATATATGAATATTTCATATAAGACACTCAGTGAGAGTCTGTTTGTGTTTACACTATAGCAACAGCTGTGAGTCTCAGGTGCCAAATTGTTTACATTTTCTTTGCACAAAACCCAATTGTGAAAGGGCTTAAATAAGTTTTTTACAAGTTCTACTCTTTATAAGGAATAAAGTGGTATCCTTTTTGTAATACCATACTGAATTCCATCTTTTTAAAACCTTTTTTTCTTTGCTTATTTGCATCATGTTTAATTGCACAATATCGCAACAAATTGCATTGTATTGTATCGGATCGCATTGATTTGAACTTAATGTGTATCGAATCGTATCGCATCGTGATGACGGTGAAACGTATCGCATCGTATCGCCAGAAAATTCCATGTATCGTTTAAGTATCGCATCGCTGGCAGTGGATCGTGATGTGTATCGAATCGTCCTCAGTGCTGAGATTCACATCCCTAGTGCCTTCATGTCTCTTTAATGGCGTCGATCAGCCAAATCCGTGATTTCCACATCCTCAACGGAGAGCGCAGCTGGTGAATGTTTCTAATAGTGATGGGAATTCCGGTTCTTTTTAGAGAGCCGGTTCTTTTGGCTCGGTTCACAAAAAAGAGCTCTTTCGGCTCCCAAATGGCTCCTCAGTTTTTTTGTTGCTTAAATTAATTTACTCCCAAAAATAATGTAAAATTATGTGTAAAATGAATTACTAATGTAAAAAATAAACAGTATATCAAATATTTATTATTTATATGGCTTATTTAATATTCTTCTGAACATACTCATCATGGAGTACAACACTGAATGCTACAAAAAAACATTACAAAGTAGAAGAACAAAGACCCATCTCAAAACAAGGTCAACAAAAAGTTCCAACAATCCCTGATTGTGTATATTTATAAGCTTTTAATTATTTACAGTAAAACAACATAAGTAAGCTTCCCACTAAGATTACCACACAATAAATTATTAATTAAAATTTTATATTGGAGATTTTAACCATGCACACTCTACACACTGCCTTTGATCTAGCAATTAAGTTGAAATGAGTCCAAATTTCACTGCGTTTCCTTTCCATTTTCTCGCCTTTCCACCATGTTTTTTTTTCTCTGTCGCGCTATCGAGCTCTCTCTTGTCTCCCTGTCTCTCCTGTTCGTGTGCAGCTCTTGTGTGTCTCTAACTCCTCTCCCTTCTCTTCACTGTAGTGTGTGTGTGTGTGTGTGTGTGTGTGTAACCCTCCCCTCCCTCTTCTACCACAGATCTTGACCAATCACATGCGGCTTTAACCGAAGGAGGGGGGAAAAAAGGAGAAAAAAAAGTCGGCTGCTATTAGGAGCGGCTCCCTATTAGGAGCCAGCTATTGTCGTTCACTTCAAGGAGCCGGGTCTAAAACCGTTCGTTCGCGAACGACACATCACTAGTTTCTAAGATGATAATATGCAGAACGAGTGATATTGTTCATATGTGAGGTGAAGGAGAGGGCGCTATCATGACTCTTGACCTGAGGGGAGGGGGAGATGAAGGAGCTGTCAAAGGGAATGGAGAAATTGTTTATTTTGTTTAGGGTGGATTTGGTGCCAACGATGAGTAGTTCAATGGTATTGCTGTTCAGTTTGAGGAAGTTTGAGGTGAACCACGATTTTAATTCCTGGAGACAGTTGGTTCGGGAGGATGGTGGGTGTATGGCAGACATGTCCAGCTCAGGGCCTGGAGGGCCACTGTCCTGCCTGTTTTCCAGCTCTCTCGCCTGCAACACACCTGATTCAGATGATCAGCTCATCAGCCAGCTCTGAAGCAGCATTAGAACGATCCTGATGATTTGTATCAGGTGTTTTGCTCCTGGGAGAGCTGGAAAACAGGCAGGACAGCGGCCGTTGAGGACTGACTTTGGACACCCCTGGAGTATGGTGTTTGGTTTGGTAGAGATGTAGAGCTGGGTGTCATCCGCGTAGCAGTGAATGTGATGTTTCCTGAAGATATTACTAAGGGGGAGAAGAGAGATTAGAGGCCAAGGACAGAACCCTGAGGAACACCTGAAGTGAGGGTAAAGGGTTGAGATCTAAAACATTTCAGCTGAATAAACTGGGTGCGGTCAGAGAGATAGGAACAGAACCAGGAGAGGGGGTTGCTGGTGATGCCAATGGAGGAGAGTCTGTCGAGGAGGATGGAGTGAGAGATGGTGTCAAAGGCTGCACTGAGGTCAAGCAGGCGGAGGATGGCGAGTGAACCGGAGTCAGCAGAGAGAAGAAGGTCATTGGATATTTTGAGTAGGGCAGTTTCAGTACCGGATTTTCACGACCATTCGGCTCACCGTATTGTTGGGCGCAGTCTCATTCATGGGTGCTATTTCTGTATTTGACACATAGACAAAACGCACTGTATTATTGGGCGCAGTTTTACAGTGGTAAAACATACGCCAGCTTAAACATACGGCATGCACACGCGCACGCTAAAAACACGTTAGCTTGAAGCATACGATAGCATGCCAAGACATACGGATACACGCTAAAAACACGTTTTTAACCCTCGTAGTCCACCGCTTGCGATAAATGTAAAATTATGTCTTTGAATCAAAGGCAAAGGCATTCGGAAAAACACCAGAGAGCTGAAACGTATGGGGGGGTTCTAAAATGGCCTAAATTTCATGACGTCACCGGCTGATAATTCTCAGGCATTGCAGCAATAATAAAAAAGGTTTTGATTGCGTAATCTTCGCAATTTACATATTTTGCACCATAGAGACCCATTATAATTCATATTTTCGAATGCATCTTAAACCTAATGTGTAAACATGCATTTCATGCGATTTTTACGTCAATCGTTTTGTTTTCTCTTGGACAGACGTATGCATGCCACATTGTTGGGTTGAGGTCATTCCAATTGTGCAACTTTTAGGTGGCGCCAGAGGATCGCAAATGAGTTTGCCTTTTTGCAGGAGGCTTCAAACCAATGCATTTTACATGAACACGTCCGGTCGGGATTGTTAGTAGGGCTTGGTTGGGACCTCCAGACACAATTTTTTTTTCTTTGCAAAAAATAAAGAATAAAAAATCCCAAAGAACTAATAAAAACTATATACCGTATTTTCACGACTATAAGGCGCCATTAAAAGTCTTAAATTTTCTCCAAAATGGACAGGACGCCTTATGGTGCAGAGCGTCCTTTATATGCGCCGAGTTCCAAAATCTGACTGACAGCCGACACGCTGTTTATATAGAGAAAAGGCGGAAGTGACGGTGGCCAGGCATGAAAGAAGTCGGCCAATCAGGGAAGGGTGGGCGTGTATATATACATATATGGAGAGGGAGAGAGAGCGAGAGAGGGAGAGAGAGGACAGACAAGCTAGTCCGCCAATGGTGAAGGGTGGGCGTGTAAGTGGACGCCTCAAGCCAGTACCAACACTTGTATAGAGTGTGGCAATGTGCATTGTTGCAAAACAACTCCGGTTTTGGTTTCTAAGAACCCCTGAAAATAAATT
This sequence comes from Hippocampus zosterae, assembly GCF_025434085.1. Taxonomy (NCBI): domain Eukaryota; kingdom Metazoa; phylum Chordata; class Actinopteri; order Syngnathiformes; family Syngnathidae; genus Hippocampus; species Hippocampus zosterae. The sequence goes on from NC_067451.1 coordinate 37,540,880, forward strand.
CGACAAAAAGACACGCCTACGAAGCTCAGTTCAAACTTAAAGCCACCGGTTATGCTTTATGCATGCGTCCCCATCTCACAGCAGCGGTGAAAAAAAAGTCAAGCAAATGAACTCTGAGCTTGCCGTTATTCCCGGAGGCTTGACTAAAGAACTCCAACCGCTGGACATTGGCATCAACCGGGCGTTCAAAGTAAAGTTGCAAACGGCATGGGAACAATGGATGATCGGTGGCAAACACAACTTTACAAAGAGTGAGAGGCAGCGCTTGGCGAGTTACGCCACAATACGCAACAACGAGAGGGAACGCGGCGTTTTTGATGGATTACGGTACTTGCACAATTGTTCAATTCTTTCTACACACACACGCGCTGCCACCATGTTTCGCTCTGTTCTTTACTTTCAAATGTGGGAAAGCTTCACACGAGAGAAATGTTGACTTTGCTGTTGGTACTCCTTCTTTCCGCTCGGCAATGCGTAGCAACTCACACTAGCATGCATTCAATGACAACTGAGATGTGCAGTCCTCTGCTTCTGATAGAGTATGAGGACTTTGATGGATTTCTGGGTGATGATTGATCGAAAAACATGAGAACATTGTACGATGGCTAAATAAAATACACCCAAACTCAGTTCTGCTTTCGTTGCCTTTTTAAAAACGTGTTTTTATCTTATCTGTATGTCTTGGCGTGCTACCGTATGCTTCAAGCTAACGTGTTAGAGTGCGCGCATGCATGCCGTATGTTTAAGCTGGCGTATGTTTTACCACTGTAAAACTGCGCCTATTCGTACGATGCGTCCTGTGTATGTGTAAAATACAGAAATGTCACGCATTACTGAGACTGCGGCCATTAGTACGATGCGTCGAATAGTCGTGAAAATACGGTATGTATGGATAGCACAGATGCCTCTGAACATTTTGAGTGTTTGAAAAAAAAAAAAAAAGAATGTTTGTGTAACACAAAATACATCATTACAAAAATTGTAAAATGCATAACTTAGGGTTTTTTTCATTTGAAGGACCCACGGGTTAAAAAGGCAAGAGAAGCAAAAATGAGTTTGGTTGTATTTTATTTAGCCATCGTACAATGTACTCACGTTTTTCGATCAAGCAACACCCAGAAATCCATCAAAGTCCTCATCTTCTGTATCAGAATTGAACAATTGTGCAAGTACCGGTAATGCATTAAAAAGGCTGTGTTCCCTCTCGTTGTCAGAGTCACTCTCATTGCCATGTGGCTCCACAGAAATGATGCCGGCTTTGCCAAAAGTTCGAACAACAGTGCAAGCAGACACGTTCGTCCAAGCAGCCACGATCCATTCGCAAATTGTGGCGTAACTTGTCCGGCGCTGACTCTCACTCTTTGTAAAGTTGTGTTTGCCATCGATCATCCATTGTTCCCATGCCGCTCGCAACTTTACTTTGAACGCCCGGTTGATGCCGATGTCCAGCGGTTAGAGTTCTTTAGTCAAGCCTCCGGGAATGACGGCAAGCTCAGAGTTCATTTGCTTGACTTGGTTTTTCACCGCTGCAGTGAGATGGGCACGCATGCCAAAAGCATAATCGATGGCTTGAAGTTTGAACTGAGCTTAATGGCGTGTCTCTTTGTAGAATTTAATTTCGGGGGTTCTTAGAAACCAAAACCGACGTTGTTTTTTTTTTCTAATAATGCACATAGCCACACTTTATACAAGTGTTGGTACCTGCTGGGGTGTCCCTTTAGCGTCCACTTACACGCCCACCCTTCACTCATTGGCGGACTTCTTCGCCGCATGCCTGTCCTCACTCACGTCCGCCTTCTCTCTCTCTCTCTCTCTCTCTCTCTCCATATATGTATATATACACGCCCACCCTTCACTGATTGGCTGACTTCTTTGCTGCATGGCTGTCCACACTCACTTCCGCCTTTTCTTTATATAAACAGCGTGTCGGCTGTCAGTCAGGTCTTGCAACTCAGTGCATACACAAGACGCTCCGCATCATAGGGCGTCCTGTCCGTTTTGGAGAAAATGTAAGACTTTTCATGGCGCCTTTATAGTCTTGAAAATACGGTACTATGGAGGGGACAGAAGCCAGATTTAAATTGTTCGTAGAGGTTATTGGAGGAGAGATGGGTGTGAAGTTGAACAGCCATTGCTTTTTCTAGAAGTTTGGAAATGAAGGAGAGATTTGATATGGGATGGAAGTTGTTCAGGCCGGAGGGATCAGAGCCAGGTTTCTTAAGTATGGGAGTGACAGCAGCAGTTTTTAGATGTGGGTGTAACCTGGATTATGGCATGAGGCAATGGGGAGTGGACATAACCAAAATCTATATTGACTAAAAGAGTAGTGTCGTTAAAAATTGCTTAATTAAACAGAATTGAATATTGCCGTGGCCCGAGCGAATCAGGGCACAAAATACTAGTGGGGTGTCAGCGAATGAGAGGTGCAGTTTTCACCTTCGTGACGTCACGAACGTGCGGCGCAACCTATCTCGGTCTCTTTTTCTGACGGGAACTGAACGCGAGCGGACGTATTCTTCACCGTTGTGAGGAAGTGTTTCGGGAGACAGAGAGTCATTTTACGCAACCTCGAGTACTGTACCTGGCTAACGGAGCTGTGAGCATTCCGTACCGCCGGGATTTCGCCGACCGTATAACATCGTCGGAGTATCGTTCAACATTCTTCTGGCCGGGTCTTTTGTGGAGTTCTAAATGAGGACAGCGCTGGGATTAGCGTGCCTTCAGTGGAGTGGATTCCATTACGGTGCCCTGACGTCCAAAAGTGCTGGAAAAGGGGGTACAGTGGTGGATGCGAGCCAACCAAAGAACATACAATATATTACATTTGATAAATTGTAATTTATTTTATTTGTGTTGGTGATGTATAGAATAATGTATTTTGTACGACAGGAGTTGACAAGAACATTTTGTGTTTAGTTATTTTATTCAGATTGAAAGAAAAAAAAGGAAACTCACACCTGTGTTGAGAAAGGTGATCACCAATTATTTTGCTTGAGGGAAAGGTCAACTAAGAGGTTGAGACTAAATTGGATTTATTTACTTTCTTTTTTCACTGTGGTTGTTGTGATAATTTGTTGTCCTGTGTCTATGTTTGATATAAAAGTTAATTGTTTTTACAACTGTTGTCTTGTTTCTTTGCCCATGCCACCCCCTCAATGGTGACATCATTGGCTCCAGTGAATCGAACCTAGTGTCCCCTTACTGGTCCAAGTAGAAACCCGTTGTCTGCCCAGTGTTTTATCATCTCCAGCAATTATAAAACAAACGTAGCCCTTGTTACAGGAGGGTACATTGCCGATAGAGAGGGAAGTTTGAATAATGTTAGTGATGAGAGGGGAGAGGGCCGATAGAGGCTTTGACTAGAACAGTCGGGAGAGGGTCAAGTTGACAAGTGGAGGTTTTGGACTTCTGAATTAAGATGGAGATTTGGTGGACAGATGGGGAGGTGAATGCAGAGAACAGCTGGGTAGGAGCCGGGGAGAATGGAGTAGGAGGGTTGGGAGCATATGAGGGGGTGAGTTGCGGGTGGATAAGTTGGATTTTGGATGTAAAAAATGAGGCCAGAGTATTACAGAAATCGGTAGAATAGAGATGTGATGGAAGAGTGTCAGCAGGTTTAGTGAATTTAGAAATGAGTGAAAAGAGTGTTTAGGGGTTACCTTCAGTGGAACTGATTAAACCAGAGTAGTAGGTTGATTTGGCTTTGGAAATTGAGTCCTTGTAATGGAAGAAGTGGGTAGTGTACATTCATTCTTTATTAATTGCGAGTCCACTTTTCCTGTTTAATCTTTCAAGTTGACGTACTTTTGATTTAAGTTGTCTGAGGGTAGGGGTAAACCAGGTCCTAATATGTGGAGGTGGTTAAACATTTAGATGGTTTCAGAAAATAATAATAATAATCATAACAGCCCTCCAAGGGAAACCGTAACAACAATGTGGCCCGCAACAAAAATGATTTTGACACCCCTGAGCTAAAAACACTAAATGCCAGCTTCTTTGGTCACCATTCTGTCCCGGAATTGGTCGCTGTACATGTTGTCACACTCCGCGATGACTACAGGTTGCAATTGTTATTTTCCCCACCACTGTTCTCAAATCTCCACACAAAATCCGTCTGTCACTCTGTGTGTGATGTAGTACGTTGCTGAAGCCGGTTGGCTGCCGTGTGGCCATGTGTGACAGAAGTTAAAATGTTTTAACTTGGAAAAATAGATCAATGTGCAGATTTTTCGTGCACGGCCCCGTGTGCCACTATTCCAAAAGGTAAATGGGCTGTCACTTGTGCAGCGGGAAATGACCACTTAGCCATGCCGCCACCCACACACGTCATCCGGGCCACCCCGCACAAACTACTTTACATCGACAATTACACAGCTAGAAATGCTCACCCTGCATTAGTTTGAACAAAGCATAAAAGAAGTGCACAAAAGGTGCTGCACCACATGAGTTGACGTGTTAGAGATGACGCCTTGCGCAAAATGGAGATCAGCAATGGAAGCTGCACTTTTACTTTTGACCAAGTACTGATTTGAGTTGCCAACTGTCATTTAACAGGAGGAGAATAACAACGTGCCATTCCATTACAGTGGAAATCCCGGTTATATCGTCGGACATCCTATTTTGTCTGGACAAGAAATTGCTGAATATCCATTACTGGGTACGAATGGTATTATCAGAAACAATGACTTGTTTAATTTTCTTGCCTTCTATTGTCCTTAACAGTTTTTCTTACAGATATGGTTCAAAACCCGGGAGACACACTGTCAATTCTCCCGATTTCCGCGAACCAAAACTGTATGAATGGTCCTCATCAGCGTTCTCCTGTCTTGTTTGGTGTGGACTCAATATCTGGCTGCACATTAAGGCATGACTTTTTCAGCAAAAACCCACTAACCTCACTCGAGTGAAAAGATGTGTACAGTATGTGATTGGATGTGTTCTGTCTTCTGCAGACTGGAGGAAGTAGCCAACTGCTCCCTGGTTTCTCAAATTATTATTGATGTTCTGCGAGGACAAAACCACCCCCAATATGTTGCGACGTTTGGAAACTCCGAATTACAAAATTCCCTTGACTGGTTGCCTATCAAGCGCAGCTATAATCAGAGGGTAAGCGCAGTCTGCTTGAAATTGAAAACTCACATGCACACAAGCAAGTGCGCAATTATTTACAATCAAGAGCTAGACCTAACTGTCCTGTGCACACAAAGATACATGCTTGCAGTTCTGGTGATCTCCGTCACTCGGAAGTAATTTTTTCAAGACCACCCTCACTCATGTTTCCATAAAACAAAATTCAACACATATCTACAACCAACATACAACATCTCTGTAACACACATCGGACAATGTTCAAGAAAAAGCAAGGTTTTGCTGAGCTTAATTTACCAGATAAAGCTTTTTTCCCCCTTGCCATTAACGGGACTTGTATATCATGCACTGATTGGCATTTTGCTGGCTATCAGTGATTGTCACTGACAACATGTAGACAAAGATTATCATATTTTCTGCACTAAAAGATGCACTGGATTATGAGGCGTACCTTCAATGAATGGCTATTTTGTAGTTTTTTTTCATACATTAGATGCTTCTCATTAAAAGGCGCAATATACAATGCTTTCACTAGATGGTGCTCCGCTCCTTCCTTTCAACTCGAGAGGCGTCAGTTCAACTTGAGTGGCGTTCATGACCGCCTCTGAAACATGTAAATTGACTACTACTGTACTTAAATGAAATTACGAAAATTGAACGTAACGCATCAAAACATAAAATAAATTCTATATCTCCACCTACAGAATTTATTTCGTTATTTCCTCGCTTGATTTTCTTTGTGGTTTCATTGAAGTAAGAATTAATTTTCATTTTTCGGGGGCGGCCATGAACGCCTCTCGAGTGGAGGCACAGAGACGGACAAAGACGTACAGTACCTGTATTTGCTGAGACTGTGAAAACTATTAATAAAGTCTGTGTTTAAAAAATAATAAAACCACAACCACAAATACAGGTGTGTCTTTGTCAGTCTCCTTCCCTTCTTTGCTTCCAGTCACCTCGAGAGGCTGTCACGTTAGGCACGAAGCAGGAAAAAGGAACTGCTTCGTACGTAACGGAGAAAACGAAAACAAGCGGATCCCCGAAATAGCAGACACCGACAAGGATTTTGTAAAACAATATTTATTATAAACAAAAATCCCGCCTAATAAACAACAGAAAACGCTGGTCACAGAACGATAGCCAGGAAATAAGGAATGCGACAACAGAAAGCGCTGGTAAAAACGAGCACCAGGAAATAAGGAAATGTGACAACAGAAAAGTTTGCAAAACAACGGCAAGGAAAATATGGTAAGCGAGTACTGATTCACGTACGCTAAGATAATGCTTCCCGTGGCACGACGATAATATAACCAACCGCAAATGGTGTCGAACAATATGTGTAATCATAGGCAATAGCAGTGGCACGGCATGCAATACTCCGGCAATGGGTCGACCGCTGGAGCGCCTAGATATAGCAGATGCAATCACTGGCAAATAGGCAGCAGGTGTGCGGGCGGCAGAAGTGAACGCGTGCCTCCTGCTGCCGAATAAGGAACATGACAGAGGCGTTCATGACTGCGTCCGAAAAATGCATTGGCATTTCTTTTCCGTTTTTCGGAGGCGGTCTTGAACGCCTCTCAAGTCGAACGGAAGAAGGCATGGAGACAGACAGAGACGTACAAATACGTACCTGTATTTGTTGGGACTGTTTTAAAAAATGAACACCACAGCTCTCCTTTTTTTGGCGCTGCAACACAAACCTATTTAATAAAGCAGTGACACAGTTCACTGAACCAACAGTAAGTTAAACCATTGGAAGCATTGTCTCCAGGAAGGAGCCATCTTGGAGTCGATGTATGACCGTAATGACCATACAAAAGACGCACCGGATTTTAAGGCGCTCAGTGAGCTTTTAAGAAAATGGAAGACTTTTGGGTGCGCCCTATAGTGTGGAAAATACGATAATTACTTATGAATTCAAATCTAATCTAAAAAGCACAATTACACAAAAGTAAGATAAGATATCCTTTATTTGTCCCACATTGGGGAAATTTACAGCCTCCAGCAGCAAGAATGTAGGTAGAAAGAAGAAAAAAAACCAACAAACACCGTTCAATTACGTGCAATATAAACACAAAATGGATAAATCACAGTGCTATTTACAATTGTCTTTCACATCATTTAATTATTATTATTATTATTGTTATTTTTTTCAGCAGTATATAGATTCCCCACAATTCTGAACACTGCATTTTACTTTAGGTTTGTTTCTACCTCCACCATGAATATGCTGAGCCAGATTTTAGACATGGATGCATTCCACTTTATGAAACCATAACTTAGGACCGCACAACAAACAATGATGTGGCAGCCCTGTAACAAACATTGTGTTGTGTCAACTGCAATTATGTTGACTATTAACAATAAAATTCTAAAATACAGCCGAGAGAATCATTTTTAAACAGTACATGTGAGCTACAATAGTTAGAACACTGTGAAAGTGCGCCCCGTGCCTTGTTCATTTTAGCCGCCGTTATGGCTATTGCTCATTACAGTATGGGTGTCTAAGTGTGTGTATGCGCGCATGTGCGGTCATTGGCCGATCGCGGGAGGTTGGTTTATCGAAAAGTAGATAGTCGGTCAAAAAGGTTTGGGCACCCCTGCTCTACAAGATGAACTGCAGGGGGGGGAACATTTAATCATGATTACTTGTGTATTTGTAGGCAACTTAGTCATGTTGGTAGTAGGCTAATATCGCTAATATAGATACATACAACATGTGTTGAGTTCATGATAAGGATTTTCCTTTTTGCGGCTCCAGACATATTTGTTTTGGGTTTTTTTTTTTTTTTTGTCCAAAATGGCTCTTTCAACATTTTGGGTTGCCGACCCCTGGTTTATCCCGAGTCGCTGCACTCCAAGTTCACGCACCGGCTGTTTGTTCAAGCCTTTAGCGCAAGATTTGACCATGTCTTGGTCTTAATGAACAATGGGAGGAACAGTTGAAATCTTCTGGTCTTCTCAATCCTCTCTCTAACGATGTGTTGCCCCATTTTTGAAGCAAATTAGCTTATTGTGGCTGCAAATGAACATAATAAACAACATAACCAAATAACAAACAGCAAAGAAAGTCCTAATTCTCTGCCAAAACGTCTCTGTCAAAACACTGTAAATGCTTAGACTGTAGGTTGACACAAAAAGAACGTTAAGTGGAAGAAAAAAAGTTACAATTCAAGGAAAAGAAGTCAATGGCGCGTATGTAAGAAGCTGCCTATTTATAAGCACATCCCATACAGAGAAGAGACTGACTTTCATTGGTCGTTTATTAATGCAGACATACAGGGTTAATAACATCTCATGCGATTATTGAGCTCTCGGTAATGAATTCTGACAAGTCACTGCTTTTCCATAACACCAGCTACACTTGAAAGGGACTTGGGTCTGGTGCTGAAACAAATTAATTTTATTTCCATTCATTTTATAAATATTAATTTGCAGTCTCTGGCCGATTTATATACATACAGAAAGCAAGGTTCTACTTTGTGTTAGCATGTTTATTACACATAACCTTCAAAACACTCCATCCATTTTCATTTGCAGGCTTCGCAGGTTTGCAGCATCCCATTGTTACTTCACTTGGAGATTGAATGGACCAAATATGGTTCCTTGTGGAATCCCCAAACTCAGATTGTGAGTGTCGAGGAAGTTATCCAAACCAATACCACCAGTTTGGTAGGTAATACAGCTGACATGTAGGTTAATATACAGTACACTAAAACAGGTACAGCATATCTCCAAACTGTTGATGAAATATAAATAGCAAAAACACAAAAACTGTCAATGGTATTTATTAGTCTTAAAAGCTAACGTATGTCCACCTCTTTGAAGTGGCCTGTAGTACTTTGACCCAGATGGCTACAGTTAATTGAAATAATTCCATGCCAACCCCCCCCCCCATCCCCAAAAGAAAATCTGAAAGATTTAAACAGGCACTATAACAATAAAATAAATAATTCGGTGAGCCGTAGCTCCCAAGCCTCTGTTTTGATTGACCTAAAATTTGAGATTTTGTGTCATGCCAACACTATCGGTAAGTGCATCAAGTTTCATTCCAATCAAAATCCACTTGGTTATATCCACTAGGTTATTTGGCATGGAAGGACCAACAACCTCCTAGATGGCGCCAATTGGATTATAAATCTAGTTTGGACAAATTTGGAGACCCAACCACTCGAGTTTTATACTGAATTAAAAAAAATGCAATCCTAATGAACTCTTCTGTTTTTTTCATAGGCTGGTTTTATCAGAGGCAGTGATGCGCTCTCAATTCGGAGTTCAGTGAGCTTCAAAGACATTTCTGCTGCTGCCCTTCCTGGTTACAGAGCTACACCGACCATTGATGCCAACCTGCCGATTAACTTCTTCTTTCCATTTGTTTGATTGAGCAACTTCATCCAGACTGTCCTTAGAAAGTGTCCGAAAAGTACCCACATGTAAAATTGTAATTACCATAGAGGGCAAAGAATCGATTGGATAAAACAATCAAGTATTATTCATGAAGATAGAAAACTTAAATCATGAGCTGAACAGATCAAACAATTCAGAAATTAATGCATGGATTAATGCGGAAAAAATACATAAAGTTGCATGATATGAATTCATTTGAATTCATTATCGATCAGAAGTCAATGCCATGCATCTTGAGAAGTGTCTGAAGCTTCTGGTTATCTTGTTGCTAGGATGATAAGAGGAAATAAAGTTAATTTGATGTTTGAGACATCAGGTAAAACTCAACATGTGTCTGTAGATGTCTTAAGTTATGAGATTCACTGGATGAATCTTTTTCTTTTTTTCCAAATAAGTTTTATCATTGCAAATAAGCACAGACTAGATTTAATGGCAGTGTTTGCCAGGAATCAGTGGAGATCCATTCGTATTATCCATCCATTTTCCCAACCGCTTGATCCTCACTTGGGTCGCGGGGGGTGCTGGAGGCTATCCCAGCCGTCTTCAGGCAGTAGGCGGGGGACACCCTGAATCAGTTGCCAGCCAATCGCAGGGCACACAGAGACGAACAACCATCCACGCCCACACTCACACCGAGGGACAATTTAGAGCGCCCAATCAGCCTGCCATGCATGTTTTTGGAATGTGGGAGGAAACCGGAGCACCCGGAGAAAACCCACGCAGGCCCGGGGAGAACATGCAAACTCCACACAGGAAGGCCGGAGCTGGAATCGAACCCGGTACCTCTGCACTGTGAAGCCGACGTGCTAACCACTGGACTACCGGGCAGCCCTTAATCTGGTTACCCATGTCTAAATAAAATAAACAAAACTAGAAATTGTCCTCCCTGGATCGGGCTGAACCGACTTTAGTTAGCTTCTCACATGACCTGCTCTTTCGCATCATAACATCATTTTTAAAATAATGTCCTGTTTTTGAATAGATCGATGTAAAATGTTTTTTTCAAAAATGGTTTAATCACTTCACAAAATAATTGAGATTAATTGATTATAAAATAATTGTTGGTTGCAGCTCTAATATAAAATTATGACAGTCCCATCACTTAACATGAAGCATATTGAAGCCTTGATTAAGAAATGTGCTATTTAGTGTAAATAAAACTGCTTTGCCTTGCCTTAGCATCTTTTGTCCACAATCTGTGCGCTCTGCTTGTGAGTGAAAAAGCATTTTTGCCGTGACATTTGGGATCTTAATGAAAAAACGTTGATCACACGCGACACGCCGAACAACAACCCACACAACCTGTGAATTTGAACGCCTTGTGATGGTTGATAAGAGTAAACACTGTATACTTACGAGTTGATCAATGTGCTGTTGCAGTTCGGTGACTCTCTGTACGAGGAAGTCATAGCTCCCCTTCAGCTTGTGCATCTTCTGGTCTGCACGGGTTTTTACCGACACTAAAATTCCTGCAATATAGTCAATCATCACATAAATGATTAAGATTTTTATGACCGTGCTATACTGTCCATCCATTCATCCATCATCTACCGCTTATCCGGGGCCGGGTCGCGGGGGCAACAGCTTTAGCAGGGAAGCCCAGACTTCCCTCTCCCTAGCTACTTCTTCCAGCTCTCCCCGGGGGATCCCGAGTCGTTCCCAGGCAAGCTGGGTGACATAGTCTCTCCAGCGTGTCCTGGGACTTCCTCTGGGTCTCCTCCCGGTGGGACATGACTGGAACACCTCACCGGGGAGGCGCTCAGGAGGCATCCGAATCAGATGCCCAAGCCACCTCATCTGGCTCCTCTCGATGTGGAGGAGAAGCGGCTCGACTCTGAGCCCCTCCCGGATGACTGAGCTTCTCACCTTATCTCTAAGGGAGAGCCCGGACATCCTGCGGAGAAAACTCATTTCAGCCGCTTGTATCCGGGATCTCGTTCTTTCAGTCACGACCCATAGCTCGTGGCCATAGGTGAAGGTTGGGACGTAGATCGACCGGTAAATTGAGAGCTTCGCCCTTTGGCTCAGCTCCTTCTTCACCACGACAGACCGATACAACGTCCGCATCACAGCAGATGCTGCACCGATCCGCCTGTCGATCTCCCGCTCCCTCCTACCCCCACTCATGAACAAGATCCCAAGATACTTGAACTCCTCCACTTGGGGTAAGATCTCCTCCCCGACCCGGAGGGGGCACTCCACCATTTTCCGACTGAGGACCATGTTTTCAGATTTGGAGGTGCTGATTTTCATCCCAACCGCTTCACATTCGGCTGCGAAACGCTCCAGCGAGAGTTGGGAGAGCCCCGTTTGAAGGAGCCAACAGCACCACATCATCTGCAAAAAGCAGGGATGCAATACTGAGGCCCCCAAATCGGACCCCCTCAACGCTTCGGCTGCGCCTAGAAATTCTGTCCATAAAGGTTATGAACAGAATCGGCGACAAAGGGAGTCCTACCCCCACTGGAAACGCTTCCGACTTACTGCCGGCAATGCGAACCAAACTCTGACATCGGTGGTATAGTGACCGAACAGCCCGTATAAGGGTGTTCGGTACCCCATACCCTCGAAGCACCCCCCACAGAACTCCCCGAGGGACACGGTCAAACGCCTTCTCCAAGTCCACAAAACACATGTAGACTGGTTGGGCGAATTCCCACATACCCTCAAGGACCCTGCCAAGGGTGTAGAGCTGGTCCACTGTTCCACGGCCGGGACGAAAACCACACTGCTCCTCCTCAATCTGAGGCTCGACTTCCTGACGGACCCTCCTCTCCAGCACCCCTGAATAGACCTTACCATGGAGGCTGAGGAGTGTGATCCCTCTGTAGTTGGAACGCACCCTCCGGTCCCCCTTTTTAAAAAGAGGGACTACCACCCCGGTCTGCCAATCCAGAGGCACTCTCCCTGTTGACCACGCGATGTTGCAGAGGCGTGTCAACCAGGACAGCCCCACAACATCCAAAGCCTTGAGGAACTCCGGGCGGATCTCACCCACCCCTGGGGCTTTGCCACCGAGGAGCTTTTTAACCACATTGGTAACTTCAACCACAGAGATAGGAGAGCCCACCTCAGAGTCCCCAGGCTCTGCTTCCTCCAAGGAAGGTGTGTTGGTGGAGTTGAGGAGGTCTTCGAAGTACTCTGCCCACCGGTTCACAACGTCCCAAGTTGAAGTCAGCAGCGCCCCATCCCCACTGTACACAGTGTTAGTGGTGCACTGCTTCCCCCTCCTGAGACGTCGGATGGTGGACCAGAATTTCCTCGAAGCCGTCCGGAAGTCGGCTTCCATGGCCTCACCGAACTCTTCCCACGCTCAGGTTTTTGCCTCGGCGACCAACGAAGCAGCGGTCCGCTTGGCCAGTCGATACCCGTCAGCTGCCTCTGGGGTCCCACAGGCCATAAAGGCTCGATAGGACTCCTTCTTCAGCTTGACGGCATACCGTACTGCTGGTGACCACCAGCGAGTACGGGGGTTGCCGCCACGACAGGCACCAACCACCTTACGGCCACAACTCCTCAACAATAGAGGCACGGAACATGGTCCAATCGGGCTCAATGTCCCCCGCCTCCCCCGGAACATGGGAAAAGCTCTGTCGGAGGTGGGAGTTGAAATTCCTTCTGACAGGGGATTCTGCCGGACGCTCCCAACAAACCTTCACTATACATTTGGGTCTGCCAGGACGGACCGGCATCTTCCCCCACCATCGGAGCCTACTCACCACCAGGTGATGATCAGTTGACAGCTCCGCCCCTCTCTTCACCCGAGTGTCCAGAACATGCGTCCGCAAATCCGATGATACAACTACAAAGTCGATCATCGAACTGCGGCCTAGGGTGTCCTGGTGCCAAGTGCACATATGGACACCCTTATGTTTGAACAAGGTGTTCGTTATGGACAATCCGTGACGAGCACAGAAGACCAATAACAAAACACCACTCGGGTTCTGATCGGTGGGGCCGTTCCTCCCAATCACGCCCCTCCAGTTCTCGCTGTCATTGCCCACGTGAGCATTGAAGTCCCCCAGCAGAACAAGGGAGTCCCCAGCAGGAGTACTCTCCAGCACACCCTCCAAGGACTCCAAAAAGGGTGGGTATGCTGAGCTGCCGTTTGGTGCATATGCACAAACAACAGTCAGGACCCGTCCACCCACCCTAAGGCGGAGGGCGGCGACCCTCTCGTCGACCGGTGTGAACCCCAATGTACAGGCACTGAGCCGGAGGCCAATGAGTATGCCCACACCTGCTCTGCGCCTCTCACCGTGAGCAACTCCAGAGTGGAAGAGAGTCCAACCCCTCTCGAGAGAGCTGGTACCAGAACCCAGGCTGTGTGTGGAGGCAAGTCCGACTATATCCAGTCGGAAATTCTCTGCCTCACACACCAGCTCGGGCTCCTTCCCTGCCAGAGAGGTGACATTCCATGTCCCAAGAGCTAGCTTCTGCAGCCGAGGATCGGACCGCCAGGGTCCCCGCCTTTGGCTGCCGCCCAGCTCACATTGCACCCGACCCCTTTGGCCCCTCTCATGGGTGGTGAGCCCACGGGAAGGGGGACCCACGTTGCCTCTTCAGGCTGTGCCCGGCCGGGCCCCATGGGTGTAGGCCCGGCCACCAGGCGCTTGCCAACGAGCCCCACCTCCAGGCCTGGCTCCAGAGGGGGGCCCCGGTGACCCGCGTCCGGGCAAGGGAAACCTAGATCCATTTATTGCAATCATCATTGGGGTCTTTGAGCCGTGCTTTGTCTGTTCCCTCACCTAGAACCTGTTTGCCATGGGTGACCCTGCCAGGGGCATAAAGCCCCAGACAACTTAGCTTCTAGGATCATTGGGACACACAAACCCCTCCACCACGGTAAGGTGACGACTCACGGAGGGGCGTGCTATACCGTATTTGTTGTAATGGAAATCAAGAGGTAAATGACAATCCTACAACATCTTGTTGCAATGCCAAGAGGAAGGTTAAGTAAAATATACATTTTTAAAATTGGTGTTAAAGATAATATCCCAATTATACTAAACAAAACAGATCAAGATAATGCCACAATGATACTATGGCAGAACGAAGGAGCACACATTGCTGACTGTAAATCATGTCTTTATTCTGCCATGTGAATTGTCAACAATCACAATTTTGTGCCAAAACATTCAGACAAACACTTTCCCACCGACATACCTGCTGGGTTAAACAAACAATTTAGTCAAAGTGTAACAGTTTAAAATTCAAATTTATAATAGTCATTAAAAGAAGTCTAATTGGCCTTTCGAAAAAGAAATGCTATGAGGCCTTTTTTGAAAGACGTACACGTTTTGTAGAGTTCTTAGGGTCTCTGCTGGGGCATTTCAGAGCTGTGGGACAACTATCTGGAAGGCTCTCCCTCCCATGGTGGAAAGTTTAGTCTGAGATTGGTGACGTCAGTAGAATCTACTCGTGGAGGCTTTGAGTGGGTGTGAGTAATGCACTGCGGAAGGCACGGGCAATTTAATGGATGGCTTTATGGGTCTACTTAGTCATCATCGCAGACAAGCAAAGCACCCTCTAAGGCAGGGGTGGGCAAACTACGGCCCGCGGGCCGGATCCGGCCCGCCGAAGATTGGTGCACAATTAAGGTTTGATTGCATTAATTTCATTTGGACTTGTAATGACAGGTATTTCAACACCAGGTGACTTCAAGTTGGTGGTTACTTCAAGTTGCAGAGCACAGGGAGGGAGGGGAAGATGAAGAAAGAGGGAGAGAGTAATGACCATGGAAGAGAAAGTGATATGTATCTAATTAAACGAAGCGGGTAACAAAGTACGAAACATTCAGGAGACGTCTGGAGTCGGAAAGCCTCAAATCTACCAGACTTTGAAAAACAAGGATGTGATTCTTACTCAGTCCGATTCTGGCAATTTCCATGCTCAGAGTGAATTGCTTGTAGCTCAAGTAAATGAACATTTCCTAGAATGGATTGATTGTTATGATGTTAAAAACTTTCCGCAAACTGGACCGCTAATAAGAGTCGGAGAGCAGTCAAATGTGTAGAGCGTGAACAACAGGGGGCTCAGTACACATCCTTGAGGAGAACCGGTGCTGAGTGTGATGGTGGAGGAGAAGGTTACATTATTACTGGCATAAGATAAGAAGATAAGAAAAACCTTTATTAGTCTCACAATGGAGAAATTCCCAATTCACAGCAGCAAAGTTATGAAAGTAAGAAGTAGAACAACAAAATAAAGGAGCTGCTGGAAAGGCAGCCACTCTCGCGGCGCCATTTTGAAGTCAAAATAACAAAAATAACACAAGACAACATATAGGACACAGACAGTCGTTCAATCTTCACCAATTTTCTGCATACACTTTGTTGTCTGAAGCAGTTCTAGATGAAAGAGGAGAGGATCAAAGTGTCCTTTCTCCAGTGGATCAGAGACGTCATGCTGAAAATGTGCACACGTCTGCTACAAGCTAAGTTTTGAAAGCAAACACAAAGCTGTAGCATCCATTGACGAAAAAGATTAGTTCACTTCTCCTGTCCCACGTAAACCGCTTCAAACTCCAAGCCGCGACTCCCAGCTCCAAATCCGCATCCGCTCCTTTCTTCTCATCGTCGGCTCCTCAAGACCCATAAAGCCATCCATTAAATTGCCCGTGCCTTCCGCAGTGCATTACTCACACCCACTCAAAGCCTCCACGAGTAGATTCTACTGACGTCACCAATCTCAGACTAAACTTTCCACCACGGGAGGGAGAGCCTTCCAGATAGTTGTCCCACAGCTCTGAAATGCCCCAGCAGAGACCCTAATAACTCTACAAAACGTGTACGTCTTTCAAAAAAGGCCTCATAGCATTTCTTTTTCGAAAGGCCAATTAGACTTCTTTTAATGACTATTATAAATTTGAATTTTAAACCGTTACACTTTGACTAAATTGTTTGTTTAACCCAGTGCTTTTCAATTAAATTCTGTCATGCCCCGCCCAGGAAGAAGAAAACATCTCAAACATCTCACGCCCCCCCCCCACCCCCCGCATGACTATAAATAGAATCATTTGTCTATAAAATTGGTACAAGTACACCTTTGCATCACACTGTATCCTTCTTAACGTATACAATGGATGCCAATAATAATCTTCCGGATTGCGATTACAAAAAGGGGGGTGAAAGGATTGTATTCAGCACCTTTCAAAAACAGGTTGAGTGCATTGTGTTGCTGTCCATGTCATGCTCCTCAATTTGCACAGCTTCTGAATTTACCATTTATAAAATGAGGGTTTTACTCACCATTGATGATTCTAGCCACTCTCCAGAGACGCAGCAAGATCAGGAGACCCATTCCATCAAATACATCATCGTGGAAGATGAAGACTACGTCCAGCACAAAAGACACCATCACCACCAAAGCATCAAACACCTCGAATTTATGTTGGAAGAACTCAAGGCGATATGCGAAGAGTTTCCCGGCTATCTCCACCATGAAGAATGTGAGAAGTGCCAGGCTCAGGTAGTGAAACACCTGCCAAGTGAGTTATTGATTACAACAAATTATTGTCTGGATAGTAGCAGAGTTTAGGTACAGTGAGAGAAATAAGTATTTGATCTGCAAATGTTGTTCAGTTTGCATACTTACAAATAAATGAAATGTTTCTCTTTTTGTTATACGTTTCCGTTTTAAAGAGAAGATTAAATATAAACTATAGAGGGGAAAAAACAACAGAAAATTCATTTGTGTGTGATTGAGGAAAACAAGTATTAAGGTTCCAACCATATAGGAATCTAGGTTTATTCCACATTCCAGATCTTCTCTATTTCCAGTTGCATGACAACTCCAAGGTTCAGATTCCTCCTCAGTCCCTTGACCTGCTCATTTTTTACAAAATGTAACCTATATGATAAAGGGTGCTTTTTGTCCTGCTTTTTAACTCTGCTACAGTGATCTGACAGCTTCAGTTAGCCTAAAAATATTTATCTCCAACGACTTTGAATTACCCATCCGTGAGTCGTCACCTTACCGTGGTGGAGGGGTTTGTGGGTCCCAATGATACTGGGAGCTAAGTTGTCTGGGGCTTTATGCCCCTGGCAGGGTCAGCCATGGCAAACACCATGGGAGGGGTCAAAGGAATCGGGTGCAGTGTGAGCTGGGCCGCAGCCAAAGGAGGGGATACTGACTGTCCGATCCTCGGCTGCAGAAGCTAGCTCTTGGGACATGGAATGTCACCTCTCTGGCAGGGAAGGACCCCGAGCTGGTGTGTGAGGCAGAGAATTACCGACTGGATATAGTCGGACTTGCCTCCACACACAGCCTGGGTTCTGGTACCAGTTCTCTCGAGAGGGGTTGGACTCTCTTCCACTCTGGAGTTGCTCACGGTTAGAGGCGCAGAGCAGGTGTGGGCATACTCATTGCCCCCTCGGCTCAGTGCCTGTACATTGGGGTTCCCACCGGTAGACGAGAGGGTTGCCTCCCTCCGCCTTCGGCTGCGGGGACGGGTCCTGAGTGTTGTTTGTGCATATGCACCAAACAGCAGCTCAGCATACCCACCCTTTTTGGACTCCTTGGAAGGTGTGCTCGAGAGTACTCCTGCTGGGGAGTCCCTTGTTCTGCTGGGGGACTTCAATGCTCACGTGGGCAATGACAGTGGGACATGGAGGGGCATGATTGGGAGGAACGGCCCCCCCGATCAGAACTCAAATGGTGTTTTGTTATTGGACTTCTGTGCTCGCCACGGATTGTCCATAACAAACACCTTGTTCAAACAGAAGGGTGTCCATATGTGAACTTGGCACCAGGACACCCGAGGCCGCAGTTCGATGATCAACTTTGTAGTTGTATCATCGGATTTGTGGCCGCATATTCTGGACACTCGGGTGAAGAGAGGGGCGGAGCTGTCAACTGATCACCACCTGGTGGTGAGTAGGCTCCGATGGTGGGGGAAGATGCCGGTCCGTCCTGGCAGACCCAAATGTATTGTGAGGGTTTGTTGGGAGCGTCTGGCGGCATCCCCTGTCAGAAGGAGTTTCAACTCCCACCTCCGACAGAGCTTTTCCCATGTTCCGGGGGAGGCGGGGGACATTGAGCCCGAGTGGACCATGTTCCGTGCCTCTATTGTTGAGGCGGCCAATCTGAGTTGTGGCCGTAAGGTGGTTGGTGCCTGTCGTGGTGGCTACCCCCGTACTCGCTGGTGGACACCAGCAGTAAGGGATGCCGTCAAGCTGAAGGAGTCCTATCGAGCCTTTATGGCCTGTGGGACACCAGAGGCAGCTGACGGGTATCGACTGGCCAAGCGGAATGCAGCTTCGTTGGTCGCCGAGGCAAAAACCTGAGCGTGGGAAGAGTTCGGTGAGGCCATGGAAGCCGACTTCCGGACGGCTTCGAGGAAATTCTGGTCCACCATCCGACGTCTCAGGAGGGGGAAGCAGTGCACCACTAACACTGTGTACAGTGGGGATGGGGCGCTGCTGACTTCGAGTCGGGACGTTGTGAACCGGTGGGCAGAGTACTTCGAAGACCTCCTCAACTCCACCAACACGCCTTCCTTGGAGGAAGCAGAGCCTGGGGACTCTGAGGTGGGCTCTCCTATCTCTGTGGTTGAAGTCACCAATGTGGTTAAAAAGCTCCTCGGTGGCAAGGCCCCAGGCGTGGATGAGATACGCCCGGAGTTCCTCAAGGCTCTGGATGTTGTGGGGCTGTCCTGGTTGATACGCCTCTGCAACATCGCGTGGTCAACAGGGAGAGTGCCTCTGGATTGGCAGACCGGGGTGGTAGTCCCTCTTTTTAAAAAGGGGGACCGGAGGGTGCGTTCCAACTACAGAGGGATCACACTCCTCAGCCTCCCTGGTAAGGTCTATTCATGGGTGCTGGAGAGGAGGGTCGGCCAGGAAGTCGAGCCTCAGATTGAGGAGGAGCAGTGTGGTTTTCGTCCCGGCCGTGGAACAGTGGACCAGCTCTACACCCTTAGCAGGGTCCTCCAGGGTATGTGGGAATTCGCCCAACCAGTCTACATGTGTTTTGTGGACTTGGAGAAGGCGTTTGACCGTGTCCCTCGGGGAGTTCTGTGGGGGGTGCTTCGAGGGTATGGGGTACCGAACACCCTTATACGGGCTGTTCGGTCACTATACCACCGATGTCAGAGTTTGGTTCGCATTGCCGGCAGTAAGTCGGAAGCGTTTCCAGTGGGGGTAGGACTCCCTTTGTCGCCGATTCTGTTCATAACCTTTATGGACAGAATTTCTAGGCGCAGCCGAAGCGTTGAGGGGGTCCGATTTGGGGGCCTCAGTATTGCATCCCTGCTTTTTGCAGATGATGTGGTGCTGTTGGCTCCTTCAAACGGGGCTCTCCCAACTCTCACTGGAGCGTTTCGCAGCCGAATGTGAAGCGGTTGGGATGAAAATCAGCACCTCCAAATCTGAAAACATGGTCCTCAGTCGGAAAATGGTGGAGTGCCCCCTCCGGGTCGGGGAGGAGATCTTACCCCAAGTGGAGGAGTTCAAGTATCTTGGGATCTTGTTCACGAGTGGGGGTAGGAGGGAGCGGGAGATCGACAGGCGGATCGGTGCAGCGTCTGCTGTGATGCGGACGTTGTATCGGTCTGTCGTGGTGAAGAAGGAGCTGAGCCAAAAGGCGAAGCTCTCAATTTACCGGTCGATCTACGTTCCAACCCTCATCTATGGTCACGAGCTATGGGTCGTGACCGAAAGAACGAGATCCCTGTTACAAGCGGCCGAAATGAGTTTTCTCCGCAGGGTGTCCGGGCTCTCCCTTAGAGATAAGGTGAGAAGCTCGGTCATCCGAGAGGGGCTCAGAGTCGAGCCGCTTCTCCTCCACATCGAGAGGAGCCAGATGAGGTGGCTTGTGCATCTGATTCGGATGCCTCCTGAGCGCCTCCCCGGTGAGGTGTTCCGGTCATGTCCCACCGGGAGGAGACCCCGAGGAAGACCCAGGACACGCTGGAGAGACTGTCACCCAGCTTGCCAGGGAACGACTCGGGATCCCCCGGGGAGAGCTGGAAGAAGTAGCTAGGGAGAGGGAAGTCTGGGCTTCCCTGCTAAAGCTGTTGCCCCCAAAATAACTTTTGTATTGTTTTTATTGTTAACCTTTATATTGTTATTATTCCCTGGGCTTCCCTGCTAAAGCTGTTGCCCCCGCCACCCGGCCCAGGATAAGCGGTAAATGATGGATGGATGGATGGACGGATGGACTTTGAATTAGGGATCTCCCAATCACTTTTTTGACACCCGAGTCCGAGTATTAGGTTTTAAGTACAGTGAAACTCCTCTTCAACGAAATCATGTTTGCTGCAAGAAATTTTTCACAACAGAGGGGTTTCACTGTAGGAAATTTTATCTGAGATGTGAACACACACACACACAAACGTATGTGTACTCTTTATTTTTATTCCAATAGTGCATAAATATGAGGATACACTTATTTGACACTTCATATAGTCAGTGTAGAAAGAAAAAAAAGGGAAAGAAATTGCGAAATTTACGATCAGCATTCACTTTCACTTACATCAATTTATTGGATAATGTCTTTTATTTGCTTCCTCAGTTATTCATTTTGATCACTTTTAATCGCTTTTACAGCGTCAGCCATTTTAGCAATGCAATGTTCTTGCTGCGTCTGAAACGAACAATTACAAATACTTCCTGGACATTAGCACATGAGTAAACCAGTGTAGTGGTTGCTGTTGGCGTTTCCAAATGAAGCAGTAGAGGTCGCTGTTGGATTAGACTTTGTTGTAGTGAATCTCATCGCGAGGCAAGAACAGAGAAAAATATTTCGTATTACGCAACATGGTTTTTTTTCGTCGTATGGGGGGCAGGAAAGTCGGAATGTGGTTAATGCATGAAGATTTTTTCACACTAGAGGGTATTTTCACCCATGTATGTTTCGTTGTAGAGGAGTTTCACTGTATGTGCCGAAACAGAGTCCCGATTCGAAACCTCAGCAGTACATTTTTAAAAATTAGTTTAAAATAAGCACTTATACAATGGAGGAAAGGAACATGGTCCACTCAGACTCAATGTCCCTTGATGGCGGACGGTGCCAGATGTTCCCAGAAGACCCTCAGAATATTTGATTGGACTGGCATCTTCCCCAACCATCAGAGACCACACACCACCAGGTGGTGATGATTAACAGCCCCGCCTGCCCCTCTCCTTGAGTGAGTATGGTATGCAGCCATAAATTCCAATGATACAACCTAAGTTGATCATCAAACTATGGGCTAGTGTGTCCTCATTAAGAAGAATCTAAATATATCTAGTCAGAACTTCTCATCATTGCACACCAGCTCATGCTCCTTTCCTGACAAAGGTGACACTCCACATCTCTAGAGCCAGCTTCTGTCACCGGGATCGGACAGCAAAGGTTCCGCTGCCACCCGGCTTTTTGGCACCTGACCACCTTGGCCATAGGTGATGAGCTCATGGGAAGGGAGACCCACGGTGTCCCTATGGGCATAGGTGCAAGCCCCACCACGAGACACTTGGCATCGAGCTCCGCCTCCAAGATTAACTTGTTCATAGGAGTCATAATTCTTGCTGGCTCATTGGCGGTCATCAAATATATCACTCAATCAAACACAAATTAATCTCTATTGTTTATACAGTATATAAAATGCATATTTTTTAAAAAGCCATAAAAAAAAGACATTTTTTCAATCCACCTTATATCTCATCTCAGGTAAGCTTTAGCGCATCTCAGGTGAGTTTGAGCCAACCGATTGTGGGACACAATTCCTTCTTAAACAAAAAAAAAGTACCAAAAAAAAATATTTTTCCACTGCAGTCGAAACTCTTTTCCACTTACTCCGTTTTCAACCCGATAACGTTCAAATTTCAGTCCCAATTTCACATGGTTCATTTGCCGATTTTGCTGACAACGAACACCTTTATTACATAAACTTCATTATAACGACCAGATTTTTCCCACAAAATAGTGAAAAGTCCTTTGATACAGCGAACCGTGGAAAGCTAACTGCCACTGCGACCTTGCTTATGAACAAAATATACAGCGCGAGATTAACCTCCATTGCTTTGCAATGCTACTGATCGAATCGTACATTGGTGTACTTCCTGAGCACATGGTCTGAAAACATGTCTGGTAAACGCTGTTCGTGAAGGCTGATGAAGTAAAAATCCTCCAGTTGTTTGTTTCATGTCTTGTAAAATATTTTTTTCTTCATACTCTACACACATATTTGTTATTGACATGTTTATACTGTATTACATATCCATGTTTTTACATACATAAATGTTCATAAAGTATTATTAAACTTAGTTGGCGGCCATTTTATTGCAAATTATTACAATGAACAACCATGATAACGTACAGATTTGTTATGTCCCTCAGGGTACGTTGTAATGAGGTTCGACTGTATATTTGGATCAAACAAGAGAATTCTTACCTCAGGTGCAATATGGCCATGTTCCAGCTGAATAATGGATAAATCGATCAGCACCTCTCCCAGAACAAAAATTGCATCCAGTACCACTAAACACACCACCAGCACCTGTTGATAAGTCAAAGAATCAGTATTATTTAAAAATAACCTTACTCGTTCATGAAAAAATAATGCCATAGGGTGTTTGGGCTTTCCATACAATGTAATGTGCTTTTTTTTTAACAAGTGTACTGTGCATTTCTTTATTTCATGAAGACAACAACAGGAGAATACCAGTGTTCTATTTAAGTTCACATGAGCAAACAAAAGAATACAGATTCAGGAGCGGGCAATATGAATAAAAAGTACACTATATCACAATATAAGCATTTCATATTGGTTGAGATCAATATCTATACTTTTTTTTCTTTTCTTCTTAACAAATGAAGATAAGGACAGAGAGAAAAAAAAGGCAGAATTGCTGTAATTTTACATTA
Organism: Hippocampus zosterae; assembly: GCF_025434085.1. Classification (NCBI taxonomy): domain Eukaryota; kingdom Metazoa; phylum Chordata; class Actinopteri; order Syngnathiformes; family Syngnathidae; genus Hippocampus; species Hippocampus zosterae. The sequence continues at coordinate 37,564,223 of NC_067451.1, forward strand.
ACAAATAGTACTGTAAAAAGAAGTCAATGCAGCTTTAAAAAAGACCAAGAGACTGGTCAATAGAAAGCAATGCTGGGCGATACAGCTGAAAAATGTTCCACAATATAAGTACATTATGTCAGTCAATGTTATTGATTTTTAAAAAAAAAAAATAGTGTACAGTAATCCCTCGTTTATCGCAGTTAATGGGGACCAAAACCACCTGCGATAAACAAAAATGCGTGAAGTAGCGAACTCCTCCTCCATATAGGTACCACCTTCGGAGCTGTTTCCCATTTTGACCTTGGGTTTCCAGTCCATACTCCGCACAGATGTTTCGGTAGACTATGCCAGCCACCTGGTTATGGCGTTCCATGTAGGCTTTGCCTGCCAGCATCTTACACCCTGCAGTGATGTGTTGGATCGTCTCAGGTGCCTCTTTGCACAAACTACACCTTGGGTCTTGTCTGGTGTGGTATATCTGGGCCTCAATGGCTCTGGTGCTCAGGGCCTGCTCCCGATCAGCCAAGATGAGTGCCTCTGTGCGGTCCTTCAGGTTAGCTCTCTCTAGCCACTCATAGGACTTCTTGAGATCAGCCACTTCAGTTATGGTCCGGTGGTACATCCCGTGTAGGGGCTTGTCCTTAATGGTCCCTCTTCCAGTGCCTCATCCTCTGTTCCCCATTGTCTGAGACATTCTCTGAGTACGTCATCCGTTGGAGCCTTCTCCTTGATGTATTCATGGAGCTTGGATGTTTCATCCTGGACAGTGGCTCTGACACTTACTAGTCCCTGGGTTCCTTCCTTTCCGCTTGCGTACAGTCTCAGGGTGCTGGATTTGGGATGGAACCCTCCATGCATGGTTAGGAGCTTTCGGGTCTTAACGTCTGTGGTCTGAATCTCTTCCTTTGGCCACCTTATCATTCCTTATATATATATATATATATCCCCTCCGTGAGTCGTCACCTTACCGTGGTGGAGGGGTTTGTGTGTCCCAATGATCCTAGAAGCTAAGTTGTCTGGGGCTTTATGCCCCTGGCAGGGTCACCCATGGCAAACAGGTTATAGGTGAGGGGCCAGACAAAGCAGAGCTCAAAGACCCCAATGATGATTACGATAAATGGATCTCGGTTTCCCTTGCCCGGACGCGGGTCACCGTGGCCCCCCTCTGGAGCCAGGCCTGGAGGTGGGGCTCGTTGGCAAGCGCCTGGTGGCCGGGCCTACACCCATGGGGCCCGGCCGGGCACAGCCCGAAGAGGCAACGTGGGTCCCCCTTCCCATGGGCTCACCACCCATGAGAGGGGCCAAAGGGGTCGGGTGCAATGTGAGCTGGGCGGCAGCCAAAGGCGGGGACCCTGGCGGTCCGATCCTCGGCTGCAGAAGCTAGCTCTTGGGACATGGAATGTCACCTCTCTGGCAGGGAAGGAGCCCGAGCTTGTGTGTGAGGCAGAGAATTTCCGACTGGATATAGTCGGACTTGCCTCCACACACAGCCTGGGTTCTGGTACCAGTTCTCTCGAGAGGGGTTGGACTCTCTTCCACTCTGGAGTTGCTCACGGTGAGAGGCGCAGAGCAGGTGTGGGCATACTCATTGCCCCCCGGCTCAGTGCCTGTACATTGGGGTTCACACCGGTAGACGAGAGGGTTGCCTCCCTCCGCCTTCGGGTGGGTGGACGGGTCCTGACTGTTGTTTGTGCATATGCACCAAACAGCAGCTCAGCATACCCACCCTTTTTGGAGTCCCTGGAGGGTGTGCTGGAGAGTACTCCTGCTGGGGACTCCCTTGTTCTGCTGGGGGACTTCAATGCTCACGTGGGCAATGACAGTGAGACCTGGAGGGGCGTGATTGGGAGGAACGGCCCCCCCGATCAGAACCCGAGTGGTGTTTTGTTATTGGACTTCTGTGCTCGTCACGGATTGTCCATAACGAACACCTTGTTCAAACATAAGAGTGTCCATATGTGCACTTGGCACCAGGACACCCTGGACCGCAGTTCGATGATCGACTTTGTAGTTGTATCATCGGATTTGCGGCCGCATGTTCTGGACACTCGGGTGAAGAGAGGGGCGGAGCTGTCAACTGATCACCACCTGGTGGTGAGTAGGCTCCGATGGTGGGGGAAGATGCCGGTCCGTCCTGGCAGACCCAAACGTATTGTGAGGGTTTGTTGGGAGCGTCTGGCGGAATCCCCTGTCAGAAGGAGTTTCAACTCCCAGCTCCGACAGAGCTTTTCCCATGTTCCGGGGGAGACGGGGGACATTGAGTCCGAGTGGACCATGTTCCGTGCCTCTATTGTTGAGGCGGCCAATCTGAGTTGTGGCCGTAAGGTGGTTGGTGCCTGTCGTGGCGGCAATCCCCGTACTCGCTGGTGGACACCAGCAGTAAGGGATGCCGTCAAGCTGAAGAAGGAGTCCTATCGAGCCTTTATGGCCTGTGGGACCCCAGAGGCAGCTGACGGGTATCGACTGGCCAAGCGGACCGCGGCTTCGGTGGTCGCCGAGGCAAAACCGAGCGTGGGAAGAGTTCGGTGAGGCCATGGAAGCCGACTTCCGGACGGCTTAGAGGAAATTCTGGTCCACCATCCGACGTCTCAGGAGGGGGAAGCAGTGCACCACTAACACTGTGTACAGTGGGGATGGGGTGCTGCTGACTTCGAGTCGGGACGTTGTGAACCGGTGGGCAGAGTACTTCGAAGACCTCCTCAACTCCACCAACACGCCTTCCTTGGAGGAAGCAGAGCCTTGGGACTCTGAGGTGGGCTCTCCTATCTCTGTGGTTGAAGTCACCGATGTGGTTAAAAAGCTCCTCGGTGGCAAGGCCCCAGGGGTGGATGAGATCCGCCCGGAGTTCCTCAAGGCTCTGGATGTTGTGGGGCTGTCCTGGTTGACACGCCTCTGCAACATCGCGTGGACAACAGGGAGAGTGCCTCTGGATTGGCAGACCGGGGTGGTAGTCCCTCTTTTTAAAAAGGGGGACCGGAGGGTGTGTTCCAACTACAGAGGGATCACACTCCTCAGCCTCCCTGGTAAGGTCTATTCAGGGGTGCTGGAGAGGAGGGTCCGTCAGGAAGTCGAGCCTCAGATTGAGGAGGAGCAGTGTGGTTTTCGTCCCGGCCGTGGAACAGTGGACCAGCTCTACACCCTTAGCAGGGTCCTTGAGGGTATGTGGGAATTCGCCCAACCAGTCTACATGTGTTTTGTGGACTTGGAGAAGGCGTTTGACCGTGTCCCTCGGGGAGTTCTGTGGGGGGTGCTTCGTGGGTATGGGGTACCGAACCCCCTGATACGGGCTGTTCGGTCACTATACCACCGATGTCAGAGTTTGGTTCGCATTGCCGGCAGTAAGTCGGAATCGTTTCCAGTGGAGGTAGGACTCCGCCAAGGCTGCCCTTTGTCGCCGATTCTGTTCATAACCTTTATGGACAGAATTTCTAGGCGCAGCCGAAGCGTTGAGGGGGTCCGTTTTGGGGGCCTCAGTATTGCATCCCTGCTTTTTGCAGATGATGTGGTGCTGTTGGCTCCTTCAAACGGGGCTCTCCAACTCTCACTGGAGCGTTTCGCAGCCGAGTGTGAAGCGGTTGGGATGAAAATCAGCACCTCCAAATCTGAAACCATGGTCCTCAGTCGGAAAAGGGTGGAGTGCACCCTCTGGGTCGGGGAGGAGATCTTACCCCAAGTGGAGGAGTTCAAGTATCTTGGGGTCTTGTTCACGAGTGGGGGTAGGAGGGAGCGGGAGATCGACAGGCGGATCGGTGCAGCGTCTGCTGTGATGCGGACGTTGTATCGGTCTGTCGTGGTGAAGAAGGAGCTGAGCCAAAAGGCGAAGCTCTCAATTTACCGGTCGATCTACGTCCCAACCCTCACCTATGGTCACGAGCTATGGGTCGTGACCGAAAGAACGAGATCCCGGATACAAGCGGCTGAAATCAGTTTTCTCCGCAGGGTGTCCGGGCTCTCCCTTAGAGATAAGGTGAGAAGCTCAGTCATCCGGGAGGGGCTCGGAGTCGAGCTGCTTCTCCTCCACATCGAGAGGAGCCAGATGAGGTGGCTTGGGCATCTGATTCGGATGCCTCCTGAGCGCCTCCCCGGTGAGGTGTTCCGGTCATGTCCCACCGGGAGGAGACCCCGAGGAAGACCCAGGACATGCTGGAGAGACTATGTCACCCAGCTTGCCTGGGAACGACTCGGGATCCCCCGGGGAGAGCTGGAAGAAGTAGCTAGGGAGAGGGAAGTCTGGGCTTCCCTGCTAAAGCTGTTGCCCCCGCGACCCGGCCCCGGATAAGCGGTAGATGATGGATGGATGGATGGATGGATATATATATATATATATATATATATATATATATATATATATATATAGCGGCTGGATAGCTCAGTTGGTAAGGCATCGGTTTGGCATACGGGAGACGGTGGTTCGAATCCCGCTTGGGGCAAAAATGAGCACATAACACCATCCAGTGTGGGTCCTTGGGCAAGATCCTTCACGCTAATGCCTGCCTCATACAATAAAACGAATGACATGCCGGATCAGACGTCACCCGGCCAAACAAGGTCTGCGTCAGGTGCTGGGGAACCAGAGCACCTTGATGAAAAATGGGCTACTGGAACAAAGCGGAGATGGGCGAGATGCGATAACATGGCTCTGTTGGAATGCTACTACTCAAGCAACCCTAGTCAGAGGGGTTACATGCAGAGAATGTGGGCTAAATGGTTACTTCGAAACCCACAGTCACGGTTGACCGCGAAACAACTAGTAGCTCAGTGTTCCAACATCCACAAACGGCAACTGCTGTCACAACTTGAGATTGATGAGGTACAACGCAGGTTCCATGGTGAAGGGCCCCAAGCTGCCAGATCAGAGGAGGAGGTCATACAAGAGATTGGGAGGCAAGCCCCAATGAATGCAGATGATGAGATTGGGTGGCCAGCCCCAATGAATGAAATGCTGAGCGAGGCAGCAACTGACCTGAAATCATCATGGCGAGAATGAAAGCTGGGCAACCTAGAAACGGCTATGTGAAGTACCATCTGAAAGTCTCATAGAAAGTGTGAATGCAGGCGAATGAGGGCGATCCCTACCGTAACGATCACAGAAACCAATGAGCTGATATACGCTTCAGCATCAGTGATCCTGGAGACTCTGGGCTATAAGAGCAACCATGGAAGCCATGAGATACGTTACCCACCATGGAAAAGACGGTTGGAGGCTAAGATCAAGGCGGCCCGGAAAGATGTGAGTCAATTGACGGGGGCCCAGAGAGGTGTGATGAAAAGGCCGATACCCGAGAGGTACATCCAGATGACCATACCTGAAGCACTCGAAACTGCCAAACAAAGGCTCCAAGCCTTGTCCAGTCGCCTAAAGCGGTACACGAAAGAGAATGAGGCCAGACGAATAAACAGGCTGTTCGCAACACAACCTGCGAAAGTGTACGCTCAGTGGCAGGGTCCTAACAACAGAGCTGACCCACCAATACTGGAAACTGAAAGGTACTGGAAAGGCATATGGGAGAAGGAGGTTGCACATAACAGCAGTGCACAATGGCTGGTGACCCTGAGAGAGGAACACAGCAACCTCCCTGAACAGAACCCGGTTACCATAACAGTGGCAGACATACAGGAAAGAGTCTCAGATATGAAGAACTGGACAGCACCAGGCCCGGACATGGTCCACACTTACTGGCTAAAGAAACTCACAGCACTCCATGAGCGCCTAGCAGTACAAATGAACCAGCTGCTGAGGGATGGGACTCACCCAGAATGGCTAACCGAAGGGCGAACGATCCTGATCATGAAGGATCCCTCGAAGGGTGCAGCCCCATCCAACTATCGGCCAATAACCTGTCTCTCCACAACATGGAAGCTCATGTCAGGCATCATTGCGGCTAAGATAAGTGGGCACATGGATCAATACATGAACGAAGCACAGAAGGGCATTGGTAGAGATACCAGAGGAGCCAAACATCAGCTCCTGGTTGACAGAACAGTCGCACAAGACTGCAGGTCCCGACGTACCAACCTGTGCACAGCTTGGATTGATTACAAGAAAGCCTATGACTCGATGCCACATACATGGATCACTGAATGCTTGGAGTTGTATAAGGTGAACAGGACCCTAAGAGCCTTCGTTGCGAACTCGACGAGGATGTGGAAAACCACACTTGAAGCCAATGGCAAGCCACTTACCCAAGTGTCCATCAAATGTGGCATATACCAAGGTCATGCACTCTCCCCACTGCTGTTCTGCATAGGACTGAACCCCCTAAGCCAAGTAATCACCAAGACAGGCTATGGATACCGCCTCAGAAATGGAGCTACAATCATTCACCTCCTCTACATGGATGACATAAAGCTGTATGCTAAGAGCGAAAGGGACATAGAATCCCTGATCCACACAACCAGGATCTACAGCAGCGACATCGGGATGTCATTCGGGCTTGAGAAATGTAGTCGGATGGTGACTAAGAGAGGAAGGGTAGTCCGCACTGAAGGGGTCTCACTCCCTGAAGGAACAATAGCAGACATTGAGGACAGCTCCAAGTACCTTTGTATACCACAAGCCAATGGCAACCTCGAACTGGCAACAAGGAAAGCGGCTACGGCCAAATACCTCCAGCGAGTGAGGCAAGTCCTAAGAAGCCAGCTCAATGGCAAGAATAAGACCCGGGCAATAAACAGCTATGCCCTGCCAGTGATCAGATACCCTGCAGGAATAATAAGGTGGCCAAAAGAAGAGATTCAGACCACGGACGTTAAGACCCGAAAGCTCCTAACCATGCATGGAGGGTTCCATCCCAAATCCAGCACCCTGAGACAGTACGCAAGCCGAAAGGAAGGAGGCCGGGGACTAGTGAGTGTGAGAGCCACTGTCCAGGATGAAACATCCAAGCTCCATGAATACATCAAGGAGAAGGCTCCAACGGACGACGTACTCAGAGAATGTCTCAGACAATGGGGAACAGAAGATGAGGCGCTGGAAGAGGGACCATCATGGGAGGACAAGCCCCTACACGGGATGTACCACCGGACCATAACTGAAGTGGCTGATCTCAAGAAGTCCTATCAGTGGCTAGAGAGGGCTGGCCTGAAGGACAGCACAGAGGCACTCATCCTGGCTGCTCAGGAGCAGGCCCTGAGCATCAGAGCCGTTGAGGCCCAGATATACCACACCAGACAAGACCCAAGGTGTAGGTTGTGCAAAGAGGCACCTGAGACGATCCAACACATAACTGCAGTGTGTAAGATGCTGGCAGGGAAAGCCTACATGGAACGCCATAACCAGGTGGCTGGCATAGTCTACCGAAACATCTGTGCGGAGTATGGACTGGAAACCAAAGGTCAAAATGGGAAACACCTCCGAAGGTGGTGGAGAATGACAGAGCGAAGATCCTGTGGGACTTCCAGATCCAGACTGACAAGATGGTAATGGCGAACCAACCAGATATCGAGATCATAGATAAAGGGCAGAGGAAAGCCGTTGTAGTGGATGTAGCGGTCCCAAGTGATGGAAACATCAGGAAGAAGGAACATGAGAAACTCGAGAAATACCAAGGGCTCAGAGAGGAGCTGGAGAGAGCCTGGAAGGTAAAGGTGACAGTCGTGCCTGTGGTGGTCGGAGCACTCGGGGCAGTGACCCCCAAACTAGATGAGTGGTTGCAACAGATCCCGGGAACAACATCGGACATCTCAGTCCAGAAATGTGCAGTGCTGGGAACAGCAAGGATACTGCGCAGAACCCTCAAGCTTCCTGGCCTCTGGTAGAGGACCCGAGCTGAATGAGGGACGGACACCACCCGAGGGGTGAGATGAGGATTTTTTATATATATATATATATATATATATATATAATTAGAGCTGTCAGTTTAGCACGTTTTTATTGGCATTAATTTAAATGAATTTTAACGGGATTACATTTTTTCTCGCGTTCCACTGACAAGACCAAAGTTACCTTGATGTTTTGCAGTAGTAAACTGAGCTATCGTCATAGCAGGTCGAGTCTGAAATACCACATAATGGCCAAGCACAAAGCTGATGTGAGTACTCCGCCCCTCATCTAAGACAGACAGCTGTGACAGCTCATTTTCAAGTGCTTGCTAACAGTCGTTTTCTTTCCCAACGCGCCATGGCATTTCTACCCTGCGCGCCTTTCTCAGGGAGGAATCCAGCAAAACCTTTTGAGGGAATTCCCCCGGGCTCGGCGATCGACAGAGGCAATCCCTCCCGTTGCTACTTCCACAAGGATCGCGTTGTTAAACGCCCGGTCGCTGACGAACAAGACCCATATTCTGAGGGAGTATTTCCTTTCCAAAGACTTGGATTTTCTGTGTCTGACGGAGACTTGAGCAGGTACTGGTGAGAACAACGCTTTGATTGAATTGTTACCACCTGACTGTGGTTTCCTCGATAACCCGAGGACATCATGACGTGTTGGAGGTACGGTAAGCATCTTTAAGAACAATTTCAAATGTAAACGGTGCACATTCACCACTTCGGCCAACAGCTTTGAAGCAACCTTCTTTGAAGTTGGTCATGTTTTCCCGTTGCTTTGTGCTGTCATTTACCGTCCTCCTAAATAAAACAAAGACTTTTTAAGTGACTTTTCAACCTTTCTTGCGGAAATCAGGCTAATCCTAATGGGGGATTTTAATATCCATGTGTGCTGTCCGGAAAAACCGCTAGCAAAAGACTTCTTAAGACTTATCGACTCTTAATTTTGTGCAGTATGTGACTAGCCCGACACATGAACAAGGACATATTTTAGACCCTGTCCTTGCTCATGGTCTACCGGTGTCAAATCTGGAAGCCCTTGAAAATGGGATTTCTGATCACATGGCAGTTTTATTTGACGCAGTCTTATCGCATGCTGCTGTGAAATCTGGCGCTCCTCGTTGTAAACGCCGAATTTTTAACCCTCGCACTGCTAGTCGATTCTCTGATGCCTTTAATAACCTTTGCGTACCCTCATCTTACACAGAGGAACTCACCTCTTGGTTTGACTCGTCATGCCGTGCCATCCTGGATTTGGTGGCTCCTTCAAAAATTGTCCTCCCAAAGCCTAAAACCGAGCCACGGTTTAACGACATTACCCGCGCAGCTAGGCAGGAGTGTCGCAAAGCTGAACGTAAGTGGAAAAAAGACAAATTGCATGTCTCATCACATTTGGAAAGACTGCTGGCGTAACTACCAGCTCACAGTAAGAGGCCAAAAGAGAATATCTGTCGGACCTTATTCTAGCTAACCGTCACAACCCACGCGCACTATTTAAAACGATTGATTCTGTACTCAAACCCCCTCTGCCGACTTGCTCGGATTCTTCACCCGAGATGTGCAACAGATTCCTTCAGTTTTTCATTGATATGGTCTCTATAGTTAGGACTCCAGTCTCAAATACCGCATCTGACCCCTTTGTTCATGTTCCATGTTCAGCTGTAGTACATTCTTTTGAAATTGTGTCCTTGGCGCTTTTGGAGGATGTAGTTCGCCAGACGAAGCCTTCTGGCTCCCCTTGCGAATCTCTTCCCCCACGCTTCTTTCAGGAGGTTCTCCCGAGTGTTGGTGCATCGGTCATGGATATCATCAACAGCAGCCTTTCTTAAGATAAGATATTATTTATTCGTCCCACACTGGGGAAATTTACAGCCTCCAGCAGCAAGAATGTATGTAGAAAGAAGAAAGGAGAAAGAGAAAAAAAAACAACAAACATCTTTCAATTAAATACAATATGAACACAAATGGATAAATCGCAGTACTATTTACAATTTTCCTTCACATCATTTAATTATTATTATTATTATGATTGTTATTTTTTATTCATCAGCCTGACAGCAGTCGGTAGGAACGAGCGTCGGTATCTCTCCTTTCTTCCAGCGCGGGTGTAACAGTCTCTGGCTGAAGGAGCTACCAAGTGCTGTCAGGGCGGGCTGGAGGGGGTGGTAAGGACTGGCCATCATAGCTTTTAGCTTATTTAGCATCCTTCTGTTGCCCACCTCCTCCAGAGTGTCAAGGGAGCAAGCCAGGACAGAACTGGCCTTCCTGACCAGTCGCTCCAGTCTCTTCCTGTCCCGGGCTGAGATGCTGCCTGACCAGCAGACAATGCCATAATGGATGGCCGAGGCCACCACCGAGTTATAGAACGTCTTAAGGAGTGACCCCTGAACCCCAAAAGACCTCAGTTTCCTGAGTAGGAAGAGTCGGCTCTGTCCTTTCCTAATCAGGGTGTCCGTGTTTGTAGACCAGTCCAGTTTGTCGTTCAGAAGAACACCAAGGTACTTGTAGGAGGTCACCCTCTCTATGTCCATACCCTGGATGTTCATCGGTGCCGGTGAGGACTTTTTCCTGCAGAAATCCACAACCAACTCCTTAGTTTTCCTAGGGTTGATCTGGAGGAGATTCTGCTGGCACCAGTCCACAAAGTCCTTTGTCAGTCCCCTGTACTCCCGATTGTCCCCTTCTGTAATGAGGCCAACAATCGCAGAGTCATCGGAGAACTTCTGAAGTTGGCAGTTTGGAGTGTCGTGTCTGAAGTCCGAGGTGTAGAGGATGAACAGGAATGGAGCCAGAACAGTCCCCTGCGGCGCTCCAGTGCTGCAGAGAAGCCGGTCCGACTCACAGCTCTGCAATCTCACGTACTGCGGCCGATTTGTGAGGTAGTCTATGATCCATGCTGTGAGATGGTGGTCCACTCCGGCGTTCTGTAGTTTGCCTCCCAGCAAATTGGGCTGGATGGTGTTGAAGGCACTGGAGAAATCAAAGAACATGATTCTCACAGTGCTCCCAGCCTTCTCCAAGTGTGACAGCACTGAGTCGAGGAGGTAGATCATGGCGTCTTCCACGCCGATGCCAGGCTGATAGGCAAACTGCAGCGGGTCCAGTGACGGGCTCACCAGCGGTCGAAGGTGGGCGAGGATGAGTCTCTCCAGCGTCTTCATCAGGTGAGACGTCAGCGCCACCGGTCTGCAGCTGTTCAGCTCCTTAGGGTGGGGGGTCTTGGGCACTGGGACCAGGCACGAAGTTTTCCACAGCTGTGGAGCTCTGTCCAGCTTCAGGCTCAGGTTGAAGATGTGCTGGACAATGTTACACAGCTGGTGAGAGTAGGTCCTGAGGAGCCGGGAACTGATCTTGTCCGGACCTGCTGCCTTCCTCACATTCATCTTCCTCAGTTGGTTCCTTACCTGCTCTGTTGTGACGGACAGGCAGGAACCAGGTGACATACTGGGTTGATGAGAGCTGGTCGAAAGAGGAGGGGGAGGAGAAGAAGTCCTCAGTGAGAGAGGTTGCAGTTTGTGGTTGGGGGAAGGGATAGACGACTGGTCGAAACGGTTGAAAAAATGGTTCAGTCCATCTGCCCAGTCCTTGTCCTTCTCGATCACTGTCTTTGGGCTGTCATGGCCTGAGATGGTTTTCAGGCCCCTCCAGACACCAGTGACATTGCTGGCCTGTAACTGGTCCTCCAATTTCATCCTGTATATCTTCTTCCCCTCCCCGATCTTTCTTCTCAGTCGAATCTGCACGGCCTTCAGCTCCGGTTTCTCGACCGAAAAGCTCTCTTCTTCTCCTTCAGCAGGGTCTTTATGTCAGGATTAATCCATGGTTTGTTGTTGGAAAAACACCGCAGAGTTCTGGTGGGTACGGTGTTCTCCTCACAGAAGTTTATATAGTCCGTGATGGTGTCAGTGAGTGCATCAATGTCCTCCCCATGAACCTCGCTGAAGAGTTCCCACCTGGTTGTCGCGAAGCAGTCCCGCAGAGCATCTTCAGCTTCTGATCACCATTTCTTGACCATTCTGGTCACAGTTGCCGTCAAGCTGAAGAAGGAGTCCTATCGAACCTTTATGGCCTGTGGGACCCCAGAGGCAGCTGACGGGTATCGACTGGCCAAGCGTAACGCAGCTTCGGTGGTCGCTGAGGCAAAAACCCGGACGTGGGAAGAGTTCGGTGAGGCCATGGAAGCCGACTTCCGGACGGCTTCGAGGAAATTCTGGTCCACCATCCGACATCTCAGGAGGGGGAAGCAGTGCACCACAAACACTGTGTAGAGTGGGGATGGGGCGCTGCTGACTTCGACTTGGGACGCTGTGAACCGGTGGGCAGAGTACTTCGAAGACCTCCTCAACTCCGCCAACACGCCTTCCTTGGAGGAAGCAGAGTCTGAGGATCCTGAGGTGGGCTCTCCTATCTCTGTGGTTGAAGTCACCGATGTGGTTAAAAAGCTCCTCGGTGGCAGGTCCCCAGGAGTGGATGAGATCCGCCCGGAGTTCCTCAAGGCTCTGGATGTTGTGGGGCTGTCCTGGTTGACACACCTCTGCAACATCACGTGGTCAATGGGGAGAGTTCCTCTGGATTGGCAGACCAGGGTGGTAGTCCCTCTTTTTAAAAAGGGGGACCAGAGGGTGTATTCCAAATACAGAGGGATCACACTCCTCAGCCTCCCTGGTAAGGTCTATTCAGGGGTGCTGGAGAAGAGGGTCCGTCAAGAAGTCGAGCCTTAAATTGAGGAGGAGCAGTGTGGTTTTCGTCCCGGCCGTGGAACAGTGGACCAGCTCTACACCCTGAGCAGGGTCCTCGAGGGTATGTGGGAATTCGCCCAACCAGTCTTCATGTGTTTTTTGGACTTGGAGAAGGCGTTTGACCATGTCCCTCGGGGAGTTCTGTGCGGGGGTGCTTCGTGGGTATGGAGTTCCGAACCCCCTGATACGGGCTGTTCGGTCACTATACCACCGATGTCAGAGTTTGGTTCTCATTGCCGGCAGTAAGTCGGAATCATTTCCAGTGAGGGTAGGACTCCGCCAAGGCTGCCTTTTGTTGCCGATTCTGTTCATAATCTTTATGGACAGAATTTCTAGGCGCAGCCGAACCGTTGAGGGGGTCCGTTTTGGTGGCCTCAGTATTGCATCTCTGCCTTTTGCAGATGATGTGGTACTGTTGGCTCCTTCAAGCAGGGCTCTCCAACTCTCACTGGAGCGTTTCACAGCCGAGTGTGAAGCGGTTGGGAGGAAAATCAGCACCTCCAAATCTGAAGCAATGGTCCTCAGTCGGAAAATGGTGGAGTGCTCCCTCCGGGTCGGGGAGGAGATCTTACCCCAAATGGAGGAGTTTAAGTATCTTGGGGTCTTGTTTACGAATGAGGGCAGAAGGGAGCGAGAGATCGACAGGCGGATCGGTGCAGCATCTGCTGTGATGCGGACGTTATATCGTTCCGTCGTGGTAAAGAAGGAGCTGAGCCAAAGGGCGAAGCTTTCAATTTACCAGTCGATCTACGTTCCAACCCTCATCTATGGTCATGAGCTATGGGTCGTGACCGAAAGAACGAGATCCCGGATACAAGCGGCCGAAATGAGGTTTCTCCGCAGGGTGTCCGGGCTCTCACTTAGAGATAAGGTGAGAAGCTCGGTCATCCGGGAGGGGCTCAGAGTCGAGCCGCTTCTCCTCCACATCGAGAGGAGCCAGATGAGGTGGCTTGGGCATCTGATTCGGATGCCTTCTGAACGCCTCCCTGGTGAGGTGTTCCGGGCATGTCCCACTGGGACAATTTTTTAAAAACGCCAGGGTCCAAACTGCTCTTCTTCAGAATGGGCTTCACTACCACTGTGTTATAGGCATCGGGAAAGACACTCCTGTCTAAATAGAGCAGTTGACTATTTATAATTTAAAGCCGGCTGCTCAAAGAACCCATAAAATGTCTTTAGAAGTGATGTTGGAATTGGATCTAAAATCTAAAATTCTAAAATTCATTTTTGAGTTATTTTCAAGATCCTCCTCTTTGTTTTCAAATCTCTGAATAATCTCGCGCCACCTTACCTCTCTGAGCTCATCCGCCCCTACACACCTGCCCGGCGCCTCAGGTCTGTGGACCAGTCTTTGTTAGAGGTACCAAGAGCTAAACTGAGGCTCAGAGGGGATCGAGCCTTTTCTGTTGCGGGTCCCTCTCTCTGGAATGACCTGCCACTGAACATTCGGCAAGCCTCCTCGCTGCCCATCTTTAAAGCCCTCCTCAAAACTCACTTGTATTCTTTGGCGTTCGACTCAGCATGATTTGTCCTTGATTTTACTGCTTGGTGCTTTCCACCCTCTTTATTACCGATTCGTCTTACTGTTTATTGTGCATGTTAAATCGCTCCATGTACAGCACTTTGTATGCAGCGATGGCTGTTCGAAAGTGCTCTATAAATACTGTTGACTTGACTTGACTTGACTAAAAGGCAGGTTGTTGGATTTACCTTGGAGAAAATTTGACCAAGTGTCCTTGCATCAACCACTTTCCAGCTCTTTAAAATCGTCGATAATATTTGCACTCACCTCAGATGTTAGGTAAGGTGTCCTCACTGGGGCCGCTTGATTGTAAAACTGGCGATATGAAAATACAGTATACCCAGTAGCAGTCGGACACAACCAGGTCAACAACAGAGGACATATCGTAGGATATTCCCAGGTCCAGAGTGTATCCTCTGTTGTGAGTTGGCTGTGAGACATGCTGTTTAAAAGGTTTAAAAATTCTCTGGACAGAGGGTGCAAAAATGAACACTTTGATTATATTGTTAGGGTGGGCCTATATACTTTGTCAACTGCGCTTGCAGGCAAATTTTTAAGACAGTCCAACCCTGACTGGCTTTTTTTCAGGTCTCTTTGGTTTGTTTTGCTGTAAATCAACACTGTGAAAAGTGCAAGTGATTGTGCTATTAGGAAGCCTTGGAAACTGCCACAGTTGGGGCAGAATCGGGTGAACACAGAGCAGAAAGAGTCACCGTGCTTGTCTTAACTTCGTAATTTGTTGTTTTTAATGTGTTTAGAAAAAGTCCATCGTCTTGTTTCAGTGAAATGTGACGTGTGTCGATATGAGACGCATTGTTATGGAAAATGGACTGCGCTTACTGATCTCCAACATGGAGTTCACATGGTTAGGAAATAAAATTTAAAAACAAAAAATATAAGCGCTCATTAAAATTACATCTTAATACTTTAAAAATTATAACACTAGTTTTGCGCACCAACCACCAATTCATTTTAACAGGTCCTACTCAGGACTCTCAAATATATAAATAAGTGGTAACTTTGGGAGGTATACTATTATTGACAGTGATGTCTAACGAGTGGTAGCACGGTGGATTTACTGATGAGCACATCCGCCTCACAGTGCAAAGGTGCATAGTTCGATTCCGCCTTCCTGTGTGGAGTTTGCATGTTCTCTCCTTCATGGATTTTCTCCAGGTATTTTGGTTTCCTCCCAGATTCCCAAAACATGCAGTGCAAGTGAATGGAACACTTTAAATCAGTATTTCTTAACCTGGACCCCAGGAGTTCCGTGAGTCGGTCTCAGGGGTTCGAGGGAGCCTCTGCCACGGAGGGTCAGACACACGCGACTCAACATTTTAATTGGTTATGACACGCCCGCTTGGCCATCACTGGCTGCAGATGATCACATGACATTGCTTGGCCAATCAGTGCTGTGGGAAATGTAGTTCGCTTCATCGTCAACATGAGACTGTCATGATAGTACGTCATACAATTAAAAATAAAAAAGAATATTTAACTCTTAAAATGTTATTTACTTTTTTCTGTTTTTAATAAATGTGTTTTTCTTAATATCATGGATTGGTAAAAATATAAAATAGTTTTTCGCTCATTAAGGTTCGGTGAATGTGCATATTAACTGGTTGGGTTTCGGTCCGTCTAAAAAGGTTAAGAAACACTGCTCTAAATTGGGTGTGATTGTTCGTCTATGTGTGCCCTGCGATTAGCTGGTAACCTGTTCAGGGTGACAGCTGGGATAGGCTCAAGCATGCCCTTTCTGAAGATAAGTGGATTAGAAAATGCATTGATGGCTAAATAAAAATATACTAAAATAATAGTTATTGAAAAAAAAAACAATACAGGTCTCTTAGGGGCAGTGTGAAGCCATGCATGAATGGAGAGTACACACTTAAAATGAAAACAGAAAAAAGTTTCAATTGAATTTTTCACAGGTGGTTTTTTTTTTGTGTTATCTTACCTACGTATATGTGTATACACAGGGTTGACGCTAATTTGCTGTTACGATTACACTGCAATACAGCATTGACTTAAGCATGAGCGGCTACCATTGGTTAAAAGATGAAGCATGTTTTGTATGTAAATTCACAATGTGTGTTTAATTTTACAGTGAACTCCAGCCAGAGTGTCATTTAACAGCTTAAAGGAGGCTTAGGGACGACAAAATCACATATGCCACACGCTTGCTAGATAAGCTACAGTACATGATGCATTCAGACGACTTTCACAATGTTAGGAACTCATTACTTGTTGTTCTTCGATTAAGATAATCCCTTGCTATAATGCGGTTCACCTTAACTTTGTTAAGCGGCTTCTCTGTTTCACTGATTTTTTTTTGCAGTTTTTTTTAATGCTTTTTTTAAAACAGTGAATTGTGTTCTGCATCCCGATTGGCTAAAGGACTGACCAACGTGAACAGTCTCTGCACCTCGTCTCTGTACAGCTTGCCAAATTTACCTTTGCAAGTTTTTGGTCTTTGGTTTCATTGCATCAGTGGTGAATGCTGGTCTGTCAACGAGGAGAAGCTCTCACATTTTTTTGCTTTTTTAAAAAAATTAATCCTACTTCACGGATTTGACTTATCACGGGTTCTTTTTGGAACGTAACCTCCGCAAACCTCCTCCGAAAAGTCATTAAATACATAAAATAACGCTCAGCTGGCAACACTGAAGACAAGACCAAGCTTGTACATGCGTCCACACGTGCCTATAATATAAAAGCACAACTTTAAAAATAAAAACTCTGAAAAGTTTGTGTTTTTGTTTGACTTCATATGAGGTTAGAGACTGTTGGCAGTCTGGACGTGAGCCCTGGGGCCACACTTTGCCCTGGTCTGATAAAAAGGCACACCAACACAGGAATTTACTCCAGTATGTGTGTGGTTGATGTTTGTAAAGAAATAAATCCAGTAGTAGTAGTAGTCCAGTGGTTAGCACGTCGGCTTCACAGTGCAGAGGTACCGGGTTCAATTCCAGCTCCGGCCTCCCTGTGTGGAGTTTGCATGTTCTCCCCGGGCCTGCGTGGGTTTTCTCCGGGTGCTCCGGTTTCCTCCCACATTCCAAAAACATGCGTGGCAGGCTGATTGAACACTCTAAAGTGTCCCTAGGTGTGAGTGTGAGTGTGAATGGTTGTTTGTTTCTGTGTGCCCTGCGATTGGCTGGCAACCAATTCAGGGTGTCCCCCTCCTACTGCCCGAAGACAGCTGGGATAGGCTCCAGCACCCCCCGCTACCCTAGTGAGGATCAAGCGGCTCGGAAGATGAATGAATGTTTGTTTGTTTTTTTTACGTGTTTATTTGTCATGTTATAGCAGATGAAGTGTGTCCACCTTTTCCACAGCAATCTCAAGATCTCAAGGTCAAGAAAGGCCACTTTTATGAGTCCCACAATGGGGCTTAAATGTTTGTCATACAACTGTATCATCAAATAACCAATTACTTGTATCCACATTGTTCTGATTAAGGATACATTATTTATTTTTTTCTTGATACTGCCTCGATACCAGTGGTTGTTCTAGGGAGTGGCCAACACGGGCCAGTGCCCCTGTAGCACTGATTCTGGACCCCCCTGTGGCTCCCCCTTCGAACGTAGATTATACCGTTCTACCGACTCGCCGACGCCAAAGGTGGAAACAAAGTGTGTGGCTTAAGATTCTAGTCTGACCTTTTAGTGCTCTGCACCACTGAACAAAGATGAGAAACAGCCCCCAGAGAAGCAGTCCCAAGATTACGACGATGACGAGTTATATTATATTGTCAAGGTAAGACCACAACACAAAACCCAAGCAAGCCTGCAACAGTAGGGTTGCTGAAGTGTAATTCCTCTTCACTGTTAAAATTTTAAAGTTAAAAATGAAGAGAAAAAAGGGCATTCCGTCGTATTTCTACGTGAAAAAGAAACTAAATGATTCAGGCACTGAGACAGAGGCAGACGATGGTGGTGATGGAGCTAAAGAGGAGCAAGTTGAGACCACCAGAGAGGAAGAGTCAGAGCACACGGGAGACACTTATTTTCAGAGAAGACACAGCGCAGCAAAGAGAGACAGATGAAGATCCTGAGAATGAGGAAACTGAGACTGTCTGTGTGTGTGCGTGTAACTTTTTTTAAATATCCCTTTTTATTTTTTAATGTTTATTTAACAGGAAAAATATGCAAGACATTGCCTTTTAAAATTGGGACAGTTAGATGCATGTAAAACAACTAGCTTCAGTGTGTTTGCAATTTTAGTCCCTGGTCAGGCTTTACAATGTATTAATAGATATTTACTGAATACAATAAATGAATCAATACATTAATTCTTGAAATTAATAAATAGCATTCATGAATACATTTTAAATGTATTTAAATACATTTTTAAATACATTTAATTAAGTGTGTCTGAGCGCCGAAACAGTTTAAGTGTAGCAAGTTTGTGTATATGCTGTGTCCATGCAAAATTTCTGTTTACATCTATTCGGTTTGTCTTTCGCCACAGACATCAGCAAATGCAAAGAAGACGCGCCAATGCAGAACAGAGTTTTTTCACATTAAATCTTGGGAAAACATACCTCATATCCACTATGAATGATGATAGATTAAGCAATCTTGGTGTACTTTGCACTGAGTCTAGGGGGCAGAATACAGTTGCTGTAAGAGTAGGGCGAGCCTAAGACTGTTCCACAAGATCTGCACCTATATGAATGTTCTTTTATTTGCACCTAATTCAGTACTACTGTGATTATTATACTGTTTTTCGTCGTCACTGTCATGTTATGTCTGCAAAAGTCTGATGAAAATAAAAAATCAATTAAGATTTTGAATCTTTGTCTTTTTTGCCCTGGGTTGAATGTGCCCCTCTATCAAAACCCCTGATTGATTGATCTAGAACCGCCACTGCTCGATACATCTATGAAATGCCACTTGTGTCATGTCGTGTAAAAGAAGCCTTTTTGAAACGTAACTTTTTCACTCAGCAACATGCTATTGAAAAACTTACCTGGAAGCGGGCAGAGCTGTAGAGTCTTTTCAGAGAATCCCTAAACGTTAAGGTTTCTGGGTACTGCACAGTGGCAGGACCCAGTTCATCACTGTCTACGTGCAATTCTTCATCCTCCCACTGGACAGGATGCTCATCTCCCACTGTGGTGAAATATCTCAAGTAGCGAGCCATGACAATCTCTCGGGGGACCAAAGCTAGTCAGACGAAAGTGCAGGTAAAATACATTTTAGACCTCATCTAGGCTCTCATGTGGTTTAATGACTCAGCGTTTCATCATGTTAGACAATCTAAGTGTACTTCTCTTTTTTTCCTTTTACTTTTTTCTTTCTTTTTTTTTTAATCTTGCAACATGCTATTGAGAAAATTATACACGAAACAAACAATATTTTAATCCCACAAAGCCAAACAGACACCAAATATCTGACCAATTTAAGGATGAAAGCAAGCAGGAGGGCATAATATTATACCGATGCGAAAACAAATCAAATCGCCTATTTACGCAGAGCAACAAGTTAGTGGTTGTTGCATAATTGCGAACTAATCGACATTAGACTTTAAAAGATGCGCACAAGTTGAGGAACACGTATTGACTGTTAGTCGGACAAGTAAGTCTAAATAAACGTAAATGGTTGACGTAAAATGCGATGCGTAGAAGTCCAGAATTGCGTCGAAATCGAAGGTTACATGAAATTAGCTCATGAAGCAGATGTCTGATTGTTTTGTCACATCTGTAGTTTTTCAGCCTAACGGGTAGCCCAGCTACGAAAAAATCTTTGGACTAGTATTGGCCGTTTATTTGTTGTGTCCGTGTTATTTGAAGAGGACTCGAGTTTTTCCTCCGACATCGCCACCATCTGTCGTTAAATTCTGTCGTTTGCGTAACGAACAGTACGTTCAAGTTTCAGATTAAAGTTAAAACAAAATCAGTATTTTGCTCACCGTCTCCTCACCGCCCATGCATTCACGAAGTTGCACGACGCTCTGCAGAGAAAACACAATCCCTGCAAATTCAAAACGGAAATCCGCCAGTCAGAAAGTCAGTCCTCACTGACAAAGTCGAACGTATCCGTATCCGTTTACTTACACTCCTTCCTCTTGACAAACTGAGCGATCCATATTCCGAAGACGAGATACAACTTTGGGAGACTGAGCTGACTGAGAAACGTAACTCGCGACAAATTTGAATTCTGTTTATTGACATCTGTTATATGTGAATAATGTGAATATATATATATATATATATATATATATATATATATATTTCACCACTCCAGATATTGTGCTCTGAATATCGCCTTGGTTACGAGGACGATCATGGGTGTATCAAGTTGGGACCTACAGTGGGCACAGTTCAGCGACTACCCTCCTTTACGTGCATGTCACCCTTTTTGGTCTGATTCTCACACGCTGCATATGTTCCCGCGTGTTTTGATCTAGTGTGGCTCTTAAAGTGACAGTGCTACATTTGTTAAACAAGGAAGCTTTCACTACAAGCATCTAAGTAAGGTTCACCTGGTTACATTCTCCCCTGCTACAAGTCAGCGTCCTCGGTGACTTATCACTCGATTACCTCTCTGGAGAAGGTCGAAGTGTAGCGAACCACCCCTGCTAAAATCTGAGAGAATACATCTGGACTTAATGAAATGGTGTTGCATGCTGACACGGGGAGATTGAACGGATTCTTGTGTTTCCCTGCAGTTTTCCTCTGACTCTTGCGTAGGGCAGAACTGGGTACACCTACACTAACAGTCACTTTTCTTTCTCCCCTCGGTGCAGGCCCAGGTCTTGGGCTCTCCTCGGCCATGCTAACATCTGACGTGGCCTCAAGGTTTTGCCGCGAGTCCGTTTCCAAATTTTCCTCCTCCTCAGAACCAGTGTCACAAGCATTAACATTATCATCTGGCTCTTGGGAAACTTCCTCTTTCGCAAGTGGTTCATTGAATTCTTCAACCAATACGAACTCGATATAATCCGCCTCGTCTCTTGATGGTGGAGCTGGAATAGGTTGTTTTTCAGGCGCTTGGCAAAGACTTCTCTGTTCTGGCGCTGGTCCCACACATGGACGGAGGTTGGACCTATGCACCCTCTTTGTCAGTCCTCCATCCAGGGTCTCTACTGTGTAGGTGGTTCCTTGTACATCCACAACTTTGTACATGGTCGAGGCCCATGCATCCTGTATCTTATTTCTTCCGAGAGGCCTGAAACGTAGGTACACGAGTTCACCCACATCAACAGGTGGACAGTAGACTTTCTCCTGTTGCTGGGCCATTCTCTCAGCCGCTTTGCTCTCAGCCATCTCTCTTGCCCGGGCATGTGCATCTCTGAGTCGTTCCTGGTGTATGGCAAGCCAGTCGACTGTATCATCTTTGACTTGTTGCTCTTGGCCCAGTAAGGCATCCACTGGAAGATGAGGATGGACGCCAAACAACAAGTAATGGGGTGAATGTCCCGTTGTTGAGTGTGGAGTCACATTGTATGCATAGACTAATTCGGACAGGTGTTCCGGCCAACTGCGTTTCTTTTCAGGGGGAAGCGTACGCAGAAGATCATGTAGGGTTCGGTTGAACCTTTCACTGTGTGGGTTGCCTTGGGGGTGATAGGGTGTGGTTCGGGTCTTCTTAACTCCATAGAGCTTGCACAACTCAAACACAACAGCACTTTCAAAATTCCGGCCTTGGTCTGAGTGCAGGCGTTCTGGCACACCATACTTGAGAAACCACTCTCTCAAGATGACTTTTGCAGTAGTATCTGCCTTTTGATCTCGAACAGCAATTGCCTGGCTGAACTTCGTGAATACATCCGTTATCACGAGAACACTTTCACGCCCATCTGTTGCACGTTCCAGTGTCGTGAAATCCACAGCAACAACCTCAAGTGGCCGAGTCGCCAAAAATGGAGTTTGGGGGGCCCGAATCTTTGGTTGTGGCATTTTGGTCAAAAGACATCTCTGGCACTTCTTTATCCACTGCTCAACTTCTTCATGCATGCCTCCCCAGAAACACCTTTGCCGCAGCAGACCTAATGTTCGCTCTATACCCTGATGTCCCATCTGGTCATGGACGCTTCTGAGAACTTATCTTTGAGACAGGCAGGTAGTAACAACTGGTAGCATTCTCCCAGGTGAACATCGTTAATCACTAGGTACAAGAGTCCATCTCTCTCTCTGAGACGGGGCCACTGTTTTAGCAGAGCGCGCACTGGCTTTGAAAGGCCCCTTATTTCTTGATAAGATGGTTTTCTCTGATGGTTCCAAAAGTCTCGCACCACTTTGAGAGTCGGGTCGGCAGCTTGAAATCCTTGAAGTACCTCCTTGGAATATCCCGGCAGTGTGGGGGTATTATCTTGAACAGTTTCATCATTTACTGTCTTATTGGCCTCTGACGCTTGCAGCTGTCTGATCATATGGGTCTCAACTCCTGCCAAAACCAACTCTGGTTCTAAAACCGTCCCTGTCCTCAGGGAGCTACAAATGGCTACACTACCATCAAACTCTGCATCTTCACTGGTCGGTTCTGGCTCATCATTCACCGGTCGACGAGAAAGGGCATCAGCTACAGTATTACATCTGCCAGGACGATACTTTACATCAAAATCAAATATTGCTAACTGAGCCACCCAGCGCTGTTGAGTTGCTCCTAAGTCAGCAGTCTGAAGGTGACGCAGAGGGTTATTATCTGTGAGGACTGTAAACTTGGACCCGAGCAGATAACTCCTAAACTTTTCAGTCACTGCCCACTTTAGTGCTAGGAGTTCAAGCTTCATGCTGCTATAGTTCTGATCATTCTTCTCAGCACCCCTAAGTCTACGACTTGCAAAAGCTATCACCTTCTTCTGACCCGCTTGTTTTTGATAAAGGACTGCACCCAAACCTAAATTGCTGGCATCTGTCTCGAGTATGAAAGGTGAAGTGAAGTCTGCGTAACCTAGTGTGGGTGCACTTGTGAGCCGGTTTTTTAACGCTTCAAAAGCCTGTTGACACTGAGGTGTCCAAGCGGACACCAACTGGCTAGCCCTGGCCCGACTATTTTCTGCTGCCCAGGTGCTAACAACGTCATGAAGTGGTCCGGCGATCTTAGAGAAGCCTTCCACAAATCTCCTATAATAGCTACAAAAGCCTAAGAAAGACCTGAGTTCCTTTACTGTAGTGGGAATAGGCCACTGTTTCACTGCACTTATTTTATCTGGGTCTGTTTTTATGCCTTCCGCAGACACCTGGTGGCCCAGAAACTTCACTTCTGTTTTTAGGAAGTGACATTTCTCAATCTTTACCTTAAGGCCTGTGTCCCTCAATCGCTTCAGAACTGTCTCTAGTCTCACGAGATGGTCATGGAAGGTTGGTGAGAAGACCAGTAGGTCATCCAAATAGACCAGTACGATCTGAAAAGCCAAGTCACTCATTGTAGTCTGCATTAGTCGCTGAAAAGTGGCGGGCGCATTACACAACCCAAAAGGCATTCTAAGGTACTCATAAAGACCAAAAGGTGTGGTAAATGCCGTTTTGTGTTTATCCTTCTCATGTACTGCCACCTGATGGTACCCACTGGCGAGATCAAGTGTGGAAAAGAACTTGGCGCCACTTAGAGCATCCAGGCTTTCATCGATACGGGGGAGCGGAAAAGCATCCCGCCTCGTTTTCGAGTTGAGCCTCCTATAATCAACGCAAAGTCTCAAACTGCCATCTGATTTTCGGACCAAGACGACTGGTGAAGCATAGGAACTTGAACTCTCTTGAATAACACCTTTCCTCAACAACTCTGATATATGTTCTTTGACTTCCTGATACTGATTAGGTGGGATACGACGGTATGCTTGGTTTACTGGGATTTCATCAACCACGGGGATTTCATGTTTAACCCTGTCAGTAAATCCCAAGTCCTCGTCTTGTAGAGCAAAGACATCCGCATACTTTGTCAGGAGCCCCCTAAACTCTGCCTGTTGGGTCGTTGTACCACCTATGTCCAACCGGTCTAGTAAGCCCTGTACGTCACAGTTTGACTTTGGAACACTTTTCCGACTAATTGTGACTTCCTCGTGGTTGGCCGAAATCTGTCGAAAATTTACTTCTAAGGTATCGCCTTCCCTACACTGACACTGACTTAGAATACCTAGCCGTGTTCTTGGAGCTACCCAGATGTCCTCTGGAGACAAGTTGACGACTTGGACTGGGAAAACATTGCTGTGGGAAGGGACTACTGTTGGTACCACAATCAATCCTCCTGGTAATTGGCTATTTCCAGGTTCAAGCAGCATGCTTACAGCATCATTGGACGACCTCTTTAGGCCCCGTGCGTACACTGTTGCGACGGAAAAAGACGGTACTCTAACTTTGCTTGTTCCTATGACACGAGCAGCTGAAACCTTCTCTACCAACTCTGTTTCTTGCACGCGCTGAAAGGCCTCTTTCCAGGCAAAATCCAATTCACCACCTAAAGTGGTGTCGAACTGTGCCAATGCCAATTGTTGACATCGCTTGACAATGTTCATTCCAATAATTCCCTGAAAAGATTTGCCAGCCTCATCTGTGTTATCTTGGATAACTAGGAATCCACACTCAGGGATCCTGACTCCCATTGCCTGCACATCCAACTCAACATAACCTAAATAGGGTAGAGGCAAGTTATTTGCTGCGGTTAGTTTAAGCCATTTAGCAGTACAGTGCATATCTTCATCATCATCATCATCATCATCATCATCATCATCATCATTTATTAGCTATATATGTATACACATAACAGAATTCAACAGGTGCGGACGCATGCATAAATTGCTAGGATCAAACATTACATTACTGGACTAGTCAATGCTAGTCATCTCCTCCATTAAGACAGTTTCTGAAAAAACTTTCTGTGAGGGTACTTACATTGCTTCCAGAGTCAAGTATGCATCGCAAGGGGACTCCACCAATCTGTATGTCTACTTCAGGGCATTTGCCTACAGCCCTCTCTATAAAATGTTCTCTCGTCAACAAATTACCTGAACCTTCACTCAGACCCCTCACTGCACGGCTCACAACAGTGGAGGATTCCCGTTTCTCTGGACTGGCGGGCTGGGGACAGTCGGATGTTGAGGGTTTGCGTGACACCGGACATTGCCTAGCAATATGTCCAACACCTCCACATCGCAGACAAATTGGTTGGCCGTCACTCGTATATTTGGGTTGAACCTTAGGTCTGCTATTGGTCATGGTGAGTCCTCGGACGGCATTTGTCAATTCACTAATAGCCTTTCCCTGTTGGGCAATTATTTTAACTACTTCCTGCAAGGTCACGGATAAGTCAGTTTGGACTTCAGTGGTTGTGTCTCTCTTCTCTAACGTCCTATCCTGGTGGTCACTAACCAGGTTTCTGTTCTTTGCAACACTAGTGTGAGGTGGTTGGTCTTCAAGGGCCCACATCATTGCCTCCTTTCTCACATCGAATAGACTACTTTCCGGTCTCTCTCTGAGCAGCCTACGCAGTTCACGCCTCAAGGTGCAGTCTCGCACTCCCTCCACGAACTGGTCTCTAAGAGCGATCTGAGCATCAGATACCACATTAGGCGACTGTTGGAGGGCTGAATTGAGCAGCTGTGAGAGAGCATGTGAAAATTCGCGCACTCCTTCTCCATCAAGTTGTCTGCGAGCATAAAAAGCGTGTAGAAGTTGCGGCACTGTACGGTTTTCTCGAAAGGCTTCACACAAACATGAAAACACGTCACTGGGCTTCTTAGGTTGCCCTCGCATGCAAAATTTGACCTCCTCTAGAGCTGAACCTTTTAACAGTGAAAGAATGAAGTCTACTTGGTCTTCCTCCTGTAAACCTCTCATTCTTATTGCTCGTTCCACTTCCTCGATAAACTCATCGACAGTGTCCACATCTTCCCCATTCTTCCCACAAAAAGGTACAACTTGTTTTTCCTTTGAGATGTAAACAATTGATCTTGTCTGAACATTACCCAAATTTGCAAGGCTTGACATGAGAGCCTCCTGTTTCCGATTGAGTTCTCTAATCTGTGACTGTAATGCGGTCACACAGTTAGCTTCCTCACCCAATTGTAAGGAACTTGGGTCCTCCTCGCTGTAGGTTCCTGCTAGAATGGCAGCTGCTTGCACGTTGTCCTCTGACATTTTCAGGTCTCCGTTCCAATGTATTTAATGCAGCAAAGCGCAACAGTCACAAAAAGTCAATCCGTTTCTCTTCTGACAGCTTTGAAGACTCCCTCGCGTCCAGTGATGCGTGTCGATGCGAGGCTGTTCCACATTCAACCACACGAACCACCGGCTGTACACGAAGGCCTTACTCCATCGACACTCCACACTATGGCGTCAGGACTGCTTCACTTCTCACCACTACTGTTGTCTATTATACTTAAACTCACAATCTCAGAACTTAATAGGGAATCCCACTTCTGACACCAAAATTGTGTAGCCGGGTCTTTGGAAAGACTGGACTGGACACAAAATAATTTTTAGGTGGGCTTTATTCCCGACTGAACAATGAAAAATTGTTCAGCATTAAGATAAAAGACTGAGATGTTAACTGAATTTTAAAAGAGGTCGAAAAGGGATCTAAGAGATCAAAGAAAATCATTTAACAGATTACAGACAATTACGCCACAATAGACAACAGCAGTGGCTTGTCGATATGTTCCGGTGTGTTGGGTGTGTACAAAGCACGTGGTCAAACATAAATGATCTCCCCTGCTGTACAGTTGTTCACACGACTCACTAGTGGTAGATGTCAAACTCCAACCCAAACCACTCCAGATATTGTGCTCTGAATATCGCCTTGGTTACGAGGACGATCATGGGTGTATCAGGTTGGGACCTACAGTGGGCACAGTTCAGCGACTACCCTCCTTTACATGCATGTCACCCTTTTTGGTCTGATACTCACACGCTGCATATGTTCCCGTGTGTTTTGATCTAGTGTGGCTCTTAAAGTGACAGTGCTACATTTGTTAAACAAGGAAGCCTTCACTACAAGCATCTAAGTAAGGTTCACCTGGTTACATATATATATATATATATATATATCATATATACATACATATACATATATACATATACATACATATAGTGAGGCCAATAAAAACGTGCTAAACTGACAGCTCTAATATATCTATATATATATATATTTGTGTGTGTGTGTGTATACACATATACACGTATATATTAAAAACAAAAACGAAAAAAAATATATATATAGAGAGAGAGAGAGAGAGAGATAAATAAATAAATTAAAAATCCTCGTCTCACCCCTCGGGTGGTGTCCATCCCTCATGCAGCTTGGGTCCTCTACCAGAGGCCAGGAAGCTTGAGGGTTCTGCGCAGTATCCTTGCTGTTCCGAGCACTGCACATTTCTGGACTGAGATGTCCGATGTTGTTCCCGGGATCTGTTGCAACCACTCATCTAGTTTGGGGGTCACTGCCCCGAGTGCTCCGACCACCACAGGCACGACTGTCACCTTCACCTTCCAGGCTCTCTCCAGCTCCTCTGTGAGCCCTTGGTATTTCTCGAGTTTCTCATGTTCCTTCTTTCTGATGTTGCCATCATTTGGGAAATTAAGAACATGCACACTCCACACAGGAGACGTGCTTACCTCTGTGTGCTGCCCTGCATGAATCCCCCTTGCAACACACACACACTCACACAAAGTGTATAGATGGCAGGATGTGTGGTTGTGCATGTCAGACAAGGCCCTACGGCTTAGGAGCTGCTGTTGCTAAAATGTGTCATCTGCTGCTAGCAACAGAGTGACAGAACTCATGTGACCTGTGAAAAGGGAACACGTGATGCACAAGTGAAAAAAGTCAACTGGCAATGATGTTGGTGATGAGCGGCAGATGTGAGGCCTAACAGGTAAAGAGTGTCAACAAATTTCTTTCTGCTGGTAAAAAATCCACAATCAGAATCAGAATAATCTTTATTGGCCAAGTATGTAGAACACACAAGGAATTTGTCTCCGGTATAACACGCTGCATTAGTATCATCGTAAACAAGGACATGACAAATAGGTATGCAAGGACATTTCGTAATGTAAGTGAGAAAATGTGCTAAAGTATCACGCAGAGCTAAAGTGATCAGTGGTAGAATACAATACTGACAGTTTGTACAGTTGGTGCAGAAAATCATTGAACCATTTTAGAGTGACCAGTAGCAGTATTTGTAGTACAAGAAGAGTGACTACATCAGTGACTGTTTAGGGAGTTAATGGCTAGAGGGAAGAAGCTGTTTAAGTGTCTGCTGGCTTTGGTGCGCATGAATCTGTAGCGCCTGCCTGAGGGAAGTAGCTGGCAAAGGTGGTGGGCAGGGTGCGGGGGATCCAGGAGGATTTTCCGTGCCCTTGTCTTGATTCTTGCAGTGTGCAAGTCCTCAAGAGTGGGTAGGGCGGTGCCAATGATTTTTTTCCGCCGTCCTAACTGCCCGTTGAAGTCGGATTTTGTCCTTTTTTGTGGCGGCCCCAAACCAAACCGTGATGGAAGAACACAGGATTGATTCGATGACTGCCGTGTAGAACTGTCGTAGCACCTTCTGTGGCAGGCCATGCTTCGTCAGCAGCCTCAAAATACATCGGTGTAGCGCCGGAGCAAATGTGTGCCGTGTGAACACCCCTAAAATCTGTGCCGTGTGCAAAGCGCGCATGCTCAGTGAAAACAAAACACCAAATGAATGCTCCCTGCGCACTCTGCCAATGAGAGCGTCACTGTCCCCTAATGTAGTGGTGGTGCAATTGCACTTTATTCTAAGACAATAAAAATTTTTTTTTAAATGAAATAAAAAAGCATGTTCCCCGAGGTCAAACGTGACTCCCTTGACAGAGCCTCGTACCCCCTGGGGGCACCCCACTATTTGAGAATCACTGGTTTAACCCTTTATTTCTTTTGTCCTGATTGTTACGCTTATATTTTAAACTGCTATATTTTACTGCAATTTGTTTTTTATTGACCTTCTACTGTAGCGCTTTGAGATTTTCCTGAAATGTAAAGCGCATTCCAAATTACATGTACTATTATTATTGTTGTTATTATTATGTCCCAGGATCACCCTGCGCTTGTGCCTGGGACCGGGTATTCTGGAATCGTATTTAATGTAGGTTTAATTATCCATCATAAGTAGTTCCTCAAAAGCAGGTGTGATACAATGGATGCCAATAATAATCTTCCGGATTGCGATTACAAAAAGGGGGGTGAAAGGATTGTATTCAGCACCTTTCAAAAACAGGTTGAGTGCATTGTGTTGCTGTCCATGTCATGGTCCTCAATTTGCACAGCTTCTGAATTCACTATTTATAAAATGAGGGTTTTACTCACCATTGATGATTCTAGCCACTCTCCAGAGACGCAGCAAGATCAGGAGACCCATTCCATCAAATACATCATCGTGGCAGATGAAGACTACGTCCAGCACAAAAGACACCATCACCACCAAAGCATCAAACACCTCGAATTCATGTTGGAAGAACTCAAGGCGATATGCGAAGAGTTTCCCGGCTATCTCCACCATGAAGAATGTGAGAAGTGCCAGGCTCAGGTAGTGAAACACCTGCCAAGTGAGTTATTGACTACAACAAATTATTGTCTGGATAGTAGCAGAGTTTAGGTACAGTGAGAGAAATAAGTATTTGATCTGCAAATGTTGTTCAGTTTGCATACTTACAAATAAATGAAATGTTTCTCTTTTTGTTACATGTTTCCGTTTTAAAGAGTCAGAAGATTAAATATAAACTATAGAGGGGAAAAAAACAACAGAAAAGTCATTTGTGTGTGATTGAGGAAAACAAGTATTAAGGTTCCAACCATATAGGAATCTAGGCTTATTCCACATTCCAGATCTTCTCTATTTCCAGTTGCATGACAACTCCAAGGTTCAGATTCCTCCTCAGTCCCTTGACGCGCTCATTTTTTACAAAATGTAACCTATATGATAAAGGATGCTTTTTGTCCTGCTTTTTAACTCTGCTACAGTGATCTGACAGCTTCAGTTAGCCTAAAAATATATATCAACAACGACTTTGAATTACCCATCCGTGAGTCGTCACCTTACCGTGGTGGAGGGGTTTGTGGGTCCCAGTGATCCTGGGAGCTAAGTTGTCTGGGGCTTTATGCCCCTGGCAGGGTCACCCATGGCAAACACCATGGGAGGGGTCAAAGGGATCGGGTGCAGTGTGAGCTGGGCCGCAGCCAAAGGCGTGGACCCTGACTGTCCGATCCTCGGCTGCAGAAGCTAGCTCTTGGGACATGGAATGTCACCTCTCTGGCAGGGAAGGAGCCCGAGCTGGTGTGTGAGGCAGAGAATTACCGACTGGATATAGTCGGACTTGCCTCCACACACAGCCTGGGTTCTGGTACCAGTTCTCTAGAGAGGGATTGGACTCTTTTCCACTCTGGAGTTGCTCACGGTGAGAGGCGTAGAGCAGGTGTGGGCATACTCATTGCCCCCTCGGCTCAGTGCCTGTATATTGGTGTTCAAACCGGTAGACGAGAGGGTTGCCTCCCTCCGCCTTCCTGACTGTTGTTTGTGCATATGCACCACACAGCAGCTCCGCGTTCCCACCCTTTTGGGAGTCCTTGGAGGGTGTGCTGAAGAGTACTCCTGCTGGGGACTCCCTTGTTCTGCAGGGGGACTTCATTGCTCACGTGGGCAATGACAGTGAGACCTGGGGGGGCGTGATTCGGAGGAACGCCCCCCCCACCCTAGTCTCGTCTTCTGTGCTCATCACGGATTGTCCAAACAAACACCTTGTTCAAACATAAGGGTGTCCATATGTGCACTTGGCCTGGCTGTCCTTGTTGTATCATCGGATTTGGTTGTGGTTGTATCGTCGAATTTGCGGCCGCATGTTTTGGACACTCGGGTGAAGAGAGGGGCGGAGCTGTCAACTGATCACCACCTGGTGGTGAGGAGGCTCCGATGGTGGGGGAAGATGCCGGTCCGTCCTGGCAGACCCAAACGTATTGTAAAGGTTTCTTGGGAGCGTCTGGCGGAATCCCCTGTCAGAAGGAGTTTCAACTCCCACCTCCGGCAGAGCTTTTCCCATGTCCCGGGGGCTGCGGGGGACATTGAGTCCGAATAGACCATGTTCCATGTCTCTATTGTCGAGGGGGCCAGTCTGAGTTGTGGACGTCAGGTGGTTGGTGCCTGTTGTGGCGGCAACCCCCGTACTCGCTGGTGGACACCATCCGACGTCTCAGGAGGGGCAAGCAGTGCACCACTAACACTGTGTACAGTGGGAATGGGGTGCTGCTGACTTCGACTCGGGACCTTGTGAATCGGTGGGCAGAGTACTTCGAAGACCTCCTCAACTCCACCAACACGCCTTCCTTGGAGGAAGCAGAGCCTGGGGACTCTGAGGTGGGCTCTCCTATCTCTGTGGTTGAAGTCACCCATGTGGTTAAAAAGCTCCTCGGTGGGAAGGCCCCAGGGGTGGATGAGATCCGCCCGGAGTTCCTCAAGGCTCTGGATGTTGTGGGGCTGTCCTGGTTGACACGCCTCTGCAACATCGCGTGGTCAACAGGGAGAGTGCCTCTGGATTGGCAGACCGGGGTGGTAGTCCCTCTTTTTAAAAAGGGGGACCGGAGGGTGTGTTCCAACTACAGAGGGATCACACTCCTCAGCCTCCCTGGTACGGTCTATTCAGAGGTGCTGGAGAGGAGGGTCCGTCAGGAAGTCGAGCCTCAGATTGAGGAGGAGCAGTGTGGTTTTCGTCCCGGCCGTGGAACAGTGGACCAGCTCTACACCCTTAGCAGGGTCCTCGAGGGTATGTGGGAATTCGCCCAACCAGTCTACATGTGTTTTGTGGACTTGGAGAAGGCGTTTGACCGTGTCCCTCGGGGAGTTCTGTGGGGGGTGCTTCGAGGGTATGGGGTAACGAACCCCCTGATACGGGCTGTTCGGTCACTATACCACCGATGTCAGAGTTTGGTTCGCATTGCCGGCAGTAAGTTGGAATCGTTTCCAGTGGGGGTAGGACTGCGCCAAGGCTGCCCTTTGTCGCCGATTCTTTTCATAACCTTTATGGACAGAATTTCTAGGCACAGCCGAAGCGTTGAGGGGGTCCGTTTTGGGGGCCTCAGTATTGCATCCCTGCTTTTTGCAGATGATGTGGTGCTGTTGGCTCCTTCAAACAGGGTTCTCCAACTCTCACTGGAGCGTTTCGCAGCCGAGTGTGAAGCGGTTGGGATGAAGATCAGCAACTCCAAATCTGAAACCATGGTCCTCAGTCGGAAAAGGGTGGAGTGCCCCCTCTGGGTCGGGGAGGAGATCTTGCCCCAAGTGGAGGAATTAAAGTATCTTGGGGTCTTGTTCACGAGTGGGGGCAGGAGGGAGCGGATCGGTGCAGCGTCTGCTGTGATGCGGACGTTGTATCGGTCTGTCGTGGTGAAGAAGGAGCTGAGCCAAAGGGCGAAGCTCTCAATTTACCAGTCGATCTACGTTCCAACCCTCATCTATGGTCATGAGCTATGGGTCGTGACCGAAAGAACGAGATCTGGGTTACAAGCGGCCAAAATGAGTTTTGTCCGCAGGGTGTCCGGCCTCTCCCTTAGAGATAAGGTGAGAAGCTCGGTCATCCGGGAGTGGCTCGCTTGCGGTTTTTTTGTGCCTGTAATGGGCAGAATTTTTCACAGCCCTGTTTTGTTCATCCCGCAGCAGCTCATCTACAAACTGGACCACCTGGGGCTCAACACCTCCCTGTGCAACTGGCTGTTGGACTTCCTGACAGGGAAACCACAGGCAGTTCAGTTCGGCAGCAACACCTCCAGCACCATCATGATGAACACAGGTGCCCCACAAGGATATGTGCTGAGCCCCCTCCTCTTCACACTGCTGACCCACGACTGCACTCCTTCATCCAGCGCCAATCCCTTCGTTAAGTTTGCGGATGACACGACTGTCGTGGGTCTCATCAACAACGGCGATGAGACAATCTACGGGAGTGAGGTGAGCAGGTTGGCCTTGTGGTGAAAAGACAACAATCTCCTCCTGAATGTGGAGAAGACAAAGGAGATTGTTGTGGACTTCAGAAAGACGCACCCCCAGCATGCTCCACTGACCATTAACGGTGCCACGGCGGAGAGAGTGAGCAACACCAAGTTCCTGGGAGTGCACATTTCTGAAGACCTGTCCTGGAACCACAATACCTCATCACTGGCCAAAAAAGCCAACCAGCGCCTGTACTTCATCTGCAAACTGAGGAGAGCAAGCGCCCGCCCTCCAACATGCAGACATTTTATAGAGGCACCATTGAAAGCATCTTGTCCAGCTGCATCACTGTATTATGTGGTGATTGCACTGTGTCCTGCCAAAAGACTTTGCAGCGCACTGTGAGAAGATCATTGGTTTCT
This sequence comes from Hippocampus zosterae, assembly GCF_025434085.1. NCBI lineage: Eukaryota > Metazoa > Chordata > Actinopteri > Syngnathiformes > Syngnathidae > Hippocampus > Hippocampus zosterae. The sequence continues at coordinate 37,597,528 of NC_067451.1, forward strand.
CTCTCTCCCCACTCGTGGACATTTACTACTCCTGTCTGACAAGCCAAGCCATCCGGATCGCAGGTGACCCCACCCAACCATCCCACAGCCTCTTCGGCCTGCTGCCGTCAGGAAGGAGATTGCGAAGTCTCCGTACCAGAACCAGCAGGCTCAAAAACAGTTTCTTCCACCAGGTGGTCAGGAGACTCAACTCCCTCCCTGCTCTGCACGCACTCCCCGCCCTCTGCCTCTGCCCGACCCCTGCCTCCTGTTACAGACTATGACCCTCCCTTCATCATTCGACATCTGCGTATTGCACAATTGCACAATGCACTACCTCACTTTACCCACAAGTGCCATTGTTTATGCGTTTACATATTATGTTTTTTATACAGTGTAGCTGCTATCTTGTTTTAGCTGTGTGTGTTTAATGCACAGCATGTTTGCACTGCGGATGGAGAGGAAAAAAAATTCATCGATGCTGCATGTCATACATAAAGCGTATTTGACAATAAAGATGGCCTTGACCTTGAACTTGACCTTCAGCAGAGATGCCGGCGATGTTGGACAGTCTGCGTTGGTGCGGCTGGATGGATGGCTTGTGGAATCAACAATGAGGAGAGAGGGTGGAGTCGGCGGAGAGCGTATTTGGAACTGAGAGTCGCCGCTTGGAGTTGAAGCGGATTTACATGTGGCAGAAGTGTACCAATCTTTCTTTTCGACAACGGTCACGACAGCTTCTTGTTGACTTTCAAACTTGTAGCAGATGTGCACATTTTGAGCCTGATGTCATTGATCCACTGGTGAAATGACACTTTGATTCTCTCCTCTTTCATCTAGAACTGCTTCAAACAACAAAGCAAATGCAGCAAAAGTGGCTAGGATTGTGTGGCTGTCTTACGTGTTGTGTTGTATTATTTTGTTATTTTATGTTAACTGTTCTGTGAAGTGCTGTGTTACAGCTGTAGCTGTTGTGAAAGCGCGATATAAATAAAGATGTCCAGTGGTTAGCACGTCGGCTTCGATTCAAGCTCTGGCCTCCCTGTGTGGAGTTTGCATGTTCTCTCCGGGCCATCGTGGGTTTTCTCCGGGTGCTCCGGTTTCCTCCCACATTCCAAAAAAAAGCATTGCAGGCTGATTGGACGCTCTAAATTGTCTCCAGGTGTGAGTGTAGGCATGGATGGTTGTTCGTCTCTGCGTGCCCTGCGATTGGCTGGCAACCGATTCAGGGTGTCCCCCACCTACTGCCCGAAGGCGGCTGGGATAGGCTCCAGCACCTCCCGCGACCCTAGTGAGGCTCAAGCAGTTTGGAAAATGGATGGATGTACCATATTAAGTCTCAACATAAACACCAACAGTTTGTGAGCAACTCCGTAGGACCATTAATTTGAATGAATGGATTATTTTGTCAATGACATTGCCAAAAATAGCATGGCAAAAAAGCATGCTTTGCAACTCGCGGTGTGCAGACACAACAACGTCAGTATGCTTTGCTACCACGTTGGCACCAATTGTCTCCAGTGTCCATTATAATAATGGCCTCCAAGAAAAATATTAATTCTGGTCATGAACACAATATGCGAGTTGTTAAATTGAGGAGTCCCCACTGAGATTACATGGCACCTAAATTTAAAGATATTTTCTTTCAGGAATAAGCAAGCACTGTCTATGAGACAGTGAAACACTTTCTAAAATACTGTATGAATTTATTTCCACCAACAGTAAAATACATTATTTCTCTTGTGTTCCTCCTCATAGACCCGAAGGGGGAACTGAAGTAGCCTGGCCCAGGTTATGGCACTCACACCAAGGTCAGGAGTCAGGACGTCAGTGACCCACAACCACCCAGTAAGCAGTGTCAAAGAAAATGTGGACGTTGAGCTACCTTTCACATACACACACAAAGACATTCCACTTGCAAAAGCGAGTGTCCCAAGACAGACAGACTTGGTGATGTGGCCTCTTGCACCAAGTTTGAAATGCCGGATATCGATGCAGATGTTGGACTTTTGATAGGATCAAATGCTCACAAGGCAATGGAACTTGGCAAATCATTCACTATGTAGATGAGGGTCCCTTATGCAGTTTGTACAATCCTAGGGTGGCCCTTTGAATAGAAATGACTCTGAAAATGAACGCATTGCTTCTGTGAACCGCAAATCATTGTCAGAAATTGAAACATTTTAACCACAACTTCTCAAAAAAAGGTGTCAGAAGAGTGACATAAGATGTCACAAGAGGATGTACACTTCATAGTTGCTGTCAAGAATGTTGTTAAAAAGCTTGAAGGTCATTATTGCACAGGCTTCAATCTTAAAGCTCAGTCTGTGAAACGACCTAAAAACCAACAGTTAGATGAGCAGAGACCATAAAGACCAAATACAACAAATACTTTGACAAGGGGTCCACAGGCTCGGGGACTATGCTCTGTATCTGTTAACAGAATGCACCATTGCACAACTAGGGGTGGACACGAGTTAACCAAGGCAAAGAAAAAAAGTTTTATTTTGGGGTTTTTTTTGTAATGCTTATGAATTGGTAAGTGGGGGCTTTTGATTGTGTGTTGGATTTACTAACCTATTCAAAGGGCCGTTAAAAAAAAAAACGGAAATAACTGAAAGATGTTTGAGTGACGTTGATAAGTTTTGCATAGTGGTAGTTGTTGGGAGGACCCCAGAACGCAGGGAGGCAGGGAGGAGCAGGGTGGGGTGACCAAGATGTATTTAACAAAATTGCAAACAGAAGTACACAGGCGGAACTAACTCTAAAACTCACTCAAATAAAGTCCAGAAATCTCAGGAAACAAAGTTGCAAACAAAACCTAAGACAGAAGACTGTCATGATTCTGTTTTCGGTCTGGCCAGCAGGTGGCATGAGCGGACTTCGGTACGCACCTGCTGCCAATCCGTAATTTGTAGACTCTGTATTGAAGGTCTCTTCTGCGGTGCACCTGTGTCGGAGTATTGCTATTCTCGCTGCTCATGGACTATTTGGCTAATGACCTCGATGTGTTTCGCGTTTTGTACTCTTGGTACCCCTGCTTTTTGTAAGTACGATTTTGGTTTTGTGATTTGGCTTTTCGCTCGCATGTTGATACTCCCTTGCCTTTTGTGCAAGCGCTTTTTGTTATTCGTTTATGTTCTCTCTGGTCCTTGTTTTGACCAGCGCTTTATGTTACCTCTTTGTCGGTGCGATTATTAGCATTAAAACATATTTTTGTTAGGGAGACCTTGTTTACGTCTACGTTTTTGGGATCCAGACTTAACTCGGCTTGTCCGAGACATGACAAAGACAAAACATGACACAGACAGAGACATACGCAACAGCAACAATGACCCGAGACAGAGTGGCCGTGCCAGGAGTCCTTTTAAACAAACAAACAAACAAACTCAAGACACAGTGACCAACAGGTGTGCAGCTGCAGGCGGAGCCCTACAGTGCCAACATTTGGTCACAAACAGAACCATGACGGATGTAACTACATAAATGAAAGGAAACTCTGTTCTGGATGCTCAAAGTATGGCTATGGACCAAAGGAGGAGCGTCATCGCCACTTCTGCGACAACTGCAAGAGCAAGCATCCTACAGTCCTTCATGATTGCAGCAATAAAAAGGAAAAATCTTCTTCATAGTTGGGGTCAAATCATGATGTCACTGCAATATCACTCAGTGTCGCAGCTCTGCCATCCTGGTTGATCTTCCAGTTACCAACACAAAGGACTGCATCCCGGTGAATTGCGCTTAAATGGGAATCCACTTGTGAGATGGCCAAGTCATGGAGTCATCACAGAGAAATAGCATGTGAGCTTTAACCACTGTGTGATGTTACACTTCTGATTATCGACACCTGCTCTAGAGCCATGGTGTCAAGGCGGGTCATTTTGGGAAGTGATTAGGAACATTACGCTGTACGGACGGATCTAGGATGGAGCATTGTGGGGTGCTCATCTCAAAGCCATGATTCATAGAACATAAGCCGGCTGTGTCACAGAATAATCGTAAAGGAGATGCCTCCTGTAACGCCTGCTGAAGCTATTCGTATTCTGCAATTTGACTTCAAGGATGTAGTGAAGACATCAAGACAGTATCACAGGATGATGCCATCCTCCTCAACAAACTGGAGATGGGAATATGGAAAAACATGCACGAACACACGAATACACACGCCTTTGCCCTTTAAAAACAGGCCCATATTACCAGACAACAAAAACTCTGTCAAAATACACCTCAAACACCTCAAGAGAAAACTGCAAAACTGGCATGAATGGCATAGGGAACAGTATGTAAAGCTCATCGAGGAAGTCATTGAAAAGGGAGATGCAGAGCAGACCAAGGATAATGGCAGTGAAGGTGAGAAATGGTACATTCCCCATCACAGTATTTGCCATCCAAAGAAGCCTGATAAGCTCTGTGCTGTATTTGATTACTCAGCCAGATACAAAGGCATAAGTTTCAATTATTATCATCTCTCAGGACCTGACATGCTGAACATCTTGAAAATGTTTCACCAATTTCTTGTGGACGAGGGCAATTGCAACTTTCTGCACTATCTTTGGTGGAAGAAAGGAGACTTGAACTCACCTCCCTCTGAGTTCCATATGAAGGTGCATTTGTTTGCTGCAACCACGTCCCCCGGTTGTGCAGATTTTGAGTTAAAACACCATGCAGAGGATAACAGTGACCTCCACTCTCAGGGTTCACTGTTCATTCATGAGATTTCTATGTTGATGACGGCCTTACAGGTATTGACAGTACCAAAGATGCAATGCAAATTGCCAGAGAAGCATGTGAGCTGTGTGCCATGGGCTGTCTCAGTTTCCAAGCTTCTGTCACATTATCAAGATGTCTTTGCTAACGCTTTCCTAACCCAAACAAAACCAAGTGATTCAAAACCTTTGTGGCTAACCGAGTTCAGAAAATTCACCTCAGTTCAACCTCTGAGCAATGGAGGCACATCCCAACCAGTGAAAATCCTGCTGACTGTGCTTCCAGGGGCCTGACTCCAAATGAGATTCTGTCATCCACCTGGCTCACTGGACTATAGTTCTTGGCGGACAAGGAAATTAAACTACTAATGGATGAGATCGCAGAGTTAACTATACAGTACAATACAATACATGCTGATTTATATAGCGCTTTCACAACAGCGGCAGCTGTAACTAAGCGCTTAACAAAACAGTTAACAACATTATGTGACGAGGCAGAACATTACGTCATCAAAAATCTCCAGAAAATTGTGTATCAAACAGAGTTGAAAGTGTGAAACAATCAGAATCAGAATCATATTTATTGGCCAAGTATGTAGAACACACAAGGAATTTGTCTCCGGTATAACACGCTGCACTAGTATCATCGTAAACAAAATCATTGAACCATTTTAGAGTAACCAGTAGTTTTGTAGTACCATTTTGTGGTGCAAGAAGAGTGACTACGTCAGTGACTGTTTAAGGAGTTAATGGCTAGAGGGAAGAAGCTGTTTAAGTGTCTACTGGATTTGGTGCGCATGGATCTGTAGCGTCTGCCTGAGGGGAGTGGCTGAAAAAGGTGGTGGGCAGGGTGCGAGGGATCCAGGAGGATTTTCCGTGCCCTTGTCTTGATTCTTGCAGTGTGCAAGTCCTCAAGAGTGGGTAGGGCGGTGCCAACGATTTTTTCGTTTTTTCTCACAGTCCACTATACTCTATTGATCCATTTCTCGATAAGGACGTGTCCTCAGGGTGGGAGGGACGTTATGTAACTCATCAGGGTGGGAGGAATTTTATGTAACTCATCTCTTCCCATCTACATCAAGCATCCAGCAATCATCGCAAGAGATCATCAAATGACGAAGATGATTATTGGCCATGACTACAAAAAGACAAAACATCAAGGCAAAGGTCTCACAATTAATGAAATCAGGTCCAACGGGAGTGGATTCCAGGCCTCAACAGGGTAGTAACATCATACGTTCTTCAGTGTGTCACCTGCAGACTGCACCGGAAGCCACCCGAAAAGCAACAGATGGCTTATCTGGCTCTATAGTGTAGAGCCATCACCCCGCTTCACTTACTGTGGAATGGACTGCTTCGGCACATGCTTCACAAAGCAAGGAAGACAGGAAATCAAGAGGTATGGTCTTCTCTTAACTTGCCTCAGCTCCCATAAAGTTCATTTTGATGCTGTCTGATATGTCTACTGATGTTCTCATCAAAGGTCAACAATGTTTCATTGCCATACGAGGTGCTGTTCGATATATCAAGTCTGATCAAGGAAGCAATTTTGTAGGAGCCAAAAATGAACTCAAGGAGCCTTGAAAGGAAGTGGACGTAGATCGGTTCATTTATATTTGTTGTTGTTTCTTTCATGCTGTCGCTCTTCCACTGTGTCCAATAATAAAAAGGAATAAAAAGCTTTGTGGAACATCAGTCCGCTACACCATGATCTGGCTGGGTTAGCTAAAATCCATCCATCCATTCATTTTCCAATCGTCTTTATCCTCAAAAGGGTCGCAGGGGGTGCTGGAGCCTATCCCAGCCGTCTTCGGGCAGTTGGTGGGTGACACCCTGAACCGGTTGCCAGCCAATCGCAGGGCACACACCCAGACAAACAACCATCCATGCTCAGACTCACACCTAGGGACAATTTAGAGTGTTCAATTAGCCTGCCATGCCAATTTCTGCAATGTGGGAGGAAACCAGAGTGCCCGGAGAAAATCCACAAAGGCCCGGGGAAAACATGCAAACTCCACACAGTGAGGCCGGGGCCGGAATCGAACCCTGCAGCTCTGCACACTCTTTTGTATCTGGCTCTTTTAATTCTACATCTTAGTATGTTTGTCGCAGGTCTGAATTTTGTCTCACTTTTTTGTGTTCCATCTTTTCCATTTGTATGATTGTGATATTTACCTGACTGTCTCCCACTAGCTTCCTTTTCCATCGAAAGACAAATTTTGCACTGCAGGATCAGAATGTGCGACAGCGTGGAAATTCAGATATGGACTGTGGATTTTCCGGCTGTAAATGATTTTGATATGATGGCTCTTCAAGACAAGCGTGGAATAGGGGTTTTACTTTCTAATACTGTTACAGAGAATGTACAGTATGGGTTCATGGCTGTCTCAATTTTGAGGAGCCAGGCAGCGCAAGAATTCTTTCCCATTTCTTTTCAGTCACTCTAATTGAGAACCCTTTCGATACCCTTGGTAATGTCTACATTATTTTTTCTTCACCATGTATACATGTTTAGCTTTGAAATCTATATGAATCTTTCTCTCTGGTTTTTCTTCTGACTTGTTCATTTTTACCCCTGAACAATGTTCCCTTTAATTTTCCATGCATCTGAGCATTCACACAAATTCCCCAAACATTCCTTGGACCAGGGTGAGCAACATCAGACATGCACTAGAAGTATCCAAAACCTGCGATCATAACAAGGTACGTGATGGAGTATGTTATGGAAAAAAAAATAGCTTTATATCAAAATAGAACCGATTGAATCGAGATTTATGACACAAATAAAATAGGCCCAAGTTTATTACTTTAGTTTTAGCACAGAGCTTATTTTAAGCATAATTAATTGAGCCAATCTGTATAACTATGGTCCCACATTGTCAACTCATAAATGATGGAAAAGGTGTATTCCCAGTCACCCGACCTTTGAAAAGCACAGAAGAGCCTCTTTGAGAGACTTGTAATCTATGTCCAGGTTTGGACTTTCTGAATGGAGCGTTCGGCGCGTCACCTGCAGCCTCTCATTCGTGGTGAGTATGATTGAATGTGTGTGAATTTCTGCATCAGACTATCGTAGAACAACTGTGTGTGCACCCGCGGTCGCACGACTGAACTCTAATGGAAGTGCGAATAGTCTGGTGTCCTGTTTGTAGATTAAAGTAGGGTGGAAATGAAGGAATGACGTGTGTGTTGCACGCCAGTGTCACTGTGCGCTGCATGGGTGAGAATAGTGTGCAACTACTCACGCGCGCAGCTTGGAGGGAACATTGCCCCTGGAGTGTCTGTTAGTAAGGGTATGCATTGCTCAACCTGCGCCTCATTCTCTGTGAGGTTCTTTTTCAATGTTGTGTCTGTACTTTAGGTCACACACGAAGCCAGGCCTTCTGTCACCCTGCCCTCACTTTCACCATCATCTTGCTCAACGATCAAATTCCTCAGTCCTTTTTGATTTTCTGCCCATATCAGCCAATGGAGGTTTCATAGGCATTTTCTCCAAAGATGGAAATTCTGACCTAATCTCAGAGTGATACCCTGTATTTCTTGAGAAAATATTGTATTGGCATTTGTCATACTTGGGACCAAATCATCCAATGCTCCAGCAGTTGCCCATAGGTCTTGCCTCTGAGATGTTTTCCCTTTTTTCAGTATTCCCATTTTCACAGAATTTACATAAACCTAAGAAAAGGCAGATCGACAGACAGTGATAACAGTTTATCGAGAGTAGTAATAATCAAAATAACGCTAATTATAATGCTAATCATAATGATAATAATATATAATAACCCTGGACAAAAAAAAGTTACCTTTATGCAAGCACTTGTTTTAATTTATTTTTGGGGTGCTGAATCGAAATTTGATCTGACTTTTGGCTGGTAAGGTGGGCCTTCGGCCCACAAAAGTGTTGTTGCTTGGTTCAACTTTTTGTTCATCTTCATTGCTTATCGCAAAAATAGAGAGATGTTTAGCTCTACTAAATAACTAACAATTTCATTGCAATGCTTGTGGGTAGACAACATTTTTTTGCTAAGATGCCCGCGCGATCGTAGTGAGCCACTGCCTGAGCGGCGCAGTGGCGGCGCGCAGCGGCGCGGTGAAGTAGGTACGTTTTGAAAAGGGACAGACGGAAGGACAGACCGCGTGCGGGACGACGCGCAATATATATATAGATGTCATGCATGACTATATGGTGTTCAGAACAGAGAAATGAGGCCACATCCACGAATGCACACACACACACACACACACACAGACACACACGCACACACCACTAATAAGGATGACTGACCCCCCCAAAAAACAAAACAAAACAAAACAAAACAAAACAAAGGCAGACTCCCAACTATCTTTGGTTATGAAATTTGTCACTTGATTGACATACAGGGCAGTCAGTCATATGCCAGTTGCATGCTTCACTGCCTATATTGTATCTATGGGTTCATGCAGTTACACAAGCTACACCAATATACTGTTATTGTACATATGAGGAATTCCAAGCATATTTTTTAAATGGATAAATAAAGTGGATCAGTCATTTGGACGTGGTAATTTTATAAGTAGCTCACATGCTGCAAAAGTATGGGCCCACCTTTAATACAGTACATTCCCGTTGTTTTATTCAGTGCTTTTTGCCTTTTTTCTTCATCAGCTGTTGTTAACTATTATTTTCTCTTCCCTTGGTCTATATTTATTTCTTAAATTGTCAAGCCTCTTCACTCCAAAACACATCTGTATCTTCTCATTTATCAATCCGTTATCCAAACCGCTAACAGTCGTTGGGCGTGCTCAAGCTGATCCAAGACTGATCCTATGGGCAGTTGATTGAAAACACTTGAATCTGCATGATTATTAGAGGTATTGGTTTTTATTTTTAACTCTAACCACATGAGTAAATCACCTGCAATGGGGGTTGAAGCTCATTTTTCAAGCGCTGTGTAGGGGTGTTCACACGGCACACATTTGCTCCGGCGCTACACCGATGTATTTTGTTGCGATACATTTTACACCGGAGCAAATTTTGTGGAGCGGCCACAAGTACAAAGCCGCTGAGCCTGTCAGCACCGGCGCAGCGTGGTGCAGCTCCACGTGCGGTCACACGGCAGTTTCTGCTGCGGAGCAAAACGAACTTTTACACAACTGAAGCAACTACTGTACAGTCACGTCCTACTCCTTCTCGGTCTCTGTGTCTTCTGCTCGAGAGTGACCGCCCCGAAAACGTAAATCAACAATGACTTCAATGACACTCAGAAAAGCAAACATGTAATGCGCCAAACAGAAAATCAAGAGAGGAAATCACAAAATGAATTCTATGGGGGGCGGGGGGTTGTGAACACACAACAAAGCAACAAACTACACAAACAACTACGAGAAAGTCCAGTCTCCTACAAAAGGAAAGATGACGTTTGGAGACTATCTCCACCCCCCACCGTTCTAGTTGAGATGGTATAACCCAAGAGGTTCTTGTTACTGTTACCAGCCGAGTCTTGTGTCGTTATTAAACAAAAAAAACATGACGGAAGTCCGACAGAGCACGAAAGCAACGCATTCTCGCCATACGTAATCAACTCTTCTTGAGCATTTGCTCCAGAGCAAATTGGAGAGTTCACATGTGCAAATTTATATCAGTGCTACTCTGCAAACGAGCATTTGCTCTGGAGCAAATTTGCAAAATTTGTTCCGGTGTAAGCTGTTTTCCGGGGCTACCCCGGAGCAAATTTGCACGTGTGACCGCTCCACTGGCGCAGCGTCGGCCACCGGAGCAAATGTTGCCGTGTGAACACCCCTAAAATGTCTGGACTGACTGACAGAGTCGTGACTTGGCTACTCACACATCGATATTAACACTGCGGTGAGTTTGGTCCACTTCCTTGCCCTTCACACGCTTGGAATAGGTCGGAGAGGGTCCGATATGATTTTACTTATTTACATTATTTACAATACAATACAATACATACAATACATGCTGATTTATATAGCGCTTTCACAACAGCGGCAGCTGTAACAACGCGCTTTACAAAACAGTTAACATAAAGTAAAATAATAAACACAACACATAACATAAAACACGGACAGTCGTGCAGTCCTAACCACTTTTCCGTCACACGCTTTGTTGTTTGAAGCAGTTTGAGATGAAAGAGGAGAGAATCAAAGTGTCCTTTAACCAGTGGATCAGAGACGTCATGCTCAAAATGTGCACACGTCGGCTACAAGCTAAGTTTCAAAGTCAACAAGAAGCTGTAGCATCCATTGACGAAAAAAGAGATTGGTTCACTTCTCCTGTCCCATGGAAATCCATTTCAATTCCAAGCAGCGACTCACGGTTCCAAATACGCATCGGCGCTCTTCGCCAACGCTCCTCTCTCCTCATCCTCAACTTCAGCGGCCATCCATCCAGCCGCACCAACGCCGACTGTCCAACAGCGCTGACATAGCCACTGAACAAATCGGGGTTGTGAAAAATGCTGCCCATTACTGGCGCAAAAAACACAAGCGCCCCAGGTCTGTCCAGCACCGACAGTCAATGGCGCCGACATTCCTCCCAATCAAAATCTGTGCTGGTACAGGCGTGCTGCCGAGAAGGCGCAACCACCAAGCACAGATACTGCTCCTTTTATTTTATATATTTTATTTTATTTTATATACATATTTACAATATGTGCTGGGAAAACTAATTGCAATCATTGAAAGACAGATGAATTCCACTGTCACTCTTCAAACACACACACTAACTTGGAAACTACAATGCCAACACACAATTAATTATTTGCCTGTCTGTGTACCAAATAAACGTAACAATAAAAGTGTAGACGTGAAGCAGTGGAAATAGAGAAATAGAGTGACATTCTGGAAAGCAACAACCATACTTGGTCATCTGGTCTGTCTTTCTTTCACAGAGAGCCTTGGAGGGTCAATAAAAATGTCCTTTATGCAGATTCGATTGTTCTGAAAGGATCCTTGTCTACTTATCTGCCACTCAGAGATAAGCCACAGTAATTCACTTACATTCTCGATCAGATAAACTCTCTTCTGGGAACACAACAACAACTACATAAAGAGGCAGGAAGACAATCATGCTATCAGTGCACAATATGTTGTTTAAAAATTACCTCCTATTGCCACTGTCTCATTTGTTTTTTTTCCATTAAATGTGCTTTCAAAGTGTAAGCACCCTTTTAAAATTGCCAGCCTATTCTCAGGTCAAACTGATTACTTTCTTTTTGGTCCACGTGTCTACCAAAATACAGCAAATTTCCTCTCGAAGTTGTTCCATCATCCAACAAAATATCAATATTATGATTTATTTACCTGAATAAAAATCAACTTGTGGCACGGCGGCCAACTGGTTAGCACGTCAACCTCACAGTACGGAGGTGCAGGGTTCGATTGTGGCTCCGGCCTTCCTGTGTGGAGTTTGCCTGCTCTCTACGTGCCTGCGTGGGTTTTCTCCAGGTACTCTGGTTTCCTCCCACATTCCAAAAGCATGAATGGCAGTTTAATTGGGCACTCCAAATTATTCCTAGGTGTGATTGTGAGCGTGAATGTTTGATTCTCTTTGTGTGCCCTGTGATTGGCTGGCAACCAGCTTAGGGTGTAGTGCCCGAAGACAGCTGGGATAGGCTCCAGCACGCTCCGCGACTTCTTGGTGAATTCTTGGTGCAAGACAACATGTAGACAAGCTTATATTTTTGAAAAATAATTTGTAAGCCTGGCGAACAATTGTTTGGCTCGTCCACTTCACAGTACAGAGGTCGTGGGTTCCAATCTGGCCCTGGCCTTCCTGTGTGGAGTTTGCATGTTCACCTGCATGGGTTTTCACTGGGTTTTCCGGTTTCTTCCCACGTTCCAATAACGTGTGTGGCAGTTTAAGGGAATACTCTAGAATCTAGAGTCTAGATTCTCCCGAAGTGTGATTGTGCACGTGAGTGGTTGTTTGTCTGTGTGTGCTCTACGATTTGCTAGCAACCAATTCAGGGTGTACTCTGCTTACTGACCGGAGACAGCTGGAATTTGCTTCAGCCCGGCCGCGACCCTTGTGAGTATGAGCGGATTGGAAAATGGATGGATAGAATTTGCAAGCCTTTGGCAAAATGTTTTACTGTTACATACATACAGTTGATCTTTCAACATAATAATCACAGCAGTGGGTTAATTTAATCCAAAAAGACACAACCTTATTATTTTCAGATTTTATTGTGCCACAAAAGAGAATAATGAATATTGTTTAGATATATGAATACCTTGTGACAAAGGGTTTGTTTAAATTGATGTTTTGCTGTTTAAAAAGAACCATGTCATTCTGATAATAAGGTAAGTTCACACATAAAAAGAGAAGTAGGTTTTTCTGATATTCATATCATATATACATTTTGGAAAGCTGTGTTGGTTTTATGATAAAATCCAATGAACAAAAAATCTATAGTTTATTTGGAGTTAACTGCCATATGTATATGTCATTGTTACTATTTCTTAATATGCTATAGAAATATCTTCTTTATCAAACCAAATCTCATCATTAAAAAAAGCGATATATCGCTTTGTGGCCGTCCCTGGGACAAAGCCATCCGCCTATTTTGGGGATGGAGGACAGAAGACAAGAGTTTTTTTTTAAAAGGATGTGATAAGCAAGGATAAAGTGGGTTCTCATACGTCCCCGTAATCGTCCTTAACCTGGTCAAGTGCTGACAGGCGGTCACTTCACAAACGACTGACAGCTGGTCTTCCTCAAGGTTAACATGTCTCTATGGGGGTATCCCACCTACAAGGGGCAGTTTGAAGAGGATAGTTTTTTTGTGTATGTGAACTTGTTTTTTCAGTTTTTGTATATAAAATGGTCAACATTGTTTCACAATAAATGTGCTAGCCTGTTTAACTGCTGACATTGAAATAGTGGTGAGTTGAATTGTAATTGGAGGTCCCGTTAGCCTCTCTCCCATGGCGTCATTTTTTTTCAGGCTGGAGCGGTTACTTACTACTTGGGTCAGGTTGCCAAATAGGGTGGGGGGTCAAACTCTTTTGGCCAAAGATCGACTTTTGAAGCGACCAACCTGCCGCAATAAACCTAATCACGCATGTGCAAGCATATACACGCACGCACGCCATGATGAGCAACAGCTGGAACGGCCCCTAACATGAACGAAACCGAAACACAGACACAGAAATCACCCCCTTGTCCCCCCATTTGCTCCTTCCACCCTTGTGGTCGACTTGGGACCAGTCCGTTGGCACCCTATCAATCATGATCGACGTATTGGGCAGCCCTGCCTGAAGATCAAGGCTTACCAGCTTTGCGTTTAGTGCCGCTGTTTGTGCATGAGCGGTGACCTAAAGGTCAAAATTCAGTTGTCATCTGACTAGTTGCTCTGTATGTCAGTCAAATAACAGAATTGATGATAGGCTGACATCGTAAATTCTGCTGTACTTAGCGCCGTTGTTTGCATGGCAACACCACTGCCGAGGCATTTTCAACACTTGTGAAAGCCCAGGAGCCGCATTGAACCAACCAAAGAGCCACATTCGGGTTGGCCATCCCTGGTCTGTGTAGTTGTCAATGCTATGTTCGGCTGACAAAAACTCAACACTTCATATTGTTACGTGCCACTAGATCTGGAGATTACCGTGGGTTTTAGACGTATGTGGCCAAAACATTCATAATCAAATTAAACAGCACTAATAAACTAACCACCTGCGGATGCTGGAACTGCACAAATACAAAATAACCTGGCCTATTTAACAGATATGGCGCTTTTAATATTGTGACATGACAACAGTGATATTATGGCAATTGTGGCTATCAGAAAGAATTTCAACTCCCACCTCTGGCACAACTCCCATGTCCCAGGGGAGGTGCAGGTCAGTGTGTCCGAGTTGATCAGGTTCCGCACCTCCATTATTGAGGCAGCAGATCGGAGCTTAGCCTGTTCAGGTGGTCACCGCCTGTCATGGCGGCAATCCCTGAACCATCTTTAGCTTGTGGGACTCCAGAAGTAGCTCACAAGTACCAGCTGTCCAACTGGACACAGCTTCGACGGTCGCAGAGGCAAAAGCTCAGCCACAGGAGAACCTTGGTGGAAATTTGAGGAAATTCTGGTCCACTATCCGGTGTCTCAGCAGAGGGAAGCAGTGCACCATCAACAGGTGTATAGTGGAGATGGGCTGCTGCTGAAGTTGACTCGGGTCATTGTGAGATGATGGGGAGAACACTGCGATGAACTCCTCAATTACACAAGATTTTGTTGGTGATTATGGATTGTGTGTGTGTGTGTGTGTGTGTGTCTGTGTGTGTGTGTGTGTGTGTGTGTGTGTGTTTGTGGAGGTTTGAGTATTATATTGGCGTATTGTCTGGATTGCGAACAGGTGGGACCTGTTGGTTGGCTGGTTCAGATTGATTGCCACCGTACGATTGGTCAGTGGAGGGACAGAAGCTTTTTAAATCATCAAGTGTAAGTACAAGATCTTCATTTGTTTGTAGTCTGGGAGGAGGAAGAAGCCTTTTTCCTCTGTCCTGTTTTCTCATGTTTATTCTTTAGGTGGTAGGTTAAGAGTTTGTCTCTGATTTGTTATTATTTTGGAATTAGAATACAGGGGTTTGCGATTTTTTTCTTTGTTTTGTTGTTGTCATATTTCTTCCTGCGATGTCAAAAATAAAACTTTGTAAAACAAAATGTTCATGCACAACTGACAGACTGGGGGAGAATTGACTCAGGTTATGTTTGGGTGATACAACAGTGGCATTTATTTATTATGTCATCACAATGCAATTGACCATATGGTGGTCTGTGGAGATTGTAAGCTTTTCTGTAATTAGCCGGACAGCTTGTTAGATCAGTGGCCAAAAGGTTGACTAACCCCTGAGGATGAAGAGCGATACATGTAATTTTCTTGAAGGAATCAGGTTGTGAATCCCCTCTGTGTTGGTATGAACACATCAACATAATATTGAGTCAATTATTCATTCATTCATCTTCCAAGCCGCTTAATCCTCACTAGGGTCGCGGGGGGTGCAGGAGCCTATCCCAGCTGTCTTCGGGCAGGAGGCGGGGGACACCCTGAATCGGTTGCCAGCCAATCGCAGGGCACACAGAGACGAACAACTATTCTTTTTATTAACAATTTGTAGCTGTTAAGATGGGAACAAAAGCTTTAGTTAAATGTACTTTTCATTTGTTCATTAAAAAATGATTACAATTTTATTAATTTATTTCTGCCATCATCAAAAAGAATGCTATATATAAATAACAACACTCCACCAACAAGCAGCTCTAGCAGCCAAGAGACAGGGATGAGACAGCTGATCTTCAAATCGATGTTGACACAACCGCAGCAATGGATGCCGCAACAGCTCTCCTGGACATTTCATTGGTGTCAGGTAGGTTGACAAGTAATATTATCATGCGCGGTTACAAAATATGTCTTTTAACACTAGAAGGGTCAAAATGGCTTCTTATCTTTTCTTCAGGTTAAAGTCCTGCCAAATCAACACAGCATTGATGCAGTGGACAAATCCTGTCAAACCGATACCTCTCATAAAATGAAAAACGTTGAAACTGGAAAACAAGATTCTGAACAATGAACACTCAAACATGCAAAAATCAAAATGTCGCAACACAGAAGAAACACAGGTTATCGGTTGATGATTACAGACTTGAACAAAAGTTTACATTTCACACTGGAATTTTCTTGGACGTTCTCAAGATAAACTGTCATAACCCAAAAGATAATAATAATAATACATTTCATTTATAAGCGCCTTCAAAACACTCAAGGACACTCTACAACCAAAACAAGAACGATATAACCACAGACAAAATTATAAATAATAAAAGGAGAGATGAATTTTAGATAGTTGACGCAGGCAACATCGCCGTCGCGAGGTGCACTTGCCGACGCAGCCAGGCCGGCCAACACGCCTTGCACCTCCGCGAAGGACGAGGAGCGACGCCTGGGAAGCGGCGCAGGCGGGGCTCCCGGCCACCGGAAGCGGAGCCCAAGAAGCCCCGCCACCGAGCACCGCAGCAGTCCCCCAACGGGCAGACGGAGGAGCGACAGGACGTTCCACAGCAGCCCAGCCCAGACACAGGTCGCGTCGACCATCACCACGGAGGCAGAGGGGCGTAGGAGGCACCTGGCCCCATCCGACAGCCGAACAGGCAGGACGCCGTGACAGCGCCACTGAGGACAACCGTGCGACGACCGACGGTCCAAAATCACAACGAACTTCGACAGGAGTGTAGGGGTTCTCCCATGATGACAGTAAACAATAGAAACGACAGTAAAAAGTAAAAAACAGCCCAAAAAAAAGAATAATTGCAGGTGAGCAGCTGCACTCAGACGCGCCAGCGTTCACTCAACCCGGAAGTAACGCGATGTAAAAGATGTCTTAAATCAGACAAGATGATGCATTAGGAGAATAAAAAAAAAACAATACCCTTGCCACTGCAGCCCATTGGATTGGATTGGATAAACTTTATTGTCAAATGTACTGTATGTCTAACATACAGCACAGATGAAATTTCTTCCCTCTCAACATAAAACGAGGAGCAAAAACAAATTTTCACAAATTGTTTTCGTTGCTGGCTACTTATTTAGCTTATGAGAAGCATTTACTTGTTCCATGAATGTGTGCATCCTAAATACAAATTGTCATGAGAATTTGTTTTTTAAATCTAGATTATTCAATAAAAGTTCATTGATAAAGTTGTTGTAGTCTGCTACAACCCAGACTGCACTTTCAAAATGGTTCATGTACTGAACAGTTTGGTAAGTTTTGGGACCTCTGTCACTCATTCGTAACTATCCTTATTCCTGAGGGCTCCGATGTCAAAACGATTATGGACACATAAACTGTGAGAACTCAGATGGAGCAGTGAGTCAGCTGTTTTCGTTTCCTGGAGCAGATGATTTGAACGCTTTCTATTTCCTTTTCTAAACGATCATCAGCCCCCGTCGTAATTAAAAATATCATCTTAGGAACCATTTACGGTTGTACTAACAACCACAAGAAGTTGAATCGGAGGCTGCAAGAGCAATGTTGATAGGCTCTGCACAGCAAAACATACCGATTGTTGCCAGCCAGACTGATGTGCTCATTTTAATTATTTTTGTAATTTAATTTATTTTTTAATCTGCAAACATTTTTATATTTGTTTTTGTTTTGTAGGTTAAATTGTTTTAAATATTCTGTTCCCTCATTAATGTTGCCGGTCAATCAATCTGTATTCATTATATATTGATTTAATGAAATTGTATTTTCAATATAGTTCAATTAAAGCTGGTCAAATTTTTTTTTAGAGTTTTGCTAAACTTTAAATTTCAGCCAAATTGATACAGTTTGAATATTTTCTAATAATCTAAAAGCAGTTAGTTATTATTTTTTGTCACTTGTCTTCATTTTTTTTCTTTTTTGTTTTCTTTAAATGTTAATAAGGTGTTAGAGGAATCTATGACCAAAATTGTATCATGTTTAAAGTTTCATTTAATCTGGGCACATCTAAACATTTGGGCGCGTATCCAGCACCCCCAAATACCTGCGCACAGCACAAAGGCGCCGGCCACCTAGCCGGAGGGCTGTTGAAGTCCACAATTAGCCCGTCACAAAAGAGGAATGAATAATTCGGGAACAGCGGTTGAACAACAAAAGACGAGTTGAGAACACCCGTCGCGCCCAGGCGACATTGGCCATCCGCAAAGTCTGCAAAATGTTAATTCGATGTCGACCAGACAGAAAAGGTGCCAACGTACTGGTGGTCTAAAGTTTAAAAACAGGTAACCAATCACTACAGAGGGCCGGACTGGGGGTGCAGTTTCCAAAATCGGGAGCAGTGTTTTCCTTGTATGTTACAACAAAAGTCTGAATTGGCGGTAAGGGAGCTCGAGTGTGTGATCATTGGAGTAACTGAACCGTCATTCGCTCTCAGAGATCCACTCCCGCCGATATTGAAGACAATTTTCCTGTGTGCCGAGTCATTTCTTTAACTTTGTTCGAGAAAATCTCTGATAGAAACTTGCCGTTGTCGGCAGGATGATGCGCTTGTTCGAACGGATTTGAGCTTGTTTGTTGGACTCTCCGATTTCCTCCAGTGGACGATCTGTGGCTGATCACGTGTTTTGCGCCTTCGAAGCCAACTAGACCTCGTGGAAACTTTTCCTGAAGGAGCTGCACACCGGAGGCCGTGGGGAACGAGCAAACGGCATCATCCAGCTGACCTGGGTTCAGCTCGGCATCGGGACGATTGTCGGAAAAATAAGGTCAGGCGGCGTGGTGGAGTAACCGTTGTGTAGTCGGTTCTCTCCACTGAGTGATGGAATTAGACGAGTTAATGCCAAAAACGGAGTAGGCTAGCTCGAGTACCGTTTCAAGGTTTGCGGTACGGGGGAAGTTAGATTCCCACAGGACACAGAAACATAAAAGAATTCAGTACCCCCTCCGTCCTGGGGAACGAATCAAACTCCCTTAACACCTCCCGATCAAACTACCAGACATGATTGGAGGAAAGATAACCCTGTACAAGCTTACCCCGTGGTTGAGATGCCGAGGAGGAGGGATCGATACACCTCTACCGGCCATGGACGCCGGCCGAATTTCGAGACATCGCCGCGTCTCTTCCAAAACCGAAGGACGATCTGGACGAGTTCGTGACAGAATTATCGGATTTGGTCCACAGTCACAGGCTTAACAAGAGTGAACTTTTGAAATTGCTGTCATTAAGGACCAGTTCGAAGTTTGGCGCAGTTGTGGCCAACTTTCATGGTAAAAAAGCTGCAGGAGGTTATCTGTGTTATGATGAACTCACGCAGCTAGGGGGATCCCTTGACCAAATTATGGAACGTTGCGCCAAGGCATACCAGCGGACCCAAGATCCAAAACAAATTGCCACATTCATTCAAAAGGCTGACGAAACTACGGACGATTTTTTCTATCGTCTGCGAATAGTGTTCAAATTACACGGCGGTATCCCTGAGACACAGTCAGACCTGTTCAATTCGCATTTAAAACAGCATTTGCTAAACCAAGCACATCCTGATGCAACCCAATATGTTAAAAGACATCATTTGAATTGGCCAAAGTGTCCGATCGATGAGGCTTTGACTTACGCACGGAATTTCGAGCAACTCAAGAACAAGAAAAAGAAGAATGAGAGTCACATGACCAACATTTATTACGCCGCAAAAAACCCACAGGCACACAGGAAAACCCTGGGTTCTCCTTATAAAGGTAATAAATAAATAAGCTTGTTTGCTCCCTTCAAATTAACCCCTAGGGACCAAAACGTTTTGTTGAAGGCAGATGTTTCCTTTGTAGGCAAAAGGGTCACAGTGAAAGAATGTAGACAACAGCGGAAGGACAGGCACGTGCGGGAGAGTAAAAGTAGCATGGGGACCTCCTCATCAGATGAGGAGGATTTACAACCAACACGGAATAAAACAGAGGTGATAGCTATGACAGCGGTAAAGGCCTCTGCGCCTTTGTTCGAATCGCCTACCTCAAGTGAGGACGAAGGCGACATTTCGGCCAGTAGCAATCATGTTTACGACACAGAAAACTACCTGCTGAGATGTCAAACCTCGTCCATAACAAAACCGGAAATTACCTTGTTGGTCGAAGGAATCCCGACCGTCTTCCTTGTTAACACAGGCGCTGATATCACTGTTCTTGGTCGTTGGGATCGCGATACTGTGAAGCCAGGCGACGGCAAAATCCGCATGAAAGGAGCACACGGCTCCGTGCAGCCCCTGACGTTCTCGCAAACAGTAACCATTACTTCCTCCACAGACTCAAATAGGGAAGGCACTTGTTGAAGCCGCGCTAAATTCTCGCTGTCCACATAATTTATTGGAACGAGATGCTCAAACGCGACTCGAGATTTACACCATCGTAAATCACAAGCCCGCATGTTGAAGCCCGCATTTGGGAATAGTCAAGATGATGCTCGCTATTTTTGGATGCTCGATTTACCGAATGATGACATAACTCGGAGTTCCGAATGTCTAGTTCGATTGGCAGGTACCAAATTAAAGCCAGGAGGTAATGTGCAAACGGCAAACTACCTGCACGTGACCATAAGACGTAAGCAGACATCGGGACCAGACCCGGACTACACAAAAGTTTTTCTGGGCCTGGAACCCCAGGGTATTGTCATTGAACACGTGTATTGGAAAGATCAGTGGTGTTTCGCCAGCGCAGGTGGGAAGTGCGGTCAAGCCCCTCCTCTCACCCAAGCAAGACATTTACATACCGCTTGGCAAACCAGAGCAATGTGAGTGGAAAAACATGAATAACCTTGTCAGCTCCGTTCCAAACCACCTGTGGAGCCCCTCCCCCGCCAATCCGGGGTGCGAGGAAACACAGGATGGCTGGGTGCGTCAATACATCAATTAGAAAGTGATGACTACTCTGGCCGTTCATTTCAGCTGACAAATTGCAGTAACACTAGCAATAGAGGCACAGAACACAACACACGATGATCTGAAATCAAGACAATTTTTAGCACCTCACACAGCACGGAAATATTGGACAAATAAGAGACCACAACCGGATGACGCAGGGATAGAGAAATTGGAAGACGGGAAACGTTGGCTTCCAATCTTTCTCTTCGAGTGCGCTGCGAGGTTGACACATGGCTTGTCACATGGGGGGATGATAGCACAGGTGCACCAATATTATCATACACATGGGATTATGCATTTTTCACAAAAAAATTGTAGACATTGTGTAATCTGTTTGAACAAAGAAGGGAAACGATAATGTCTTGTCATTGTTGATGTGTTTTCAAAATGGGTTGAACTGTCTTCAAGTGCTCGTGAACTGTCGTGAAAGCATTGGGCGAATTGTTGGACATTGATTTGAAGCGTTGCAAAGGCACAATGACTTGCCAGGGTGTTCTGCTCCACAGACTCGCAAGGTCCCGAGTGGTGATCAGAATTCCCTTAAGGTGCTGAAAAGACAGGGACTGGATACTGGGACTGGGACAGTGAACGCTGGAATGGCCCCTCCCAGGTGATAGCAGCAACAAAAACTGCGGTCAAGGTCGAAGGATGCGACGGCTGTATCCACCAGTCACAGTGCAAGCTCCTTTGGTTCGAGGTTGAGGGAACGAGCGACGCCAGTCCCAGGAAGGAGAATCAGCACCTAAGGCCAAGTGCGCTGACCTTGCGTGCCGCCAAAAGACCACAGTGGGAGAGAACGTTTTCTGTGGCAAACACACTCCTCTCAAGAAAGACCACAGGAAGGGCAGTCAAGCGTTGCCTATGCATCATCAGCATCATCGGCATAATCCTCATGGGCCTAAGAGCAGTCACGGTGGGTACACAGGCCCACGAAAGGAGTGACTTGTCTCATGGGATTCGACGTCGGGAGGCAGGAGACGATTGTTGGTATATTTTTCTTTTCCTGTTTTCGTGTCGCTTGCGTGATCCCGGTGGTCAGAGGTTGTGCTGCCAAATTCATGGATGCTATCAAAGTGAAGTGGTGGCTCAGCTGACTGCGGCCATGTCGGAGTACCAACAGGTACACATGGAATCTGACAAAGATTATGAACACTGATTTTGATGAATGATTTACTTTAAGCTTATGTAAGCCTGTATGACGACTTCACAGAAAAGCATTGCAGATGTGACTTTTTGATGTTCCTGGGTTGGCTTACTTTGTATATAGTAGTTCGTTTGGTAGTTAGGATAAGTAGATTTTGATTTTCATTTAATGTGTGTTTAGATTAGATTTTGATTTTCATTTAATGTGTGTTTGGATTAGATCTTCATTTTCATTTAATGTGTAGCCATTGGGTTTTCTGTCCTGATCTTGTTACACCACCACCCGCCCCTCAGGACAGTTTTTCCTCCCACCCGTGCAATTGCAAATCAATGTCACCTGGGCGTTTAACGAAACTTTAATTATGATTATGAATTATGGGAATGTTAGAGGAATCTATGAGCAAAATTGTATCATGTTTAAAGTTTCATTTAATCTGGGCACATCTAAACGTTTGGGTGCGTATCCAGCACCCCCAAATGCCTGTGCACAAAAGCGGCTGTTGAAGTCCACAATTAGCACGTCAATGCAGGTGGGCGATCACGAGGGAGAGTGCGAAACTCGGTCACAAAAGGGGAATGAATAATTCAGGAACAGCGGTTGAACAACAAAAGACAAGTTGAGAACACCCGTCGCGCCCAGGCGACATTGGCCATCCGCAAAGTCTGCAACATGTTAATTTGATGTAGACCAGACAGAAAAGGTGCCAACGTACTGGTGGTCTAAAGTTTAAAAACAGGTAACCAATCACTACAGAGGGGCCGGACTGGGGAAGCGGTATGCAAATTTAGGGGGCAGTGTTTTCCTTGTATGTTACAATAAAAGTCTGAATTTTATTGGGAAGGGAGCTCGAGTGTGTGATCATCGGAGCAACTAAACCGTCGTTCGCTCTCAGAGATCCGCTCCCGCTAATATTGAAGACAATTTTCCTGTGTGCAGAGTCATTTCTTTAACTTTGTCTGAGAAAATCTCTGACATAAGGAAAGAATATATATTTCCACTGACGCAATATCAACCGTCTCCATCCCTCTCTCACCCCTCACTCCACTGCTATCCTTGTCCACAGTCTCGTCACCTCCCGTATTGACGATTGCAATTCACTTCTCTTCGGATTCCACAACAAATTCCTCCATAAACTTCAACTGGTCCAGAATTTTTCAGCCCGTATCCCATCTGTCGGACCTTCTTCAAATTTCCGTTCCCTCTCGTTCCCTCAGGTCCTCAGCCTCCCTCCACCTCTGTGTACCGTCTGCCCGTCTCAGCACGATGGGGTGCAGAGCTTTCAGCCGCTCGGCCCCCAAACTCTCGAACTCACTCCCATCCGACATCCGTAATACTGACTCTCTTCCCATATTCAAAACCCACCTATTTAAAATTGCATATATTGTTTAAGTCATTGCTTTTTATTATTTATAATTTTATCAGTTGTTTTATTGCTCTTGTTTGATTAGGTATTTTGAAAGGCGCTTATAAATAAAATGTATGATTATTATTTTTATGTTAAAGCAGAGTTTTAACTGTCGTCTAGACCAGGAGTCGGCAACCCAAAATGTTGAAAGAACCTTATGGGACAAAAATAACAAAAAACATATATGTCTGGAGCCGCAAAAAATGAAAGCCTTCGATAAAACTTACACACATTGCTGTATGTATGTAGGAGACTGGACTGTCTCAGAATTGTTTATGTTACTCATTCCTTTGTTGTGTGTTCACAAACGCCCCCAAAGAATTTATTTTGTGATTTCCTCATTTGATTTTGTTTTGTTTTGGTGCATAATTTTCGCTTTTCTTAGTGTCAGTGAAGCAATCATGATTTTCCATTTTTCGGAGGCTGTCTTTGAATGCCTCTCGAGTTGAAAGAAAAGAGAGAAGGCACGGAGTTAGAGGCAGACGCGTCTGTGTTTGTTGAGACTGTTAAAAGCAGAAATAAACTACGTTTTAAAAAACCAACACCACAGCTCTCCTTTTTCAGAGCGGCAACATGTATCTATATCTATTTGAGCTATATTAGCCTACTATCAAAATATTTTTCCATTTTCAAACATTTTTTATAAAGCTCTAGGGAGCCACTAGATGTCGCTAAAGAGCCACCGTATGGACTGGAAACACCAAGGTCAAAATGGGAAACACCTCCGAAGGTGGTGGAGAATGACAGAGCGAAGATCCTGTGGGACTTCCAGATCCAAACTGACAAGATGGTAATGGCGAACCAACCAGATATCGTGATCATAGATAAAGGGCAGAGGAAAGGGCACATCAGAAAGAACGAACACGAGAAACTCGAGAAATACCAAGGGCTCAGAGAGTAGCTCGAGAGAGCCTGGAAGGTAAAGGTGAGAATTGTGCCTGTGGTGGTCGGAGCACTCGGGGCAGTGACCCCCAAACTAGATGAGTGGTTGTAACAGATCCTGGGAACAACATCGGACATCTCAGTCCAGAAATGTGCAGTGCTGGGAACAGCAAGCATACTGCGCAGAACCCTCAAGCTTCCTGGCCTCTGGTAGAGGACCCGACCTGAATGAGGGACGGACACCACCCGAGGGGTGAGATGAGGATTTTTTTTATACCAGGGTGACCCCAAAAAAACACTTTATGTGGTATCTCCTTTATTTAGTTTATTTATTCACCGATTGCCCTTATTTTACAGGACATGGCAGAATCAACGACCGTGAGTAAACCAAGACCCCAGTGGGAGCTAGGACAAAGAATACACTGTTTTAAATTTTACTCCAAGCCAGGCTCGTTTAAGAAAACAGAGAACAGTTTCATGCGTCAGTTCGAATGTGAAATGGCTCCATCCAAAAGCAGAATTCAGAACTGGGTGGCCCACTTCGAGAAGTACGGGACCGTGGAGAACCTCAACGCTGCCAGCCGAGCTGGTTGAAAGAGTGAGTGAGTCTCTCCAGCAGAGTCCGAAACGCTCTGTGCGTAAGCGAAGTTAGTCCCTCGGTATGTCCTGTGAGACTTGCAGGAGAGTGCTGGTGAACGATATCAGGGCTTACCCATACAGAATACAGATGCTGCAGACCCTTACAGCCTCAGACAAGAAGCAGAGGAGGGCTATGGCAGTCAAGATGCTCGAGAAGATCGAGGAGACACCAAATTTCCTTAACCTCCTTTGGACCGCAGATGAAGCCCACTTCCATCTTGATGGAAAGGCGAACTCCAAGACAAATGTTTTCTGGGGGTCCTCCAGTACCAATGAAGTAGCCACCAAGCCCCTGCACTCTCCTAATGTCACGTTACGCACGAAGCGGGAAAAGGGAACTGCTTCGTACGTAACAGAGAAAACAAAAATAAATGGATCCCCGAAATAGCAGACACCGACAAGGACTTCGTCTAAACAATTACATTTATTGTAAACAAAAAAACACAGTCTAATAAATAACATAAAACGCTTGCAAAAAACGGCAAGGAAATATGAATAAGCAATTATTAGTACACGTAGGTGCTTAGCCTAATCCCCATGGGAAGAAGAAAATGTAACCAACTGTAAATGGTAATCGAACAATATTTTCGAATATGGGCAACAGCAGTGGCACGGCATGCAATACTCCGGCAATAAGTCAACCACCGGAGCGCCTAGATATAGCAGGTGCAATCACTGACAAATAGGCAGAAGATGTGCAGGCGGCAGAAGTGAATGCGTGCCACCTGCTGCCGAATACGGAACATGACACCTAAGTGTACGGTGTGGGCTGCAATCTCGGCCAGAGGCATCATTGGACCAATCTTCATCGGAGAATCTGGCGCAGCAATGACAGTCACCAAGGAGCTGTGTGTGGAGGTCCTAATAACCTTCTAGAATTGACCTCCAGACCATCTACCCCTCGCTCATGAGAAAATTCTGGTTCCAGCAAGTTCTCACACCTCAAACTTGTCCCGAGATTGGCTAAAAGAGAATTTCGGAGGCCGACTGATCAGCCTGATTTTGAATGGGCACCCCACAGCCTGGACCTAAGCCCCCCAGATTTTTTTCTTAAGGACAGAGTCTACGCAGGGAAACCCAGAACCATCACGGAACTTAAGAAAGCCATCAGGGAGGAGATGAGAGCCATTACCAATTCAGTCCGTAAGAACGTAATGGGCAACTTCGTGCTGCACCTCAAGAAATGCACGGAGCAAAATGGAGGCCATCTAGATCATATGCTGTAGAACGGAGAAAAAAGGCCAAAGACCCTAGTGTTTTGAGGTGATGTTTTGCATATAATAAATTAGTTATGGCCAAAGTTTCATTTCATTCGGACAAAACACTAAGAAACGGGGCCTAGTTAGAGTTGGGGCCCAGATGCTGGTCTGTCAAGGAGGGGAAGCTCAAATTTGTCCGACATCATAAAATGTGTCTGTTTATTTATTTGTGAATTCTACTCTCCGTTTCTTTACAAGAAAATGATCTGTGACCCTGTCATACCAACAGTGTAAGACTTGAGCCGCTTTAGACAGGAGAAGCTCCTCTCTTCACCTGCAGATGTAGCTCCAATCGTTGCCACTGACAGCAGTCTGTAGACCTGAGGCAGTGTGCTGTCTAACTCCATGTCTCTCAGAAACAACAAGATATCACAGAGCTCCTGTTGCCCTGCAAATCCTGGTTTGAGTATAGGATTTGAAGTTTAGACCTCAGTCTTCCTGAATCAAAGAACTGGCCAAAACCATTCAAGATACTCTGAAATACCTACTCTGGAAAAACTTGTCTCATCTCATCAAACATTTCCCCACCCTTTGCACCAAATCAATCAGAGGAGTTGATCTGCCCTGCCAATCAATTTTTCCTCGAAAGGAAGACTATCAAATTGCTTCGCTAAAATCTGTTCCACAACATTCAAATTGTCTGCCATTATGTGCGGCTTGCTACTTTGGGAGCTCGCCAGCTGGGACTAGCACGAGGCGAGTGTGAAGTTTGTCCAACAGCGAGTGCTGATTGACAGTGGAGTAGCTCAGTGCAGCACCCACTGCTTGGTGAGGACGGAAACTGTGGTGATGTAAGTCAGACTGCGAACACAAGCAACTACAAGAAAACCCGCCAGAAATAAAAGATTAATTTGTTGTTAGTTGTTTACAACAAAGAGTGTCGCTAAGATGATTCGCAGAAGTCTCCAGCTCAACTCAGAACAGAAAGTGAATTGAAAAATTGCTCACACAGATGCCCACACTAAAAGGTCGGTGATTGGCTCATTTTAATGTCAATCAAACTGGAACACAGGCTCAGACAGATCATCCAATCTGATGGAGAAAAGCTGAGCGTCCGGTACCCACCCACTGCCATCCAATCCCAGAGACGCTGAGCATCCGTGGGCAGGACAAAAAAAAAAGGTTGTATCTAATGACTCGTCTCCGTTCATTGCATTGGGACAACCTACCATGAACTATCGAGACGCTCAGCGTCCGGGCAGTAGACGCTCAGTGGATGCTCAGCGGACGCTCAGCAGACGCTCAGCGTCCACCATTTAAAGCACAGAAGCTGTGGGAATGAATGAGAAGGGAGTCGCGTCGTAACCAGGAAGAAGAAGCTGATTCGGAACAAAGGTTGAGCACGTTGTAGCGCATATTTAGTCAATGACATGTACACACAATGAAATTTCATCCATCCATCCATCCCTTTTCCGACTGAGGACCATTGTTTCAGATTTGGAGGTGCTGATTTTCATCCCAACCTCTTCACACTCGGCTGTGAAACGCTCCAGTGAGAGTTGGCGAGCCCTGCTTAGAGGAGGCGACAGTACCACATCATCTGCAAAAAGCAGGGATGCAATACTGAGGCCACCAAAACGGTCTCCCTCAACGCTTCGGCTGCACCTAGAAATTCTGTCCATAAAGGTTATGAACAGTATCGGCAACAATGGGCAGCCTTGGCGGAGTCCTATCCTCACTGGAAACGATTCCGACTTGCTGCCGGCAATGCGAACCAAACTTTGACATCGGTGAGAGAGTGACTGAACAGCCCGTATCAGGGGGTTCGGTACCCCCGCTTGTAAACCAGGACAGCCCCACAGCATCCAGAGCCTCGAGGAACTCTGGGCGAATCTCATCCACCCCTGGGGCCTTGCCACCGAGGAGCTTTTTAACCACATCAGTGACTTCAACCACAGAAATAGGAGAGCCCACCTCGGGGTCCTCAGAATCTGCTTCCTCCAAAGAAGGTGTGTTGGTGGAACTGAGGTCTTCGAAGAACTCTGCCCACCAGTTCACAACGTCCCAAATCGAAGTCAACAGCACCCGATCCCCACTGTAAACAGTGTTCGTGGTGCACTGCTTCCCCCTCCTGAGATGTCCGATCGTGGACCAGAATTTCCTCGAAGCTGCCCGGAACTCTGCTTCCATGGCCTCACCGAACTCTTCCCACACTCGGGTTTTTGCCTCGGCGACCATCGAAGCTGCGTTCCGCGTGGCCAGTCGATACCCGTCACCTGCTTCTGGGGTCCCACAGGCCATCAAGGCCCAATAGAACTCCTTCTTCAGCCTGACGGCATCCCTTACTGCTGGTGTCCACCAGCGAGTACGGGAGTTGCCACCACAACAGGCACCAACCACCTTACGGCCACAACTCAGATTGGCCGCCTCAACAATAGAGGCGCGGAACATGGTCCACTTGTACTCAATGTCCCCCGCCTCCCTCGGGACAAGGGAAAAGCTCTGTCAGAGGTGGGAGTTGAAACTCCTTCTGACAGGGGATTCCGCAAGACGCTCCCAACAAACCCTCACAATACGTTTGGGTCTGCCAGGACGGACCGGCATCTTCCCCCACCATCGGAGCCTACTCACCACCATGTGGTGATCAGTTGACAGCTCCGCCCCTTTCGTCACCTGAGTGTCCAAAACATGCGGCCGCAAATCCGATGATACAACCACAAGGTCAATCATCGAACTGCAGCCTTGGGTGTCTCTCCACTAAAATACAGTATATATAAAATTATATATTATAAAAAGGTATATTGAACTGTATACAGATCTCTTTATCTACATTTATTTTTGTGCTTGCAAACACTTTGTTTTTGTTCTTTCTACTCCCAAAATTTGCTGCTGTCGACTGTAAATTTCCCCAGTGTGGGACAAATAAAGGATATCTTACATCTTACATCTTATATATCTTTCATCTACAACTGCTTCAGACAACAAAGTGTATGCTGGAAAGCCGTTAAGAGTGCACGATTGTCAGTGTCTCATGTGTTGTTTTGTATTATTTAGTCTTTTTTTTTTTAATTTTCTTTTAATAATGGCGCGGAAACCCGCAGCGGCTCCTCTTGTTTTATGCTGAGAGGGCAGAAATTTCATTTGTGCTATATTTTACACATACAGCACATTTGACAATAAAGATTATCCAATCCAATATATACCAACACATTTTCTGCCTATATTGGGGAATATGAGACGATGAGATGGTCAAAGCGCCCAATCCGTTTAATAAATGTAAAAGTGAGCCATTTGCTTTGTCATTTATATTTATTTCACAAGGTTTTCTCTCTGTTAAACCGTAATAATTTTTGTTATTCAACATTTTTATTAGAAATTTGTGGTTTGATTTTTGTCTTGAACAGATTAATTATTATGTCCTGCAGAAAATATTGCTTTAGTTTTCGGAAGGTTTGGTTTTCGTCAAAGCTTTTGGAAGTGATTCATCACAAACCCAAGGTCCCCATCGTTTCATTGGGGACAGTAAAGAACTTGCAACAAAAAACGAAAGGAAAGAGGAAGGGGAGAAAGAGAGAACGTCAGGGAGTGACGCCAGTCTTGCTCAGCCAGTCGACGTGGTGATTATGCACATGAACATAACTCGCCAGAGGGGTCGTGCTCAGCGTCCGCAAGCAAAAGGTATGTTTGGCTTGACGCCCTTCAGTAATTCAATTGTACCCGCGGCGTGCACGTCAAGCTCAGGTACAACTGTGTGGACTTTCTCCGTCGCATTCATCGGGCTTCGACTCCCCGTGAGACGCTGGTTGGACTCATGAATTTAAGAAGCCAAAGATTCGTTTGCAGGAGGCCAAATACCTTCTGAAGCCGTCTGTGTCTGTTGATGGGACACACATCGGTGCAAGTGAAGCAGCAAAAAGCGCAACTCAATTCCAGCGCCAAAGTCCGTGTGGGTTGAATCCGTCAACTTCACAAACAAAAACATCATGATTTTCTTTGGGATTGTTCTTGTCCTTCTCTCCTCAGGTAGGTGAAATAATTCAATTTTTACTGAAAACGAGATATTTTGAAGCACTTTGCAACTTTCCTCATGATAAATTGCATTTCATCCATCCATCCATCATCTACCGCTTATCCGGGGCCGGGTCGCGGGGGCAACAGCTTTAGCAGGGAAGCCCAGACTTCCCTCTCCCTAGCTACTTCGTCCAGCTCTCCCCGGGGGATCCCGAGTCGTTCCCAGACAAGCTGGGTGACATAGTCTCTCCAGCGTGTCCTGGGTCTTCCTCGGGGTCTCCTCCCGGTGGGGCATGACCGGAACACCTCACCGGGGAGGCGCTCAGGAGGCATCCGAATAAGATGCCCAAGCCACCTCATCTGGCTCCTCTCGATATGGAGGAGAAGCGGCCCGACTCTGAGCCCCTCCCGGATGACCGAGCTTCTCACCTTATCTCTAAGGGAGAGCCCGGACACCCTGCGGAGAAAACTTATTTCGGCCGCTTGTAACCGGGATCTCGTTCTTTCGGTCACGACCCATAGCTCGTGACCATAGATGAGGGTTGGAACGTAGATCGACCGGTAAATTAAGAGCTTCGCCCTTTGGCTCAGCTCCTTCTTCACCACGACAGACCGATACAACGTCCGCATCACAACAGACGCTGCACCGATCCGCCTGTCGATCTCCCGCTCCCTTCTGCCCCCACTCGTGAACAAGACCCCAAGATACTTGAATTCCTCCACTTGGGGCAAGATCTCCTCCCCGACCCGGAGGGGGCACTCCACCCTTTTTCGACTGAGGACCATGGTTTCAGATTTGGAGGTGCTGATCTTCATCCCAACCGCTTCACACTCGGCTGCGAAACGCTCCAGTGAGAGTTGGAGAGCCCTGTTTGAAGGAGCCAACAGCACCACATCATCTGCAAAAAGCAGGGATGCAATACTGAGGCCCCCAAAACGGACCCCCTCAACGCTTCGGCTGCACCTAGAAATTCTGTCCATAAAGGTTATGAACAGAATCGGTGACAAAGGGCAGCCTTGGCGGAGTCCTACCCCCACTGGAAACGATTCCGACTTACTGCCGGCAATGCGAACCAAACTCTGACATCGGTGGTATAGTGACCGAACAGCCCGTATCAGGGGGTTCGGTACCCCATACCCTCGAAGCACCCCCCACAGAACTCCCCTAGGGACACGGTCAAACGCCTTCTCCAAGTCCACAAAACACATGTAGACTGGTTGGGCGAATTCCCACATACCCTCGAGGACCCTGCTAAGGGTGTAGAGCTGGTCTCTGTTCCACGGCCGGGACGAAAACCACACTGCTCCTCCTCAATTTAAGGCTCGACTTCTTGACGGACCCTCTTCTCCAGCACCCCTGAATAGACCTTACCAGGGAGGCTGAGGAGTGTGATCCCTCTGTATTTGGAATACACCCTCTGGCCCCCCTTTTTAAAAAGAGGGACTACCACCCTGGTCTGCCAATCCAGAGGAACTCTCCCCATTGACCACGTGATGTTGCAGAGGTGTGTCAACCAGGACAGCCCCACAACATCCAGAGCTTTGAGGAACTCCGGGCGGATCTCATCCACCCCTGGGGCCTTGCCACCGAGGAGCTTTTTAACCACATCGGTGACTTCAACCACAGAGATAGGAGAGCCCACCTCAGAGTCCCCAGGCTCTGCTTCCTCCAAGGAAGGCGTGTTGGTGGAGTTGAGGAGGTCTTCGAAGTACTCTGCCCACCGGTTCACAACGTCCCGAGTCGAGGTCAGCAGCGCCCCATCCCCACTGTACACAGTGTTAGTGGTGCACTGCTTCCCCCTCCTGAGACGTCGGATGGTGGACCACAATTTCATCGAAGCCGTCCGGAAGTCGGCTTCCATGGCCTCACGAACTCTTCCTACGCTCGGGTTTTTGCCTCGGCGACCACCGAAGCCGCAGTCCGCTTGGCCAGTCGATACCCGTCAGCTGCCTCTGGGGTCCCACAGGCCATAAAGGCTCGATAGGACTCCTTCAGCTTGACGGCATCCCTTACTGCTGGTGTCCACCAGCGAGTACGGGGATTGCCGCCACGACAGGCACCAACCACCTTACGGCCACAACTCAGATTGGCCGCCTCAACAATAGAGGCACGGAACATGGTCCACTCGGGCTCAATGTCCCCCGCCTCCCCCGTAACATGGGAAAAGCTCTGTCGGAGGTGGGAGTTGAAACTCCTTCTGACAGGGGATTCCGCCAGACGCTCCCAACAAACCCTCACAATACGTTTGGGTCTGCCAGGACGGACCGGCATCTTCCCCCACCATCGGAGCCTACTCACCACCAGGTGGCGATCAGTTGACAGCTCCACCCCTCTCTTCACCCGAGTGTCCAGAACATGCGGCCGCAAATCCGATGATACAACTACAAAGTCGATCATCGAACTGCGGCCTAGGGTGTCCTGGTGCCAAGTGCACATATGGACACCCTTATGTTTGAACAAGGTGTTCGTTATGGACAATCCGTGACGAGCACAGAAGTCCAATAACAAAACACCACTCGGGTTCTGTTCGGGGGGGCCGTTCCTCCCAATCACGCCCCTCCAGGTATCACTGTCATTGCCCACGTGAGCATTGAAGTCCCCCAGCAGAACAAGGGAATCCCCAGCAGGAGTACTCTCCAGCACACCCTCCAAGGACTCCAAAAAGGGTGGGTATGCTGAACTGCTGTTTGGTGCATATACACAAACAACAGTCAGGACCCGTCCACCCACCCGAAGGCGGAGGGAGGCAACCCTCTCGTCTACCGGTGTGAACCCCAATTTACAGGCACTGAGCCGGGGGGCAATGAGTATGCCCACACCTGCTCTGCGCCTCTCACCGTGACCAACTCCAGAGTGGAAGAGAGTCCAACCCCTCTCGAGAGAACTGGTACCAGAACCCAGGCTGTGTGTGGAGGCAAGTCCGACTATATCCAGTCGGAAATTCTCTGCCTCACACACCAGCGCGGGCTCCTTCCCTGCCAGAGAGGTGACATTCCATGTCCCAAGAGCTAGCTTCTGCAGCCGAGGATCGGACCGCCAGGGTCCCCGCCTTTGGCTGCCGCCCAGCTCACATTGCACCCGACCCCTTTGGCCCCTCTCATGGGTGGTGAGCCCATGGGAAGGGGGACCCAAGTTGTAGGCCCGGCCACCAGGCGCCTGCCAACGAGCCCCACCTCCAGGCCTGACTCCAGAGGTGACCCGCGTCCAGGCAAGGGAAACCTAGATCCATTTATTTCAAACATCATTGGGGTCTTTGAGCCGTGCTTTGTCTGGCCCCTCACCTAGAACCTGTTTGCCATGGGTGACCCTGCCAGGGGCATAAAGCCCCAGACAACTTAGCTTCTAGGATCATTGGGACACACAAACCCCTCCACCACAGTAAGGTGACGACTCACGGAGGGGTATACATACATATACATACATTATATATTTAAAAAAAAAATATATATATATATATATATATATATATATATATATATATATACACATATAAAAAATAAAAAATAAAATCCTCATCTCACCCCTCGGGTGGTGTCCGTCCCTCATTCAGCTCGGGTCCTCTACCAGAGTCCAGGAAGCTTGAGGGTTCTGCGCAGTATCCTTGCTGTTACCAGCACTGCACATTTCTGGACTGAGATGTCCGATGTTGTTCCAGGTATCTGTTGCAACCACTCATCTAGTTTGGGGGTCCCTGCCCCGAGTGCTCCGACCACCACAGGCACGACTGTCACCTTTACCTTCCAGGCTCTCTCCAGCTGCTCTCTGAGCCCTTGGTATTTCTCGAGTTTCTCATGTTCCTTCTTCCTGATGTTTCCATCACTTGGGACCGCTACATCCACTACAACGGCTTTCCTCTGCCCTTTATCTATGATCACGATATCTGGTTGGTTCGCCATTACCATCTTGTCAGTCTGGATCTGGAAGTCCCACAGGATCTTCGCTCTGTCATTCTCCACCACCTTCGGAGGTGTTTCCCATTTTGACCTTGGGGTTTCCAGTCCATACTCCGCACAGATGTTTCGGTAGACTATGCCAGCCACCTGGTTATGGCGTTCCATGTAGGCTTTCCCTGCCAGCATCTTACACCCTGCAGTTATGTATTGGATCGCCTCAGGTGCCTCTTTGCACAACCTACACGTTGGGTCTTGTCTGGTGTGGTATATCTGGGCCTCGATGGCTCTGGTGCTCAAGGCCTGTTCCTGAGCAGCCAGGATGAGTGCCTCCGTGTTGTCCTTCAGGCCAGCCCTCTCTAGCCACTGATAGGACTTCTTGAGATCAGCCACTTCAGTTATGGTCCGGTGGTACATCCCGTGTAGGGGCTTGTCCTCCCATGATGGTCCCTCTTCCAGCGCCTCATCGTCTGTTCCCCATTGTCTGAGACATTCTCTGAGTACGTCATCCGTTGGAGCCTTCTCCTTGATGTATTCATGGAGCTTGGATGTTTCATTCTGGACAGTGGCTCTCACACTCACAAGTCCCCGGCCTCCTTCCTTTCGGCTTGCGTACAGTCTCAGGGTGCTGGATTTGGGATGGAACCCTCCATGCATGGTTAGGAGCTTTCGGGTCTTAACGTCCGTGGTCTGAATCTCTTCCTTTGGCCACCTTATTATTCCTGCAGGGTATCTGATCACTGGCAGGGCATAGCTGTTTATTGGTCTTATTCTTGCCATTGAGCTGGCTTCTTAGGACTTGCCTCACTCGCTGGAGGTATTTGGCCGTAGCCGCTTTCCATGTTGCCAGTTCGAGGTTGCCATTGGCTTGTGGTATACCAAGGTACTTGTAGCTGTCCTCAACGTCTGCTATTGTTCCTTCTGGGAGTGAGACCCCTTCAGTGCGGACTACCTTTCCTCTCTGAGTCACCATCCGACTACATTTCTCAAGCCCGAATGACATCCCAATGTCGCTGCTGTAGATCCTGGTTGTGTGGATCAGGGAATCTATGTCCCTTTCGCTCTTAGCATACAGCTTTATGTCATCCATGTAGAGGAGGTGACTGATTGTAGCTCCATTTCTGAGGCGGTATCCATAGCCTGTCTTGGTGATTACTTGGCTTCGGGGGTTCAGTCCTATGCAGAACAGCAGTGGGGAGAGTGCATCACCTTGGTATATGCCACATTTGATGGACTCCCGGAGAGTCGGCAGCTCCGTCATCGAGTGTTGCACAGGGAGCTGGGGGACAGGATCGAGGAAGCCGTCTGCTGCGCATGTCGAACGGTTCAGGAGCTCCATGAAATGCTCCTTCCATCGCTGGTGAGTATCCTCCTTTTCCTGCAGGATTGTGCCATCCTTTGCCTTCACAGCCATTGGAGGACTGTGAGCCGGGCTGATGATCTTCCTCGTTGCTTCGAAGAAGGATCTGGTATCGTGACAGTCAGCGAAACTCTGCATTTGGTGGGCAAAGTTGACCCACCATTGATTTTGGATCCTCCGGATCTCTCTCTGTGCTTCACTCTTGGCCGCCCGGTAGACTTCTTCAAGTCTCTTGGAGGAAACACAGTTCTGCCATGCAATGCGAGCCTCTCTCTTTCTTGAAATCAGTGTCTCAATTTCTTCCAGGCTTTTGGCAAACCAATCGGGATTTCTCCTCTTCTGGATACCAAGGACCTCTTCCACGGATTTGGTGAGCGCAGTTTTCAAGTGCTCCCAGTCTGAGTGGACAGTGGCAGGAAGGGTCCGAGGTTGAGTGTCCAGTTTGTCCGCGAGGGACGTCTGGTACTGTTCGAGGACTTCGGGATTCCTCAGCAGCCCAACATTGAAACGTATCCTCTTGGGGATCAGCTTCCTTCTTTTCGCAGGCGCGATCTTTAGCCTAAGTCTTGAGGCTACCAGCCTGTGATCGGACCATCCGTCATCCATGCAGCAGATTGCCCTCGTGACCATGATGTCCGCTCGGTCGCAGATGCGGGTAAGGACGTAATCGATCAGGTGCCAGTGGCCGGATCTTGGATGTTGCCAGGTGGTCTTGTGCTTGTTGGCCATCCGAAACAGTGTGTTGGTTATTACCATTTCCGTCTCTGCGCAGAGACCAAGGAGTAGTTCTCCATTTTCGTTGCAGTTGCCAACGCCTTCCTTCCCCAGAATCTCTCCCCAAAGCTGATGGTCCCGGCCCACCCGCGCGTTGAAATCCCCCAGAACCAAGAGCTTATCCCGGGGGTTGACGCGGAGGATCAGGCCACGCAGCGCGGCATAGAAGGACTCCTTAGCCTCCTCCGAGGCGTCCAGGGTAGGTGCATAGGCGCTGATGATCACAAGGGATTGGGATTGACATAGAGGTAGAGTGATGGACATGAGTCTCACAAGTTCTTACGGGGATGATGTTGTGATCCCTAACCAGATGTGACTTAATGCAGAACCCTACACCGTGAATTCTTCTCTCCTCCACAGCTCGTCCGCTCCAGAAGAAGGTGTACCTGTGCCGAAGCTCCTCGATCTGCCCGGCACCAGGGAGACGGGTCTCGGAGAGGGCAACAATGTCCAGGCCGAGCTTCTGAATCTCAAGGGCGATGAGGGCAGTCAGTCCTGCGCTCCGGTCTATTTGCTCTTGCGTTGTCCATCAGGGTTCGTACATTCCAAGCGCCGATTTCCAGGAAAGCAGTCCGATTATTGTATTTGTATTTGTTTCGCCCGCATGAAGGATGAATCTGCTGGAGGCGGGTCTCCAGCCGATCGGTGGCGGTGATGGGCGTGTTTAGGCCGCCTTTTATTGGCCCTTCCTCGGATTGAGGGGAGCAGCGCTACGACTAGAGTCCTGCTCCACCACCGTGGTCGCTGCCTCTCCCCTGCACCATCACCAGTTTGCAAGGGGAGCGACCATCGTGCTACGGCCGCCGACGTGTAGTTGTAGAAACAGGGACGTGGGCCCTCATCTGAGCCTGTCCCCGACGCCCCGCGCCATCGCCGCCGGACTTCTTGAGGTGAAGGGGATCGGGAGAAGGGGGACACGGGTTGAGGGGGCAGGAGGGAGAAATCACCATCCTGGGGGCTATGTAGCGTGAGGGAGGGGGACGGGTCGCAACTCCGCCCCGGCACTTCGACCCCGTGGCCAGGGTCCACGGCAGCGCGGTGGCCGACGGTGGTGGTCCAGGGGGTCTGCAGCACCCGAGGTTGGACCGAGGGTGCGCCGGGCCCTGTGTTTTATTTTGAAGGGTGGGCATTCCTTCATAACCCAAGGTGGATGGTCGGCTTGGGGATCCGGTCCGCAGCCTTGCTAGGCGCTTAACGCCAGGACTGCGGTGGATTTGTATACCGCCGGACGCGGTCCCGTGGGATTTTGCTGACCCCAAGGTCATTACCACTTCGCACCAACTCTCCAGTGATGGAAAGTCCCGTCAATTCGGCGTGGAGGCTCCCTTACGGACTTCACTGCGATCCACTAGGAATTGGCGACGGTTTGATCCGCACCTTTGAGCCTCGGGATCGCAGATCACACACACACCTTGGGACAGTTTCGAGTATTCAATCAGATTGCCATGCATGTTTTTGGAATGTGGGAGGAAAACGGGGTACCCGGAGAAAACCCACGCAGGCACGAGGAGAACATGCAAACTCCACACAGGAAGGCCGGAGCTGTAATTGAATCTAGTGCATCTAACCCACAACCTTTGAACTGTGAGGTTGACGCGCTAACTGCTCGCCCACCGGGCCGCGATATCCTTCCAGC
The DNA here is from genome assembly GCF_025434085.1 of Hippocampus zosterae. NCBI lineage: Eukaryota > Metazoa > Chordata > Actinopteri > Syngnathiformes > Syngnathidae > Hippocampus > Hippocampus zosterae. Next base: position 37,635,534 of record NC_067451.1, read on the forward strand.
AATTTTCCGGTCCGCTTTATCCTCAAAAGGGTCGCGGGTTCGTGCTGGAACCTATCCCAGCTGTCTTAGGGCAGTAGGCGGGGGGCACCCCGAACCGGTTGTCAGCCAATCACAAGGAATTTGTCTCTGGGTCGTATAGGCTAAACTAGTGTTGCAATAACAAGCAACTAAGATAAACAAAGACAAGACATATACCAGTAAGTATTTATATTATATTTCAGAAAATATTTCCGAAATATAATATAAAGTATTATGTCACAATAATAGCAGCCCGGTGATCCAGTGGTTAGCGCGTCGACCTCACAGTGCAGAGGTCCATCCATCCATCCATCCATCCATCATCTACCGCTTATCCGGGGCCGGGTCGCGGGGGCAACAGCTTTAGCAGGGAAGCCCAGACTTCCCTCTCCCTAGCTACTTCATCCAGCTCTCCCCGGGGGATCCCGAGTCGTTCCCAGGCAAGCTGGGTGACAGTCTCTCCAGCGTGTCCTGGGTCTTCCTTGGGGTCTCCTCCCGGTGGGGCATGACCGGAACACCTCACTGGGGAGGCGCTCAGGAGGCATCCGAATCAGATGCCCAAGCCACCTCATCTGGCTCCTCTCGATGTGGAGGAGAAGCGGCTCTACTCTGAGCCCCTCCCGGATGACTGAGCTTCTCACCTTATCTCTAAGGGAGAGCCCGGACACCCTGCGGAGAAAACTCATTTCAGCCGCTTGTATCCGGGATCTCGTTCTTTCGGTCACGACCCATAGCTCGGGACCATAGATGAGGATTGGAACGTAGATCGACCGGTAAATTGAGAGCTTCGCCCTTTGGCTCAGCTCCTTCTTCACCACGACAGACCGATACAACGTCCGCATCACAGCAGACGCTGCACCAATCCGCCTGTCGATCTCCCGCTCCCTTCTGCCCCCACTCGTGAACAAGACCCCAAGGTACTTGAACTCCTCCACCTGGGGCAAGATCTCCTTCCCGACCCGGAGGGGGCACTCCACCCTTTTTCGACTGAGGACCATGGTTTCAGATTTGGAGGTGCTGATCTTCATCCCAACCGCTTCACACTCGGCTGCGAAATGCTCCAGTGAGAGTTGGAGAGCCCTGTTTGAAGGAGCCAACAGCACTACATCATCTGCAAAAAGCAGGGATCCAATACTGAGGCCCCCAAAACGGACCCCCTCAACGCTTCGGCTGCGCCTAGATATTCTGTCCATAAAGGTTATGAACAGAATCCACGGCCGGGATGAAAACCACACTGCTCCTCCTCAATCTGAGGCTCAACTTCCTGGCGGACCCTCCTCTCCAGCACCCATGAATAGACCTTACCAGGCAGGGTGAGGAGTGTGGTCCCTCTATAGTTGGAACACACGCTCCGGTCCCCCTTTTTAAAAAGAGGGACTACCACCCCGGTCTGCCAATCCAGAGGCACTCTCCCTGTTGACCATGCGATGTTGCTGAGGCGTGTCAACCAGGACAGCCCCACAACATCCAGAGCCTTGAGGAACTCCGGGCGGATCTCATCCACCCCTGGGGCCTTGCCACCGAGGAGCTTTTTAACCACATCGGTGACTTCAGCCAGAGAGAGCAGAGAGCACCTCACCAGGGAGGCGCTCAGGAGGCATCCGAATCAGATAACCAAGCCACCTCATCTGGCTCCTCTCGATGTGGAGGAGAAGCGGCTCGACTCGGAGCCCCTCCCGGATGACCGAGCTTCTCACCTTATCTCTAAGGGAGAGCCCGGACACTCTGCGGAGAAAACTCATTTCGGCCGCTTGTATCATCCGGGATCTCGTTCTTTCGGTCACGACCCATAGCTCGTGACCATAGATGAGGGTTGGAACGTAGATCGACCGGTAAATTGAGAGCTTCGCCCTTTGGCTCAGCTCCTTCTTCACCACGACAGACCGATACAACGTCCGCATCACAGCAGATGCTGCACCGATCCGCCTGTCGATCTCTCGCTCCCTTCTGCCCTCACTCGTGAACAAGACCCCAAGATACTTAAACTCCTCCACTTGGGGCAAGATCTCCCCCCCGACCCGGAGGGGGCACTCCACCCTTTTCGACTGAGGACCATGGTTTCAGATTTGCAGGTGCTGATTTTCATCCCAACCGCTTCACACTCGGCTGCGAAACGCTCCAGTGAGAGTTGGAGAGCCCTGTTTGAAGGAGCCAACAGCACCACATCATCTGCAAAAAGCAGGGATGCAATACTGAGGCCACCAAAACGGACTCCCTCAACGCTTCGGCTGCGCCTAGAGATTCTGTCCATGAAGGTTATGAACAGAATCGGTGACAAAGGGCAGCCTTGGCGGAGTCCTACCCTCACTGGAAACGATTCCGACTTACTGCCGGCAATGCGAACCAAACTCTGACATCGGTGGTGTAGCGACCGAACAGCCCGTATCAGGGGGTTCGGTACTCCATACCCACGAAGCACCCCCCACAGAACTCCCCGAGGGACACGGTCAAACGCCTTCTCCAAGTCCACAAAACACATGTAGACTGGTTGGGCGAATTCCCACATACCCTCGAGAACCCTGCTGAGGGTGTAGAGCTGGTCCACTGTTCCACGGCCGGGACGAAAACCACACTGTTCCTCCTCAATCTGAGACTCGACTTCCTGACGGACCCTCCTCTCCAGCACCCCTGAATAGACCTTACCAGGGAGGCTGAGGAGTGTGATCCCTCTGTAGTTGGAACACACCCTCCGGTCCCCCTTTTTAAAAAGAGGGACTACCACCCCGGTCTGCCAATCCAGAGGCACTCTCCCCATTGACCACGCGATGTTGCTGAGGCGTGTCAACCAGGACAGCCCCACAACATCCAGAAGCTTGAGGAACTCTGGGCGGATCTCATCCACCCCTGGGGCCTTGCCACCGAGGAGCTTTTTAACCACATCGGTGACTTCAACCACAGAGATAGGAGAGCCCACCTCAGAGTCCCCAGGCTCTGCTTCCTCCAAGGAAGGCATGTTGGTGGAGTTGAGGTCTTCGAAGTACTCTGCCCACCGGTTCACAACGTCCCGAGTCGAAGTCAGCAGCGCCCCATCCCCACTGTACACAGTGTTAGTGGTGCACTGCTTCCCCCTCCTGAGACGTCGGATGGTGGACCAGAATTTCCTCGAAGCCGTCCTGAAGTCGGCTTCCATGGCCTCACCGAACTCTTCCCATGCTCGGGTTTTTGCCTCGGCGACCACCAAAGCTGCGTTCCGCTTGGCCAGTCGGTGCCCGTCAGCTGCCTCTGGGGTCCCACAGGCCATAAAGGCTTGATAAGACTCCTTCTTCAGCTTGATGGCATCCGTTACTGCTGGTGTCCACCAGCGAGTACAAGGGTTGCCGCCACGACAGGCACCAACCACCTTACGGCCACAACTCAGATTGGCCGCCTCAACAATAGAGGCACGGAACATGCGCGCACGCTAAAAACACGTTAGCTTGAAGCATACGGTAGCATGCCAAGACATACAGATACAAGCTAAAAACATGTTTTTAAAAAGGCAACAGAAGCAAAATTCAGTTCCGTTGTATTTTATTTAGCCATCGTACAATGTACTCACGTTTTTCGATCAATCATCACCCAGAAATCCATCAAAGTTCTCACCCTCTGTCTCAGAATTGAACAATTGTGCAAGTACCGGTAATCCATCAAAAACGCCGTGTTCCCTCTCGTTGTCAGAGTCACTCTCATTGCCATGTGATTCCACAGAAATGATGCCGGCTTTGCCAAAAACTCGAACAACAGCGCAAGCAGACGCGTCCAAGCAGCCACAATCCATTCGCAAATTGTGGCGTAACTCGCCCAGCGCTGCCTCCCACTCTTTGTAAAGTTGTGTTTGCCATCGATCATCCATTGTTCCCATGCCGTTCGCAACTTTACTTTGAACGCCCGGTCGCAACTTTACTTTGAACGCCCGGTTGATGCCGATGTCCAGCGGTTGGAGTTGTTTAGTCAAGCCTCCGGGAATAACGGCAAGCTCAGAGTTCATTTGCTTGACTTGGTTCTTCACCGCTGCTGTGAGATGGGCACGCATCCCAAAAGCATAACCAATGGCTTGAAGTTTGAACTGAGCTTCGTAGGCGTGTCTCTTTGTAGAATTTATCTTCGGGGGTTCTTAGAAACCAAAACCGAAATTGTTTTGCAACAATGCACATAGCCACACTCTATACAGGTGTTGGTACCCTTTAGCGTCCACTTACACACCCACCCTTCACTCATTGGTGGACTTCTCCCCCGCATGCCTGTCCTCTCTCACGTCTGCCTTCGCTCTCTCTCCATATATGTATATATACACGTCCACCCTTCACTGATTGGCTGACTTCTTTGCCGCATGCCTGTCCACAGTCACTTCTGCCTTTTCTCTATATAAACAGCGTGTCGGCTGTCAGTCAGGTTTTGGAACTCAGCGCATACACAAGACGCTCCGCATCATTAAGGCGTCCTGTCCATTTTGGAGAAAATTTAAGACTTTTAATGGCGCCTTATAGTCGTGAAAATATGGTAAATAAAGTGAAATGAGGAGATTTGAAACGTTCCTTCTGTTTCCGAGTGAACATACTTTTACAAAAGTGCAGTTAGTTGTTCACATCTCTCATGTATGTGTTGTGGTGTTGTTATCGTGGACTCATTCGACTTAACCATCAAAACAAGCTGATTTCAGTAGGCACTCCAAAAAGAGTGCAGTGCATTCCTTGATTCACGATGTCACTAACCTTAAATTATCTCAGCATGCTTTTAAATAGTTAATGGATTATGTTTCCTCCAAGTGTACATGTGGACTGCAACAAGAAAGTGATTTTCAAGAGCCTGTGAAGCATTCAATACAGTATATGAACATTGTGATCTCTGATGACATGGATGCTTGGCAACAATAAGATGAGACCAATAAGGTTCAGGCAAAATTAATGTTTTATCCCAACACTGGGCAAGATGTCATTTTTGTCAACAACTGAAGGCCAAGTACATATTTTTCCCCCTATTGGTATTCCTGAATTTAATGACAAAAGTGCAGCGATTTTTATTTTTATATTTTTAATGCTCTTCTCAGGTTCATGTCACCAGTGAGAGCAAATTAATGATAATGATAATAGAGTTGAATGGAAAATGAAACATCATTTGGTGACAGTGAAACTTCATGTGTAGATTCACAACACAATAAGCAGTCTCAAGAAAATATAGTGAAAGTCTGTTGTCACAAGATATTTGTTCCAGGCTAGACACAGGATGCTCCACAAGTTATTTTCATGTCTGCCTAAACCAACAAGCGGATGCATTTGTGACTGAACTAGGCCTCGGTCGTCCTCCTCCTAATCTCCTCGACGAGAGTGGCTCTTGAAATATCAACCTGTTGGAATCAATTTAAACAAAAAGCACATGCGGTTTAGAGAGTAAACATTTTTCAGCCATGAACAAATAGAAATGCATGGTCGAAGACAACCACATTGTACACATGTATCAAGTCCTCCAATTCTTAAAGGGGCCTTTTTTCTTTTGTCTATTTTTGTCTTTTCCATTTGTTAGTCCCATTTGATATATCTCAGTCTTTTATTGTATTAATGCTGTACATTTTCTATGTTCAGTCGGGAATAAAGACTTCATAAAAATGATTTTGTGTTGAATCAAGTCTGTCGTAGACCCAGTCACACAGTTTTTGGATTTCAGTCCAGCTCAAAACGCAGGTAAAACGCGCCCTCTCATGGTCGCTTGTTTTCACTGTGCTACATGATATTGTCTCACCGTTTGTTACCTTTGCTGCTCGGGCGCTCCCTGACGGCCGTTGGAAAAATCATTAAGAAAAGGCCGTATCACCACAGGGTTATAAGCGAGTGACAAAAGTAGTGGTTTATAGTATTACAATATGAATTACAGTATCTTTATTTTATTGCCCAACTCTGCAAGGTTTTTTTTGTTTGTTTGTTTTTAATTCCAAAGATTTCTGGAGATAACTGAATATGGGTTGAATACTTTCAGAACGCACTGCACACTGTACCTCTTCTCTGGTGGCCACAACACGGAGTTTGACCACACCATCTTTCAGCTCCTGTTCACCAAGAATGGCCACAAGGGGGATCCCTGAATCCTCGCAGTGCTGTAGCTGACTGAGCAATTTGGGGTTCCTCTTGTACATCACCTCTGCCTTCAGATGTGCATAGAAATACAAACACAAAAATTCCCAATGAGTACATTAGCATACCGAATTTAGTAAAATACTTATTATTAGGAGAATAACAGCATATTAATAAAGATTTGGCAGTTTGGAACACTTGTAAGAGTCATAGAGTCATAATGATGCAGGTTCCCACAAGGAACACATTACGTGAGAGACAGGAAGTGTAACATCCTCGTGCTTCCAACACGCTAACCCATGACAAAGAGAGTGCAACTCAAGTCTCTAGCTTGGAGTTGTATTCGCAAAAGTGCCTAGTTGCTGATTTTTTAAGTCAAGATCAAGAAGATTTTAAGTCCCGAGTAGGCAGCCGTCAGCAAGTGCCCTCATGAGCCTTGCTTTTGTTGTTGTTTTTGTGTTTATTTTGTCACTTTGTATTTGTTGCTACGTCGTGTGGACCTGATGTGGACTTTTTTCAGCATTTTTTGGCCACGACATTCATCAAGGAGGAGACTCTGTGCTTGGTGGTTGCGCCTTCTCGGCAGCATGAGTATACCAGCACTGTTTTTGACTGGGATGAATGTCGGCGCCATTTGACTGTCGTTGCTGGACGGTCCCGGGGCGCTTGTGTCTTGCGCCTGTAATGGGCAGCATTTTTCACAGCCCCGCTTTGTTCAGCGGAGAGATCGGTGCTGTTGAACGGTCTGCGGCTGGATGGATGCCAGGCTTGAGGAGCCGACGATTAGAAGAAAGGAGCGTTAGCGCGGAGCGCCGATGCGGATTTGGAACTGGGAGTCGCGGGTTGGAGTTTGAAGCGGATTACGTGGGACAGGAGAAGTGCACTAATCCCTTTTCGTCAATGGACGCTACAGCTTCGCATTTGCTTTCAAAACTTGGCTTGTAGCAGACGTGTGCACATTATCAGCATGACGTCTCTTATCCACTGGTGAAAGGACACTTTGTTCCTCTCCTCTTTCATCTATAACTGCTTCAGACAACAAAGTGTATGCAGAAAATTGGTGAAGATTGCACGACTGTCTGTGTCCTATGTGTTGTGTTGTGTTATTTTGACTTCAAAATAGCGCCGCGAGAGTGGCTGCCTTTCCAGCAGCTTCTATATTTTGTTGTTCTACTTCTTCCTTTCATGACTTTGCTGCTGTGAATTGGAAATTTCTCCATTGCGAGACTAATAAAGGTTTATTATCTTATTTAGGAACCGACCCTTTATTTGCATTATTTGCAGTCGGGGGGGGGGGGGGGGGGTATCTTCTCTTTTCAGGGGTACAAATAGTACAGCAATGTTTGATATTATTTGTAAGCTCATGAATGCTATTAGAGTCCTTTCACTGCCAATGACATATTTTTGTATTTTAAGAATCCAAACATTCAATCCCAGTATCTATCGCTCTCTCTTTCTCTCTAATGGGGCGAAACCACCCATTCCTTTACCAATGGATGGTCTGTCTAAAGCAGGGGTGCCCAAACATTTTGGACCTTAGATCGACTCCTGGGATCGCATCTTACCGCGCACATGCACACGCACACACGCACATGCACACACGATGAGAAACAGCCTGACACGGAGGCATGCGATGCACTTTTGCAGCCTGTTAACTATCGTAGCTTACACGTACCGTTTTAAAGTGCTGCCCTGGGCCCTCTAGATTCCTATTCTTTGCCCCTGCCCCCGGTGAATTGTACACTGAAGCAAATTCTGAATGAAAATAATGACGATAAAAGATATAGCGCAACAAGGTCTGATCACAAACTGCAATTGCAGACTGCTGAGCGCTACAACTTCCAGTGACGTAATCACGCATCACCGTAGGTTAATGATTTACCTGCTTTATTTTATTCAAATTTTAAATATTGTTTTGTGAAAATGAGACTAATCGGATGATGAGGGTGCAGCTTACATTAACACAAAAAATATATTACTAACATGTACACAGACACAGAATCGGTTGTTTTTTTTTTTTTTCTCCACTACACCGCTCGGATCTTCTTGGGACCCGTCCTCGATCAGGATCGACGTAATCGGCACCACTGGTCTAAAGAATTTGACCAAACCCACAAAAATTCTACAATAAACACTGCTTAACGTTTTCCACAAACAAGAGGGAAGATGGGGTGCAATAACTTAAAAATAAAAAACAAATACAAAAAAAGAACATATATATAAATAAATAAATAAATGTGTGAACCCGTGAGATGCGGAGGTGGACTGGATAAAAATTCTCATTTTCACTTTTATATTCATTTAGCTCTTTAACCAAGCAAAAAAAATGTGCATTGGAATATTGGCAAGGATTTTCAGTTTGATACGACTATTCCTAGTATTAAACTGAAAATGCAGCCCAACATTCAATTCCCCCCTCATATTGTTGCATCTTTATTGTTTAATAAAACACTTGCTTTAGGTCCCTGAGATTACCATCAAAAAATTGTTCCCCAAAATTTGAAAGTTGCTCTTGAGATAAAGTCACTGATTGGCCAAACTGCTTTGACTCTGTTCCTGTTTACACAAAAGATTTAAATTTTTTTCCCCCTTCTGGTCAAATGAGAAAACAACAGTAGATAACGTGTCTGTGGAGTCTGTTTAGAGACAAGACCATGGGTACTTGTGATTGCCGGTTTGCTGCCTCTGTCTAAAATGCTTCATAGTGGTGTCAAGACAACTCAACAATTGCAGGTGACATACAGCCGAAAAGCCTAACCTTGATCCCAGCGTTCCAAAGTTCAGTTACAAGTTTCAGCCTCTCCTCCATCAAGTTCTTCTGCGCAGATGCCACCATCACCTGCACCTCTGTTGTGCGTATCTTCAGTGCTAAAGCCTAAAGGAAAATAATCTGACAGTCACTTTCAGCCTGACCTGAGGCAAACAATAACACTGAACATGAAATAGCATTTTCTCCTCCCAAACACAGACACAAAATTAACAGTTCAGAAACAGAAACTTACTCCATACATACCTCAGCTTTTTGCTCCATGAAGGAGACGATTCTCTCAATGCCTATGCTGACACCCACACATGGTACTTTCTTCCCATTGGGGTCAAACATGCCAACCAAGCCATCATAACGACCCCCTCCAGCAACGCTTCCCACACTAATGCACTCATCAGCGGGAGAACCGTTTTGAACTTCATTGGAAGAGGACTCTGCACCCGGCTGAGACAACACTGCTTCATATATAACTCCTGTATAATAGTCCAGCCCTCGAGCTAGACTGAGGTCAAACACCACCTGGAGATGACAAGATCTCAACATTTGAGTAACAACAAAGATAAAAAAAAAAAACTGTCCACATCCACGATATACAGAACTGGGTGTATATGACTGATAATTTTGTACCTTGTCTGTAACCTGAAACAGTTGCAAGTAGCTGAAGAGCAGTTTTATGTCTGATAGGCCTGCACAAGCTTGTTTACTCTGAGACATTTTCTGGTCCTGAAGGAGGCGCTCTGCTAAATCCATCCCACCTACAAAAACAAAACAAAACAACACAAAAAAGAAACAAAAACAGTTACCTCTTTAAGTCGCTGTGAAGTGAAAACAAAAATGTGTCGTGAATCTGAAACACCACAGAGAAGACTGTTGTCAGCATGCCTCCCAAATATGAATTGGTGGAGGGGCCGGGGGTCAATGGTTGTGCAGATAACAGCAATGAGTGGAGTTGACCCGTTTGAGTAACACTGGTGTATATTTAGTAGAGTATTGTTTTTATTTATAATTGCATATATTACCTTATTCATGGAAAAGGAGATCAAGAAGTGCTAAAATAGACATGTAACTATTGGACATGTAACAAAAATGTTCGCACATGAAACTATGACTTGGGGGTCTCGAAATCCCACCCCGGGCCATTTGCAAGACCGCAGGATATTTTGGGGTTTAGTGTCAGTGCTGTTCCCACGTTTTTATTTACCTGTGTCAATGCCCTGGCATCATTATGGAAAAACTGAGCAGTTTAAATTTCTAACAATTAAGAGGTTAAAACCAAATGTTTTTTTTTCTTTTTAAAATTTTTGGTAGATATTTTAATGGGGAAAATATTGAATTTTTGGTGAGTGGGAATTTTTGCCATTCATAGGTATGTAGCGGGAAAACCGTGAATTTTTGGAAGACATTGAAGTCTGAATGATGAGAATCGTTCAAAGGAGTAACGCATCAAAAAAGAGTGACATTTTTAATAATACGAAGAAGTAGTTAATGGTGTAGAATAACATATGTCTGCAGGCCTCAACCATCATACAATACTATCAGTAATAATAATATTGTAAAGAAATATGCATCTTCTCATTCTTGACTCCTGTGCATTCAACTCCGAGCATACTAGTGGAAATAAACTGTTTTTCTTCTTCAGCAAGATTGTATTGGGGAAGATGATTATAGCACTGTATTTTCCAGCAAATAAAACATGTCTCTCAGACATCATAGGATAATATTTAGTCTCATACGATTGGACTCTTACCCTGCATACTGACATATTTCCCAATCTGGTCAGCAGCCTCCTCTGACAAGCCTTTCTCATTCACCATCTCTCTTTTGACATCCTCCCATGGCATCTGGGAGAGTGCGCATCACAGATGAGTGGAAGATAAAAGAGCGGAACATAAAATAGCAACGGGAGAAAAAAATAGAGGTAATGGCAATTGATCATCATAAGATTCCGTGAGTCAAACCTCATTAGTGCCGTTGCATCTCCAGTAAACGTACATCTAAAGGAAAGATACCTTTTTCATTGTATTGCCTTGCGTCGGAAACTTCGATTGTCCATCCATCCATCCATCATCTACCGCTTATCCGGGGCCGGGTCGCGGGGGCAACAACTTTAGCAGGGAAGCAAAGACTTCCCTCTCCCTAGCTACTTCGTCCAGCTCTCCCCGGGGGATCCCGAGTCGTTCCCAGGCAAGCTGGGTGACATAGTCTCTCCAGCGTGTCCTGGGTCTTCCTCGGGGTCTCCTCCCGGTGGGGCATGACCGGAACACCTCACCGGGGAGGCGCTCAGGAGGCATTTGAATCAGATGCCCAAGCCACCTCATCTGGCTCCTCTCGATATGGAGGAGAAGCGGCTCGACTCTGAGCCCCTCCCGGATGACTGAGCTTCTCACCTTTATCTCTAAGGGAGAGCCCGGACACCCTGTGGAGAAAACTCATTTCGGCCATTTGTAACCGGGATCTCGTTCTTTCGGTCACGACCCATAGCTCGTGACCATAGATGAGGATTGGAACGTAGATCGACCGGTAAATTGAGAGCTTCGCCCTTTGACTCAGCTCCTTCTTCACCACGACAGACCGATACAACGTCCGCATCACAGCAGACGCTGCACCAATCCGCCTGTCGATCTCCCGCTCCCTTCTGCCCCCACTCGTGAACAAGACCCCAAGGTACTTGAACTCCTCCACTTGGGGCAAGATCTCCTCCCCAACCCGGAGGGGGCACTCCACCCTTTTTCGACTGAGGACCATGGTTTCAGATTTGGAGGTGCTGATCTTCATCCCAACCGCTTCACACTCGGCTGCGAAACGCTCCAGTGAGAGTTGGAGAGCCCTGTTTGAAGGAGCCAACAGCACCACATCATCTGCAAAAAGCAGGGATGCAATACTGAGGCCCCCAAAACGGACCCCCTCAACGCTTCGGCTGCACCTAGAAATTCTGTCCATAAAGGTTATGAACAGAATCGGTGACAAAGGGCAGCCTTGGCGGAGTCCTACCCCCACTGGAAACGATTCCGACTTACTGCAGGCAATGCGAACCAAACTCTGACATCGGTGGTATAGTGACTGAACAGCCCGTATCAGGGGGTTTGGTACCCCATACCCTCAAAGCACCCCCCACAGAACTCCCCGAGGGACACGGTCAAACGCCTTCTCCAAGTCCACAAAACACATGTAGACTGGTTGGGTGAATTCCCACATACCCTCGAGGACCCTGCTAAGGGTGTAGAGCTGGTCCACTGTTCCACGGCCGGGACGAAAACCACACTGTTCCTCCTCAATCTGAGACTCGACTTCCTGACGGACCCTCCTCTCCAGCACCCCTGAATAGACCTTACCAGGGAGGCTGAGGAGTGTGATCCCTCTGTAGTTGGAACACACCCTCCGGTCCCCCTTTTTAAAAAGAGGGACTACCACCCCGGTCTACCAATCCAGAGGCACTCTCCCTGTTGACCACGCGATGTTGCAGAGGCGTGTCAACCAGGTAAGCCCCACAACATCCAGAGCCTTGAGGAACTCCGGGCGGTTCTCATCCACCCCTGGGGCCTTGCCACCGAGGAGCTTTTTAACCACATCGGTGACTTCAGCCACAGAGATAGGAGAGCCCACCTCAGAGTCCCCGGGCTCTGCTTCCTCCAAGGAAGACGTGTTGGTGGAGTTGAGGAGGTCTTCGAAGTACTCTGCCCACAGGTTCACAACGTCCCGAGTCGAAGTCAGCGCACCCCATCCCCACTGTACACAGTGTTAGTGTTGCACTGCTTCCCCCTCCTGAGACGTCGTATGGTGGACCAGAATTTCCTCGAAGCCGTCCGGAAGTCGGCTTCCATGGCCTCACCAAACTCTTCCCACGCTCGGGTTTTTGCCTCTGTGACCACCGAAGCTGCATTCCGCTTGGCCAGTCGATACCCGTCAGCTGCTTCTGGGGTCCCACAGGCCATAAAGGCTCGATAGGACTCCTTCTTCAGCTTGACGGCATCCCTTACTGCTGGTGTCCACCAGCGAGTACGGGGGTTGCCGCCACGACAGGCACCAACCACCTTACGGCCACAACTCAGATTGGCCGCCTCAACAATAGAGGCACGGAACATGGTGCACTCGGGCTTAATGTCCCCCACCTCCCCCGGAACATGGGAAAAGCTCTGTCGAAGGTGGGAGTTGAAACTCTTTCTGATAGGGGATTCCGCCAGACGCTCCCAACAAACCCTCACAATACGTTTGGGTCTGCCAGGACGGACCGGCATCTTCCCCCACCATCGGAGCCTACTCACCACCAGGTGGTGATCAGTTGACAGCTCCGCCCCTCTCTTCACCCGAGTGTCCAGAACATGCGGCTGCAAATCCAATGATACAACTACAAAGTCCATCATCGAACTGCGGCCTAGGGTGTCCTGGTGCCAAGTGCACATATGGACACCCTTATGTTTGAACAAGGTGTTCGTTATGGACAATCCATGACGAGCACAGAAGTCCAATAACAAAACACCACTCGGGTTCTGAACGGGGGGGGCCGTTCCTCCCAATCACGCCCCTCCAGGTCTCACTGTCATTGCCCACGTGAGCATTGAAGTCCCCCAGCAGAACAAGGGAGTCCCCAGCAGGAGTACTCTCCAGCACACCCTCCAAGGACTCCAAAAAGGGTGGGTATGCTGAGCTGCTATTTGGTGCATATGAACAAACAACAGACAGGACCCGTCCACCCACCCGAAGGCGGAGGGAGGCTACCCTCTCGTCTACCGGTGTGAACCCCAATGTACAGGCACTGAGCCGGGGGGCAATAAGTATGCCCACACCTGCTCTGCGCCTCTCACCGTGAGCAACTCCAGAGTGGAAGAGAGTCCAACCCCTCTCAAGAGAACTGGTACCAGAACCCAGGCTGTGTGTGGAGGCAAGTCCGACTATATCCAGTCGGAAATTCTCTGCCTCACACACCAGCTCGGGCTCCTTCCCTGCCAGAGAGGTGACATTCAATGTCCCAAGAGCTAGCTTCTGCAGCCGAGGATTGAACCGCCAGGGTCCCCGCCTTTGGCTGCCGCCCAGCTCACATTGCACCCGACCCCTTTGGCCCCTCTCATGGGTGGTGAGCCCATGGGAAGGGGGACCCACGTTGCCTCTTCGGCCCGGCCACCAGGCGCTTGCCAACGAGCCCCACCTCCAGGCCTGGCTCCAGAGTGGGGCCCCGGTGACCCGCGTCCGGGCAAGGGAAACCGTGGTCCATCTATTGTATTCATCATGAGGGTCTATGAGCCGTGCTTTGTCTGGCCCCTCACCTAGAACCTGTTTGCCATGGGTGACCCTGCCAGGGGCATAAAGCCCCAGACAACTTAGCTCCTAGGATCATTGGGACACGCAAACCCCTCCACCACGGTAAGGTGACGGCTCACGGAGGGGAACTTCGATTGTCTCAAAGAATAAGGCAATTTCCAAGCTGCTGTTGCTCCCTACCGGTATGGAAGAGTTCTATATGATTATTCTTCCAGCCGATCGACCGCACAGGCATTGTATTGTACTGGCATTGTACACTTTGTATAATTTCCCACGTCACACCTGACAATATCTTTGTGTCAACCCTGTGCCGCAGCACACTGGCACAGGGTTTGAAAAACAGATGTAAAGTTACCAGCCAATCAGAATTTCCAACTTAAGCTGCACTTGTTTTTATCTGATCTCTACCCCTCTCACACCTGTTGCACTCGAGACTGCAGTGTGAAATGCAGGCATTCACGCTGCCAATGGGCATATTAAACGTCAGGAAATAGCATGACAGCATCGTATTTATTGGGAAAGTATAAACCCAATTCCAATTAAATTAGGATGCTGCAGTAAACATAAATGACAACAGAATACAATGATTTGCAAATCCTGTTCAACCTACAGTATACCGATTAAAATGATAAACTAGTATTTTGAGCAAATAATCATTAACTTGGAATTTTATGACTGCAACACATTCCAAAAAAAGCTCTGTGTGAGTGTGTGTGTATTCATGTTGACAAGGAAAAAAAATAGATTATGATCTGTAATTATTGGATGTAATTAATCAATTTTCTGATCTCATTTAAGAAATGCTGACATGTTAACCAGAGGTGTTTTTATTTAAATACATTGCTCCCTCTTTTTACTATTTGTCGCTTCAAAACTTCTGTGATACTCATCGGGCTTCGTTTGAAATGGCTTACTATCTTGCAGCACTTGGCTAGTACACCGGCAACCCCATTGCTCTCGAGGCAGAGTGATGGGGGAGAAAAGGAACAGGCAACATGTTCGTTTGGGAGGGCTCTCACACTAGACAGCAGTTTGTGTCCGTATGTGCTGCATGCATCTCGATGTATGATGGATACGTTTTCGGCATTATGTAGAGGAAATAAATGAAGACTTTAAAAAATCAAACTGCTTGTTTTTCTTTTTTTTACATTAGCACAATTTTTTTAAATATTTATAATAAATTGATTTAAGCAACAGCGGTCGACTGGTTAGCACCAAACCCAACCAAAAACCTCACACATCTTTTGAGTCGTCCTCCTTTTTTACCAGGCGTCCGTCCGTCAAACAGCCAAATGGACATGCAGCTCACATCTCAGGATGTGCGACGCTAATGATTTAGCAACCTCGTTGAGTGTGCTTGAACTTGCACACGTTATGCCGTCACTCAATGTGGCTGCCGAGTTACTGACCCGTCCAGTCAAACAGGTGCAGAGGTGCAGGGTTCGATTGCGGCTCTTGGCTGTCCTGTGTGGAGTTTGCATTTTCTCCCTGTGCCTGCGTGGGTTTTCTCCAGGTTCTCCGGTTTCCTCCCACATTCCAAAAATATGCGTGGCAGGTTAATGGAACACTCTAAATTGTTCCTAGGTACGTGTGAGCGTGGATGGTTGTTTGCCTGTGTGTGCCCTACGATTGGCTGGCAACCGGGTCAAGGTGTCCCCTGCCTACTGCCCAAAGGCAGCTGGGATAGGCTCTAGCACCTCCCTCGACCCTTGTGAGGATTAATAAAGCGAATTGGAAAATGAATGGATGGATGAATTTAAGCAACAACAACAACAAAAAAATCAAATGAGCTGTCTGGGAGCTGAAAGACTAAGTGAGCAAGGCTATCAGAGGTGGTTCTCTTAAAAGAGCAAGAATTCCCATCACTAGACTCCCGCGAGTAAGTGGTAAAAAAAGAAAAATGAAGAAGAATGAAGAGTGGAGAATGTAAACATATTAACGTGAGTTTAAACTTTTAAAAGGAATACTTCACACAGTCATTGGTTGAAAACAGTTGAAACGATAAATATTGGCGTGGCCCTAAAAAGGCCAAACGAGAAGATGGACTCTTGATGAGAAGGGTGATGATGACACAGGACGACTTGTTAATCTTGCAAGTGAGGTGTCAACAATAACTGCATAGAACAGATGGTTTTTGAAAACGGTCCAAACAGAGCTGTTCAAACACACTGGTGCAATCAGAGGCATTCCCTGAACATAACTCTTTTTTGTTTTTTCCCTCCTCATGAGCACTAACCAAAGATGGTGTTGAGGATGGTTACTGTGCTGGTTATGGCATCGCGTCATGACGTGAGACATATCATTCCAGTGACGCGGCAGCCTCAAATTTCAGTGAGGCGGATTTAATTTATCATCATCATAATGATCAGCTCCGTTTGGAGTGATATTGATGCTAGCGTCGGCATCATAAGCCGTCACTACTGAGTCTTTATATATCCACCACAAGATCTTTGGTATATAAAACGGACGTTAGAATTTCAACTGGCTGGAAATGAACAGGTATGTACGCAAAGAAGAAATTATGCCGACCTTGTCCAGTTTGTCCACTGTTGAACAGATGGTGCGGAACATGTCATCTGGGACCCCGCTCACAGCAAACATCCCATCAAGGATGCGTCTGTCATTGACCTTAAACACAAAAAAAAGATGATGTCATCTTCAAGTACTTGTGCTCATTTTAGATAGTATTTAAATTGGCTAAGCTCCTCAATGTGAGGGGTGCCCAAAAAATTGATTGCAGTCGACCGATAATTCGTGGACTGGTTCTGAGCAACCACTAGAGGTGTCGGGGGAAAGTGGAAAAATAAAAAAAATTGTGTGTGTGTGCGCGTTTTATGAAGATTATATATTTTTGAGTGAGTGCACACTGCACCTTAAGCATCCCATCAGTTTCACTCTCACAAAAAAATTGGTCACCATTAACCTACAGTGGCACATGACCTGCATTACAGGAAGTTGTGAGCAATCACCAGTCTACAACTGCAGCTAGCGATCAGAACTGTTGAGATGTAGTTACATTTTGTTTCTTGTCATTCAAAGTTTGTTTGATCTGCAATTCACAGATAATACTGTCAAAGAATGGCAACCTGGAGTGCCAGGAAAAGCATTTTTAAGACATGCGATTTTTCTGCACTTAATACGTCCTTAGTGAGTCCTTGCCTCCGTGTCAGGTCTCCCACGACGCTAGGCAGTGATTACCTTCTCACAAACTCAAAAACTCCGGTATCTCCTTTATTTCTTTGTTTCGTCCAGGTTAGGGTTGGTTATTGCTGTTGCTCATTATGTACATTGATATGTGAGCGTGTGAGGTTAGCTACTTAAAAAGTTGCTCTTTGCTCAAAAACGGCTGGGAACCCCTACTCTACGTGATGCTACCTTAATGCGGAAGTCCCCAAGGTCCAGCTCGCTGAGGATTTCATGGACAATCCTCAAACACTCAGCATCTGGAACCATGCTGTCATACTGCCCGGCAATGTCGAAATCCTACAACACAGATAATTTTGAATTAAATGCAGCAGTTAAATTCGATGACCAATGAAGCAACAACACTACTACAAGAGTGATGCCTGCTACACCAGCAAAACCTAACAACTAAAGAATAATAACAATTGAAACAAAGTCTTCGGCAAAGTGGATCCAGTTGGATCCAGTGACGCAGCACAGTTGATGATGATGTCTCCTACCATTTTGAGGGCCGACTATTATATTGTAAAAACTCGGGCTGTCACTATCAAAACATTTTAGAATATGTTCTAAAATGACACTATTATGACACTTCCATGTAATAATAAAGGGAAAAAGGTTTTCCAACGACCATTTCTAATAATAATAATAATGCATTTTATTTAAAAGCGCCTTTCATGTCACCCAAGGACACTGTACAAACAATAAGAAAATACAATGTAAAAATTTGTAAACGAGATGTTATATAAAAACAGGACATAAAATCATAAAAACATAGGAAATGGAAGAGCTATGTGTTGTAAGCAATCCTGAACAGGTGTGTTTTTAGTCGGGACTTGAAAGTGGAAAGAGGTGTGCAGTTTTGGAGGTCCGGAGGTAGGTTGTTCCAGAGCTTTGGAGCAGCGTGACTGAAGGCTCTGGCTCCCATGGTGATCAGTCGGGCAGGGGGCACTGACAGGCGGAGGGAGGACGAGGATCTGAGGTTGATTTCTGTGATTGATTTGGTCGAAGTGGTCGAACTTTTTTCCCCAGCCATTGTAAAAAGTAAACTTCTGAGCAGCATGTATATTATATATTACATATTTCTCTCATTTTACAAGAATCCAAAATTGTTGAGCATTTATGTTTGACACAACTTTTGCTTCAGCACCAAAAAAGGAAGAGGGTTAAAAAAAATTTAAAAACAGATTACAGAAATACTTTCTTGTCCAACATTTGCACATTCTTTTAAATATCAGGTAACTTCCAATCGACCAAATTTGGCAAGTCAGGCAAAGGTTAACAGCAGAGAGGAGCCACACGTGATTGAATAGGAACCAATTGAAATGGACTTACACACTGGTAAAACTCTCGATAGCGTCCACGGGTCATGGCAGGGTTATCACGGCGGTAGACCTTTGCTATGTGATAGCGTTTGATGTTGGTGATCTTGTTCATCGCCAGGTAACGAGCAAAAGGCACCTGAATATGAGAATATTAAGGCCAACAACATCTTGTTGTGATAAAGGATATTTGAGAGATTGAAAACGCTGCCTTAAATTGGTCGTCCGTTATTTGACTTGTTTGGATGCACCGTGATGGAAAAACAAAATGTATAATTCGAGTTTAATCTTTACATTTATTCCAGTCTGACTGAACTGGATGTCAGCCTCAGCACCCCTGGACTATGACCTGGGATGGATGGACGTACACATTAAGGATACGGTGAGGTCATATCTGAGGGACAGCAGCTCTCCTCCTTGGTCTTTAAGGTCATAGATGAGTTTGGAGTCTTCGCCATACTTTCCTGTCAGGGTCTCCTACATGTCAACAAATACAAAGTGTTATGCCTCAAAGATAAATAAATATCAACAACTTACATTTGTGAAAGGTTGGGTGAACCTTGACCTTAAGTTCAAAAACAGGTGTGTCGATTGTTTCTGCTCCATGACGTTTGAAACAGCTGATGATAGTGTTAAAAACGTTCTCTCTTATTGCCATCTGCTTTGGGTTGTAGTCTCTCGTTCCCTGAAACAAGCACGATTTGCAAAGTTTAATTGATTGCAAACATTTCATATGGGTTATAACAGCAGGCTACACTGTGGAGTGGACTGGAAGACCAATAATTCTCCTCAAAATATTTTTTTTCACAATACAAATCAACTAGAAATTCAGGAACAGTTATTAATAGTGCCACTATGTACGTATTATATGGATGAACGATTTGGCTGTGTGTGTGTGTGTGGGTGTGTTACATGTCCCTCCGAATGAGAATCTGTTCTCAACGACCTAACCTGGATAAATTAAGGTTCAATAAAATACGTTTGTAAAACATACATATGTATCAAAAGTATTTGCTAAATTTCAAGCCTTTAGTTTTACACGACACTCCATGGTTGCTTCCCATTCTTTTCCATGGATGGCTTGAATGCAGAGATTTTATTTTTTCATGTCCTTGGAAAATGAGTCAAATAAAAGGCATTTACATTATGTCCATTTCGCACAGGCCACATTAGAATTCATAGCATGACCATTTACACTATTGTTCAAAATTCATATTCCATAGAAGAAAGCAGAAACTCTCTCCTCCTTGACTTTTGCAGATAGTAACAATTTTGTGCATGTATCACATCTTCCGCCGGTCGTATGACTGGCAGATAAGGTCGCAAAGGCAGACAGATTGTATTTTATTTAATTAATTATTTGAAACACGAATACAGTTCCTCTCCTTTGCTTGTACACTGGGTCACGCAAGAACTACAGTCTGGTTCAAAGTTTTACCTCTAGGTCAACTATGCATAAAAATAGAGTGGCTGTCAGTGACAAAATCGAACACAAAAGCCCTTCACAAAGAGATTCAAGTAGAATAGCCAAGTGACTGCTCTTCGTTTCATCTTTGTGTGATAAACCCATCTGTCCATATTGTGTATGTTCATTTAATATTCATGTTTTAATTGGGTGTTTTACATAGTGTGTATATATATGTTAGAGCTGTCAAACGATTAAAATATTTAATCTAATTAAAAATGCAACCGTCATAATTAACTCAAATGAACTAAAAAATTAATCGTGATTACTCACACATTTGTTATCGTTTCTGAATTTCCTTTTACATTTTTTGCCCTATTTTTCCCCATTTTAATGCTCTCATCAACTTGGAATCATGAATCAGTTTTCTATGTGCCAAATGCAAACATTTACTGAAATAACAATTTCAATTTTACATGAACATTTTTCAATTGGAGCAGTTGTTCCCACATAATCTCTCACACAATATTACTGTACATCAACAACAGTGAAAAAAAATATTTTGTCACAGACCAGCTGCTTTAACAGCTTTTTTAATGAAATCAAAACAGAGCAATATAACATTATAAAGTGCACATCTAAGGTAAACTAGTACTCGGCCTATAGTTTAGTGCGTTATTATCGGCATTAATTTAAATGAATTTTAACGGGATTAAATTTTTTCTCGCGAGCTTAACACGGCACACGTCACAGCGGATGTTACGTTGCGCTATAAATAAACCAGAAACAAACCAACAAGGAGCTGCACAGGTCCATGCACATGTTTGTTTTGCCAGCCACGGCAGCGCGAGACACCGAAAAAGGATACTTAAAGAGTTTATGAATGGAGAGTTTACTTTTAAAAAGTTACCAGATTGCTCCACTGACAAGACCAAAGTTACCTGTTTGTTTTGCAGTTGTAAACTGACCTATCATCATAGCACGTCGGTCGAGTCTGAAATACCACTTAATGGCCAAGCACACAGCTAATGTGAGTACTTCGCCCCGTCGTCTAAGACAGACAGCTATGGATCATTTCAAAGTGAAGAAAATGGATTACAGGATGAAGAACAAATTTGCTGAAGCCATAGCCAAATGTAGGGCTGCTGCACGCAATCCTGTCAACATTGTCCACAGCCAGACTCAAGCTGAAATCATTCGCACTGCATCGAACGACTCCACTGCGGATTACCAGTGAGAGCCTCTATTACAAGCTATGAACATAAATTGTACGTAGCGGCGAAGGCTGAGGTACACCAAGCGGGAGAAGACACTGTTTCGGGAGAGAAATAAGATGAGCCTCTAGTGACTAAAGAGCAGGCGTTCTGTTGAGTACGATGTCAGCCACTGACACGATTGTTACTTGTTTGAAACTATTTTGTGTGGAAGATTACTGTGTTCCGTGTCCATATAAATAATGGGGGTGGAGCTTCTCTGTGTTCGTCTAACAGCGACGGTGAGCTGAGGCACGTCGAGAGTTCAGCGGTGCAGTGGTAACGACCTAGCAAACACTCTGAAAATAAAACGTCTCCAGTGTTGTCATCGAACCAAGTGTAGTAATCCAAAATGGCACAAAATTATAGAGAGACCTTCGCGCAAGAAGGACCCAACCGAATCAACATAGCCTGAGTGCTGTGTTCAAAGCAAACTTGAGAAAAACGAAGTATGCAACCATGGCTTAAATCAGGGGTGGGCAATTATTTTCCCGGGGGGGCCAAATGAGAAGCAGATAATATTGTGGAGGGCCGGGCCAAAAGTTAGAAACAGGACTATTTGCTACAAAATGAGACGAGTAAGAGACCTTGTGGCTTTTATTTCCTCTCACTCACTGTCTCTTACTTTACCTTGTCTCGATCACCACACATGACAGCATTGCTCAGCTGATGACTTTTGAAGCCAGCCTCGGGACTCTTCGAAGTCTTCGATAATAAACCTCTCCTCTCACATGAACACTGAGACAGTAATTCATGCATTTGTCACATCCCGGCTGGATTACTGCAATGCCTTGTACTTTGGAGTCAGACAGTCCTCCATTAAGCGCCTTCAGCTGGTCCAGAATGCCGCTGCTCGCAGAGGGGATCGAGCCTTTTCTGTTGCGGGTCCCTCTCTCTGGAATGACCTCCCACTGAACATTCGGCAAGCCTCCTCGCTGCCCATCTTTAAAGCCCTCCTCAAAACTCACTTGTATTCTTTGGCGTTCGACTCAGCATGATTTGTCCTTGATTTTACTGCTTGGTGCTTTCCACCGCCTTTATTACCGATTCGTCTTACTGTTTATTGTGTATGTTAAATCGCTCCATGTACAGCACTTTGTATGCAGCGATGGCTGTTCGAAAGTGCTCTATAAATACTGTTGACTTGACTTGACTTGACTTCGATGCTCATAGTTAGCGCTATGGAACAGCTCCTCCTCTCTTGTCAGCGGTCCAGTTTGCGGAAAGTTTTTAACATGATAACAATTAAACCATTCTAGGAAACATTCAATTACTCGAGCCACAAGCAATTCACTCTGAGCATGGAAATTGCCAGAATCGGACTGAGTAAGAATCGCTTCCTTGTTTTTCAAAGTCTTGTAGATTTGAGTCTTTCCGACTCCAGGCGTCTCCTGAATGTTTCGTACTTTGTTACCCGCTTCGTTTAATCCGATACAGTACATATCACTTTCCCTTTCATGGTCATTACTTTCTCCCTCTTTCTTCCATAAAAAGAGCTGTTGTGTGACAAAATATTTTTTTCACTGTTGTTGATGGACAAATTGTGTGTGTGTGAGATTATGTGTGAATAACTGCTCCAAGTAAAAAATTCATTCATTCATTCTTTTTCCAAACCGCTTGATCCTCACTAGCGTCGCGGGGGGAGGGGGGGGGGGGCTGGATCCGATTCCAGCTGTCTTCGGGCAGTAGGCAGGGGACACCCTGAATAGCTTGCCAGCCAATCGCAGGGCACATAGAGATGAACAAACATCCGCGCTCACACTCACACCGAGGGACAATTTGGAGTATTCAATCAGCCTGCCATACATGTTTTTTTTGGAATGTGGGAGGAAACCGGAGTACCCGGAGAAAACCCACGCAGGCCCGGGGAGAACATGCAAACTCCACACAGGGAGGCCGGAGCTGGATTTGAACCCGGTACCTCTGCACTGTGAAGTCGACGTGCTAACCACTGGACTACCGGGCCGCCCTCAAGTAAAAAATGTTCATGTAAAATTGAAATTCGAAAATTGATATTTCAGTAAATATTTGCATTTTGCACATAGAACTGATTCATGATTCCATGTTGATGAGAGCATTAAAATGGGAAAAAAATAAAATGGGAAAAATAAAAAAATAAAAGGAAAGTCAGAAATGATAAAAAATGCGTGAGGAATCACAATTAATTTTTAGTTAATTATGACAGTTGCATTTTTAGATTAAATATTTTAATCGTTTGACAGCTCATACAGTATATGAGAGAGAGAGAGATCGATAGAATAGCGAGAAAGAGATAGAAAGAGAGAGACTGCAAATATTTTTCGAAAACATTCACTTCAGGGAGTACAATTTAAAACATGTTCACCGCTTCTTTTACAGATTTTCAGGAGTAGTTTCAGTAATTACAAAAAGTATCTCAAGTCATTTGTAGCACAGTGAACTTACCTTTGCTGTTTTAAGAACAAACTGATGCTTTCCGTCATCTCCTCCCAACTGTGCTTTCAGCTCTAGAAGTTTACCAACTTCTTTGTCAATCTGTGTAGGACAAGCCAGCAATAGAACTTTGAACATGGGGCATTATCACAACTGTGGTTCACTTCTTACACTATAAGATGTTATGGTACTGCAATACAATAAACGCATGGATGTGCAATACATACATGCAAAACATACCTGAGCCACAGTGATTCCCATCAAAGAGCATCGAGATTGGACACAGTTTGCAATTTGGAAGCCAACCATTGCAGAGCGGGTCCGGACAGCAAACATGCCGAACATGTTCATTCAGCAGTGGAGTGTCAAAAATCACAACCAAAAGGTCAGGAGTGCATCGTCCAGTGGTATTGTGACAGCCAACCGAAAAGCCATTCAAAGCAATGCAGAGCCAGTAGGTACGATGTATTCCACGGATGGTCAATGTATTCCGTTGAAGGCCAGCAGGACACCAACGGTCAGGCAGGAAGAACAGGAGAAAAGTGGTAAGCAACCCTATCACTAGGGGTGGCGGTGTATGATGCATCATCATAACCCCAGATGAGAAGGACAGAACATAAAATGTACCAAGTCAATCAAAGCATCCAGTCTAATTCAGTCTACACGCAGACACAGTCCTGCTTTAAAACGCATCATAGAATCTCTCTGCAATGAATCAGCAGCAGTGTGCACGAATAGTATTGAACAGTGGTTCAATGGTCCCCAAACTTCAGTTCCAAAGTCAACAGCAGCAAAAACGAATGTACTGTACAGCAGGGTTCCCCACCCGCCGGTCCGCGGACCAGTACCGGTTCGCAGGGCATTTGGTACCGGGATGCACAGAAAGAACTTGCCTTAATTCCGTTTTATTTATTTCGGAATATGAAAGATGTTTTATTTTGAAAAATTACCGAATTCTCCGTTCCATCCGTCTGTGTCACGCTTGACACACGTCAAGCAACGCTTCTGCATCACGTGACCGATTACGCTAAAAACTTATTATTTTATCTGTGTTTTATTATTGCTCTTGGTTGTACAGCGTACAGTGTTATGAAAGGCGCTTACAAATGTGATGTATTATTATTATTAAAGTTATGTCTGAATATTCTGAGATCGCCACAATAGCACCGTTGCTATTTCAGACTTGCTACCTGTGTGAGCCGGGGTTTTCTGCAGCAACGGCGACTAAAACAAAATTACGAAGTAGACTGGACATAAAACACACACTTGAGGTGTCATTGTCTCCTATTACCACGAGATGGGGCCGCCTGGTTGCAGAAAATCAAGCCCCGGGGCTTTGGTGAGTCGTCATTTTCATTCACTTTGAATTTGTATTGTATCGTATTTTGAAGGCATTAAACATGACCATCGCGATATGAGTGTTGCGGCCAGATTAGACGCTCCTTGTGTTTATTTTTATATTTCGAAAACACCACCGTTTTCATGCAGCTCATACCATGTTATTTTGTCGTATTATTTTCGTCACACCTTAAATACCGGTCCCTGAAAATATTGTCTGACATCAACCGGTCAGTGGGGCAAAAAAGATTGGTGACCTGCTGTACAGTGTATTGGGTACAGATTAGGGCGGCTCGTTTTGTCGAAAATGACGTCGTGGCTGGTGTTCCACGTTTAATTTATGCGCTGTATTTTATAATCATGACTTCAGGATATTTGCGTTTGCCAACCCGGTTAGCTATTGCATCAGTCGTCCAAATATAACTAAGACGCAACTGAAGTAAATAAAAACTAAACCTTTAAGTACCGAAACCATATGTTTATAATTTTTGACCTAATATGATGCTTCCTGGACTTTTGAAAACATGTCGGATCGCTCTATTCCAAGTGGGCAAAAGCCAAAAGATAGCTTAGCAACAATGAATGGACGCAGTTTTGTTCGTAGTTAAATCCCACGGATAAACAACTTCCGGGGCAAAACGAAAAACAAATATGATCTGATAATACGAACTCCGAAGTGAGCTGCCTCATTTTTTCCATTTCTTCCCACGTTGTCGTGCGTAATTTAGGGTTATGTTAAAGACCCGTCAGCAGTGTTATCAAAGGCCACTTGAATTGCATGCAAATTAACATTGCTTACCTGCTCTTTGCTTGCCTTCTCAGACTTCATCCTCCGAACCACTTCACCTTGTATTTTAATCGCTTCTTGGATCTGAGTTTTGCCTTCCATTGTTCGTCAAACGTTACAGTCTGTCCGATCGACTCGCAACCACACTATAGCCTTCGTAGAGAAACCCAACCCCGCAAAGGATATGACATACTGAAAAGAAATATATCTAGATGTTCCCTGACGCAGTGTAAAATACGCTTTGCCGCCATATTTAATGTGGCAAAGTGTTGCAATCTGGAAATATCTGGTTTACCTTAGTCATTTGTTTCGTGGAGATGTGCCAACCACTTGGCATGACAAAAAAATGTGATTGGGACTGAACAAAAACGTTGAATTATTGTTGGCCATTATTGCATAATTTTGCACATACAGTTTGACATAGTTGTAAATAATACTACAAAGTCCTGTGCATATGTGCGTAATATGAATTCCCATGGTGAAACCAGACTCTATTAAACAAGACTCCACTCAACTCAACCTTACTTTATGTATAGAGCACTTTGAAACAACCATCGCCACATACAAAGTGCTGTATGTGGAGTAAAAATGGCATTGAAAAAGGATAACCTAAAACCACTCAACCACGAATAGAAACAGTAAACACCATATAACACTAAAGCAATGCTGATTCTCATGTTGGGTTAAAAACTATAGAATAAAAATGTGTTTTAACGTGAGTTTAAGAAAATGTATAGAGATGGGGCTACCCTAACATTAAGCCGAGAAGTCTTCTCAATTCAACAGAATTGCTCCATTAACTACTCTGATTGCTGTTAGTTGCTCAGCTAATAGTTCTTATGCTATGTAGATTCCCCAACAATAAACTCAAAAAGTGTGAGAAAAAGAAATGGGTGTAACAGGAAAAGGGTTTTTGATGGTCAATTTCAGTGCAATTATTAGTCATTAAATTGATATAAATCTTTCAACATCAAAATCAGTTGATTGTGAACGTTAGTATTCATTCAGAAAACCAACGTCACAAACATTTCAGGCTCTGGTTCCTGCCGATTCAAATTGAAATATTTACATGTGTGTATCTTTGGAAAATAGATGTACATAAAATGTATGTATTTTTTTCCCAATCGGATAGATGTCAACTCCTTGTGTTTAGGATATCAGTAGGCACCAAACCAACTATATTTATCAACTGTTTTTATGAATGTTTGCAGCAAACAATGTGTGGAACATTGCATATCCAAAATATTGAAAATCATCTAAATAAAAATTTAGTTTTCTATACCTACTTCTTTCCCAAAAATATTAGTGTGTTTATATATTGAGGGAGCATATAGTTTTGTTAGAATTCATTGTTTGTCCACGGTGTCGCCCCTCCCTTTTGTTTTTTGTAACCTTTTTCAGTGCGGGCCGGACGCCTTCCGAATCAATGTACCTGCCTCTCCTGCACACCTGTGAGTCTTCATCTCATTCAGCCACTCGCAGCATCAAAGACGGCTTGAACAGCCACCCATTGCCAGTTTGTCAGCGATCTTTACTGCCGTACTCGCTTCTACCAAGCCGCTACACTCCAGCGTTCCTGTACTGCTCGACTTGGTCATTTTCAGTTCCTGCCACCTAGACCTGTCCCACTTCCTGGCAATAAACCGTTCTGAGTTCATTGTGTCTGCATGTGGGTCATGTGCTCATCTCTCACGGAGCTGAACAAGTTCGGAGAGTTATTGTTTGATGAATTGATGAATATTGATATGAATTCTTAGGCGGGCTGCATGTGATTGAACGGGACAATCGCAAAAAAAAAAAAGAAAAATGTGCACAACTTAATTTTTTTATTGACCCATAATCATCAAAGCACAATTGTCAAAATAAAGCTGATTGCCCTGGCCACTCGCTGTAGTTACAGTCTAATAATACAGAGGGTGGAAAATAAAGGAGTGGATATAAATCTCTTGGGCTTCATTCATTGACTACACACATGTATTTCAGTGCGGACCGCTGGTCGAATGATTGGCACATGGGCCTCACAGTGCAGAGTTGCAAGGTTCGATTCCGGCTCCGGCCTTCCCGTGTGGAGTTTACATACAAACTCCACACAGGAAGAACAATGTATGTTCTCCACCGTGCCTACATGGGTTTCCTCTGGGTCCTCCAGTTTCCTTCCCCATTCCAATAATGTTTGAATATTTTTATTTTAGCTCTCTGAAAAGGATCACCAGGAACCACACGCTGTTACAACTCCTGTTTGTCTTTGTTTATTAAACCAATGACTATCCATGCATACATCCATTTTCTGATCTGCTTATCTCACAAGGGTTGCAGGCATTCTGGAGCCTAACCAAGCCACCATCGAGCAGAAGGGGGGTGTAGCGACGTCACTCGAGCGAAGCGCAACTTAGCAGTCAATAGGGGTATAAATTGAACTGTTTGCCAACAGGGCACACATAGACGAACACACATAGACACATAGGGCACACATAGACAAACAACCATTCACACTCACAGTCACCAAGGGAATTTAGAGTGTTTCATTCACCTGTGGTGCATGTTTTTGAAATGTGGGAGGAAACGGGAGTACCAGAGAAAACCCACGCAGGCACCGGGAGAACTTGGAAAAACTCCACACAGGAAGGCCGCAGCTGGAGCCGAACTCTGCACTGTGAGGCCGGCGTGCTAACCACTCGTCCACGTGGCGAGCCGCTGTTTTTCTTTAATACATTGCAAAACCCCCAAAAATTATGTATTCATATATATCCATCCAACCATTCCTTTCTTTTTTTACTGCTTTTCTCTCAATGTGGAGGAGAGGTGGCTTAACTCTGAGCCCCTCCCGGATGAATGCGCTTCTCACCTTATCTCGAAGGGAGAGCCCTGACACCCTGCGAAGAAAACTCATTTCCAGTGCTTGTATCGAGGATCTCGTTCTTTCTGTCACGATCCGTAGCTCGTGACCATAGGTCCGGGTAGGAACGTAGACAGACTGGTAAATTGAGAGCATTGCCTTTTCAGCGCTATCTTCACCATAACAGAACGATACAAAGTCTGCATCACAGTAGACGCTGCATGGATCCGCCTGTCGATCTCTCACCCCCACCTGCCCTCTCTCATGAACAAGACCCCAAGATATTTAAACTCTTCCACTTGGGGCAAGATCTCCTCCCCAACCCGGAGAGGGCACTCCAACCTTTTCCAACTGAGGACCATTGTTTCACACTCTCCAGTCCCCCTTCTTGAAAAGAGGTGCCCCCTGTCTGTCAATCCAGGGGCACTTTCCACGGTGACCATGCAATGTCGCAGAGGTGTGTCAACCAGGACAGCCCCACAACATCCAGAGCCTTGAGGAACTCCGAACGGATCTCATCCACCCTGAGGCTTTGCCACCGAGGATCTTTTTAACCACGTCAGTTACTTCAACCTCAGAGGTAGGAGAGCACACTTCAGAGTCTTCAGATTCTAAGGAAGGTATGTTGATGGATTAGAGGAGGTCTTCGAAGTATTATGCTCATCGACTCACAATGTCCAGAGTTGAGGTCAGCAGCTCCCCCATGCCCACTGTACAGTGTTAATGGTGCACTGCTTCTCCCTCCTGAGACGTCGGATGGTGGACCAGAATTTCCTATAAGCCGTGCGGAAGTCAGCTTCCTTGGCCTCACCGATCTCTTCCTACGCCCTGGTTTTTCCCTCAGCAACCGCTGATGCTGCTTTCCCATTTGGCCATCAGCTGCCTCTGGCCACAGGCCAGAAAGGCCCGATTGGACTGCTTCTTCAGCTCGATGGCATCCCTTACTGCCGGTGTCCAACACCGTGTTCGGGGGTTGTTTGCAGTCTCTGACACTGTGACATCATAAACTCAAGTTACTCAGTGACGCTTGGTCAGTATGTCAAGCTTTCTCTCAGTGATAATTTCTGCTTCTTCCTTGCCTTTTGCATCAAGCCATGTTCCTTTGTATTTTGGTAATAAAGAATTTTACTTTTCAACTTTTGTGTCATGTCTGCTTCTGGGTGGAAATTCCATTCCTCACATGAAACCAGACCCACCACACACAAGTTCAATCATGTAGTTATTGTTTGTCGTTCTCTTTACAAGTCAAGTTCCATGAAAAAGATTACTGCCTACTTCAACTTTAAAAAAAAAAAAGTGAAGCAATGAAATGCTTGAAGTGCAGGGACAGTGAAGTCAGGTAGACCGCAAGTCTTCATTCTCTTTTGGTGAGATTTGGCACCAACTTGGATTTCTGTTTTTGTTGTAGGTTTATTTTTTTCATGTTTACTTATGAGTTTTTTTTTAACTTATTGTGTACAGGTCAATAACTGACATTTGCTTCATCGCCGCCAAGTGGCAGAAAGCTCTTCTGTAACTGATATTACATAACCACAGGAAGCTGGTGAATGTACAGTATTTACTCCCTCAGAGGCGGAAATGTTCACGACTGTGGCCAGAGTCCAGCTTTTCCTTCTAACTTTGGTTTGCAAGTTGAAGTCAAGAAAATTGACCAATAAATGAAAGCGGTAGTGAACAGAACGTAATCGTAACAATTACCAAACGTGCCGCTGATGACTCGCCACGAGTTCCGAAGCTGAAGCTTTTTTTTGACGAGAGGTCCTCCCAATCACTTTTGTGGCGGGATCTACAGAGCGATGTGGAGGAGAAAGCTGTTGTGCAGGATGTTGTAAAAAACAAGGCAATAAAACAAATCTTTTGAATCATTTAAACAAGTTGAAAGCATGAAAATGCAAGCAGTTTGCAAAGCCTAAGCAGAGTTTGTATAGCCTACAAACAAGGCAATAATTTTCTGCTTGGCTCTCGACGAAGGCGGACTCTTTTTTGCCCTGCTCCTGTCCCCCCCCCACACCCCCCTCCTTGCTCGCCACTCAGTCTATGTGCTGTCCTTGTGCTGTCTTCTCCTAGCCTCCACCGTATTTTTCACCCTAAAAACAAACCATGGAATTGGTTGGCTGGTCTCTTGATGCAATAAACAAGATTTTCTCGACGAGAAGAGCAGGCAGTAGGGAGCCTGCTTGCCCCTCGGGACATTAGCTGCTGGGCACACCCTAGATCGATGGAGAAAGTGGAGATTGGTGTGCCTGTCACTACTGTCTGTTGAGGAGGAGGAAGACATCTACATTATCGGCCTTTTCCTGTTCTATCACAAAATCCAACCGACGGGAGCAGCTTTATTGGAAGTGAAGATGCTGCCGGTCATTGTCGATGGTCTAGCGCAGGGGTGGGCAAACTTTTTGGCTCAGGGGCCACGTTGACTTTTAAGATTTGATAGACGGGCCGGGTCTGCACAAGATTGATTTATTAACATATCAGAACATATTAAACATAAACAGAAGCATTAAAGTATTAACATACTTTTTAATGGGAGCAGTCTGGTTGGAATCGTGTTGTCGCAATTCTCAGAACAGATCTGAGGTGTTCATCACTCATCCGGGATCTGTGGGGTGCTTTGTTGGTGTTCATCACACTAAAAGTCTGTTCACACACATATGTCGAGCAAAACAACACCAGCATTTCCGTTTGGAAATTTGGCTTCACTTAACGAAGCATAAAACTCATCCAGTTTCAGGAAGTGGAACTTGTTCTTTAACATCATGTCACATTGGAGATCTATCAGTTCCAACTGCAACTCCTGTGGCACTGTTTTGTGAGAAGGGACATGACACCAGCTGATGTGCCCTGTCAATTTTTCCAAAATAACAAAAGCGACGGCAGAATTCCTCAAGCAGGTCATCCAGTGATTTTCTGTGTTTTTTCACATGTTGTGAGGCCTCCTTTAACATAGCCAGTGTGGGGGAATGAGCAAATGACTTGGCTGACATTCATTCATTCATCTTCCGAGCCGCTTGATCCTCACTAGGGTCGCGGGGGGTGCTGGAGCCTATCCCAGCTGTCTTCGGGCAGTAGGCGGGGGACACCCTGAATTGGTTGCCAGCCAATCACAGGGCACACAGAGACGAACAACCATCCACGCTCACACTCACACCTCGGGACAATCTCTCTCTCTCTCTCTCTGATCTGGCCCGCGGGCCGTAGTTTGCCCATCCCTGGTCTAGTGCGAATGTCCAACACTCAGACTCAAGCGGTGACTGAGCTCGGCCGCAATTGCAGTTCTGGAGCGTCTCCGTACGATCGACAACAACAGGGAGAAGTGGAATTCTCGCTTCAAAAAGGAATTGAGGATTTGGCTGATCGGCACCAGTGAAGGGATACAGTCACGGACTCAAGGCCACCTGAAATTGTTGGCGGCTGTCCCTCCAAAACAAACAACGCTATTTGGACCCCTTTCCCCTGGATGGAAGGTATGCACGGAAGCTAGTGCCCCTCCTTCTCGACCATGGACTGATAAGCCAGGACTGTCTTCATGAGCAGACCTTGACGAAGTAGCTGCAGCCTGTTCATGCATACCTATCCTCATCCTCACAGTCTTCAACGCTCCTCTTCTTAACCCCGCAACGTGGAATGATCTGCGGAGCGCATGGCGGCCGTGCAGCTGTTTGGACGGGCCGCGTCGTGGCCTCCCTCCCCCTCCCCCCGTCCCATTCATCCTCCCCCTCATAACATGTTATGTCTTGTGACTTGTTGCAACTGTCATGTGCTTATTTATGTGCTAGGGTCTTTTTTTTTTATCCTGGACTTAAATACATTGTGGTTTCCTTTCTGAACTCTGACTAAATTTCCCCATTGTGGGACAAATAAAGGATATCTTAATCTTATAAAACAAATCTTTTGAATCATTTAAACAGGTTGAACCCAAGTGGAAAGCATGAAAATACAAGCAGACTTTGCACCTTGTTCAGCCACTATGAACTTGACAAATGCAGAGATCAAT
Source organism: Hippocampus zosterae (assembly GCF_025434085.1). NCBI lineage: Eukaryota > Metazoa > Chordata > Actinopteri > Syngnathiformes > Syngnathidae > Hippocampus > Hippocampus zosterae. Next base: position 37,668,149 of record NC_067451.1, read on the forward strand.
CGCATTAACTTTAAAACCATTTACATTTTAAGGCGGATTCATTATTCCCGAGGGCTCCATTTTTACTCACTCAGCGTTATTTACTCAACTGTATTTATAGAGCACTTTCAAACAGCATAATGTTCTACTTGTGGGCGGCCGAGTGGTCAAGTGGTTAGCACGACGACCTCACAGTGCAGAGGTATTGGGTTTGATTTCAGCACCGGCCTTCCTGTGTGGAGTTTGCATGTTCTCACTGTGCCTGCGTGGGTTTTCTCCACGTACTCCGGTTTCCTCCCACATTCCAAAAACATGCATGGCATGCCGATTGAACACGATAAATTGTCCTTAGGTGTGAGTGTGAGCTCAGATGGTTGTTCGTTGTGTGTGCCCTGCAATTGGCTGGCAACCGGTTCAGGGTGTCCCCTGCCTACTACCCAAAGACAGCTGGGATAGGCTCCGGCAGCCCCCGCAACCCTTGTGAGGAATAAGCGGTTCCGGAAATTGATGGATGTTCTACATTTGAATAAAAATGTCTGAAATGCATGAAAAAAAGTATGTCAAGAGTATGTTGAATTACTCAATACGTGGCTTGTCAGTTCTAATGCGTTAAAACTGGCATTTTAAAAGCGATGAATAAAATCAGCTTTTTCTCCTCCCCTGACCAGTTGCACACCTTTCAAGTCTATTCCATAGCTGACTAGGAGCCAGTGTAAAGACAAGACCTGCAGTTCTGTGTTCTGATCTCTTTGTCTTAGTCAGAACCTGAGCCGCAGCTATTTGATACTCTATTGAGGGAGTCCAGTGCGATATAGAAGAATAAGAGCCCAATTCATTTTTATTTCACATGACAAATAATTATTTATTGCAGAATTCACTGTGAAAACTCACGAAGACAAAAACAGGTCCTGAAGTCCATGGTGACCCCCAGCACTAGAAAAACAAATCAGATTTTATTTGCTCATCATTAATTATACACACACATACATGACAGAGTATCTTAACATTGTGGAATTATCTGGATTCATGCATAAATTAGTCATAAAATATGACCCAATGAAAAACATTTTCTTTTTCGTGAATGGATGCTACAGCTTCTTGTTAGCTTAAAAGCAACAAATGGAACAAATGGAACTGGAGTCGCGAGTCATGCCCCGCACAAAGGGGGCGTGGTTAAATGGAGCGCGTATCGTGGCCCGTCTCGTTTTTTCCTCATATCACGTGACCGAAAGTAAACGAGGCCCCGTTTTCAGCGATCACGTGACTGAGTCACATTGTCATTCGCGCTCCATAAAATGGGCGCGGAAAACCGAGGTAGAGTCCCTCGCATGACCGTCTGACGTGAGTCTTGGATCATTGCTGCGCTACTTCGACTGCTTGAGAATGGAGGCGGAGCCACCCAAAAATTGAAGGACTTCACTCGTTTGGGAGCATTTCGAACAGATATCTCCCAACACTGCGAGAGGGTTTCCTCAAAGGCAGGGGAAATCATATCCAAAAAAAGGAATCGACTGAACGCAGTCAAAATGATTTTATTCCTTAACAAAAATCTATAAAACACACCCTTCCCTCTATCCAACCAATGTGTGTCCCAGTTACACAAGCACATCAAGTAACTGAATATACAATTGACAAATATAAGGTAGCAACCACAAATGCCCTCTGAGAACTCTGACATTTGAATTTCGCGCCGTGAGACTGATCAGCCAATCGGCGGCCCCCGCTGCCGCTCGCTACCAACCAATCACAGCCCGCGGGTGGGCTGGACGTTTGTTTACGCTAAGGTCCGCTTTGCTGGTATATAAATGATCGTATGTTTGCTAAAATAAAGCAGTGTACCACAGCTCTTCGAGTACTTCACTTCGCCGGGCCGTCGCTCTTTACAACTGGTGACCCTTCGCCGTTCTCAACACGCAACCTTCGAGACTCAAGATGTCGACAACTCCACCGCTTTCCAACGGCCTGCTCCCGACCCGGTCGGAACCGCAGACGCCATCCGACAACAACCTCACAATCCACGCCGTCTCGGTGAAACTGCCGCCTTTCAGCACTCAGGAACCCGTTTCCTGGTTTCGCCGGGCCGAAGTACAATTCCGCCTCCGGAAAGTCACAGATCCGAGAACAAAAGCGGACTACGTCTTAGAAGCCATCCCCGACGGCGTTTTCCAGCAAGTTTCGGCATGGTTGGACCAGCAAGACGACGAAATCACGTACGACTCGTTGAAAGATCACCTGCTGAAAAAGTATACTCTTACCGTCAGCGCCCGCGCCAAACGACTGCTCGCCATGCCCAGTCAGGATCTAGGCGACCGCACAGCTCTCAGTTTGTGGAACGAGATGCAGTCACTCGCCCGTCTACCCGGCACCGATCCGTCTACAGGCCAGCCTCGCAAAGTCGACCTATTGCGCGAACTATGGCTACAGTCCATTCCGTCCTCAGTTCGCGTCGCCCTCCACGACGCCGATACGCTGTCGATGTCCGCACTAGTCGCCAAAGCCGATGACCTGATTACCGCGACCAGAGCCGCCGAGAAGTCGACGCCGATCGCCGCCGCCTGCAGCGCACAAGCCCCGCCCAGTGAGGCCGCAGACATCAATGCCGTACGCCACCGTCCAGGCCCGCCGCAAGATCGCCGTCAAGCTCCGCCCCAGAACCAGTGGTCCCGCGGCTACATGCTACCGTCTGGTATTTGCAGCTACCATAACAAGTTCGGCAGAGACGCGAGAAACTGCCTCCCAAACTGCAAGTTCTCAAAAAACGCGCCGGCCACCCGCCGGCGGCGTGGCGCCCTTATCACAGTTACGTTTGTACGATCGCCAACCCGAACCAGAGGTTCTACGTCACCGATACCATCTCCAATCGCGAATTCCTGGTCGACACCGGAGCATGCCGCTCCATCTACCCCGCCACGGACCAAAACCGACGTCACAACCAGCCATGCCAAGTCAAACTCGTGGCCGCCAATGGTACGCCCATCGCCACGTATGGATGCCGCCGCATCCACATCAAGATCGCCAACCGCCGATACGCCTGGGACTTCATTGTCGCTGACGTGAAGACACCACTGCTCGGAGCCGATTTCCTCGGGCACCATAACCTACTGGTCAATGTCGGCAACTGAAGAATGCTGAATCTCCAATCGTTCCAGTCCACCGACCTCGTCGCCCGGGTCCAAGAACACGTCAACGCCTGTACAATCACAACCGACAACCCATACGAGCACCTACTAACCGAGTACGCCGACGTCTTCAAACCCGAACTTCACCAGACGCCGGGAAAAGCAGCGAAGCACGGAATCTTCCACGATATTGAGACAAAAGGACCACCCGTATATTCCAAGTTTCGACGCCTCTCGCCCGACAAACTCAAGGCCGCCAAACAAGCTTTCGCCGAAATGGAAAGGATGGGACTCTGCAAGAAAGCATCCAGTCCATGGGCGTCACCGCTGCACATGGTAAAAAAGACTGACGGTTCATGGCGGCCGTGTGGAGACTACCGCCTGCTGAACGTGAAGACGGAACCGGATCACTATCCCCTACCCAACATCGCGGACATCACCAACGAGTTGGACGGCGCCAGATACTTCATGAAACTGGACCTCTTGTTATTTTCAAGTTCCCGTCCACGAGCCCGACGTCCCCAAAACAGCGATCATCACGCCGTTCGGCACCTACGTCTTCTACTACTCAACGTTCGGTCTTCGCAACTCCGGCGCCACCTTTCAACGCCTCATGGACAGCATCCTCGGCGAACTGTCGTACTGTGTATGTTACGTCGACGACATACTCATCCATTCGAAGACGGAGGCAGAACACGTCCGAAACGTCCTCCAACTGCTCCGTGACAACGGCTTGGTAGTACGACGAGACAAGTGCGTTTTCGGCGAATTCCTCGGTTACGAAATCGACGTTTCCGGAGTCCGCCCCCTGCCCGCTAAAGTCGACGCCATCCGCAAGTTCCCTACACCGAAAACGATCAAGACTCTCCAAGAGTTCACTGGGATGGTGAACTATTACCATCGTTTCCTGCCTCGCCCACGTCATGGCCCCGCTATACGATGCGCTCAGCGGCAACCCGAAACACCTGAAATGGACCCCCGCCCAGAGCAAATCGTTCGAAGCTACAAAAGCCGCCCTCGCCAAAGCCGCGACATTGACATTCCCGAAGCCGGCGGCTCCGCTTCAACTGACGACCGATGCAAGTAACGTTGCTGTAGGAGGTGTGGTGGAGCAGGTCATCAACGGTATCCCGCAGCCTCTGGGATTCTTCAGTCAGAAGTTACGCCAACCTGAAACCCGATACAGTACGTTCGACCGCGAACTTCTCGCCGTATACCTGGCTGTGCGACTTTTCCGCCACCTGCTGGAAGGAACGCCGTTCAAGATCCGTACCGACCACCACGACGACGACGAACCCGCGCCGCTGACCATCACTCGAGCCGGACGCGCCGTCCGCCCGCCCGACCGCCTGCACGCCCAACCATGAACTTTCATTACCATCCTAATACGGACTCTCGGACTCAGCCTGCCAAGGACTTTCTAACAGGGGAGTATTTGTAGCAACCACAAATGCCCTCTGAGAACTCTGACATTTGAATTTCGCGCCTTGAGACTGATCAGCCAATCGGCGGCCCCCGCTGCCGCTCGCTACCAACCAATCACAGCCCCCGGGTGGGCTGGACGTTTGTTTACGCTAAGGTCCGCTTTGCTGGTATATAAATGATCGTATGTTTGCTAAAATAAAGCAGTGTACCACAGCTCTTCGAGTACTTCACTTCGCCGGGCCGTCGCTCTTTACAATATGAACAATATTTAATGGACAAAACTTCCATTATTTTGTGCACAGATTTCAGTGTTGTGTCCAAGGACCGGCAACCCGAGGGCAAGGCCAAGGCCAAAGACTTGCCTCCGAGGCCAAGGCCAAGGACCATGGACTGATTTTGAAACCGAGGCCTAGCCGAGGACATGTATAAAACAATGCTATCATACCACTTGGCAGGTCTTCATGATTTGCAACACCCCTCCATCATAACCCTTTGCACTCCCCAACGCTTGAATGAAGTGTTTTTATTCGAAGAGTAGAACAGTCAGGGTACGTGTTATTTATACTGAGAAAAAAATAAAATCATATGGTATACATTTATGAATTAATGTTTTAGTGCAGTGGTTTCTTAATATGAAGCAAATCAACACTCAACAGGCATGACATGGCACGGAACACAAGTTGAGAAATGACTTTGCATATAAGTCAATCACTGACTGTAGAAAAAGCGGTAATCTCTCAGTGACAATTTTACAGTTTACCGGCAGCGAGTCCCAGGGACACGCTGATCAGAAAAGTACGAGTGTCATTATCGATTGAGTGAGTCCCAAATTTCAAATTCTGAAAGGGTCTGCTTATTCAATTGCATATGATAATAATACAAACAACAACATATACATCAGAGATGTGTTCCTCGAGCCGGTCCTTGGCCTCCAGCGTGTCCTGGGTCTTCCTCGGGGTCTCCTCCCGGTGGGGCATGACCGGAACACCTCACCGGGGAGGCGCTCAGGAGGCATCCGAATCAGATGCCCAAGCCACCTCATCTGGCTCCTCTCGATATGGAGGAGAAGCGGCTCGACTCTGAGCCCCTCCCGGATGTCCGAGCTCTGAGCCCCTCCCGGATGTCCGAGCTTCTCACCTTATCTCTAACGGAGAGCCCGGACACCCTGCAGAGAAAACTCATTTCGGCCGCTTGTATACGCATCACAGCAGACGCTGCACCGATCCGCCTGTCGATCCCTCGCGTCCTCCTGCACTCACTCGTGAACAAGACCCCAAGATACTTAAACTCCTCCACTTGGGGCAAGATCTCCCCTCCGATCCGGAGGGGGCACTCCAACCCTTTTCCGACTGAGGACCATGGTTTCAGATTTGGAGGTGCTGATTTTCATCCCAACCGCTTCACACTCGGCTGTGAAATGCTCCAGTGAGAGTTGGAGAGCCCTGTTTGAAGGAGCCAACAGTACCACATCATCTGCAAAAAGCAGGGATGCAATACTGAGGCCCCCAAAACGGACCCCCTCAACGCTTCGGCTGCGCCTAGAAATTCTGTCCATAGAGGTTATGAACAGAATCGGCGACAAAGGGCAGCCTTTGCGGAGTCCTACCTCACTGGAAACAATTCCGACTTACTACCGGCAATGCGAACCAAACTCTGACATCGGTGGTATAGTGACCGAACAGCCCGTATCAGGGGGTTCGGTACCCCACACCCACGAAGCACCCCCCCCCCCCCACAGAACTCCCCGAGAGACACGGTCAACCCCTTCTCCAAGTCCACAGAACACATGTAGACTGGTTGGGTGAATTCTCACATACTCTCGAGGACACTGCTAAGGGTCTAGAGCTGGTCCATCGTTCCACGGCCGGGACTAAAACCACACTGCTCCTCTTCAATCTGAGGCTCGACTTCCTGACGGACCCTCCTTTCCAGCACCCCTGAATAGACCTTACCAGGGAGGCTGAGGAGTGTGATCCCTCTGTAGTTGGAACACACCCTCCGGTCCCCCCTTTTAAAAAGAGGGACTACCACCCCGGTCTGCCAATCCAGAGGCACTCTCCCCATTGACCACGCGATGTTGCAGAGGCTTGTCAACCAGGACAGCTCCACAACATCCAGAGCCTTGAGGAACTGCGGGCGGATCTCATCCACCCCCGAGGCCTTGCCACCGAGGAGCTTTTTAACCACATCGGTGACTTCAACAACAGAGATAGAAGAGCCCACCTCAGGGTCCTCAGACTTTGCTTCCTCCAAGAAAAACGTGTTGGTGGGGTTGAGGAGGTCTTCGAACTACTCTGCCCACCGGTTCACAACATCCCGAGTCTAAGTCAGCAGCGCCCCATCCCCACTGTACACAATGTTAGTGGTGCACTGCTTCCCAGTCCTGAGACGTCGGAGGGTGGACCCGAATTTCCTCGAAGCCGTCCGGAAGTCGGCTTCCATGGTCTCACCGAACTCTTCCCACGCCCGGGTTTTTGCCTCGGCGACCACCGAAACCGCGTTCCGCTTGGCCAGTCGATACCCGTAAGCTGCCTCTGGGGTCCCACAGGGCATTAAGGCCCGATAGGACTCCTTCTTCAGTTTGACGGCATCCCTTACTGCTGGTGTCCACCAGCGAGTACGAGGGTTGCCGCCACGACAGGCACCAACCACCTTACGGCCACAACTCAGATTGGCCGTGTCAAAAATAGAGGCACGGAACATGGTCCACTCGGACTCAATGTCCCCCGTCTCCCTTGGGAACATGGGAAAAGCTCTGTCGGAGGTGTGAGTTGAAACTCCTTCTGACAGGGGATTCCACCAGAGGGTCCCAACAAACCCTCACAATACGTTTGGGTCTGCCAGGACGGACTGGCATCGTCCCCCACCATCGGAGCCTACTCACCACCAGGTGGTGATCAGTTGACAGCTCCGCCCCTCTCTTCACCCGAGTGTCCAAAACATGCGGCCGCAAATCCGATGATACAACCGCAAGGTCGATCATCGAACTACGGCCTAGGGTGTCCTGGTGCCAAGTGCACATATGGACACACTTATGTTTGAACAAGGTGTTTGTTATGAACAGTCCGTGACGAGCACAGAAGTCCAATAACAAAACACCACTCGAGTTCTGATCGGGGGGGCCGTTCCTCCCAATCATGCCCCTCCAGGCCTCACTGTCATTGCCCACGTGAGCATTGAAGTCCCCCAGTAGAACAAGGGAGTCCCCAGCAGGAGTACTCTCCAGCACACCCTCCAAGGAGTCCAAGAAGGGTGGGTATGCTGAGCTGCTGTTTGGTGCATATGCACAAACAACAGTCAGGACCCGCCACCCCACCCGCAGGCGGAGGGAGGCACTGAGCCGGGGGGCAATGAGCATGCCCACACCTGCTCTGCGTCTCTCATCGTGAGCAACTCCAGAGTGGAAGAGAGTGCAACCCCTCTCGAGAGGACTGGTACCAGAACCCAGGATGTGTTTGGAGGCAAGTCTGACTTTACCAAGTCGGAACTTCTCTGCCTCACACACCAGCTCGGGCTCCTTCCCTGCCAGAGAGGTGACATTCCATGTCCCAAGAGCTAGCTTCTGCAGCTGAGGATCGGACCGCCAGGGTCCCCGCCTTTGGCTGCCGCCCAGCTCGCATTGCACCCGACCCCTTTGACCCCTCCCACGGGTGGTGAGACCATGAGAAGGGGGACCTACGTTGCCTCTTCGGGCTGAGAGCCCGAAGAGGCAACGTGGGTGTAGGCCCGCCCACCAGGCGCTCGCCAACAAGCCCCACCTCCAGGCCTGGCTCCAGAGAGGGGCCCCAGTGACCCGTGTCCCGGCAAGGGAAACTGAGTAACATCGATTTTATTTTTCATAAGGGGCTTTGTGAGGGGCGCTCCTTGGTCCTTGGCCTCGGGAGTCAAGTCCTTGGTCCTTGGCCTCGAATTGCCGGTCCTCGAACACAATGAGGGATTAGAGGCTCGAATCCCTTGCATAAGGACCGCAAAAGTCACGAAGGAATCGAATAAATTCCATCGAAGGAAACCCATATTGATGGATTAACTCTGTCGCTTTAAAAGGGGTGGGTCTTCCACTGACGGGTGACAGCGCAACGTGTAAAGAGCGGCACAGTTAATTTCAATCACGGTTTGTTGCGTTCGCGATCGGCAGTTTAAATCACGTGTAAGCCCTTCTGTCACAGTGGTGTATTTCATTTAGTTATTTATGCACAGTCATCACGTTTGTGCGGTTGCACTACAATGGTTGTCTGAACCAAGTAATTTGCTTCACTTCCGGGTTCGGCCGTTGGGATTTGGAGTCCTTGTGCTCGATTCCAGTTATGTTTGACTAGCTGGTTCGCCGCCCTCCGGGCGGCTCATCAGCTAGTTCCTGCGGAAGGCTGGTAAGGTGGGCCTTCGGCCCACAAAAGTGTTGTTGCTTGGTTCAACTTTTTGTTCATCTTCATTGCTTATCGCGAAAATAAAGAGATGTTTAGCTCTACTAAATAACTAACAATTTTATTGCAATGCTTGTGGGTAGACAACATTTTTTCGCTAAGATGCCCGCGCGATCGTAGTGAGCCACTGCCTGAGCGGCGCAGTGGCGGCGCGCAGCGGCGCGGTGAAGTAGGTACGTTTTGAAAAGGGACAGATGGAAGGACAGACCGCGTGCGGGACGACGCGCGATATATATATAGAGAAGATAGGGGAATGCTTTCTCATGTTTGGAATAATGAATATTGATAATACATAGTTTAAAATCTTGGTTGGTTTAATTATTTATTATTATTATTGTGAAGTTGAAGGTATTAAATTAATGTAGTATTAGTGGTAGTGGTAATAATAGTAGTACTCAGAGAATGGTTAGAGATTCAGCCATCTCGTTACCTCTACGTCCCGCGTTCTAGACGCATTTTCCAACAGGACGCACAGTTCCAAACAATGTGCGTTTTTGGGACGCAAGGAAATTTCTCAGGCAAAACAGACAAACAAACAAAACTACGGCAAGCCTGAGGATTTCACAGTAACAATCGTTACCGGTAGCGTGTCGTTTCCGTGGCATCATTTTCACAGTACCGAAAAATAGTTTAATTATAAAAGTCACCGCACTTGAATTGACTGTGTGATCCACGCGATTTCACTGCGCCTGTATGTGTGTTTGTGATGTGATGTGGTGTGCAAGTGTCTTTCTTCTAATTTACTTTGGTTTTTTGTTTTCAGTGTTTGGGGGCGGGGGGGCACAACAGATGATGTTATGTGTGCATGCGGGTTGTTATTTTAGTCCGCAAACTGAGGAATCGCGCGGATGAAAGTTTGAGATGGCAGCGAATAAAACTCACCAAGGTCTACTAATTACGATATTTAAAAATTGGGAATGTTTGTCTGATTTTTCGTATGAATCGTCCAAAGGGCGTATCACTAAACTCACCTGTGACGTATGCACAGAACGCGAGCGATATACGACGCGAGGCACGATTACGAAGCAAATTGTTCATTAGATTTGTAGGCTAATCGCTGTGAATATTATGAAACAGTATTGGTTATTCTATAATTTACTGGTTGTAGCATGGTAACTTTATGAATAAAACATTTGTCACAAGGTGTAGTAATGCTAATGTTAACTGTTGATAGAACTCATGATAACGTGCGTTAGATTCTTTCGTCAAATTGATCGTAGATTACACATGCATCGTCTTGGGAAGTGGATGTCAAGCCACATCAATACTTACCTGTATTAATGATTACCATTAATTAATCTTTGCAGTGTCAGATTGGAAAAAAAAATACTCTGATGATGCCACATGAGTACACCAGTTTTTGATCCATTTATTTTTTGGAATAAACCCGCAGTACACAGCTGCTGATGTAATGCTCATTGTTAAAGCATAGTTTTCAAACATTGACCCTTGAGACATTATACTTTTGAGTTTCGGAATTCTTGATTATCAACCGCCCCTCTTAAAGCACCAGATAAAGTTATCAATGTGGGTTTCCGTGGATGGATTTTGTTTGATTTCTTTGATTTTTCCGGTCCTCTGGCCCACTTAATACCAGTGGACGAAGGATTAGAGGCTCTAATCCAGGGGTCCCCAAACTTTTTCCAGTGAGGGCCACATAACTTTTCCCTTCTCTGATGGGGAGCCGGTGTCAGTTTGTAACATCAACGATCGTAGGGGAGCTTAAAAAAATTATTGTTTCCCAGAAAGAAACACGTAACCAAATAACCCTTTCCAGGTTCTTTACAGAAAAAAGTCAGGAAACAATAACTTCTGATAAAAAGTTCTGCCATCTACGAGAACGCCACCTATCTTGTCTTGTTTATGTCTGCTACTGTCTTGTTCACGTGTTCTACAAATTAATCTGAGACACAACTAAAACACTGAAACATTCTATGGTGTGTAAATAACTTTGTGACTTTGATTTCAACCCTATTTGCGTCATGGGTCATTTTGCCCCGAAGACTACCTCTGTACTTTTTTTTGTACAGCTTCCATGGAAATGTGAATAAAAACAACATTTCAATTTTTCTGCAGTTGGAGACAATCTAGGAAAAGTCATAAAATTCCAAGTTAAAAAAATGATCATTTAGGGGGGTGTTGGATTTATTATTTTTTTAGTAATCATACATTCGCGTATTATTCGATCGTCAATTTATGCTCGCAAAGAAGAATGCTTCTGCCCGTCATGATAGTTTGATTTTGCTTGCAAAGAAGAACGCTTATGCTTGCAATCATTAGTTGGTTTTGCCTGCAATGAAGAACGCTTATGCTTTCAATAAAGATATATCCTTTATTATTTACTCACATCTATAATCATTATATATTCTTCAGTATATGATCACTTTTGCTTGCTGTACTGTGTGAAAGGTTAGGGTCGCAACCACCTTTCCGAGGAAATGGTTGGGAAGGGATAACTGTTAAGACTAAACAGTGAGCAAGGGTGAACAGTGAATGGAGACATCAACACCAGCTGCAACGTGATGTTTATGTGACATTTGCACACATGTACGTAAATTGCACTCACATACACACACATAGTCAAACAAGTTCAGTGTGTGTTTAACAGCCCCCACCCTTTAGGTTGGACACACCTATGTAGTAGCTTTCCCAATAAATGAGGAGGTGATGGAGGAGATCGTTAGGGTTACGTGCCGAGAACCGAAACCGAACGCTTCTCCTCGTTCCCTCCTGGTACCAGAATGGACATTTTTGGGGGCTCGTCCGGGATCGCAACATACCTGCCGCCTCCAGACGCCGAGTCGACGGCCAGGAAGACCGTGGCCACGGCAAAGACACCCTTTCTGGGACTGGGTTTCGGCTCCTCGTCTGGGGGCTGAGGGTTGAAGCGAATCCCAGAGGAGAGAGGACTACTCTTGGTGGTAAGTAGGGCGGCGGTGTCCTGTACGTACTTAAACTCCGCATCAACACTCTAGGTGAGTGTTTGCGCGCCGGGTTTGTAAAGACGGAGGTCGGGGTGGTCTTTAAACCTGTTTTTAATTGAAACCCTCTCAGGACAGGTGTTGCAGTTTGCGACATCCGAATACCTAGACTACACCTGGTTCGAGAACCTATTTGAGCCTGAGAGGGGTTTGTTGAGAAGGGACTCTTTCAACGTTGATTGAGTGTTTGCGCGCCGGCAAAAAAGGACGTGGTCTTTTTAAGCCGCAAAGCCCTGAGCCATATTAGTCCCTGTCAGGCATACAGACCGGCAAGTCTCATAAACTGGTGAGGGGGACGGTGTCCTGCACGTGCTTAAACTCCGTGTGTAAATAATGTGTATTAAACTCCGGGTATAAATAACGTGTATATAGTGCGTTACCTCTGGTTAAGGTAGTCGGATAAAAGCAAATTAAATGCGCATAAATGAATGACTGTGTAACTGTGTGAGTGGAGGTTCGCTACCTCATCTGAACAGGACATTTGTTGTGGCAACTGTCTAAGGAAGCAGATGCAAGAATTTCCCGCCACCTTGGTGTTAGAAGATTGGAAATTACCTCACTCGGAGAAATTGCCACCCTGTTCAAGGAAAACGTCAGCCTAGTTACCCTAGGTAAATCGCTGACTCTCAAAAATTCTCAAAGTTCCACCCCCAAGTTCACAATGGGGGTGCAAAATAGTAAGACCGTGGAGAGAGGTGATCCCAAAAAGAAGTTAACATGTAAGGACTGGAGATTCGTAGAGAGACAATGTCCTTCGAAGATAAAACATTTGGATACGTGGATAGAAAAATACAAATCCGCTGGACAGCTGAATACACAAACGATGCGCCTGCAGGATAATATTAGATCAATGTGCAAGAATGACAAAACAAAAATGGATAAGGATGGGTTTGGAGACATTGATTTCTGGGTTTCCTTGGCTGAAAAGAGGCGGAAAGTGAAAGTAAAGAGGGGTTTAGAGAAAGTGGAAAGAGGGGATTGTGTAAGTGAGTTTGAAAAGAATGAGGGAGACGTTATGTTTCACAGGAAAGAAGATGATGAATCGGGTCCGGTAGGTATACCGACGGGGAAAACAGAAAGTAGAAGGAGAGATTGCATTGGAGCAGAAAGAAGGAAGAGAAAATGCGTTGGAGATGGTATCCACAAATACTGTTGTTACACCATCATTATATCCGACTCTTCCGACATTTCCTCCTTTTCCACCATCCCCTAAGCCCATCCGATGGCGACCAGGGGAAAAGGAGATTTGGGAGTGGAATTTTCAAAAAATGGGGTAGTGATTTTTCCCCTGTTGCGACGAAGGTTGACTCATCCGGGAGCGAGGTACGAGACGCTTTCCCCATTATTGAAGTTGCAAATCCAGACATAAGAGATGAGTCGCCTGTCATTCTTGTATATAGAACATGGACACAAGAATATGTAAAAAAAGCCGTAGATGGCATTACATTACATAAAATTGATGTGGTACAATTCGTCCAGGAAATGGAGGATCTGCGAAAATCGTATAATCTAAATGTAGCTGAGGTGCAACAAGTTTGGATGGTGGCTTGCTTGACAGTAAATTGATGGTGTATACTGTATCGTTATTTGGATGGGGTCGGGTGCAATGTGAGCTGGGCGACAGCCAAAGGCGGGGACCCTGGCGGTCCGATCCTCGGCTGCAGAAGCTAGCTCTTGGGGCATGGAATGTCACCTCTCTGGCAGGGAAGGAGCCCGAGCTGGTGTGTGAGGCAGAGAATTTCCGACTGGATATAGTCGGACTTGCCTCCACACACAGCCTGGGTTCTGGTACCAGTTCTCTCGAGAGGGTTTGGACTCCACTCTGGACTCCACTCTAGAGTTGCTCACGGTGAGAGGCGCAGAGCAGGTGTCTGCATACTTATTGCCCCCCGGCTCAGTGACTGTACATTGGGGTTCACACCGATAGACGAGAGGGTAGCCTCCCTCTGCCTTCGGGTGGGTGGACGGGTCCTGTCTGTTGTTTGTGCATATGCACCAAACAGCAGCTCAGCATACCCACCCTTCTTGGACTCCTTGGAGGGTGTGCTGGAGAGTACTCCTGCTGGGGCTTGTTCTGCTGGGGGGGACTTCAATGCTCACGTGGGCAATGACAGTGAGACCTGGAGGGGCGTGATTGGGAGGAACGGCCCCCCCGATCAGAACCCGAGTGGTGTTTTGTTATTGGACTTCTGCGCTCGTCACGGATTGTCCATAACGAACACCTTGTTCAAACATAAGGGTGTCCATATGTGCACTTGGCACCAGGACACCCTAGGCCGCAGTTCGATGATCGACTTTGTAGTTGTATCATCGGATTTGCGGCCGCATGTTCTGGACACTCGGGTGAAGAGAGGGGCGGAGCTGTCAACTGATCACGACCTGGTGGTGAGTAGGCTCCGATGGTGGGGGAAGATGCCGGTCAGTCCTGGCACACCCAAACGTATAGTGAGAGTTTGTTGGGAGCGTCTGGCGGAATCCCCTGTCAGAAGGAGTTTCAACTCCCACCTCCGACAGAGCTTTTCCCATGTTCCGGGGGAGGCGGGGGACATTGAGTTCGAGTGGACCATGTTCCGTGCCTCTATTGTTGAGGCGGCCAATCGGAGTTGTGGCCGTAAGGTGGTTGGTGCCTGTCGTGGCGGCAACCCCCGTACTCGCTGGTGGACACCAGCAGTAAGGGATGCCGTCAAGCTGAAGAAGGAGTCCTATCGAGCCTTTATGGCCTGTGGGACCCCAGAGGCAGCTGACGGGTATCGACTGGCCAAGCGGACCGCGGCTTCGGTGGTCGCCGAGGCAAAAACCCGAGCGTGGACAGAGTTCGGTGAGGCCATGGAAGCCGACTTCCGGACGGCTTCGAGGAAATTCTGGTCCACCATCCGACGTCTCAGGAGGGGGAAGCAGTGCACCACTAATACTGTGTACAGTGGGGATGGGGCGCTGCTGACTTCGACTCGGGACGTTGTGAACCGGTGGGCAGAGTACTTCGAAGACCTCCTCAACTCCACCAACACGCCTTCCTTGGAGGAAGCAGAGCCTGGGGACTCTGAGGTGGGCTCTCCTATCTCTGTTGTTGAAGTCACCAATGTGGTTAAAAAGCTCCTCGGTGGCAAGGCCCCAGGTGGATGAGATCCGCCCGGAGTTCCTCAAGGCTCTGGATGTTGTGGGGCTGTCCTGGTTGACACGCCTCTGCAACATCGCGTGGTCAACAGGGAGAGTGCCTCTGGATTGCCAGACCGGGGTGGTAGTCCCTCTTTTTAAAAAGGGGGACCGGAGGGTGTGTTCCAACTACAGAGGGATCACACTCCTCAGCCTCCCTGGTAAGGTCTATTCAGGGGTGTTGTAGAGGAAGTCGAGCCTCAGATTGAGGAGGAGCAGTGTGGTTTTCGTCCCGGCCGTGGAACAGTGGACCAGCTCTACACCCTTAGCAGGGTCCTTGAGGGTATGTGGGAATTCGCCCAACCAGTCTACATGTGTTTTGTGAACTTGGAGAAGGCGTTTGACCGTGTCCCTCGGGGAGTTCTGTGGGGGCTGCTTCGTGGGTATGGGGTACCGAACCCCCTGATACGGGCTGTTCGGTCACTATACCACCGATGTCAGAGTTTGGTTCGCATTGCCGGCAGCAAGTCGGAATCGTTTCCAGTGGGGGTAGGACTCCGCCAAGGCTGCCCTTTGTCGCCGATTCTGTTCATAACCTTTATGGACAGAATTTCTAGGCGCAGCCGAAGCGTTGAGGGGGTCCGTTTTGGGGGCCTCGGTATTGCATCCCTGCTTTTTGCAGATGATGTGGTGCTGTTGGCTCCTTCAAACTGGGCTCTCCAACTCCCACTGGAGCGTTTCGCAGCCGAGTGTGAAGCGGTTGGGATGAAAATCAGCACCTCCAAATCTGAAACCATGGTCCTCAGTCGGAAAAGGGTGGAGTGCCCCCTTCGGGTCGGGGAGGAGATCTTACCCCAAGTGGAGGAGTTCAAGTATCTTGGGGTCTTGTTCACGAGTGGGGGTAGGAGGGAGCGGGAGATCGACAGGCGGATCGGTGCAGCGTCTGCTGTGATGCGGACGTTGTATCGGTCTGTCGTGGTGAAGAAGGAGCTGAGCCAAAGGGCGAAGCTCTCAATTTACCGGTCGATCTACGTCCCAACCCTCACCTATGGTCACGAGCTATGGGTCGTGACCGAAAGAACGAGATCCCGGATACAAGCGGCTGAAATGAGGTTTCTCCGCAGGGTGTCCGGGCTCTCACTTAGAGATAAGGTGAGAAGCTCGGTCATCCGGGAGGGGCTCAGAGTCCAGCCGCTTCTCCTCCACATCGAGAGGAGCCAGATGAGGTGGCTTGGGCATCTGATTCGGATGCCTTCTGAACGCCTCCCTGGTGAGGTGTTCCAGTCATGTCCCACCGGGAGGAGACCCAGAGGAAGACCCAGGACACGCTGGAGAGACTATGTCACCCAGCTTGCCTGGGAATGACTCGGGATCCCCCGGGGAGAGCTGGAAGAAGTAGCTAGGGAGAGGGAAGTCTGGGCTTCCCTGCTAAAGCTGTTGCCCCCGGGACCCGGCCCCGGATAAGCGGTAGATGATGGATGGATGGTGGGATGCATATTTGGATGGGGTGAAGTCTTCTCGCGGATGACAAAATTAAATGTTTGGATATGCTTAACTAGGTTGAGAGCTGTAGCAAGGTGAATATTTTGGTTTGTCTGTAGGGTTGTGTCTGCGAATATGTGTTGGATTAGTCTTTGCGTGTGGGTGTGTAGATAAGCGTGACTCTTGGCGCGACTCATGGAGTCTTGTTTGTTTTGTTTTCTGGCTTTTGCAGTGTAGAAGGTTTGTATGGCATCTATTATAATTACTTGTAATTGTAACTGTTTTTATTATAATTCCTAACGCCACTTCAGCTTCAGTATTTCAACCGCCGCTACATGAAGTATGTGTAAATCAGATAAAGAAATAAAATGGTTGAGTATGGTTGTGGTGACACAGAGAGTTTTGGATACTTATAGTGGGTGAAAGGCAAGTGAAAATATTGATGGTGAGACGTAAGTTGATGATGGAAGTTGAGTATGTTGAGAATAAAGAAAGGCACAGGCAGGTGAGGTTTGACACAGTGATGCTACGAATGAGGAGGTCACCGTGTGTTCAGATTGAAAAGGACCGGAAGGTCACGAGATGCTTAGATGGTTGTAAGTCGTAAACACAATTTTTTGTTTGTGTTGAGTGGTCGTCAGTGGACGTGTGTGGGACGTTGTTAACTTTCGGGGAGGAGGTAGAATGTGTAAGTATACAGTGAAGGCCTTGATTTGGATGATTTGTAAATGTTACCTGTCTGTGGGTTTCAATTATCTTATTTGTTTTATAAATGCTTCTGTTATGCTGCTAATTGCCAGAATGTTCCGATTATGTTCCTATGTTTTTTAGATTACGTTCATATGATGCACATTTCTCTTGAAACATGAGAAGAGCCATCACGGCTCCTGATGTGGGAGAAATGATGGTCTAGTCTCATAAAATTTTGTAAAATTGGACCAACCTGACAGGGGGTTTTGGGGCGTTTTTAACACAGTGACAGGTCATTTTGACCCGAGGAAAACAGGAGGATTAGAGGTCGGGGTCAAATGTGCCCGCGGGCCGTAGTTTGGGGACCCCTGTTCTAATCCCTCGTTGTGTCCGAGGACCGGCAAACCGAGGCCAAGGCCAAGGACTTGACTCCGAGGCCAAGGCCAAGGACCAAGGACTTGACTCCGAGGCCAAGGCCGAGGACCAAACACCGCCTTTCGGTCCTCGAGGCCAAGTACCGACTCGAGGATCACATCACTGACAGATTTACTGGTTTGTTGGCTGTTAACCACATAACACCTGCGTTACATAAAATGACCAGCAGATGTCAACACTACTAAATGAGCTATTAAATGGGGCTTCGATTGATCAGCCTTTTGGTGAAGAAATTGGCCCAAAAGACTCGATACATTCACAGGGCTTCATCCCGCCATCACTCGCAGACGTGTGCACATTGCATCATGACGTCTTTGATCCACTGGTGAAAAGGACACTTTCATTTGCTCCTGTTTCATCCATAACTGCTTCAGACAACAAAGTGTATGCAGGGAAGTGGTTAAGAGTGCACGATTATCTGTGTCTCATGTGTTGTTTTTTATAATTTTGTCATTTTTTGTTAACTTTTCTTTTGATAGCGGCGCGGACACCCGCAGCGGCTCCTCTTGTTTTATGTTGAGAGGGAAGAAATTTCATCTGTGCTATATGGCACACATACAGTACATTTGACAATAAAGTTTATCCAATCCAATCATGTAGACATTCACAGTTCAGTGTGGAAAAGTATGAACAGTCGAATGATGGTTTCAAGAACTACTTTTACTGTTACATTTTCAGTTGGTCGCAAAAGCACAGACTTGGCATTCCATAGTTTTATATCATGTGAAGATTGACAATGGCTGAGGATATATTTGCAAAGAACTTTGTTTGCAACAAGCAGCAGCTGGTTGGTCAGTTATTTAGGGTAACTTTAAAAGTAGTGCTGTCAAGCAGTGATGGGACAAGCGACACTGGTGCATCAGCACAATGCCGAGAGCTCAAGAGTGAAACCCCATCAGTGCGTGTATTGCTTTAAGAAAGAATCACGTGACCAACACAGGAACTGAATCGTTTGAATGTGCTGTGCCAAAGTGCGTTTATAAGGACACAACCTGTCTTAACATGTTGTGGATTTGTTGGCTGGAGTTTTGCGAAAATATGGATCGTTCAAAAAAGTTTTTCCCAGCGTGGAGTCATTTTGATCTTGGTAAATCTTTTTTTTCCTTTGAGCACTGTTTACTGAGACACTTCAGGCTGTGACTGACAGTTGTTTCCTCACCCTTAACAAATCGAACACAGGAAGCCAACACATAAAAAGGGCTATTAGAAAAAGGCAAGCCATCTACAGAAACTATAAAGGCAGAGATTAATAATATTAAATGAACACGCTTAAAGAACATAACACGCTAAACAGGACTGTAATTAATTAATCACAACGTGCTAATTTGACAACTCTATTTAAAAGAATACAAAAATAGGAACTGATACCCGAGCAAAAATTAAAATCATCAGTAAAACGCAGTGTAAAACTAACTGACAGTGAAACAACTTCAAATGTTTTATTTGTTCAATAAAGGCAACCCGGTGGTCCAGTGGTTAGCGCGTGGACATCACATTGCAGAGGTACCGGGTTCAATTCCAGCCTCCGTGTGTGGAGTTTGCTTGTTCTCTCCCGGGCCTGCGTGGGTTTTCTCCGGGTACTCCGGTTTCCTTCCACATTCCAAAAACATGTTCGGCAGGCTGATTGAACACTCAAAATTGTCCTAGGCGTGAGTGGAGATGGTTCGTCTGTGTGTGCCCTACGATTGGCTGGCAACCGGTTCAGGGTATCCCGCGCCTACTGCTCAAAGCAGAGATGAAAGCGGACATTCCTGAAAATTCCTGAAAATATAATTTGAATATATATTAGAGCTGTCAGTTTAGCGCGTTTTTATTGGCATTAATTTAAATTAATTTTAACGGGATTAAATTTTTTCTCGCGAGATTAACGCGGCACACGTCACAAGCGGATGTGTTACGGTGCTTTATAAATACACCAGAAACAAAACAACAAGCGCGCTGGAGAAGTCCACACACATGTCTGTTTTGCCAGCCATGGCAGCGTGAGACACCGAAAACGCATACTTAAGGAGTTTATGAATGGAGAGTTTACTTTTAAAAAGTTGCCAGATTGCTCCACTGACAAGACCAAAGTTACCTGTTCTTCTCTCTCTGTGTATCATAGAGGTATACGATGTATGCCACTGACGCGATTGTTACTTGTTTGGAACTATTTTGTGTGGAAGGTTACAGCGTTCCGTGTCCATATAAATAGAGCGGGTGGAGCTTCTCTGTGTTTGTCTGACAGTGACAGTGCGCTGCTGTTGTAGCGACCTAGTGAAAATTAAACGTCTCCAGTGTTGTCATCGAACCAAGTGTAGTCATCCGAAATGAAGTAGACACAAAAACCGTAGAGAGACTTCCGCGCAAGAAGGACCAACACAATCAACATAGCCTGACTGCGTTAGGGGGAGTGAAACCCCCCTCTTTCAGAATGGTTTGCCCCAGCAGCATGGCGGAAGTGCTTGCGCTTGTTTGTACGGCCGGCAGTTTTGAATACAGCGGCACATAACGAACACTGGTGTCTGGGGGTTCATTATTCTCCAACAAACATACAGAAACAGACTGCTGTGTTCAAAGCAAACTTGAGAAAAACGAAGTATGCAACCATGGTTTAAATCCACTATTGGCTGAGTACTAGTTTACCTTATAATGTTATATTGCTCTGTTTTGATTTCATTAAAAAAGCCGTTAAAGCAGCTGTTTTGTGACAAAATAGTTTTTTTTCACTGTTGTTGATGGACAGTAATATTGTGTGAGAGATTATGTGTCAACAACTGCTCCAAGTGAAAAATGTTCATGTAAAATTGAAAATTGAAATTGTTATTTCAGTAAATATTTGCATTTGGCACATAGAACTGATTCATGATTCCAAGTTGATGAGAGCATTAAAATGGGGAAAAATAGGACAAAAAATGCCAAAGGAAATTCAGAAACGATAAAAAATGTGTGAGTAATCACGATTCATTTTTTTGTTTATTTGAGTTAATTATGACAGTTGCGTTTTTAATTAGATTAAATATTTTAATCGTTTGACAGCTCTAATATATATATACACACACACACACATGATTTTAACTGATTTACCAGGTTTGTTAACCTTTCTAATGTAGTCGGACAAAAAAATCTCAGTTCAAGTCCTTTTCCTGAAGCCATGACCACTTGAACGTGTTCCTAATGTCTGACATATGTCAGCTTGTCTGTCTACCTGTTTGAACATTGCGCTGCGGCCGTACCTGGCAGAGCAAGCATGAATTAGCTGACACAAAACGCTATTCAAATACTCGACATTCAATGATTAATCTGCCTTTTGTGTGCACATGTACACCCTTTGTGGCTTCGTTCTCACCAAAATTTCGAAATCTCCGAGATATGGTGAGGCCATGAGAATGCGAGGTGAGGGTGTTACTGTTGTAGCGACGCCACTCGAGCGAAGCGCGCCTCAGGAGTGGATACCGCTGCTCTCTGCTGTGCATGCGTCAGCGCGAACATGTACTCACACACGCGTCTTTTGGTTTCAACCAATCAACGCCAACGCAACTGAAGTCACAAATCAACGAAGCTTTGACAACAGCTAAGCTAAACTAGCAGAGACAACACGACGCTCAAAGTCGGACGGAAACCTTTTTCTGCTAATCTGTGCGTTTCCCTTTTTGTCCAAATAGATATTTTTTACTAAAACTGTCTTGTCTACGACGTCTTTCATTTGTTCCACTGGGGTTTGGCAAGTGTGTTTATAAAGAGGCGAAAATGTCTTTACTGTTACTGGTGTTAGTACCTCAACATGGCTATGCTCGTGAAAGCAAAACAATGAACTCAAACGCATGTTTGTTCAATGTTGTCAACTAATATCCGGATACATTTTAGGCATTTTTTCCTAAATTTTACGGAGGAATTTTTATGAAAATTGGAAAATCCGGAGGATTCGGCTCCAGCACCCCCCGCGACCCTTGTGAGGATAAGCGGATCGGAAAATGGATGGATGAATTGGATTGGATAAGCTTCATTGTCAAATGCACTCACTGTATGTGTAACATACAGCACAGATAGTTCAACAAAACACGACATACTCATCAGAATGAACTTAGTGTAACATTCTCATAACTTTTAAATTCACATGTCCAACTGTTAAATGTTTCAGTACTGACACAAGTTTCATGTTATTTCTCTGAACACTGCAGGCTTTTTCTTTCATTCACAAATGGGCACCAACAACTTTATCCACTCGAATATCACATTTTCATGAAAAAAAAAATAATAAAAGTAAGAAAAATAATTACCAGATCTGGCTTAATCGATGTTGTTCCTCAGTTTGTATTCAAGTACATCACCGCTGTGCTGCTTGAAGAGCTGCATAAGGTGGAGAGACAATTGTATACATTAGAAAAGTGATTTTCCAACTGGTGTGCCATGAGAAATCTGGGGTGCTCCAGAAAAATCAACTGATTTCAGTTAATTGGTCGGAAAATTATTATTATAATTAAATAATTTTCCGACAAATTAACCGAAATCAGTTAATATATATTATATATATACACCGTATTTTCACGACTACAAGGCGCCATTAAAAGTCTTAAATTTTCTCCAAAATGGACAGGACGCCTTATGGTGCGGAGCGTCCTTTGTATGCGCCGAGTTCCAAAATCTGAATGACAGCCGACACGCTGTTTATATAGAGAAAAGGCGGAAGTGACTGTGGCCAGGCTTGTTTTTTCACCGCTGCTGTGAGATGGGCACGCATGCCAAAAGCATAACCGGTGGCTTTAAGTTTGAACTGAGCTTCGTAGGCGTGTCTTTTTGTCGAATTTATTTTCAGGGGTTCTTAGAAACCAAAACCGGAGTTGTTTTGCAACAATGCACATTGCCACACTCTATACAGGTGTTGGTGCCTGCTTGAGGCGTCCCTTTAGCGTCCACTTACACGCCCACCCTTCACCATTGGCGGACTAGCTTGCCTGTCCTCTCTCTCCCTCTCTCTCCCTCCCTCTCCATATATGTATATATACACGCCCACCCTTACCTGATTGGCCGACTTCTTTCCCGCATGCCTGGCCACAGTCACTTCCGCCTTTTCTCTATATAAACAGCGTGTCGGCCGTCAGTCAGATTTTGGAACTCAGCGCATATTAAGGACGCTCCGCACCATAAGGCGTCCTGTCCATTTGAGAAAATTTAAGACTTTTAATGGCGCCTTATAGTCGTGAAAATACGGTACTCGCCGAACGCAAACTTGACTTCCTCGTTTTAACAGAAACCTGGCAACAAACAAACGAGTTCGCTGCTCTGAATGACTCCACTCCTCCCGGCTTTGTTTACATCTGCCACCCCCGCGGCAACGGCCGTGGAGGAGGGCTCGTGGTAATCCACCACGAGAAGTGGAAAGTCTTACCAGTCTCCGTTCCTGCTTCAAGCTCTTTTGAATGCATGGTGTTTAAACTCCCTGGACCCACGCCAACCATCATTGCCACAGTTTACCGCCCCCCAAAGCCGCATAGTGATTTCATCAATGAATTTTCCAGTTTAATCACACACTTATCCACTCTCTCGCCAAATTTAATTTTTCTGGGAGATTTCAAAATTCACATGGACAACCCCGACCTGCCACTCACAAGAGACTTCACATCCTACCTGGAGAGTCTCGCGATACACTGTCTCACTGACTTCCCCACCCACATCAAAGGCCACACATTGGACTTGGTTTGCTGCTCCGGCCTCTCCCCCTCCAAGCCCACTGCTGATGTTTTTCCTGAAACCGATCATTTTCTCCTCACTTTTAACACCGTACTCCGTCTCTCTACGATCAAAACCTCCCGCCTCATTTCTTTTCGTAATATCAAAAATATCAACATTGACACCTTCTGCTCCATGATAGACCGTTCCCCGCCTCCAGACGCCCTTTCAAACCCGGATGACCTCACCGCCCACTACAACTCCTGCCTCACAAATACTCTAAATTCTCTCGCCCCCCTGAAGACCAGGACTGCTTCATTCTCTACATCTGCCCCCTGGTTTACACCCGCTCTTCGATCATTGAAATCAAAAAACCGCCAACTTGAGCGACTCTATAAGAAAACCGGTCTCACCATCCATAAGGACATGTACACTACCCATATCACTAAATACAAGGACCAAATTGCACAAACCAAATCCAGCTACTACTCTGGCCTCATCTTCTCCAACGAAGGAAATTCAAGATCTCTCTTCTCCGTCATGAACAAAATCCTCCGGCCACCAAACTCTCTCCCCCTCCACCTGTACTCCACAGCAACCTGCAACTCCATAATGGAACACTTCAACCACAAAATCCTCAAGATCCATCACCAACTCCATCACAACCTGCCTGCTCCCCCCCCCCCCCCATCTGAAACTTCTTCTCCTTGTCATTTTTTCTCCAGTTTTGTTCTACCAACGACTGCTGAATTATCCGACCTCATACTCAAATCCAAGCCCACCCCTTGCCAGCTTGATCCCCTCCCTTCATCCCCTGTTAAATCCTGTCTTCCTTCTGTGCTTCCTCACATATCTGCTATTATCCACTCCTCACTCTCTTCTGGTATTGTCCCATCACTCCTCAAAACCGCTGCTATTACCCCCACACTGAAAAAACATGGCTCTGACCCCAACAACTTTGATAACCTCCGCCCCATCTCCAACCTTCCATTTATCTCAAAAATCCTTGAAAAAACTGTTGCTGCTCAACTCCACTCCCACCTGTCCCTTCACTCTCTCTATGAACCCTTTCAGTCCGGTTTCCGCCCCCGCCACAGCACAGAGACTGCCCTAATCCGTATTGTAAATGATCTCCTCATAGCATCTGACTCCGGTTTAGTCTCCATCCTCATCCTCTTAGACATGAGCACCGCCTTTGACACAATCTCTCACCCTATCCTCCTCAATAGACTCTCCTCCATTGGTCTCTCCCACACTCCCCTCAGTTGGTTCCACTCCTACCTCACTGGCCGCACACAGTTTGTCCAGCTCAAATCATTCACCTCAAAGGCCTCCCCAGTCACCACAGGTGTACCACAGGGATCTGTCCTAGGTCCACTTCTCTTCATCATCTACCTCCTGCCTCTTAGCCATATCCTCCGCAAATTTAACATCCACTTTCACTGCTTTGCTGATGACACCCAGCTCTACCTCTCCTGCAAGCCAAACTCCATACTCCCACCCCCCTCCCTCACCTCTCCGAACTCAAAACATGGTTCACAACAAACTTTCTTAAATTAAATGCTAATAAAACTGAAGTCCTCCTTCTTGGCACCAAATCCACTTTATCCAAAGTAAACAGTTTTTCGTTCAACATTGACAGTTCCCTCGTGTCCCCCTCCCCCCAGGTTAAGAGTCTGGGTGTCATCCTGGATAGTATGCTCACCTTCCATTCACATATCAACACCATCACCCGCACTGCTTATTTCCACCTCCGCAATATTACCAGACTTCGCCATTCCCTCATCCCCCGCACCACTGCTATCCTTGTCCACAGTCTTGTCACATCCCGCCTTGATTACTGCAACGCTCTCCTCTTCGGTCTACCTCAAAAGTCCCTTCATAAAATCCAGCTGGTTCAGAACGCCTCTGCTCGTATCATCACAAAAACATCTTCCCACCAGCACATCACCCCCGTTCTCCAACAGCTCCACTGGCTCCCTGTTCAACATTGAATCAACTACAAACTGCTTCTATATACATATATGGCCATCCACAACCTGGCCCCTCCTTACCTATCTGACCTTCTCCAGGTGCATATCCCCTCTTGCTCCCTCAGATCCTCGTCCTCCCTCCGCCTGTCAGTGCCCCCTGCCCGACTGATCACCATGGGAGCCAGAGCCTTCAGTCACGCTGCTCCAAAGCTCTGGAACAACCTACCTCCGGACCTCCAAAACTGCACACCTCTTTCCACTTTCAAGTCCCGACTAAAAACACACCTGTTCAGGATTGCCTACAACACATAGCTCTTCCATTTCCTATGTTTTTATGATTTTATGTCCTGTTTTTATATAACATCTCGTTTACAAATTTTTACATTGTATTTTCTTATTGTTTGTACAGTGTCCTTGGGTGTCATGAAAGGCGCTTTTAAAAAAAATGCATTATTATTATTATTATTATGAATGAGACTGCACACAACCATACGGTGCGCCGAATGGTCGAGAAAATACGGTACATATTTCCGCTGGCTCTCATGTAAGTTGCATTACGTTATGGCTCCAACATTGCATCAATGAAATTGAGAGAAATCCACAAGAGTGTTGGCAATTAATTTATCTGTCGAGTCGTGTCACGAGATTACATCAAACATGGAGTAACAGACCCTATGACACCCAGAGCATGCTCTTATGGCCATTACATATTTGCGTCACAGAAACATGCTTAATTTGGATGATATCAGCACCGCTGGTTTATTATTGGATCTTGATTCATAAGTCACCATCTTATGAATCAAGATTCACTCTTACCAAGTTCTGACGTGTAGGTCACTGAAGAGACTTGTGAGGCAAGTGCTCACCAAAGTTGCACTCAGCGTAATTTTCAAGTGTTTTGAATGATGATGATTTAAAAATAATTTTAAAAATCTGACTGCAACGAATAGTTAGGACTGCAGAAGAAATCATTGATGCACACTTGAGGACTTGCACAACGCAAGAACCAAGAAAAGGCCACAGAAAACCCTACTGGACCACCACACACACCACCCACATCATGCCACCACCTCTTCCAGCTACTGCCCTCGGGTAGGTGCAATCGAACCATGTTCACCAAAACCAGCAGACATTCAAACGGTTTCTTCCCTCTCTCCATTTACTTCCTAAACAGTGATGCAAATCTATAGTGACTTTGAATTTTTGCACACCGTTGAGGAACAATATTCCCGCAATGATCACTGTAGCTCCAGCTGTCTAAATACTTGTACAATTGTCGTCGATCAATATTCCAGAGCACCAGACATTTTATCGTGCTCAAGGACTTTCTGTAGAATTGCACACGTCAACTTGTACTACAGTTACGATACTTTCTCCTACTGTACTTGTATGTGGTACTACTGGTCACTTAAAAAATGGGGCAACGATTATCGGCACCAACTGCACAACCGTCACAGTATTGTATTGCACCACTGAACTTGATTTCTGCTTGATGACTCTGCATATTGTCTCGCAGCTGTCATCATTGTAACATCCATCCATCCATTTTCCAATCCGCTTTATCCTCACAAGGGTTGTGGGGGGTGCTTGAGCCGATCCCAGCCGTCTTCGGCAGGAGGCCAGGGATACCCTGAACCGGTTGCTGACCAATCGCAGGGGACACAGAGACCAACAACCATCAACGCTCACACTCACACCTAGGGACAATTTAGAGTGTTCAATTAAACTACCATGGATGTTTTTGGAATGTGGGAGGAAACCGGAGTACCCGGAGAAAACCCACGCAGGCATTGAGAGAACATGCAAACTCCACAAAGGGAGGCCGGAGCTGGAATTGAACCCGGTGCCTCTGCACTGTCCCCTCCGTGAGCCGTCACCTTACCGTGGTGGAGGGGTTTGCGTGTCCCAATGATCCTAGGAGCTAAGTTGTCTGGGGCTTTATGCCCCTGGCAGGGTCACCCATGGCAAACAGGTTCTAGGTGAGGGGCCAGGCAAGGCACGGCTCATAGACCCTTATGATGAATACAATAGATGGACCAAGGTTTCCCTTGCCCGGACGCGGGTCACCGGGGCCCCACTCTGGAGCCAGGCCTGGAGGTGCGGCTCGTTGGCAAGCGCCTGGTGGCCGGGCCTCCACCCACGGGGCCCGGCCGGGCACAGCCCGAAGAGGCAACGTGGGTCCCCCTTCCCATGGGCTCACCACCAATGAGAGGGGCCAAAGGGGTCGGGTGCAATGTGAGCTGGGCGGCAGCCAAAGCCGGGGACCCTGGCGGTCCAATCCTCGGCTGCAGAAGCTAGCTCTTGGGACATGGAATGTCACCTCTCTGGCAGGGAAGGAGCCCGAGCTGGTGTGTGAGGCAGAGAATTTCCGACTGGATATAGTCGGACTTGCCTCCACACACAGCCTGGGTTCTGGTACCAGTTCTCTCGAGAGGGGTTGGACTCTCTTCCACTCTGGAGTTGCTCACGGTGAGAGGCGCAGAGCAGGTGTGGGCATACTCATTGCCCCCCGGCTCAGTGCCTGTACATTGGGGTTCACACCGGCAGATGAGAGGGTCGCCTCCCTCCGCCTTCGGGTGGGTGGACGGGTCCTGACTGTTGTTTGTGCATATGTACCAAACGGCAGCTCAGCATACCCACCCTTTTTGGAGTCCTTGGAGGGTGTGCTGGAGAGTACTCCTGCTGGGGACTCCCTTGTTCTGCTGGGGGACTTCAATGCTCACGTGGGTAATGACAGTGAGACCTGGAGGGGCATGATTGGGAGGAACGGCCCCCCCGATCAGAACTCGAGTGGTGTTTTGTTATTGGACTTCTGTGCTCGCCACGGATTGTTCATAACAAACACCTTGTTCAAACAAATGAACCGTATGTTCTGGACACTCGGGTGAAGAGAGGGGGGGAGCCTTCAACTGATCACCACCTGGTGGTGAGTAGGCTCCGATGCTGGGGGAAGATGCCAGTCCGTCCTGGCAGACCCAAACGTATTGTGAGGGTTTGTTGGGAGCGTCTGACGGAATCCCCTGTCAGAAGGAGTTTCAACTCCCACCTTCGACAGAACTTTTCCCATGTTCCGGAGGAGGCGGGGGACATTGAGCCCGAGTGGACCATGTTCCGTGCCTCTATTGTTGAGGCGGCCAATCTGAGTTGTGGCCATAAGGTGATTGGTGCCTGTCGTGTCGGCAACCCCGGTACTCGCTGGTGGACACCAGCAGTAAGGGATGCCATCAAGCTGAAGAAGGAGTCCTATCGAGCCTTTATGGCCTGTGGGACCCCAGAGGCAGCTGACGGGTATCGACTGGCCAAGCGGAACGCAGCTTCGGTGGTCGCCGCGGCAAAAACCCAAGCGTGGGAAGAGTTTGGTGAGGCCATGGAAGCCGACTTCCGGACGGCTTCGAGGAAATTCTGGTCCACCATACGACGTCTCAGGAGGGGGAAGCAGTGCAACACTAACACTGTGCACAGTGGGGATGGGGTGCGCTGACTTCGACTCGGGACGTTGTGAACCGGTGGGCAGAGTACTTCGAAGACCTCCTCAACTCCACCAACACGTCTTCCTTGGAGGAAAAAACAAGTCAAGCAAATGAACTCTGAGCTTGCCGTTATTCCCGGAGGCTTGACTAAAGAATTCCAACCGCATTGGCATCAACCGGGCGTTCAAAGTAAAGTTGTGAACGGCATGGGAACAACGGATGATCGATGGCAAACACAACTTTACAAAGAGTGAGAGGCAGCGCTGGGCGAGTTACGCCACAATACACAACAACGAGAGGGAACGTGGCGTTTTTGATGGATTACGGTACTTGCACAATTGTTCAATTCTTTCTACACACACACGCGCTGCCACCATGTTTCGCTCTGTTCTTTACTTTCAAACGTGGGAAAGCTTCACACGAGAGAAATGTTGACTTTGCTGTTGCTGCTCCTTCTTTCCGCTCGGCAATGCGTAGCAACTCACACTAGCATGTGATGCGTTCAGTGACAAATGGGATGTGCAGTCCTCTGCTTCTGATACAGAGGATGAGGACTTTGATGGATTTCTGGGTGATGATTGATCGAAAAACGTGAGAAAATTGTACGATGGCTAAATAAAATACACCCGAACTCAGTTCTGCTTTCGTTGCCTTTTTAAAAACGTGTTTTTAGCTTGTATCTGTATGTCTTGGCATGCTACCTTATGCTTCAAGCTAACGTGTTAGCGTGCGCACATGCATGTCGTATGTTTAAGCTGGCGTATGTTTTACCACTGTAAAACTGCGCCCATTGGTACAGTGCGGTCTGTCTATGTGTAAAATACAGAAATGTCACCCATTAATGAGACTGCGCCCAACCGTACGGTGCGTCGAATAGTCGTGAAAATACGGTATATATATATATATATATATATATATATATATATATATTATATTATATTATATATATCGCATCTCGCCCATGCGATATACCAGAGCCATTGAGCCCCAGATATACCACACCAGACAAGACCCAAGGTGTAGGTTGTGCAAAGAGGCATCCGAGACGATCCAACACATAACTGCAGGGTGTAAGATGCTGGCAGGGAAAGCCTACATGGAACGCCATAAATAGGTGGCTGGCATAGTCTACCGAAACATCTGTGCGGAGTATGGACTGGAAACCCCAAGGTCAAAATGGGAAACACCTCCAAAGGTGGTGGAGAATGACAGAGCGAAGATCCTGTCGGACTTCCAGATCCAGACTGACAAGATGGTAATGGCGAACCAACTAGATATCGTGATAAGATAAGATATCCTTTATTTTTCCCACACTGGGGAAATTTACAGCCTCCAGCAGCAAGAATGTAGGTAGAAAGAAGAAAGATGAAAAAAAACCAACAAACACCGTTCAATTAAGTGCAATATAAACACAAAATGGATAAATCGCACTGCTATTTACAATTGTCTTTCACATCATTTAATTATTATTATTATGTTTTTTTATGCTTCAGCCTGACAGCAGTCGGTAGGAACGAGCGTCGGTATCTCTCCTTCTTGCAGCGGGTGTAACAGTCTCTGGCTGAAGGAGCTACCAAGTGCTGTCAGGGCGGGCTGGAGGGGGTGGGAGGGACTGGCCATCATAGCTTTTAGCTTAGTTGGCATCCTTCTGTTGCCCACCTCCTCCAGAGTGTCAAGGGAGCAACCCAAGACAGATCATAGATATAGAGACATAGAGTGATCATAGATAAAGGGCAGAGGAAAGCCGTTGTAGTGGATGTAGCGGTCCCAAATGATGGAAACGTCAGAAAGAAGGAACACGAGAAACTCGAGAAATACCAAGGGCTCAGAGAGGAGCTGGAGAGAGCCTGGAAGGTAAAGGTGACAGTCGTGCCTGTGGTGGTCGGAGCACTCGGGGCAGTGACCCCCAAACTAGATGAGTGATCCCGGGGAACAACATCGGACATCTCGGTCCAGAAATGTGCAGTGCTGGGAACAGTAAGAATACTGCGCAGAACCCTCAAGCTTCCTGGCCTTTGGTAGAGGACCCGAGCTGAACTCACTTCTCTTCGGTGTCCATCAAAATTCCTCCATAAACTTCAACTTGTTCAGAATTCAGCAGTCCGGATCATCACAAGAACCCTTCCATCATATCACCCCCATTCTCCGACCGCTCCACTGGCTTTCTGTCAAATTTAGAATTAACTTCAAATTACTTCTCTGTACATACAAAGCCATCCATAACCTTGCGCCCCTCTATCTGTCAGATCTTCAAATTCCCATTCCTTCCCACTCACGTCCTCATCCTCCCTGCACCTTTCTCTACCCTCTGACCGTCACAATGGGGTCCAGGGCCTTCAGTCGCTCTGCCCCCAAACTCTGGAACTCACTTTCAACCAACATTCGTAATATTGACCCTCTTTCCCTATTCAAAACCCAGCTGAAAACCCACCTATTCAGACTTGCCTATCCACCTTAAATCTTTCTCTTTGTTTATAATTTTATCTGTGGTGTTATTATTTGATCTTGGTTGTAAAGTGTCCTCGAGTGTTGTGAAAGGCGCTTGCAAATGAAATGTATTATTATTATTATTATCTTAGCTCGACACTGCAGCTCCCTGCGAGCGTTTTCATTTTGGACTGTGTTTGACTATTTGACTTTTTCAATAGGCATTTTAAGATCTCCTTTTTGTTCACCTTCACTTGAGTGGCAGGGTATCTGAAGCTCACAAACATTTGGCATTTACAATTCTCTCAGTAAATTATAATTTACCAGACTCCACAGGAAAACAGACGATCCAAAGGCAAGACCCACTCGTAGCCAGTTGGGGGAATTCGTATCACGCTTGGAACTTGTAAACACAGACCTGGACCCAACTGCAAACAGACAGTGGTGACCATTAATACATTGTCCATTTGCACACTTTACACCGGGTTATTTTCAAAACACGCGCGCACACACACACACACACACACACACACACACACACACACACGGTCAGGCAAAATGATCTGACACATTTGTAGGTTAAATAAAAGGCTAATAAAGAAACTAAAAAGTGTTCTTTCATTTGTGTATTTTCGAAAAGTACATATAATGCCATTCTGTTTCATTATGTTTTAAAAATTAAGTGGAGTTCTGGCAGTGCAAGGTAGCCCGGTTGATTTTAATTTCAATGCAGATCCAGTAGCTCTGAAGATGGTAACCCATAACAAGATTGTGTTTCGAGCTGGTACATGTCGACCAAGATTGAAGTGCAAACGGAACGCTTGTTGTGTTGCAGTTACAGATTCGTTTGTTTTGATAAACGTCTCCACAATGAAAGCGCAATGCTGACCAGTACAATTCATGGCAGTGACTGAAAAAGAAACGAAAAAAAATGGCATGATAAAGAAACAAAGCAAAATGGCGTTATATGAAAAAAGACATTCTACGGTCAAACCTCAGTTTTCGAACGTCTCTGTTCTTGACCAAATCGGTTTTCGACCAAAAAAATTTGAGTTTTTTATACCTCTGATGACGACCGAATTTCGGTTATCGAACAAACTGAGCGCACTTGAATGTCACCTGACTCCTCTCGCCTTCCTTACACGAGGAAGTGATGCTTCCTCGGGTAGACCAGGAAGTGACGCTTCCTCGTGTAGTGTTCCATTGTGCACAGGCGTGTTCAATAAAGATTTTTTTTTAAAAGACAGTGGTTTCGGTTTTCGAACAGCCTCCTGGAACGGATTATGGTCGAAAATCCAGGTATGACTGTTTGTATATTTTGAAAATAAGAACACTTTTATGTTTCTTTACTTTATTTGCCTTTTATTTAACCTACAAATGTGTCAGATCAATTTGCCTGACCTTGTGTCTGTGTGTGTGTCGCAGAGATGTGTTCCTCGAGCCGGTCCGTGGCCTCGAGGACCGGCTCGAGGACCAAGGGGTGGTCCTTGGTCCTCGGATTGCCGGCCCTCGGACATAATGAGGGATTAGAGCCTCGAAAACCTTGTATAAGGACGGCAAAAATCACGAAGGAATCTAATAAATTCCATCTAGGGAAACCCATATTGATGGATTAACTCTGGCCCTTTAAGAGGGGCGGAGCTCCCACTGACAACGTGTAAAGAGCGGCATCACAGTTTGTTTCAATCACGGTTCGTTCCGTTCGCGATTGGCAGTTTAAATAGCGTGTAACGCCTTTCTGTAACAGTGGTGTCTTTTATTTAGTTATTTTTGCACAGTCGTCACGTTTGTGCAGTCGCACTAGAATGTTTGTTTGAACCAAGTAATTTGCGTTACAGCTGGAGTCAATAATGTCGGCACTTCACTTCCGGGTTTGGCCGTTGGGATTTTGAGTCCTTTTGCTCGATTCCAGTTATGTTTGCTGAATGCTTTCTCATGTTTGGAATAATGAATATTGATAATACATGGTTTAAAATCATGGTTGATTTAATTCATTTGTATGATTATTGTGAATTTGAAGGCATTAAATTAATTAATGTAGTATTAGTGGGAGTGGTAATAATAGTAGTACTCAGATAATGTTTAGAGATCAGCCATCTTGTTACCTCTGCGTCCCGCGTCTTATACGCATAATTTTCCCACGGGACGCACAGTTCCAAACAATGTGCGTTTTTGGGACGCAAGGAAATTTCTCAGTCAAAACAAACAAACAAACAAACAAACAAAAAAACTACGGCAAGCCTGAAGATTTCACAGAAACAATCGTTACCGTTAGCGTCGTTTCCGTGGCGTCATTTTCACGGTAACAAAAAAATTGTTTAATTATAAAAGTCATCGCACTTGAATTGACCGTGTGATCCACGCGATTTCACTGGGACCAACAGTTGGCACTGCAGGGCTCCCCCGGCAGCTGCACACCTGTTGGTCATTTGGTAATTAGTTGTATAAAAGGACTCCTGCCCGAACACTCTGTCGGGTCATTGTTGCTTCTTGCTACTGTCACGTGTGTTGCCGTTTGCTCTTGTTTAGTTCATTGTTACGTTTTAGATTTAGTCATGGTTTTTGTTTGATACTTTGGACTTTGTGTGTTTTGGATTTAGTTTTGTTTTAAATACAATTCTTCAAATACACGCCGCTCCTATGTGACAGAATGACCCGACCACCTGGACCCCGCAGGTTAGTGATGGGTCCAGGAGGCCTCATGAGGCGTGTCGACACAATGAAACACTGTGTTGATACAGTACCGATACTGTATCACTGACCACTGCCACCTGCTGGACCTTCAAAATTCCTGCAGCCAACCCACTTGACAGACTGAACAAACCGATTTGATGATGACGTGTATACAATGCACTACCTCACTCTACCCAATGACTGGTACTGAATGAGTTAAAAGCTCAGTGTAGCCACAAGCGCCATTGTTTATGTTGTTGTTTATGCTGTTTATATTGTCTATATACTGTTCAGATTACATGTCTTTTTTATATAGTGTAGCTGCTATCCTTTCTTAGCTACGTGTGTTTAATGCACAGCATGTTTACATGCATGTATGCACTGAGGATTGAGAGGAAGAGATTTCATCTATGCTGCATGTCATACATAAAGCATATTTTACAATAAAGATGACATTGACCCTTGACAATATCATTCACCTTCATGCATTCATATTGTATCATTCACTGTGTTTCAATAATGTGAAATTCATGTGAATGAGGATGCTTGTGGGCTTTGTCTTCACAATTTTTGATTTAGAAAAATAAGATGCTCGAGTGTTTTAAAATTCAGTCTGTTGCATTTAATGCATGCTATTTCCTCTGTTGTGGAGAAGACACACACACAATGGAATAAGACATGTCAAAATCCGAGAGGCACTTGGTGAGACAAGGAGATTTTAATGAATACCTTATTCTCCAAAAGGAGATTAAAATGGCTCTACGCGGCGGACAATTTGTATTTGTCCGGAAGCTGCTCCATAATATGCACGTACTGTAGCAACTTCACTCGAGTGAAGCGCGTCTCAGCACTCAGCAGTCGATAGTCTGCTGCTCTCAGCTATGCGCGCGAGCACGTACTTGCGGCGCCGACCCAACCCACGCCACATATTAAGCTAGAACTACGGCAACAGCTAAGCTAGCCTAGCCGATGTAATGATGGTCAGCAGACAAGGTTTACGTTTTATGTGACTTTTAATAGCAACGTGGCAGAGTCATCAAACATGCGGTGTGCTCACTCACAGTCACTTTCTGGAACTCCCCCTTAGAGCCGGGACCTCTCAATCAACTGGAGTATGACGTACAGTACAAACGTTCATAAAACACTTCTCATATAATAATAGCCTATTATATGACAGCCGGCATGTCGCTAGAAGTCAGACGGACACATTTTTTCTGATAATCAGTGTGTTTTCCAGATTGCCCAAACATATATTTTTATTCGAGCGAGGGTGGGGTCTAGCTTGTTTCGGCAATCGGCATCGTGTCGCCAGACGCACTTCCTTAGGATACACTGTGCGGGCTTTTGCTGCGTCAACGCCCCCTGCACTGAGTCGACGCTCCCTGGACTTTGTGCCGCAGCTTGGACTGTGCCAAGCAGCAGATGCAGTCTAAACTACACCGGTGCAGTTCACGTGTCAATTAGCAGCCTGGACTGTGTCAACGCAGCCGATGTGTCAATTAGCAGCCTGGACTGTGTCAACGCAGCCAATGCAGTCTAAACTGCACCGGTGCAGTTCATGTGTCAATCACGTGACGTAATGAAGCGGCACATGCACCGACACGTGGTTTGCTCTGTGAGCCCGGCGCATCAACGCATCGGTGTCGCTGGACCCGTCACTACCGCAGGTACTACAGATTGGTCCCCGTTTCATCATGTGCCTGGCGGACCGTGTCTGCGGCCGACACCCCTTTCCTCTTTCAGGCAGCGCTGGTGATGCGGCTGTCCTGTTTCGTCCCATCTACGATGGGCCGATCCCCATCCGCGTCTACGTTGAGCCGAGGCTCTTCACGTGTCTGTTGGAGTTGAGTCACATTCACGTTGACAACGAGCCGTGCCACCCCCACGCCCACGTCAGGCTGAGCCCCTGTTCACGTCCGGCTGTTCCTTGTCCCCCATTACGTCGAGCTCCGTCCACGTCAGGCCACGCCCAGCCAAAAGGATTGCCGTCGCTTTTGTTCCTGTTCCCTGGCGAGGTGAAGGTCGCCGTCGCGTATGTTCCCGTTTTGCGGCGAGGCAAGGATTGCCGTCGCTTTTAGTTCCTGTTCCCCGGCGAGGCAAGCTTTTGGACAACTTTGGTACATCTGGGATCCGTCCCTTGAGGGAGGGGTACTGTCATGATTCGGTTTAGGGACCAACAGGTGGCACTGTAGGGCTCCCCCGGCAGCTGCACACCTGTTGGTCATTTGGCAATTAGTTGTATAAAAGGACTCCTGCCCGAA
This sequence comes from Hippocampus zosterae, assembly GCF_025434085.1. Classification (NCBI taxonomy): domain Eukaryota; kingdom Metazoa; phylum Chordata; class Actinopteri; order Syngnathiformes; family Syngnathidae; genus Hippocampus; species Hippocampus zosterae. The sequence goes on from NC_067451.1 coordinate 37,704,227, forward strand.
CACTCTGTGTCGGGTCATTGTTGCTTCTCGCGACTGTCATGTGTGTTGCTGTCTGCGCTTGTTTTCTGTTTAGTTCATTGTTATGTTTTAGATTTAGTCATGGTTTTTGTTTGATACCTTGGACTTTGTGTGTTTTGGATTTAGTTTTCTTTGTTTTAAATACAATTCTTCAAATATACCCCGCTCCTCCCTCCTGCCTGCTTTTTGGGGTCCACCACCACCTTGCTACGTGACAGTGGTGTGTGAGTGCATTTCTTCTAATTTACTTTCGTTTTGTTTTCAGTTTGGGGGGGGGGGAACACAACAGATGACGTTATGTGGGCATGCGGGTTGTTATTTTAGTCCGCAAACTGAGGAATCGCGCGGATGAAAGTTTGAGATGGCGGCGAATAAAACTCACCAAGGTCTACTAATTACGATATTTAAAAAATGGGACTGTTTGTCTGATTTTTCGTATGAATCGTCCAGAGGGCGTATCACTAAACTCACCTATGACGTATGCACACAATGCGAGAGCGATATACGACGCGAGGCACGATTACGAGGCAAATTGGTCATTAGATTTGTAGGCTGATCGCTGTGAAAAATATTATGAAACAATATTGGTTATTCTATAATTTACTGGTTGTAGCATGGTAACTTTATGAATAAAACATTCGTCACAAGGTGTAGTAATGCTCATGTTAACTGTTGAACTAATGATGACGTGTGTTAAATTCTTTCATCACATTGATCGTAGATTACACATGCATCGTCTTGGGAAGAGGCTGTCAAGCCACATCAATACTTACCTTAATGACTACCAGTCAATTAATCTTTGCAGTGTGAGATTGGAAAAAATACTCTGATGCCACATGAGTACACCAGTTTTTGATCCATTTACTTTTTTGAATAAACCCGGAGTACACAGCTGCTGATGTAATGTTCATTGTTAAAGCATAGTTTTCAAACATTGACCCTTGAAACATTATACTTTTGAATTTCAGAATTCTTGATTATCAATATCAGTCAAAATAGAAAAATGGGTTGCCATGATGAACGTTTAGGGGAACCCAACATTTGTTCTCGTGGTTTCCCATTGAGTAAACCAACGGAACTGAAAAACGGTTACCATGAATTTCCGAAATCCGCAGGCCTGCTCCTGAATTATTTAAATTTTTGCAGCATTTTTTTATCATTGTATGTATATGTTGTTGTTTGTGTTATAATCATATGCAAATGAATAAGTAGACCCTTTCAGAATTTGAAATTTGGGACTCTCTCAATCCATAATGGCGCTCATACTTTTATGATCCCTGGGACTCGCTGCCGGTAAACTATAAAATTATCACCGAGAGATTACCGCTTTTTCTGCAGTCAGTGATTGACTTCTATGCAAAGTCATTTCTCAACTTGTGTTCCGTGCCACATCATGCCTGTTGAGTGTTGATTTGCTTCATATTAAGAAACCACTGCACTAAAACATTAATTCATAAATGTATACCATATGATTTTATTTTTTTCTCAGTATAAATAACGCATGTCTATTTTGGATTGTTTTGTTGGATGCATTCTTTGGTTTAGACAATGTTTGCCTGCGTGTCATACAGTTTTCTTGCTAGTTGCAAGTAACCGTACCGTTGATCACCGATGTCTGGTAATTCTTGTGCATACTGAAGGATTTTTGTTGCCATTTGCATTGCTTCCTTGCTGGATGGTGGCTTGTCATCAGGAGTTGAATCAATGACTTGTTTTTTAAAGTTTCGTAGATTTGCGTCTTTCCGACGCCAAGTTTTTTGCTAGATCTTTTTAACTTTGTGTCCAGCCTCGCTCAAACGGATAGGTTGTCACAAGTTGTGTATTCACTTGAATGAATGAGCCTGCACATGACTGGCAATTTCTAACTGGCAATTTGTCACTGAATTTTCTTTTGATGGCGGCGCGGATACCCGCAGCTCCTCCTCTTGTTTTATGTTGAGAAGGAAGAAATTTAATCTGTGCTGTATGTTACACATAAAGCGCATTTGAAAGTTTATCCAATCCAATCCAATGAATTGGTGCACTATAACCTCCTGAAAGTGATGCAAAAAGCTCATCACAAAGTTTTACCAAATAGCTTCCAAAACAAATTTGAAAAGAGTGAAACTATTTACCCCAATATCAGCACATAGAACACAGCAAAAGGCAAGGGGCGTTTCAACTTAAGGCATCAATTTGTGGAACAATCTTAATTGGCAAATTAAAACACCTCAGTCCATTTCAATTCCAAGACATATGTAAAAGTCCAATTACTTAAAAATATATTTGATACTGTTATATAAGAGCAGAAAATATTATTATTATTCTAAACTACAAAGGGGGTTGATTTTGTTTTGTGTTGTAAAATTATGTTTGTAAATATGCCCTGAATGTAGTCATTCTTTTTGTATTAATAAGGGGTAGTTATCGGTTGTTGTTTTTTTCCACTTCTTCCTGCCTCCTTTCATGTCTTTAATTTTAAGGAATGAAATAAAAAAATACATGAACTGACTGCACGAGAAAAGTCCACAGTCGGGGATCTTTATAAATAACAGCCTCTACCACAAAACGTCGGCATCTGTCTGGAGACAGGGAAAACGTAACATCGCCCCAAATATTGCAAAAAAATAATAATAATAATTTGAAATTCGAATGGGATGTGAAAGACTGTGAGGTACTCGATTCATTCATGTTTAATGACGTTTTCGCCTTGTGCAATTATGTCAATTTCCAGGTTATATCTAAATTTAAGGAAACGTTGCCCGTCGAGCCAGCGTTTACGCCTCAATAATGCTAAGCTAAGGTCAAACATGGAAATTAACATACATTCAGTCACATAGAGTGTAAAACCACAGAATCCAATACGATGTGCCAACTTACCCCAATATCATTGACTCACCTCTGTGGACAAAAAGGGATCGAGCGAGGAACCCGGTCGCACTCATTTTTGTTCAGAAATATTTTCTTGCGGATCTGGGCTCAAATCCCCTTTTTCGTCGCCGTCTTATTTGAGCTGAGTGGGTGCATTATCGCCACCTAGCAACATGGAGCTTAAATGTTTCGTGAACTTTATTAGCCCGCCCAATCTTTGGGACTTGAAACTTGAAAACCTCTGGTGAAATTGGCCCTGTAAAGGGACTTTCGGAGAGAAATGTCCGCGGGTGGACCTCAGAGCAATGACTCGCCAACTATGTGTGTGACAATAAACTTAAAAGTTGGCCTGCGTAGAGTTAATTTGCTCGTTGATGTCGTTTGAAATGTTCGTGTGTGCTGCTACTATTTTGCGGTTACAGTATTAGATATTTTTGGGTCATCCAGAGTTGTTGTTTTTCTTCTTCTTGAATGAATGAATACTTTACTGTCATTGCACACTTGTTACAACGAGATTTTGCAGGAGCCTCCACCCCCAAGTGTGTCGTGAAATATAAAAAATATAAAAACGTACTACTATTATTATTATTATTGTTGTTGTTGTTTTTACTTGACTGTACAAGTCTGGACCTAAAGAGTTGAAGATGCCGCGGCAGCTGCCTGCATTATCACTTTCCCTCGGGAGATGTCGCAATTCCAGTCGACCTGCTGCCACAGTTTCTTATTCCGCTGCATCACTTGTGGTTATACGCGAGTTCTTTTTGTTAGTGCTCAATATACACTATATTAAAACGAATAAAGGCATACAGCCAAATGCCAGCTGCAGTAAAAAAAATTATCCTTGATTTGTTATTGCGGTTTGAACTAGTTGCTTTACTGGAGTGATTGTGTGGTCTCTGTCGTGAAAGACATTAAGATCCAGTTCACTTGAAAATACAGGTACCGGTACGTTAAAAAAAACAGTCAGGCTGATCTTTTTGTCTGTTCCTGTTCGAAATGGCCCTAATTATTTGTTCAACAGTGTATTGTTTACGAAACTTCTGCTTCTGACTCGCCATTTAGATTTTACATCCTGTAAAAGCAAACAAACAAAAACATATTTTACATTGTTGTACACATCAGTTATAAGTAAAAATCGTAATTTCCGTTCCTTGTTTCAACGTGTTAGTTCCTCCCTCCACCCCCACGTACTGTTGCTAACTGGTCAGGTTTTGTTGAAGAATTTGTCTTTTGCATAAAATGATTGTCTTGCAAATATCGTAAGGAAAACAAATCTCTTAAAAATTTTAGAGCAGTTACTACCTGTCTAAAAATTTTAAGAGATTAAAAAAAAATATCAGAATAAAAAAAAAAAAAGACCAACTATTTTTTATGTTGCCTTTGCTCTTCCTCTTTCTCTCCGGAGATGTCGCTGCTCCATTCCCCCTGATGATGCTGTCGTATTTATCCATGGCATTGCATGCATTTATGAATTGATTCGTTGTTTTATTGCTGCTCATTGTTCAATATACACTGTATTAAACTGAGTATAGTATTATAAACAAATTCCCAATACAATTCACTGATAAAATATTTTCTCCATTTTGTGTACATCATTAGCCTGTTTGATTGAATAGCAAGTACAGATACCTGTATAGGTTTAAACAAATGTCCGGCTGATAGCTTTGTCTTTGTTGGTTAAAACATGTTGCTTTACAATCTGCAATGTGTCTTCGTAAATGATGATGTAATATCAAAGATAAATAATCTACAATACTTTCGGCTTCTTCCATTAGAAAGGACAGATGGTTACTCTTTCAAAGTTTCCAACGACTGAATAATTAATTGCATGATGTTGTTAACATCAGTTTTTAATGTGGGTCTATTGTTAGCTAAAAATTGTTAACTGACCTGGCAATCAATATGATTTTTTTTTAACCTTATGTTGATTCTAATGCTGAGAAATTCATGTGGCTTTCTCAGCAACATTGCCCAAAAATGGGTGCTTGTGTTTTTTTGCGCCAGTAATGGGCAGCATTTTTCACAACCCCGATTTGTTCAGTGGCTATGTCGGCGCTGTTGGACAGTTGGCGTTGGTGCGGCTGGATGGATGGCCGCTGAAGTTGAGGATGAGGAGAGAGGAGCGTTGCCGAAGAGCGCCGATGCGGTTTTGGAACCGTGAGTCGCCGCTTGGAATTGAAGTGGATTTCCATGGGACAGGAGAAGTGAACCAATCTCTTTTTTCGTCAATGGATGCTACAGCTTCTTGTTGACTTTGAAACTTAGCTTGTAGCCGACGTGTGCACATTTTGAGCATGACGTCTCTGATCCACTGGTTAAAGGACACTTTGAGTCTCTCCTCTTTCATCTCAAACCGCTTCAAACAACAAAGCGTGTGACGGAAAAGTGGTTAGGACTGCACGACTGTCCGTGTTTTATGTTATGTGTTGTGTTTATTATTTTACTTTATGTTAACTGTTTTGTAAAGCGCTTTGTTACAGCTGCCGCTGTTGTGAAAGCGCTATATAAATCAGCATGTATTGTATTGTATTGTATTGTATTGTAAAAAGAAAGACAGTGACAGCAAGTTATGTATTCAGAATCTTTTAAAAACATTATTATTGGTAAAAGAGCTAAATTTCCTTCAAATGTTAATTTATATTTGATTTGACTTCATGTTCAAAAATAATTAATTGCAATTATTTTTATTGAATCTTCTGATTGTCACGTTGAGCCCGAGGCGATGAGGAATCGCCTCGTGCACAACAGAAAAAAGACGAGGTGGATCCCCGGAAAAAGCAGACAACGAAAGAATCTTGTAAGAAATAAAGGGTTTTAATAAAGAACAAAAAGAGCCCGAACAGGGAAAACGGTAACATAAAACGCTGGTCAAATAAGGACCAGGAAAATAAGGAAGATAACCGAAAACGCTCGCGAAACGATAAAGGGCGAGGAACTACCGAAATAGGAGAGTCGTAACGAATAAACAAATTTGGTCACAACACGAAATGCGCGAAGGTAGAGGCCGTAAGGCAATAGGGCAGCGAGAAATAGTCAAGCGACGAGATTAGCGATAGAGATCAATGGCACGGTATGGAATTCTCCGGCAGTGGGAGGACTGCCGGAGTCTCATTCATACAGGAGGGCAATCAGTCCGAGATTGAGAGCAGGTGCACCGAACAGGCGGAGGGAAAACTCAGCCACCTGTCGGCGAGCACGCGACGTGACACTGATAAAGTCACATTAAATGCTAAGTGAATCCAATTGACTTAGGCGTTCCCAGCAAGCCCTCACAATACATTTGGGTCTGCCAGTTCGGACGGGCATTTTCCCCCACCAATGGAGCCAAAACACCATGGGGTGGTGATCAATTGACAGCTCTGCCCCTCTCACCACCCGAGTATCCAAAACATGCGGCCGCAAATCCGATGATGCAACCACAAAGTCAATCATCGAACTGTGGCCAAAGGTGTCCTGGTGCCAAGTCCACATATGTACACCCTTATGTTTGAATATGGTGTTCACTGTTTACAATCCATGACGAGCACAGAAGTCCAATAACAGAACATCGCTCAGGTTCAGATCGAGGGGCCCGTTCCTCCCAATCACACCCTTGCAGGTATCCCTGTCATTGCCATTGTGAGCATTGAAGTGCCCCAGCAGACTGAGAGAGTCTCCAGCAGGAGCACTCTCCAGCACAACCTCCAAGGACTCCACAAAGGGTGAGAAGTCTTCACTGCTGTTTGGTCCATAGACATAAGCAACATTCAGGAACCACCCGAAGGAGGAGGGAGGCTTCCCTCTGGTCCACCAGACCCCAACATACAGACACCAAGCCGAGGGGCAATAAGTATGCCCACACCTACTCGGCGCCTTTTACCAAAGGCAACTCTGGAGGGTACCAGCTGGTACCAGAACCCAAGTT